>NC_051859.1:2070750-2761001 GCF_000002435.2 Giardia duodenalis | reverse complement strand
GAGACGGGGCCGCGCGGGCCGGCGGCCGGCCGGGTTCAGGTCTTTGAGCGGCCGCAGGGCGTCCTTTTCACCGTTCGCTCGCGCTACTTGGTCCGCTATCGGTCCCGGGGCGTATTTAGCCTTGGAAGGGCCGCGCCTCCCTTCGCGCTGCACGCTCAAGCAGCGCTACTCGCCGCGCAGGCCCGGCGGCCGCCGTACGGGGCTTGCACCCTCTCGGGCGGGGCCCTCGGGCCCCCTCGCGGCGGGCCTGCGCCTGCGCCCCACAGCGCGCCTTCGGGGCGGGCTCCTCCCGCGTCGCTCGCCGCTACGGGGAATCCCGGTTGGTTTCTCCTCCGGGGCGTACTGATATGCTTAAGTTCCGCCCGTCGCCCCCGCCGCCTCGGGCCGCGCAGCCCGGCGGGACCGCCCCGGGGCGCTCTCTGCGGCGCGGCGCGCGGCACGCGGCGGGCGCCGAGGCGGCGGCGCCGGGGCGCGCTGCGTTCGAGGGTCGGTGCTTCTCGGGCGGGCGGGTCCGCACCGCGTCTCGCGCTCCGCCGCGCTCTTCGTCGCCGCCCGGGCCGAGGCATCCGCCGGCGGGGCGTTCGGGGGCCGACCGGGCCGCGGGGGCGACGCGCGGGGCGCGCGAGGGATCCATCCGCAGGTTCACCTACGGATACCTTGTTACGACTTCTCCTTCCTCCAGGCGCGGGGGCTCGCGGCCCTTCGCGCGTCCGGGGCGCTCGCCGCCGCGCCCAGTCGGTAGGAGCGACGGGCGGTGTGTACAAGGGGCAGGGACGCGTCCGGCGCGCGGTGGGGGCGGGCGCCTACAAGACATTCCTGGTGCGCGGGGGCGTTCCAGCCCGCGGTCCCGGCCACGGCGGGGGCTCCGCGCGTCCTCGCGGGCGCCGGCTGGCCCCGCCAGTGTAGCGCGCGTGCGGCCCAGGGCGTCTGAGGGCATCACAGACCTGCTATCGCCCCGCCGTCCTCCCGCTCGCGCGGGCCGTCCCGCGGCGCCCGCGGCCGGGGTCTCGCTCGTTGTCGCAATGGAGCAGACGGCTCGCGCCACGGGCTGGGAGCGGCCATGCACCACCGCCCGCGCGATCGCGAAAGCGCGCCCGGCTGTCGGTCCTCCGCGCGTCCGGGCCTGGTGAGGTGCGCGCGTTGAGTCAGATTGAGCCGCAGACTCCACGTCTGGTGGTACCCCTCCGTCAATGCCTTCAAGTTTCAGCCTTGCGGCCATACTCCCCCCAGAGCCCGGAGCCTCCCGGTTTCCCTGGGCGGCCGGCGGGACGCGCGCGCCGGCCGCGGGGCGGCACCGTTTACGGCCGGGAATACGGTGGTGTCTGATCGCCTTCTAGCCCCCGGCCTTCGCCCTTGATTGACAGAGGCGGTCTTGGCAGGCGCCTGCGCGGCCGGCGGTCTCGGCGGGATCATCCTGTTTCACCCGTCCCCGGCCGGTACCGGTGCCCCCGCCCGCTCTCCTCGGGGCTGCCGCGGCGCGCCGCGCCCGCTGCGCGGTCCCACGCGGCGGGTCCAACGGGCCTGCCTGGAGCGCTCCCGTTTCCTCGTGGCGGCGGGGGGCCAACTACGGGCGTTTCAACTGCAGCAGCGCCGCGCGACGCTCGCCGAGCTGGAATTACCGCGGCTGCTGGCACCAGACCTTGCCCTCGGCTCCGCGGCGGGGGCTGTGGGCCCGCCTCGCTCGCGCGCTCCCCGTCGCTGCCTCGCGCGCCGCGCATTGGGCAAGTTCCGCGCCTGCTGCCGTCCTTGGATGTGCGGGCCGTCTCGCAGGCCCGCTCTCCGGAGTCGAACCCTGATTCTCCGCCAGGCGTCGGGCCCTCGGCGCGCCGCGACCGCGCCGACCGGGTGATGCCCCGGAAGCCCGGGCGGGCCGTCGCTGCGTCACGCTGCTCGCCCGCGGGCGCCCGCCCTTGCGCGCACGTCTTGGCGCCGGGTTGCCAGCGGTGTCCGGCTAGCAGGGACCGCCGCGGGGGGTGCAACCGTTGTCCTGAGCCGTCCGCCGCGTCCCGGGTGAGCGGGCATGCATGGCTTCGTCCTTGGGGAGAGCGTCGCGCTCCGGCAGGATCGACCGGATGGCCGGGCGCGGGCGCCGCGGGCCGGGCGCCTCCCTGCGCGGGGGCCGCCGCCTGGCACGGGGGCCGCCCCCTCCGTGCCCATGCCGTGTCGGGGGTCCCCCCTATAGTGCCGGGCGGAGGCCGCCCCCCACAGCCCGGCCCGGGTCCGCCTGCACCACACTTTTTTGGATTCCCTTGGGGCCCTCTGCCCCCCTCCAAAAAACCGGCCCTCGCGAGATAAAGCACCTTGTCCTATATAGTGCGTGACAGAAGCCGCCCCCACACACCCCCTGGAGTCCCCCTGCACCACATTTTTTTGAAATCCCTTGGGGGCGTCCGGGGGGCCGGGGGGCCGGTCCGCGGGGAGCGCCGGGGAGCCCGGGCGGACCCTGCAGGACTGCATATCACGGCAAACCCTCCTGTGCGGACCGCGTGTCCCGGGCTCCTCTGCCGGTCGGGAGATCCGCGCCCCTCGTTCTCCGTCCACCGTGCCCCGGGGAGGCCCTTGACTGCAAAACGATCGAATTGGAGGCTGATGTGCATCCGGGCGCTCTGGGGGCCCTCTCCGGGGAGACCGCCCGAAACGGCTTCTCGCGGGGATCTCAGCAGCCGTGGCTATATACGGTCCGTCTCTAACCTATATGATTGCTGGCAGCGGGAGGGCACTGCGTGGGGGGCGGCCCCCCGGAAGGGCGCGGTCCGAGGAGGGGCCCCCGACCGGCCCTGGACCGACTGGGGCAGCCCCGGGTGCTGTGCGTGCGCCTGGCTGCAGCGGGGCCACGGGGGCGCAGGAGGCCCCAGGAGAGACCGGAGTGTTTACTGGCCCGGGGGATCGGCTGCTCTGGGCCGTCCGGGGGTCCTTCCGCGCTCTCCCCGCGGTCCCCCGGTCTCCTGCACCGGGCCTCCCCAGCGCCCGTCCCCGCACGTGGGCGTGTCTCCCGGTCGTGCGTGGCCTGCTGGAGGCGCTGGGCCTCCCTGCCGCCCTCTCTGTCTGGATCCCCCGGGCCGCCTCCCCCGGGCCCCCTGCGGTCCTGCGCCGCCCCCCTGCGCACACGGGTGCTCCTCTGTGCAAGGCAGACCCGGTGGTGGGCGTGCACTGCCCCCTGGCCACCCCTTGGGGCACCCTGCACTCCCTCAATCTTCTCTTTCCGCGCTCTGCCTGTCTGTCTGCCCCGCACCCCCCCAGAGCAAGTGGGCCGCGCGCCCCGCCCCGCGCTCTGCAGGCGCGTCCCTCAGGCGATCGCAGGGCTCTGCGCCGTACAGGAGCGCCGCGCCGGGTGGTCTCCCCGGGCGGGGGCCGCTCGGCGACGGGGCACGGGGCTGGGGCGCGCGGCCGGGCGGGGCGCGAGGCGGGGTGCGCGCTTAGAGGCGGTCAGCGCAGGGCCCCCGGGCGCGGCGGCGCGGCGCTGCCCGGCCGGGCAACCGCGGGGCTGGCGGCCCGCGGCGGGCGTTCCTCTCGTACTGGCCCGCCGTGCTCTGGCCCCGGGGCCAGTAGGGTAAAACTAACCTGTCTCACGACGGTCTAAACCCAGCTCACGATCCCTTGAACGGGTGAACAATCCGACGCTTCCGCGCCGGTGCGCGCGGACGGTAGGAAGAGCCGACATCGAAGGATCAAAAAGCCGCGTCGCTGCGGGCGCTCGGCGGCCACAAGCCAGTTATCCCTGTGGTAACTTTTCTGCCACCTCCGCGCCCGCGGCCGGGGCGGCGAAGGATCGGTAGGCCCCGCTTTCGCGGCCCGCGCCGGCACGGGGGGCGCGGGTCGGGCGGGCTTGTGCCCTTCTGCTCCGCGGGAGGTCTCCGTCCTCGCTGAGCCCGCCGTGGGACGCCTGCGGTCCGGTGTAGCAGGCGCGCCGCCCCAGCCGAACTCCCCGCCCGGGCGGGTCCCCGCGCGACCGGGTGAGCGGGGCGGCGGCGGCCGTCAGGGTGTCTCAGGGGCGCGGCCTCCCCTGTGCGCTGCGCCGGCCGCCCCGCCCCACAGGCCCGGGCTGGAGTCAAGCTCAAAAGGGTCTTCTTGCCCCGCTGGCCGGCCCTCGCCCGTTCCCGAGGCTGGAGGCTCGCGGAGGCGCGGCTCGGGACAGTGGGATCCTCGTTGGTCCATTCATGCACGTCGGAAATTGCCCGACGAGGCATTTGGCTACCTTAAGAGAGTCATAGTTACTCCCGCCGTTTACCAGGGCTTCGGCGGATCGCTTCACGGTGACGGTCGTGGCACTGGGCAGAAATCACGTCGCGCCAGCGCCGGGTGCGGCCCTCGCGACGCTGTGTTTCTAGTAAACAGTCGGGATCCCCGCGTCCGTTCCAGTTCTGACCCGGCGCGCCGTCAGAGCCACTCCTTTTCCCGAGGTTACGGAGCCGGCTTGCCGACTTCCCTGAGCCGCGTTCGCTCCCGCGCTAGAGGCTGCTGACCCCGGAGTCCTGCTGCGTGGCGGGGCTGTGATGTGTAAGGTCTGATGTAGAGGCGATCGCTGTTTACTCTGGCTACTCTAAGAGAAGGGCCATCATCTCGTTACTGCCTCTTTGTTTGGCTATGCCCAAGAGCTGATTCCTGTTTATGTTCTTCTCCTTCTCTGCGAGGAATTGCATGCATTCTATCTGATTGTTGTACACTGCAAACATGAGGGCGGTTTCGCCACCACTAGTTTGCATCCCACCCTCCTTCTCCAGCAGAAGCTTAATGCACTCTGGGTGACCCTTCTCTGCTGCTATCATAAGGGCCGTCTTACCATTCCTATCTCTCATGCCCCCTTCTTTCTCTAGGAGTAGCTTAACACAGTCTTGCTTGCCATTTTGTGCTGCACACCTGAGGGCTGTCCATCCGTCACTATCCTTCATGCCCGCCTCCTTCTCCAGGAGTATTTCCACTATCTTTGTGTGGCCTTTCCCTGCTGCTGTCATGAGAGCTGTCCGGCCGTTGCTATTTTGCATCCCGCCTTCCTTCTCCACGAGCAGCTCCACTATCCTTGTGTGGCCGTGTGCTGCTGCCCTCATCAGTGCTGTTCCCTTACAGATGAACCAGCGGCCTATCTCGACATTCCCCGTCGCTTTCTGTCCCCCCTGGAGGGGAAGGAGGGCCTTCACAGTATCTACATCATTTCTGTCAACAGCTCGCATGAGGGCAGTGACGCCATTCTCATTTGTGGGGTCGAGGAGCTCTACTATGTTCCTGTGCCCTGCCCTTGCAGCTATGATCAGCGCCGTGTCTCCGTTATCGTTCCTCGTGTCCTTATCAAGAAAGTGCTTCCTCACGGTCTTAGTATCCCCAGTGAGAGCCGCGCGCATGAGTGGGGTCCATGAATGCGTCTCGTATCCCTGAAGGAGCAGAGCTATGTCTGTGTGCTTGTTCCTGAGGGCGTGCACGAAGGCCGTGTTACCGTCCTTGTCCTTCATCCCCTTCTCGTGCTCAAGGAGGAGCTTTACCACTTCAAGGCTCCCCTTCTCCGCGGCGATCATCAGAGCGGTCCAGCCGGTTTTGTCCCTGAGGCCCTTTTCCTTCTTAACAAGCAGCTCAACAGGCCCACCGTGCCCCTGCTGGGCCGCGTGCATGAGGGCCGTCATCTTCTGCTTGTCACGCTGGCCGGTGCGGACTCCCTCTTCAAGTAGCACCCGGACAGTCTCTGTGTCATTCGTGTGCGCAGCACGGATCAGTCTGGGTAGCAGGTGAGCCTCAGGTTGAAGGGTAATCGTAGCTACTGCACCACTGAGTTGCATAACCTGACCTTCTCGTGCTTGCATTGTGGATAAGTATTTTTTGTCCGGCCTTCAAGAGCGTCAATCCCAGGGGTCTTAAGTCGGGGCTCCTGTCCTAGGGAGCTGGTCTTGCTTGGCCTGTTCTCGAGGGCTGCCTCGCGAATAGCAATCCTAGCATTAGCATTATTCAGGGCAGTCTTCAAGGAGCTGCATTCGTACTTCAGCACCGCGTATTGAGCCCCCAGCTCACCAACTGGGATGTCGAATGTAGCGAACGTCTTGTGCAGCTCCCTGGCCGTCGGCCTCTTCACTGGATCCAGCACGAAGATCCTCTCCAGAACACTCTTTATGAAGCCATCAGTGACACCGCTCAGGTCCGGCCTCCACCCGTCGACGAAGACCTCTGCCGGCTCCTTGCCCCCCAAGAAGTCCGGCCTCTTCAGAGTTACTAGTTCATAAATGATGACCCCGAGGCTCCACACATCGGAGGCGGGGCTGGCCTCGTTGTGGAGGAGCATCTCAGGGGCCATGTATACTGCCGTGCCTGCAATGGTGCTCCCGCATCTCAGGGCGTCCTTGCAGAGGCCGAAGTCGGCGATGATGAAGTGTTCATCATCTGCGCTGACGAGAATGCTTGCAGGCCTGAGGTCGCGGTGGACGAGGCCCTGGTAGGGGCGACCGTCGGCACCCACTCCGCTGACGCCGTGGAGGTAGGCGAGGGCGGCGGCGAGCTGCCTCAGAACGGAGAGGACCAGCTCGGGAGAGACGGGGGTCTTCCTCCGCTTGCAGTCGATAAACACTTGCTCGAGTGTCTTGTCGTGGCGATTCATGACGATGTAAATGAAGCCCTCGTCCTCAACCACTTGATGATACTTGAGGATCCCCGGGTGGGAGAGGTCGGGGAGGGTGGCCAGCTCAAGCCTGATGGCATCCACGTTGCCCTTACCCAGGCCGTCGAGGAGAATCTCCTTCACGGCGAGACTCGGATAGCCCCTGAGGGCGTAGACTACGCCTGTAACCCCTCTGCCCAGCACGCCATCCAGCAACTTGTGGAGCTCCTCAACGACGAATTGTGGGATGACGGGGGCTGCTGCAGGGGGGCTGGCTGTGTAATCATCGCCGTCGGCCATGACAGTTTATTCTCAAAAATAAGATCGGGCAATTAGATTGAACGAGTGATTGGGCCGCACCCTCAGAGGCTACAAGAGAGCGCAGGCCCCTGCCAGCCTCGCTTCTCGAATCTGTGTTCATGACAGCAGACACGTCGTCCCGTACACTGTGGAGCGCCCTTGCATGTCATGGCACCCTGTCTGTCCTGGCCACTCGTGACCATCACGCATTACTAGTACTCTGCGCCAGCTCCCTCGACTGTGCAGTCATGGCTATTCCACATGTGCACAGGCCATCTAGCAGCACTCGCCCGCGTTCTCTGCTCCTCCTCCGCCATTCATCCACGCGGGCCATGCAGGGTCTAGTGCCCCTCCAGCGCTGGCCACATTGGTGCTCTCTTCTGAGGCTGCATGCCCTAAAGGATCGCCTGTGCTCACTGCATTTTTAGAGCCCATCGCACACCGGGGGCTCCCTCGCAATCGGTGCCCAGAAAGTCACGGGCAGGACTCTTCGGTACGTTTACTACCGAGACACCTTACTCCTGCAGAGGAAGCCGACGAATACCCCACAGCAATGTACAGGAGTGCACCCCGAACAATCATTCCACAAGAGAGGTGCGATCTGAGTCTGGCCCTCACTGGTCCTGTTCCTATCGAAGTCAAGGGGAACTGCACTATCAACTAGCCTCCGATGGGTGTGCTCCTATCTCGTCCTCCTCCAGTCCAACTGATCAAGAGAGCAAGAGCGGTTGCCTCTCACTGCTCGCGGCAACACATCAGCCTGATGAAAAAGCAGTAGCACACGAACTCCGGCTAATGTTGGTAGGATTTCTCCTAGTTTGTGCAACCGTGCTGGCAAAGGACAGCGGGAAGGACACATGCTTCCCGGGCTACACCCTCAACACTGACACGAAGCAGTGCACCAAGGACCCAGAAGCGCCGTGCAACGTCGAGGGCTGTGAGACCTGCGTGGAGGGCAACGCCCAGCAGTGCAAGACGTGCCGTCCGGGCTACACCATCAACACTGACACGAAGCAGTGCACCAAGGACCCAGAAGCGCCGTGCAACGTCGAGGGCTGTGAGACCTGCGTGGAGGGCAACGCCCAGCAGTGCAAGACGTGCCGTCCGGGCTACACCATCAACACTGACACGAAGCAGTGCACCAAGGACCCAGAAGCGCCGTGCAACGTCGAGGGCTGTGAGACCTGCGTGGAGGGCAACGCCCAGCAGTGCAAGACGTGCCGTCCGGGCTACACCATCAACACTGACACGAAGCAGTGCACCAAGGACCCAGAAGCGCCGTGCAACGTCGAGGGCTGTGAGACCTGCGTGGAGGGCAACGCCCAGCAGTGCAAGACGTGCCGTCCGGGCTACACCATCAACACTGACACGAAGCAGTGCACCAAGGACCCAGAAGCGCCGTGCAACGTCGAGGGCTGTGAGACCTGCGTGGAGGGCAACGCCCAGCAGTGCAAGACGTGCCGTCCGGGCTACACCATCAACACTGACACGAAGCAGTGCACCAAGGACCCAGAAGCGCCGTGCAACGTCGAGGGCTGTGAGACCTGCGTGGAGGGCAACGCCCAGCAGTGCAAGACGTGCCGTCCGGGCTACACCATCAACACTGACACGAAGCAGTGCACCAAGGACCCAGAAGCGCCGTGCAACGTCGAGGGCTGTGAGACCTGCGTGGAGGGCAACGCCCAGCAGTGCAAGACGTGCCGTCCGGGCTACACCATCAACACTGACACGAAGCAGTGCACCAAGGACCCAGAAGCGCCGTGCAACGTCGAGGGCTGTGAGACCTGCGTGGAGGGCAACGCCCAGCAGTGCAAGACGTGCCGTCCGGGCTACACCATCAACACTGACACGAAGCAGTGCACCAAGGACCCAGAAGCGCCGTGCAACGTCGAGGGCTGTGAGACCTGCGTGGAGGGCAACGCCCAGCAGTGCAAGACGTGCCGTCCGGGCTACACCATCAACACTGACACGAAGCAGTGCACCAAGGACCCAGAAGCGCCGTGCAACGTCGAGGGCTGTGAGACCTGCGTGGAGGGCAACGCCCAGCAGTGCAAGACGTGCCGTCCGGGCTACACCATCAACACTGACACGAAGCAGTGCACCAAGGACCCAGAAGCGCCGTGCAACGTCGAGGGCTGTGAGACCTGCGTGGAGGGCAACGCCCAGCAGTGCAAGACGTGCCGTCCGGGCTACACCATCAACACTGACACGAAGCAGTGCACCAAGGACCCAGAAGCGCCGTGCAACGTCGAGGGCTGTGAGACCTGCGTGGAGGGCAACGCCCAGCAGTGCAAGACGTGCCGTCCGGGCTACACCATCAACACTGACACGAAGCAGTGCACCAAGGACCCAGAAGCGCCGTGCAACGTCGAGGGCTGTGAGACCTGCGTGGAGGGCAACGCCCAGCAGTGCAAGACGTGCCGTCCGGGCTACACCATCAACACTGACACGAAGCAGTGCACCAAGGACCCAGAAGCGCCGTGCAACGTCGAGGGCTGTGAGACCTGCGTGGAGGGCAACGCCCAGCAGTGCAAGACGTGCCGTCCGGGCTACACCATCAACACTGACACGAAGCAGTGCACCAAGGACCCAGAAGCGCCGTGCAACGTCGAGGGCTGTGAGACCTGCGTGGAGGGCAACGCCCAGCAGTGCAAGACGTGCCGTCCGGGCTACACCATCAACACTGACACGAAGCAGTGCACCAAGGACCCAGAAGCGCCGTGCAACGTCGAGGGCTGTGAGACCTGCGTGGAGGGCAACGCCCAGCAGTGCAAGACGTGCCGTCCGGGCTACACCATCAACACTGACACGAAGCAGTGCACCAAGGACCCAGAAGCGCCGTGCAACGTCGAGGGCTGTGAGACCTGCGTGGAGGGCAACGCCCAGCAGTGCAAGACGTGCCGTCCGGGCTACACCATCAACACTGACACGAAGCAGTGCACCAAGGACCCAGAAGCGCCGTGCAACGTCGAGGGCTGTGAGACCTGCGTGGAGGGCAACGCCCAGCAGTGCAAGACGTGCCGTCCGGGCTACACCATCAACACTGACACGAAGCAGTGCACCAAGGACCCAGAAGCGCCGTGCAACGTCGAGGGCTGTGAGACCTGCGTGGAGGGCAACGCCCAGCAGTGCAAGACGTGCCGTCCGGGCTACACCATCAACACTGACACGAAGCAGTGCACCAAGGACCCAGAAGCGCCGTGCAACGTCGAGGGCTGTGAGACCTGCGTGGAGGGCAACGCCCAGCAGTGCAAGACGTGCCGTCCGGGCTACACCATCAACACTGACACGAAGCAGTGCACCAAGGACCCAGAAGCGCCGTGCAACGTCGAGGGCTGTGAGACCTGCGTGGAGGGCAACGCCCAGCAGTGCAAGACGTGCCGTCCGGGCTACACCATCAACACTGACACGAAGCAGTGCACCAAGGACCCAGAAGCGCCGTGCAACGTCGAGGGCTGTGAGACCTGCGTGGAGGGCAACGCCCAGCAGTGCAAGACGTGCCGTCCGGGCTACACCATCAACACTGACACGAAGCAGTGCACCAAGGACCCAGAAGCGCCGTGCAACGTCGAGGGCTGTGAGACCTGCGTGGAGGGCAACGCCCAGCAGTGCAAGACGTGCCGTCCGGGCTACACCATCAACACTGACACGAAGCAGTGCACCAAGGACCCAGAAGCGCCGTGCAACGTCGAGGGCTGTGAGACCTGCGTGGAGGGCAACGCCCAGCAGTGCAAGACGTGCCGTCCGGGCTACACCATCAACACTGACACGAAGCAGTGCACCAAGGACCCAGAAGCGCCGTGCAACGTCGAGGGCTGTGAGACCTGCGTGGAGGGCAACGCCCAGCAGTGCAAGACGTGCCGTCCGGGCTACACCATCAACACTGACACGAAGCAGTGCACCAAGGACCCAGAAGCGCCGTGCAACGTCGAGGGCTGTGAGACCTGCGTGGAGGGCAACGCCCAGCAGTGCAAGACGTGCCGTCCGGGCTACACCCTCAACACTGACACGAAGCAGTGCACCAAGGACCCAGAAGCGCCGTGCAACGTCGAGGGCTGTGAGACCTGCGTGGAGGGCAACGCCCAGCAGTGCAAGACGTGCCGTCCGGGCTACACCATCAACACTGACACGAAGCAGTGCACCAAGGACCCAGAAGCGCCGTGCAACGTCGAGGGCTGTGAGACCTGCGTGGAGGGCAACGCCCAGCAGTGCAAGACGTGCCGTCCGGGCTACACCATCAACACTGACACGAAGCAGTGCACCAAGGACCCAGAAGCGCCGTGCAATACTCCCAACTGTAAGACCTGTGACAACCCCAAAACAGACAGTGAAATCTGCACTGAATGTAATGACGGCAACTACCTCACCCCTACAAACCAATGCGTACCTGACTGCACGACCATCAGCGGATACTACGGAGATACTGACAAGAAGTGTAAGGCATGCAACCCTGAGTGCGCTGAGTGCGTTGGGCCGGCCAACAATCAGTGTAGTTCCTGTCCTGCTGGCAAGAAACTGACATATACAGATGACAGCAATCCTAATAACGGAGGCACCTGCGGGGATGCGTGCAAGGTGTCTGCAGATGGCACTGGCTGTGAGACATGCGGGGCCCAAATAGGAGGAACTGCATACTGCTCAAAGTGCAAGACCTCCACTCAGGCCCCCTTGAACGGCGACTGTGCGGCCAGTTCACGAGCAACTTTCTGTACTAAAATGGGTAATGGGGTGTGCACTCAATGTGAAGATAACTACTTCCTCAAGGACGGCGGTTGCTATCAGACAGATAGACAGCCCGGCAAGCAAGTGTGTAGTAGTGCACAGGGAGGCAATGGTAAGTGTCAGACATGTGCCAATGGCTTAGCAGCAACTGATGGCAACTGTGCAGAATGTCATCCTACTTGTGCTACGTGCTCGACTGCAGGTGCGGCTGATAAGTGTAAGACCTGTGCCACTGGGTATTACAAGGAAAACGGTGACGATACCACTGATGGCCCGTGCAAGAAGTGCTCAGAGAAGATCTCTGGATGCAAGCAATGTGTGTCATCATCTGGCAGTTCAGTCATATGTTTAGAATCAGAAGTAGGCACTGGTGGAAGCGTCAACAAGAGCGGCCTTTCTACTGGCGCCATCGCAGGCATCGCTGTGGCTGTCATCGTTGTTGTGGGGGGCCTCGTAGGCTTCCTTTGCTGGTGGTTCCTGTGCAGAGGAAAAGCATAGATACTTAGGTAGTAAACGCATCCACTACGTGTGGCCTGTGATACTCAGCTCACCGCGCAGGGAAACAGAAAGTCCACGAGTAGGCACGGGACCACCCACGTGCTTGCAGCCTCTCTGCTGGCCCCTCTTCCGGTGTCTCTACATCCTCAGAGAGCTGGGCCTTGTGCCTTCCCTGCGCGGATCGACCCCTTGTGGACCTCCGTCTGCCAGTGCTCTCTCTGTCCCTGTGGCATCCTCCTAGACAACACCTGCTGGCCCGGCTACCCGGCAGATAGCACCCGAAAGTGGATCCTCGCAGTCCCTGGAGGAGATACCGGGTCCATAGAAGATGTGGATCAGCAGAGACTGGCTCATGAGACGCTCTCTCCTGGTGTGTGCATAGCCCTGATCTCTCGTACCAAGTACCACTAAGGTTCTTCACTGCATGACAGAGTGCTAAGTAGGACTCAGAGACGGGTCGGCCCTCCCGTGCCTAGTCAAGGGGGAGCACTGCCCAGACCGTGCTGTCTCCCGAGCTGATGGAGAGGACCCCACCACTCCTTGAGTCACTCTGGTGCCACCGCTCTATCATCGGAAACACCCGGGCCCGCGGTACCTTGGCCTGTTGGTGTGAGTGACAAAGGGCTCTCTGTGTCAGGCTGCCTTCATGAGGGACGAGATCCAGGGAGACTGCGCTGGTGTGGCAGCCAGTGACCAGGGCAATGATCAGCGTGGCCTCGTGTGGGTACCAGGGTAGCTGGGCGCCCATCCGCTGATGAGGGAGTCGAATAACATCTAATCGCTGCCTTCGGGCCAACTGGTGCGAGCGTCCTACCCTTGATTCGTGCATCATGTCACCTGGTAGAGGGTGTGGTATGGCTCTATACACCTCTCTGTGATGCCGCTGCGAGAAGTGGGCTCCGGTGTGTGGCTCAGAGGCCAGATAGTCTCCGAAGACGCCATATCCTTGCGATCTCCGTCTGGCCCCGCCAGAAGGGCTCGATGTTCGCAGGCCAGTGTGGGAAGCGAAGGTCCAGCAGCACGCACCTTGAGGGGAGTGCCGCAGACATGCATCGGGCACGATCCTGCCAATGATCCTGCAGGAGGCCGGCCTGGGCCTCAGTGGCTGGCGAATCCCAATGGGAAAGCGGCTGCTGTGAAGGACATCTGCCAATGCTCATTGCTGCGGGCTGGACGATCCCTACCCGCCTGTAGGGCTCATTCGGTGCGCAATGTAGCCCATCGATGAGAGTGATGTCGCTCATCTGGACTGAGTGGGCGGACCCTACAGTCGACCGGTTATTCTAAGAAAGTCTGCACCGGTGGGGCTGCAATTACGGCCTGCATTCGACAGGTAAGGGTTCCATTGGGCTGCGGTGTTCCCCACAGGTCCCGGGATGTGTGGCTACCTCAATGCGACCTCCAAGAGGGTAGCTCTGCCTGGCTGAGGCATGCAGGCCCGATCACAGTACAGCGCCCTTCTGAGTCTCTGGAGCTAAGCACACCTCAGACAACGAGGACAGATGGAGACCCAGAGGCGCTAGCTGGGCTGCTCCGATCCCTGCTGTCCGGGGAATCAGCAGGGCCGCAGGATGGCAGGGTCCCACTTCATGCCCCAGGAGGCCGTGGCTTGGCGGAGGTACGCCCCACGGTCACTGTTAGCTACCCGCCAGCGAGGTACTGCTGTGCTTGAAGGCATCCTGGAACGACCCTTCTCGGCTTACTGGCCATGAGCTGGGTCCTCGTGCCAGCCGATTGGATGAGAAGCAACAATAGCATTACCCAGGCCAGAAGCCGGGAAGGCTGCCGTTGATTGCGCATCTCCTATGTCAAGCACACTCACTGCGTAGGGCAAAGAACCCGACGCTCTAGGTGGCCTATTGGGGCCAGAGTGCTTGGCAGTAACGATATGCGCGTGGACTCCAGCGGCGGGGAGAGCCAGACGGGGCTTGCGAGGGAGTGGTGAGGAGCACAAGACCTGATGGATTATGCAAGGCGCACAGAGGACCCCCATGCAGTAACCGATTGACCCTGTTCCTTGGTAGACGGGACGGCCTGTGGTGGCCGCCTGCACGATGCATTCCTTTACGGGACCGTAGAGGCATCCGCATGCTGACCTGGAAAGGCCATCAGCAGTGGTTGCACGAGGCAGGCAAGTAGAGAACAAGGGCGAGCCATGCTACCCTGGGTGATGCGTAATCCAACCTACGCAATGCATATACCAACCCTTTGGTCGAAGATGGAGGTAGCCATCCGCGTAGCACTGCAGATCTGGCCGTGTCGACTGATACTGGCCTGCACAGTATACCTCTACAATCCAATCGATCCCCGCCCGTATACGGGGAAAGCGAACGTCCTCGCCTCTCGATAGAACAGCCCTCAATAAATGTGCTGCTGTAAATGCATAAAATCAAAATGCGGTCTTCGGCCTGTCGGTAGATAGACCCTTCCACACTCGCGGGCCAGAGAGGCACACAGGTGCCCCCGCTGCAATCCAGACCGGCAGCCAGCCTCTCCAGTCCCAGTCGCACCTCACTGATCTGCTGGTCACCCCTACGCTCTCCATGCGAATCGGTCCTCCAGAAATGGCCGTCTACAGGTGGCCCTCTGCACGTCTACCTAGCATTCTCCCTCACCGAAGCATGTCGCCAGGGACTAGGTGTTATGGGGTGGGCGCGGCCAGAGACGAGCTTTCTCGCAGGCCCGTCTGCCACTAGCGGTGAGCATCCAAACATGTGCACAGGCCTTTGGCGGGTGCATTGTGATCTAGGCCGGTCAGCGTACTAGGCTTGTGACACTTGGTGCACGGATTTCTGTTTTTAGCTTTAGGTGCAGACGTCTCATCTTGAAAGGCAATGGAGCGCTCTGCAGGACCTTCCGGGTATATAGTTATCGCTACAGCTGATGGAGAAGCAGGCATAATGACTGTGTGGATACGTAGAAGCGTCTCTGGTGCCATTCTTCACCGATAACGGATAGCTCAGGCAGTACGGTGTCCGCTCTACCATTGGACGTCATGCGGCATGCAACGTCAGAGGGGTCGATGCAGTGCCTGCTTAATCTGTTGGGCCGGTACAGCTCCATTGTAGCAAGTGCAGTGGTGGAGGCAGCCACCGGCGCAGGGCAGTGGGGCGTGTTGCTCGGTGCAGCGCTCTGTAGTTGGACACATCGGTCCCCTGAAACGAGCATAGCACGCTGCCTGCACATGCAATTGCCTTTTCATACTGCTTACTCCCATGAGCAGTTGCGATACATCGCATGCCAGAGAGCGGCGTAGAGGGTCCTCAGACTATTGGACCAGTAGACCGAACTGACAAGGGCAGCTGGCCATGCGTGCAGAAGCCCTGTCCTGAGGGCGGCGGGTGCAACGGCTGCCTCAAGTTTTTTAGTATCCAGACACAGGCTAATCACGTGCATATTGAGGCATCCTTCTGGCTGACCTGGCTATGGCTGCACAGACGATGCAGAGCAATAACCCGGTCACCACCTCAGTTCCCTGTCTGTTCTGAGCTCCAAGTCACGACCAACCAGCGAAGAATGATCTTCTTCGCCCTACATAGAGCTCTCCTAGACAGATATGCTCCCAGGTGTGGCTAGCCAACACTAGAGGCTACTCGTAGCCGGCGTGCCTCAACACTTGCCCAGTCTCACTTACATCTGCATTCACTTTAGGAACCAGAGGATGCTGGGTCAAACATGTGTTCACAAGGGGCACATACGATGACGGAGGGACGTAGCCATCTCCTGAACTTCCCTAGCTTAGTTGGACAACGTGCCATTCAGAATGCACGATGGAGCTCACTGGTAGATGCATCGTCACAGCTTCGATGTCTTAGAATGCTTGATTGGCCGACAGTGATAACGCTCCTCTTCTGCCATATAATCTGCCGCTTCCTGTCTAAGGGTATTGATCACTAACTATGTATAGCACTTTTCTTGGTTGCCATTATAGGTGTACCTCTTGATACTTGGGTTACCTGTTCTTCGCTGCACTGTTCTATTATCCCCTGCGGCAGGAGCTATATCGAAATCCTTGGTCGGCATATCTTGGGATCACCTCCCGCGCTCATATCGTCGTAGAGCACTGGTCCCCAGACCTCCGTAGCCATTGTGGGAGCCACACTATATGACCAAATCTGGGGCTTACTTCGCTCGGGATACCTTGTCTGCCGACGTGCCCTCTGGCTTGCCGACGCCTGTGGATGGAGACGCGTCGCTGCAGCCACACAGTTATTTACGCATCTTAGAAGCGCCCGTACTGGACAGCATAGGGTTTTGCTTATTTAGTACAGCTCCGTGATGCAGAGGACTCTAGAAAGGGTCCTGGGCACCCAGTCCAGTCCGGAGGGGAGGCATGCCGCGGAGTTATCCATTTCTCATTGAGGTCTAAAACGTCAGCGGACCACGGGAGGTCTCTCGCCACAGCAGCCGGCTGGCATTCTGTCACCTTATTACGGATATGAAGGCTGCCCACATGAGTCAACGCCGAAGCAAGACGTCTGGTCTGACAGAACTGCGGGGCAGAGCAGGTGGCAGAGCTGATATATCGAAAGATTTACTCTCCGTTTCACTGGGGCGGGACTGTCGCCTGCTATCTGAGTGGTCTCTCATGCGAACCACCGCCACCCTGGGCAAGCGGGTCTCTCTCATCCATGCATTGGCCAAGATCAAAACCCAGAGTTCGAAAGTGAGTGTCAAGCGACTTCGGCGGGAGAAGAACTCTTGTTCTGCCCTCTTCCCAAGAACGAGACAGGACAACCACGATCAGGGGACGATCATGATGCGCTCCACAAGACAATCCTGAGCCGCCTGGAGACCCAGACACTAGCCTTCCCCGAGACAGAGCAGACTGCGTTCCACCGACTGCACATGGTAGCGTTCGCATAGTACAGGGAGACGTAGGCTGATGGGCACAACAGTGTTGCTCGACATAGCGAACATTCCAACAGTAGACGGCCTCTGCCAGGCGAGTGTGCCCCGTCCCGAGGAGCTGCGTCGAGGCCTTCCCCTGGCTGCGACACGCGAGGTATCTGGACTCGGTCCCTCAGGGCCCTGAGCATGCTTCTGTGCTGCGTGGTACAGAACCTGCTCGCCAGGAGCTGAGGAGATACCCCGCTCAGTGCCTTGCCGACGACACACTCAGCTTCCATAGTGACGACAGACCTGGCGAAGCGACTGGCTCGACGGTCACCACCGGGTGTAGGAGCACAGAGGAGCAGGAGGCCTTCTTCCTGGCTGGTCTCGAAGGACCCCTCAAGGCAGCAGAGAACCTGAAGCCAGTGATGGCACTAATCACTCGCCGTGCTGCTTGAGACGGACCCACACGTGACCCATGTGAATCCCTCGACAAGAAATAGGACTTGGGGTGCTTGGCTGACAGAGGCGGACTGATCCTGCCCGCACCGAAGAGCGGTGGTCTGGGCCACCTGCCGGGTGTCTGCCACAGCAGCTGGCAGTGCCTGACACCCCCGAGTAGATGGGTGCCGGTGTAGAGCGAGACGGCCTAACGGCGAACCGGTTCTGATCGCTCCTGGTGCTTTGGATGACGCCTCGACAGACCGAAGCATCACCCCAAGCACACCATGTGATGCGAGGATGGATGGAGCCCACACGTCACTGAGCCAGACACACTGCACAGGGTGAGCGTCGACATGATCTCGTGCTGGGTGACGGAGCACCTGCAAGAGCGCACTGCGATCCATGAGCAGAGGGGTGGGCCTCTCCCCCGACACAACGCATGGGAGTACTCCATCGGCATCCACGAACGCGTACTACAACTCCGAGATAGAGGTGCATGGGGAGCGCACCCTTGATAATGGAACAGATAGTGCCCTCCATGAGGAGACGAAGAGGCACCCCGAGGAACGGGGTGGATACCCGGGGTCGTGGGGCGCGATCTTCGTCACGGAACACCAGGGCCACGTGGAGGCCAGATCGCCGCAGATGATACAAAGCCCGAGACAGCAGGTGCCCACCTAGGCGTCAGACAGTAGATTGCCAAGGGAAGGGAGGAACCCTCAGAAAGCACTGCGAGGAACAGCACCGGCTTTCAAGGGAGAGGGAACATAAGGCCTTCTCCCACCAGAATTCGAGGGCATTCGATCTCAAATTCTAGATCTGGATCTCGACTGGTGAGTGAGTGAGTGAGAGGTTTGCCAGCCCAGTGCGGTGATAGCTTGCACGAGGGAATTTACTCGGGCAGCGTCCTCGTTAATACGTACTCCAATACGACGAAGGATAACCGACAGACAAACAAGGACGTGGTCTCGACGCTGGCGAGTCTATTCATAAGCGATAAGATACGGTTCCCCTGTCTGTTTCCATCTGCAACGCGGGTAGATCTGAGCGATTCTAGAAGAGGGTATGAGAGCAGCATAGAGCCAAAGGAGTACCAGCTAGCCGTCGAAATCATGTAGCACTGCATCGAGAGAGCCATTCAAAGGACAATGCGGATAACGAGTTTGATTTCTCTGAGAGTGAGATGGCTCTCCTCGAAGTAGAGTAAAGGTCAAAAGCTAAAGCGAAACAGCTACTGTGCATACGTAGATAGAATGGGTAGCATCTCTTCTCTCCCAGAACTTCTTGCCAAATCCAACGCAGTTTGGCCAGCGTTATTTGAAAGATGCCACTCGTGGACCGCTAGTATCTCAACAACATCTTGGCATCCCTCTGCTACTGCTACCATCAGAGCCGTGTTTCCATCTGCATCCTGAAGGCACTTTTCGTACTCTACAAGAACCTGTACAACGTCTGGGTATCCGCCCTTAGCGGCCTCCATAAGGGCTGTCTGGCCATTGCTACTTTGGATCCCGTGTTCTATGTTTGCAAGTATACGTGCAGATTCCAGGCTGCCATTTCTTCCTGCAAGCATGAGAGCAGTGCATCCGTCTATGTCCACGTGTTTTGCTTCGTCATCTATCAAAGGCACCAAAACCTCGGGCCAGTCGTTTTCGGCAGCAATCATCAACGCAGTACGGCCTCTTTTGTCTGTTCTTCCTACCTGATCGAGGTGTTGATTCACAAGTCCTAAGTCTCCTATGGCTGCCCCGATCATCAACTCGGTCCAGCTCTCGCTGGCTTGCAGCTCCTCTGGGCAGGTCATGAGGAGCCTTGTAGCTTCAGCATGAGAATTATTCGCGGCTAGCATAAGAGCTGTCCATCCATCTTTCTTCTGCATTCCTTTTTCATGCGGAAGAAGCAACTTTAACGGCTCAACGTGCCCCTGAACGGCAGCACACATCAGGGCTGTCCAGCCATCCTCGTCCTGCATTGCTTCCTCGTACTTCAGAAGAATATTCACGATCTCTGGATAGTTGGTCCACGCAGCAGTCATGGTGGCCGTCCGAGCACTGCTATCTGTTAGCGCTCTCTCTGAATCGAGGAGGATTGTGGCGACCTCATAGCTCCCATTCTGAGCAGCGAGCATCAGCGCAGTTCGACCAGAAGACGTCCGTATGCACCTTTCTTTACCTACCAAAATCGCCGCTGCCTCGGCATTATTGATGCACGCAGCAACCATGAGCGCAGTCCATCCATCAATGTCCTGAACCCCATGCTCACGCTCTGCAAGTATTTTAACAGAAGCTGTATGTCCGTTGGCGACGGCTCCCATAAGCGCAGTTCGATAACATAGTGTTTGACCGCCCAGCGCCTCCTCCCCGACAGTCTGCAGTTTCCCTTGATAAGGTATAAGGAGGGAAACCATGTCTGTGTCTCCTCTATCTGCAGCGCGCATCAGTGCTGTTCGGCCCAACTCATCTGTTGGGCGTTCAATCGGCAGCAGGATTCTAATTGCGTCAGAATATCCCGATTGAAGAGCATACTCTAAAGCGGTGTGATTACCATTGTCTGGAATTAGGCCCTCAGATTTTGCAAGTATTTGTACTGCGTCTGTATTCTTCTTATCGATTGCATACAATAACGCTGTCCATCCCTCTTTGCTTTTAAGCCCGGACTCGTGATCGTGGAGAACTTCTACTATGTCTGTGTAATTATTCCAAACAGCATACATCATGGAGGAAAGCCCATTATTGTCCTGGATTCCCTTCTCCTGCCCAACTAAAAGCCGGACCGCTTCCGTATGTCCGTTTTCAGCTGCCCGCATAAGGGCGCTGCGTCCGTCTTTGTTGACGGCCCGCTTCTCGGTGTCCATAAGGATCTGCACTACGTCCGAATGACCATTATAGGCTGCATACATAAGAGCAGTCCAGCCATCGGCAGAGCTCATTCCCCCCTCATACGGTAAGAGCAAGGCCACGATTTCTGAATGACCGCTCCATGCAGAATACATGAGCGCGGTGAGGCCATGCTTATCATGGATTTTCGCCTCGAGCTGTAAGAGAAGCCTGATAAGCTTTTTGTATCCCTTTTCTGCAGCTCGCATAAGAGCCGTCCACCCATTGGAGTTCTGCAAGGCTTTTTCAGTGTTAAGAAGCAATTGTGCTATATCCACTTGGTTGCTTTCAGCTGCATACATCAGGGCCGACCAGCCTTCCTCGGTCTGAATACCATGCTCTTTCTCGACAAGGATCCGGGCAGCTTCAGTGTGTCCATTGCACGTTGCTAACATCAGGGCTGTCAAGCCATCTTTTTCTTTCATCCCGCCCTCATAGTCCAGAAGAGCTCGTACAGCTTCTAGATGGCCATTGACTGCGGCTCCCATGAGGGCTGTTCGATTTTGAACAGCGTATCCGGCAAGAGTTTCACCCAAGGATGTTTGTTTCCTGGACTGGAATGGTATCAGCAGTCGCACCATCTCTGCGTCTCCCTTGTCTGCTGCGCGCATCAGAGCTGTGCGTCCTATTTCGTCAGTAGGGTCTAGAGCATTCAAAAGTAGTACCCCTATATCGTGAGCAGCCTGAACCTCCGTGCAAGACATAATCACTCGCAGATCCACTTGATCCCCGCTAAGCTTTTGTGAATTGGATAGTAGACGGTTAACAGCGTCGATATCTTCACTACGCACAGCAGTCAAAAGCTCGTTCAGTAGGCCATTCTGCACACACTGGTTACTACTGGCCTTGTCAGGCGAAGTGGTGGAACTAGTTAGGAGCTTAGCCACGTGCTTATTAGATCGCAATAGGTTAACCAGTTCGGGGGCAGTAATTCGGTGTTCTTCTGTCACCACCAGGAGGCGCTCAATAATCTTCTTGATCTCTTTGTCTCTCACCAGGATTAAATCTGGCTTCCAGTCCTGCACAAAGACTAGCCTAGGATCTGTCGTTCTTCGAAAGTTGGGTCTAATTCCCGTTGCTAGCTCATAAGTTATTACCCCAAGGCTCCACATAACTGATGCAGCAGAGCATCTATTGTGTATCAAAATTTCTGGGGCAGAATAGAAACACGTGTCAGTCTGCTCATGCTCGATACAGATACCAATCGCGGAAATCAAAAAGCGGCAGCCATTGCATCCAACAAATACATTGCTCGGCTGGAGGGCTTTATACGTGACCTTAGAGGTCTTTATGGTATCTCCGCTAGCAGTCGCAAAACCGTGGAGATAGGTAATAGCCTCAGCGATTTGGAGGATGGCCAGCAAGACAGTGTCAGATGGGATCTTACGCTTGGAGTCCTTGGCTTCCTTGATAAGCGTTTCAAGGGTGCATGGTGGTCTCTCCATTGAAGCATAAATAACGCTGCTTGTCTCAAAAATAGACTCTATGGGAATAATGTTAGGATGACTAAGTGTGGTAGCTAAGTGGAGGATCCGACGGATGGACGTTTTTTCCGATTCCTGCAAGACGTCCAGTCGGACTTCTTCAGTGATGTGCCCCGGGGAGTTTGTTAAAGTTCGCACCTGTCCCAGATATCCGCTGCCAACAACTGGGCCCAGCTCCGGGCGTGGATCCCGTGCAGAAGGCCGTGGTGCCTGGCACGCCACACAGTGGTTCATATAATTCTTGCGGAATTTACTCGCTTAAGCTAAAGTCCCGTACTAGATTTCGAGTTTGAGTAATCGTTCAGTTAGAGTAAAGCGTTGTTGCGATTCATGGTACTTTTGCTCAATAGATTACTGCACCGGCTCTGTACCCCTTTCTTACTGATCGCCAAGTTCTAATGGAATCTTTGCCAACCCGGTCCAGGAGGCCCCTCGACGCTTGAACCATGGAGAGAAACAGGCATGCATGTTTACACTTACAATAGAAGATCAGCTCCCTTTATGAACGGATGCTCAAGGAGCATGGCTGCCGTTGGTCGCTTGATTGGGTCAACAATAAGTGCCTGCCGGCAGAAGTCAGAAAAGAGCACCTCTTCATCCGTGAGATTTGCGCACCTTTCTCCAAAGAGCCAATACTCCAAAAGACCCTGCTGTGGTGTGAAGTAGAAGTGCTGCCTGTTCTTCTCGTCATGCTCATATGGCACCAGCCCAAACGTGAGAACACGCTGACCCATGCGCCCACTCATGATCATGTCCCGGGGTATTGGGCCTATCAAGGAGCAGATGCGGCTCAGGATTGTCGCCACCGAATAGTTGGGGAAGAGTACACGGCCCGTGAGTAGCTCGCAAACCACGCACCCAAACGACCAGATGTCCGCCCGAGAGTCGTAGGGCGTTGCTAGAATAACTTCTGGCGCACGGTAGCTGCGGCTTTGGATGTAGCTGTGCATCTTGTCGAAGATAAATGAGGAGCTTCCAAAGTCAACCAGGGTGACAGACGGCTCATTGACCCCTCCGATAAAGTTCTTGTCGCCATGGAGCAAGTTCTCCGGTTTGAGATCTAAATGAGTGATTCCAAGCCTATGAATATAATCCAGAGCCTTCAGCACTTGACGCGCCATATCCCGAATAACGGGGATTGTGTAGTCGTTGGGCTGCCCCTTCTTTTCTCGCCTGTTAAAGTGAGTGTACAGGTCCTCTCCCAAGAGTGTGAACTTGAGAAGGAGATGCTCGCGGAAATAGAAATAGTCATGGATTTTTATGATGTTGATGTTATTGTTGGGGTCTATGTCTTTGAGGAGCTCAAGCAGATGGACCTCATCTATAGCCTGATCAAAGAACTCCTTCTCTTGTTTAATGATCTTCAAACAGTATGTGACATTATCTTTAAGGTCCAGACAACTAAAGACGTTACTGAACGTTGCCGAGCCAACCATCTTTAGAAGCTTGTATCTGTTTAGGATTGTCTCTCCCTCTATGAACGGAACATCAGCGTCATCGGGAGTCGTAACCTCAATGGCACCGGTGTGCAGCGGGTTATAGTAGATTGGTAGCTTGGAGCAGGCAGTTGTGTTCATTAGCGACGTCTGGTCCAATTGGCCTCGGATTACCTGGAGAATTGTCTTGTACTTGTCTTTAGCAGAGTTCTTTGCATCAGAAGCATCCAATCCGCTGACTGCTGTGTCTATTACCGCGTTGATATCACAGTACGCTGTCACAGGGAGAAGCGGGACAGACGACTGAAAGACCTTCTCATCCTTGCCTGACATCGCCGTGCCACCAGCCTCTGCAACATCCATGGATGTGACAGAAATCTCGAGGCGGAGGCAACTCTTTGTGATGTCATCTGCCATCGGCGGAACAGGGGTGTAGACAACCGCAGGGGCATCAGAGGATCCATTTTTAGAAGCCGTCTGTGTGGGTGCTCCGGTCGACAGCTGCGTCTGACTGTAGAGGCTCGTCGCCATGTTCATTGCGCTGCTAATAGAGCTAACAGCTTTACTACTCTGCGGTCGGATATGATGGGCACCGACATGCCCTAGAGCACCCACACTGCTACTATGGACATCACTGCGGTGGAGTGACCCAGTGGATTGAAGAGACTGGGCACTACTTTCAATCTGCTCGCTCAGTCCAGATGCACTTGTTGCCTTAATGAACTCATTCGTAGTCCTAATCATGGAGTCCATGGAGACACTGTTTCCTATCGAAACCTGTCCAGCTGATGCGGCAAACTGCGCTTGGTCCTCATCTCCCAGGTTTATATCCTCATACTCCTCATTGCCAGAAAGAGCCATGTCCGAGTCGAAGTCGTGATCGGATGGGTCCGTCCTCGTGTCGGAATCTCCACGTGATGAAAACTGCTCAATTCCTGTCGGAAGAGATGACGTCGATTGGCCATAATTAGAACCAGGCCGCCCAGATCCCTGCACCTGGCTGCCTGAGGGCGCTGATAGTCCATCAAACAGGTTAGATAGAATACTGCTGTATGAGAGTTCCTTAGCCCTGAGCTTCTCGGCAAAGCTACGGACGGTGGAGTCGAACTTTTGCCGCTCGTCTGCTGTTAGTGCACTCTGAAGCTTGGCTTCTATGGTTGCCTGGGGCGATGACAGATGCTCCATGATCAGATCCCGATAGTTGACGCTTTCTACTTTGGTCGTGGATGGGGTGGCATTTTGAACAACTCTGAACTTCATGGAATCCTTATTCTCTTTCGTACTGGCCTGCATTCGTGATTCTTCGGCGGAAAGAGAATGCTGGTTCCTGATTTTGGAGGCTAGAACACCCATCTTAGGTTGCACTTGAGATGGCACTTGGAGGGGGTTGGTTGAGCTGAGACCGAATATCCCCTGGCTCTCTTGAAGGGTTGATGAGAGCTGTTGCCCCATCGTTGTTTGCAGACTACTAGCTGCAGTTGGGATTGCCGCAAGGCTATTAAGTGTTGTAGTATCGCTAGTATCTTCTTCTAGAGGCCCGATACGCTTGCTGGCATTGAGGGCAGACTGAAGAAGAGTGACCGGCGCAGCAGAGGGAACCAATGCTTGGAAAGCCTGACTATATGCACGCGACTTGCGCATGAAGAAGACATTTGGATAGTGAGAGGACCGCTCCACCACATACTGTTGTTCCGGTCCGGGGTCTGGGCTCTCAGCAGAGGGTTGCGCGCGCATTGTGATTATGCGCGAACCAGCACGCTTCGAAATGGCCTTTGACTGAGGCCTGATATACCTCGCGTTTAGATCTGACGCAGCGCTGCCTATGTTGTGTTCAGAGAAATAAACGGCGCTTCCCCAATCAAATGTCCAAAGGGGCACTCCGTCGTCCGTTGGAACAGACTCCACAAGCCCCTTAAAGGACCCCAAGACATCTAGAAGCTTCACCGTTACGTCTGCTTCGGGTGCAACGCGCTGAGTAAGCAGACGAATGATGCGGCGCTTTAGCTCAATGAACTCCTTGAGAGCACGGGGGGTTATCTTTCGCGACAAAACCTGCTTCTCGCTGGCGGACATTGTCGGAACTGGCACCTTGGGATACGGATCGGCGGCCTCTGCTGCTGCAATGGTTCCACGTGTGGCTAGCCCGAGCCCCTTCTTCTCCGGGATATTGTGGGGCTCAAAGTCACGACTCTGTATTTTCTCAATCTTGTGCCCAAGGATTATCTGCCTGGCAAAGCCCGTCTCGCCCTTGTAGTAGTCCATATATGGATTCGACAGACGCGCATAGCCCATGGCCGGTGGAGAATCGGGCGCAAGGCCTTTGAGCTTCTGGTCGGCGGGGAATATACGCTTGAGATAAAGGTGTTGATAGGGCTGCTTATGGCAGACGGACATGCGGTAGCGCTTAGAGGTCACGGGCACAAGGCCCAGGTAATCTACTTTAGTGTCTATGTCCCGGAACATCTCCAGGAGGAATTCGTTCTCCAGGGCCCTTCTCCGACCAAAGAAAACGGGGTGGATAACAAACTTATCGATGGTTGAAGCCATGTTGTGCTCTTTGATCATCGCCGACCGATTGGCCAGGGTCTCCACAGTCACACACCCACGAGAAATGTTCAGGAGAAACTCCAGGTCCGTTGTGATTCGAGTTTCTCGGCGCAGAGACTCGCAGTTCTCCACATTCTCAGCCAGCTCGTTTTCTCCATGCTGACGTAGAAAGCCTGCGATGAGCGTGATCGTGTCCATTAGAGACGGGGAATTTTGTTACTAAATTTTGAATACTATATTTTTTGAACATGGACCTCTTTCACCTTAGCGATGACGAGTACATCCGCCGGTTCGACCTCGCGAAGCTCACGGAGATGTACCTCGAGAAGGTGGAATCGGCACAACCCCAGACCCAGGCAGACGCCAACGCGGCCTCGCTAGAGTTTTTTAAATCGGTGGCCACGGGATCTGCGATCAAGGGGCTTTCGTGGTCCCAGATCAAGGAAAGGGAACTCTATATGAAATGCTACATTCACCTCTTTGTTCGGGTGTGTGCAGATTTGCAGCCACACTCGAAGCAGGATTGGATGGATGCCTGTACACTTGTAGTTCATGACGTACCGTTCAAAGTGGTAGACACCGTCATAGATGCATACAACGTCAAAAAGGCCCGCTTCCGGGGTCGGGTTTGCGACGGATCGGCCTCTGGGCCGCGACAGGTTTTCGGAGAAGCCATGACGTACTCACAGAGGCTACCAGATCAAATCGTGGATAAAGCACAATGGTTCATTGCATATTTTAAGCACATCCAATCAGTTGAGTTCATTGAGCAGCTTTTCGTTAATCGCGAAGGCTCGGTCGATAAACAGAGTCTTCTGTCCGATCTTTCTTTGTTGGAAAGTAACGGTGATATATCAGGCGATAAGTTTACCGCAGTCCAGATGAAGGTGGCTGTTGATAGATTGGCTCAGTATGACTTTTGCTCCCTCGTTGCTGAACTTCTCTACCTGGTCACCGAGCTATAGCAAAACTAGACTACATGCATAGTACTCGGCTCCATGGGCTGCACTGGATATAAACTTGGAGAGCTGTGCTGCAGCCTCGGTGCACAGCTCATGCGCCCGTACATCGAAGCTGCGGGTATCTCCGCCCATAAACATAGCCTCCCCCATCTGAGAAACATGTGCCCGTATGGCACACCCTTTTTTGTAGACCTCGTCGTAAGTGCCACAGATTACTAGAGAAGCCTCTCCTAGGGTGAACCTATTCCACGAGCCTCTGTACAGCCAAATAATCGGTATGTCCGTTTGAGTGATTGCGCTGATTGTGTCTCGGACGGTCTTTACTACATTATATGGTTGAATGGCCCGGCATCGTAAGAAATTCACAGGCCCATGTATAGCAGATTGAATATCCTCTACACTCAAGTTAGAATGGACTTCCTCGTTTTGGATACGCTCCACTAGTAACGGGGCAATCGAGTTACTGTGAAGTTGCCGGTAGAGTCCTGGGTTCAATGCTTCTATGGCCTCTTTAATTATGTTATAGCACACTTCGTGTGTCTGATGAGGATCTGCGAGGTCGCCGGCCATGAAGATGTGATTGGGCTTTACCTCTGCTATGATATCCATGACAATTCGTATATCCGATTGATCATAGGTTCGCTTGGAGCGATAATTTCTATTATAAAATGGCAATCTAAGGAAATGGATATGATTGGTAGGCACCCCCAGTAGTTCGAGCGCACTTCTCGCTTCGGCCTCCCTCACCCTTGTCTTTTCTATGCAAAGATCGAGAGGATCTTCAGGAACATGCTCAAGATACATGTCTCCAACAGAGTTGTACCCTGCTACACAGTATGCGATATGCAGTATTATCTCTGGAGTGTTTAAATGCTGGAGGCCCAGACCGGCAGCGATTACGTCGTCGTCTGGATGAGGGCTGAAAAGTAGAACACGCGATCCAGTAAAGAACGACGGGTCTGTAACGCTGTATACCTGTGAAGCTATCTGGGCGAATATCTCTTTTCTGATGGCATCAGGAACCTCGAGCTTGCAGTGCATTGCCCTGGGATCTGTCAGTATCGTTCTATAGTGGTAGCTATTCTGATTTGAGGTATAACCTCTCAACGGATCCTGATCCATAGTCTGGTGCGTTAAGGTATGCTGAGAAATGAGATACTTTAAGGCTCCACAAGCGTGGATATCACAGTACAATACTTTTGGATATTTTTCCATTTTGAACTGGTCTTCCTGCCTGGCTAGCACTGCCTGATAGCAGGGTTTTTCGTGTCGCTCTCCAGAGAATACTGTGAGGATCCGTTCTGGAGCAGTTCGCAATGTTTCCAAATAAGAACTGAGCAGCCCGGGATCTACAGGAGGCTCACAAGTCAGTATATCCAGCGATAACAAGAAGATATCAATCTTCGTGTTTTCTGCATAACTCCCGAGAGAAATGTTGACACCCGGCAAGCTTTTTGTGATTTCCTCCCTCTGCTCGGATGTGTCTGGATGCACAAGTACTTTGACCCTTACATCAGGACAAGATGTTACATAGCTTCTTACAATATCCAAAAGAATTGTGTCTCCATTGATCCAGAACACTGCGCTTTCTCTGCAGAGACGCACATGCTGCAGCTTCTTCAACTGGTTCGTTATACACACAGTCAGCTCCTGCTGGGACTCGCTCACCCAGAGGGTTGTATCGCCCATAGCAAGGCTCGTCATATATTTAGTTAGGAATCACAAAAGGTAGACAGCTGATGTACTAAATCTACACTGTATACACAGCGACTATCTCCAGTAAACCTGTCAGATCTTTTTCCTTCAACAGGTCTACAAGGGGCTTAAGCGAGTTGCCAGAGATCACATAGCCGAGGAGTCTTCTGAAGGTAGTCGATATATCGTGTTGTTCAATGGCTTGAAAAAGGTCTAGCTGGTTCAGTGAAACGTCGTGCTTGACAAGAACAGATGCAACAACATAGTTCTGATTAGCGAGTGCTATATCGACGGCTGTTAAGCGATCCTGGTCCACTGAGTACAGAATACCCGCCTCTTTATAACACAGGGCAGCTGTTGCAGGCATGTTTCTCTCGGCACAAAGACGCAGGGCTGTGTTACCGAAGTCACTGGTAAGGCCCGCCTCTCGGGTAGCTAAGAACCGTGCTATTGCCAGAAAGCCATTTTCCACAGCATGAAAGAGGGCAGTCCGCGCGCTGGCGTCCCTCATTCCCTCGAATTTGTCACTGTATCTCCAGACGGCCTCTATGTCATTATGCAACGCAGCAAGCATAAGAGGTGTGTATCTGTTGTCCCCCTCAATATCTGATGATGAGATAGTAGAGTCTCCCCTCCGTGTATAACCTGCCTCCAAGTGGGCTGGGGAGGTATCAACTAGGTGTGTGTATACACGTGCTATCCCTGCCTCCCAATTCTCTGATAACACTGTGGCCAGCACATTGGCGCCTCGATAGTCTAGCAGCGCGCTTTCGTATTGCAAAAGAACACAGACAAGAGGGAGGTTTTGTGTTTCTGCTGACAGAAGTAAGGCTGTTTTGCCGAAGACATTTCTTTTCCCCAAAAGAGAAGTATCAAAGGAGAGGCCAGCAGATGACAAATCGCAGAGCTTCGTGGTATCTTCTGTGTGCTCCTGGAGCTGCATCGTGCATGGAAAAAGTGCGCTGCGCATCAATTCTGTAAAGCACAAGTAATTGCTAAATTGATCGGGGTTGTAGAAGCACAGCCCATGTGTGCTTCTAAGCATCTTCGCCATTCTGAGGTTTGAAAATGCAACAAGGTATTGATCCGTGAAGCTGGCGTGAGCGGTGAGACGCTCAATAACTGTCTGTATTCGGGGGTGCTTGCGTAGCTGACTGAGTTTTGGTCTGACTCCCGCGAGCGGTGCTAGCAGAGAAATAATCAGAGAAGCCAGTTCGCTGGAGGCATGGCTGGCAACGTCATACGACACATCAAAGTATGCCGTTTCTAACGCTTCCTGAGAGCGGATTGTTTGAAGTATAGCAGGAGGCTTGCCGGTGCAGCAAGCGTAGAGAGTAGCCCCCAAAGACCAAAGGTCCGATTGAGGAATGTAGCCCCGTCCAGCGATGACCTCCGGGGCGGTAAATTGGAGCGTTTGAATGTCCATGTTCTGGACATCCTCAGGGAGCAAGGTGCGACTGAGTCGTGGACAAGCAAGTCGAGGACCCATTTCGGTCAAGTGAATCGCCCCAGGAGAAATCCCCATATGAGTTAGCCCTTGGTCGGCCAGATGGCCAAGTGCAGTAATCGATGCGGCGGCGATCTCCCAGATCAGCTCTTCGTGAAGAACTACCCTGTCGGATGGGTTAGCGTACAAGAGATCAATTAGTAACTGAGCGGTGCAACAAGGGGCCGGTTCAACGACGCTGAAGATCCGCCTTTTTGGCTCGTGGTGCACTGCATGTATGTGAGTTGTGAACCTAGAGCGAACTGACCGAACTTGCTTAAGTATCTGCGTGCTGCTACCCGGAGAGGCCATGTAACGGGTTATGCGAACAGGTTTCCGGGTAACTCCATCGGTGCCTGCATAGGAAACCACGTCATTGCCTCGAAACAGCTCATGGTCGGCTCGGAACCGATCGATGACGGGAAGCATCCTCGATTTTTACCAAATGCTCGAGGGTAACGATCTAGCTAGAAGCACAACACACCTGTTGATTTACTTATGTCTGTGATGCTATTAAATCTTGAACTGCTGGTACATAGAGGCCGGGGTCTGCTGATATTGCTGCTGCACCGGCAGTGGCTGCACCTGCAGGGCCTGCTGCTGCGGTTGATAATATTGCTGTTGGTATTGCTGCGATGCTTGCTGTATCTGCACTTGCTGTGCCTGTTGCTGATACTGCTGATACTGCTGCATGTATTGGTTCTGCTGCTCGATTATTTTCTGGATCATCTCGTGATGGCTCTGCTGCTGCTGCGTAGCGGGCTGAAGCCCTGGTAAGGTTGATGGTGTAGCAAGCTGGCCCAGTTGATAAGGTGAAGCGACAGGGATGGCAGCCTGTTGAAGACCTCCGGACACAGAGCCAGGAGCAGGGTACTGAAGAGTTGGCTGAGGAGCGTTCTGATACGGCTGCTGGGGCGTGGAAAACAGGGTCTGCTGCAGCTGAGGCTGGAGAGTCGATTGAGACGGTAGGCCTTGAGGTTGAAGTGGTCCTGTCTGTATGGATGATGTGGACGAGACCTCTGGGAGAGAAGGGGTGGACTGCATCCCTTGCTTCTCCATAGCACCCTGCCCCGGGGGTTGGTCTGGACGGCGAGCCCACTCCTGTTTAACATACTTTCTCTCTATCCACTTACGCCTTCCTGTATCGTCGTTCTCGTCTGGCTTACTTAGACCATCAGGTAGGTTGTACAGGTATTCTGAATTAGCCGCTAAATTGCCTCGCATCCCTGCCATCTCCTCGGCAGTCCACTTGTCAAGGGTGAGCGATTTGACCTTGGAAATGTGCCGTCCTAGACTCCGATGTATTCCCGAGCACTTAATACAGACAAAGGTGCCGTGGTTAAAGCACGCCCATTTGACAGAGCGAGAGGTGCAGTCTGCACACTCCTTGTTACCGTGCTGCTTGGCCATGGCCAAAAGCTTGGCTTTGTTCGCTTCTGACTGCTGGTCGTACTGCATCCCTGTTTTTTAATCTCCTTTTAACTTCTTTTGACTCCCGCTATGACAATTAAACCTATGACAGAGGGCCCTGACCCGAGGTATGCTCGACACCGTGCACTTCACGAGATATCATCAAATGATGCACGGATACATGCAAGCACGGTTTGCGTCGTGGGGGCGGGGGGCGTTGCTTCGAGCTGTCTGCTTTACCTTGCAGCGGCGGGAGTCCGGAAGCTCATCATTGTTGACAACGATAAGGTAGACGTCACAAATCTGCAGAGGCAGGTCATCCATAACGAAGAGCGCGTCGGAATAAACAAGGCCGAGAGTGCAGAGACGGTCCTACGAGCGCTCAACAGCAACGTGAAGATAGTTGTTCGCAAAGAGAAGTTCACGCGTGAGACGGCCCCCAAGATCCTCGAAGGGCGTGTGGATTGCATTGTCGACACGACAGACACCCCCGAGGCGAGGTTCCTTGTTGCCGAGGTGGCCTACAGAAGGTCCATTCCCTTGGTGCACGCAGCAGCAGTGCGGTTCACAGTGACTCTGACGACGGTGATTCCATGGTTGAAGAAGTATCCGTGTCTCCGGTGTCTCTACAGAGCCATTCCAAGTCGCGAATTGCGACAGGTCTCTGACCGCGACGGGATATTTGGTCCTGCTGCAGGAACAGCCGGCACCCTTGCAGCATCCGAGTGCCTCAAGGTCTGCCTCTATCGAGATGACAAGAAGCTCCCAGACCTTGCCTTATGTGGTAGATTGATGATCATTCACTGTTTTGAGATGGTGTCACGGACCATCCCCTACACAAAGAAAGCAGACTGCGCTCTGTGCTGTGAGATATATGACTCGCGAAACGACCATAAGCTCCTCAAGAGCCTTTAGTGGCAGTTAACTCCTCGCCTTAATAAATCTTTTCCTTTGTCGCTTACTCATCAACACCCCGAGACATACGACGAAGACAACAAGCTCAACGACAAGGCCGAACATTAAGCCGATAGCATGGGCCTCGCGTTCCTTTTTAATCTCGTCGGGGCGTTCTTTCAGCCCCAAATCTATTTCTGGCTCAAAGTATGCACCAACATAAAACATGCAAGCGAGAAAGCCCAAGAAGATGACTCCAAAGCCGCCCGTTATAAGGCAGCACCAGTTGCAGCACGTGGCTATAAAGCTCATTTTTTGTAGGGTCCTGACTTTTAGCTAAGTTTTGTATCATGACGCCTGAGCCGCAGCATCCACTTTCACGTGTTAAGAGCCACAATGGTCCGTCGCTCTCCAAGAGAATTGCTGCAACCAAACCTAAGCGTGATGCTGCCTCGCGAGAAGCTCGTCCAAAGGAGCCGCCAAAACCTCCCCCATCAATTCCTCTAGATCATATTGACGAAGACGGAAACACAGGCCTACACAGGGCTGTCCTCCAAGAGCAATATATCTATATTTCTGACGCATCCAAGCATGCAGGCCGTCGGAACAAGGCACAAAAGACAGCACTTCATCTTGCTGCAGAAAAAGGAGACTTCACGGCAATTAGCCATCTGGTGCTGCTCACAGGCGAAACAGGAGTGCGAGTGGGGGGATCCGTAAAGTACGGAGGGTATATCGTATGGAAGCCAACGGCCTTAATGATATGTGCGCTCCTCAATCACAGCACTCAGTTGGTGCAAAACGGAGAAGAGGACATCAAGCTTCACGAGGCGCTGAAGGCACTTGTAAAGGCAGAGAGTAGAAAGCAGGATTGGTCCGGATATACTGCATTGATGTACGCATGCATTGCGGGGAACACCCATCTTGCCATGGAGCTTGCTCCAATTGAAGCGGGAATCCGGTCAAAGGGAGGCTGGAGTGCTCTTATGCTAGCCACACAGCTTGGTCGACTGCCCATAGCCGCCAAGCTTTACCATCGAGAGTACGGGCTGCAGAATGCTGGCGGTTGGACTGCCCTAATGGACGCTGCAGCCAACGGCTGCCTAGAGATAGCATACCTTCTTGCGCCGAAAGAGCGGGGTATGCGCACAAAGAAGGGCAGGACTGCTCTCATGCTGGCTGCTAGCAACGGACATGCAGATATTGCCGCTCTTTTGCTAAAGGAGGGCAACTACGAGGATTCTTCGGGATATAGTGCACTCATGTATGCCACCCAAAAGGGCCACTTGTCTCTTGTCCAGCTCCTTGGCCCTGTAGAAGGAGAGCTCTACGCGGAAAGGGCTCTCAGGCTCTTGAAAAATACAGTCACCCCAGAAGTGCGGGCTCGTTACCAGGAAGCCATGGCGAGGCGTGAACAAGGGCCTCCAGAGAGAGGCGTTTGCGAGACTTTGCCGAGTGAGGATAATATTACGCAGAACTCACCGCCCCCCTCTTCGCCCAGTGAGTGCACTGAACTAGAATTTCTTGTTACCGGGTCGAAGTATGCCATGGCTTTCTGCGAGCCCTCCACAGACATAAGCGATAATAGATAAAATCTGTCGGTGACAAAATTTAAAATGAAGCAAGCGAGTGTCCAGCAATTCATGGCCGTCACGGGGAGTGGCCATAGACAAGCAGAACAGTTTCTGGAAATGAGCGGTGGGGACGTAAACACGGCTATTATGCTCTTCTTTGACTCCGGGGTCGCTGCCAGCCCCGATCCCGTACCTGCACCCGCGCCCCGTGCACCTGCCGCAGATCCCAAGTCGCACCATAAACAATCAGCTGCAGTGCCAGAGAAGGGTTCGTCTTCTCGGCCTGGACATGCTAACCCTGCCACCCACCAAAAGCCGGCAGCCCCCGCCCATGTTCGCCCCGCTCAGCCTTCTGCCCCTATAGACAAGCATAAATCTACAAAACCTTCTGCACCCGCTCCTCCGCCTCCCCCGAGTAAGCCAACGGTTTCTGCATCAGGGGCTAAGCAAGGGACGAAGTTCAACACCATGGCTGATATACTGAATGACAAAAGCGATAGTGACCGGACTGAAAATGAGTACTTTGCAGGAAGCGGTCAGAAGATCAGAGCACCTCCCCCTCACACCATAAAAGACGTCAACAAGCAGGAGGCGGAGCAGGAGTCTGGTTGCAAGATCGTCATTGAGTTCTACTCCGACGGGCTCTTGATCAATGGCCATGAACCTTTCTATCCTTTTAACAGCAAGGAGACGGAGGCTATGCTTGATGAGATGAAAACCAAGCAGACGCTACCAAAGGCAATCTTGAGTGCTCTTCCGGAAAACGAGCGACCAAAGCCTGGCCAGCAGATCTATACGGAGATCAAGAACCATCCAGAAGCTTATAGCTCAGTGAAGCAGGCTAACGAAAGCTCTAAGAAGGTTTACACATTCGATTCGAACGAAAAGGCGCGATCTTTGGGAGATTGCAAAAAGACGGCTAAGCATTCTCAGCATGGGTCTGCCCCCGGGCCCACTTCCTCTGCTGCTACTGCCGAACCTTCCCTCGCCTTGATACCTGGGAAGCCCGTAGCCCCAGTTCGTGTTAGAGCAGACAAAGTGTACACACTACAAACAAACCCAGAGCGACACACCATTAAGGACCTTATAGATTGCCTTCGTAAGGCCGGAGTTAGCCTCCCCACGCCTTCAGAGTGCCTAGTCAAGGTGACGTCTACCTCGACAACGCTTTCAGACATCTCGATGACAATCGCCGAAGCAAAGCTTGAGCGCCAACAAATCATAATCGTCGCTAAGTGACAAGGCACATAGAACAAGAGTAAATAGCCCAGGCGTGTGCATAGCCGGACGCGGAATTCATTTACTAGTTACATCCACACAGACTCCGGGATCCCCAGGGCTTTGGCACGCTTTGCAACCTCATCTTTAAGCTCGTCTGGATGGAACTTGCGTGCTTCGTTAAGGAAGCACATCTCAAGAAGCGGCTTTGTGAGCTCGTACTTCTCGAAGAAGAGTTCAAGAGGCTGACCGGTGTAGACAGGCTCGTCAGACTCATCGTGGATTCCTTCAAAGTAGGGATGGCTGAGGCACTCGTTAACGGTGATGCGCTTCAAGGGATCCAGTGTGAGCATGCGGGTAAGGAGGTCAATGCCCGCCTCATCCAGCATGGGAAACTTCTGTGAAAGGTCCTGCGGCGCCGAGGGCTTGAGGGCGAGGACGTAGCTCTTCGCCGAGTCCGACGCAATTCTGTCTAGAAGCTCCTTCTCCGGGGTGCCCAAAACCTCGAGGATCAGGTGTAGTTGGTGGATATAATCTCTACCTGGAAACAGGGGCTTTCTGGCGATGAGCTCTGCAAAGATACAGCCCACGGAGAAAATGTCAACAGGCTTCCCATACTGCGGCCACCCCAGTATGATCTCTGGCGCGCGATACCAGCGCGTTGCGACATACTCTGTCATTTGTGTGTCGTGCTTTTCGGCATCCTTCAGCTCCTTAGTCTTTGCAGCGTGGTCGTCCACAAGTCGAGCCAGCCCCAAGTCACAAATCTCCAGGGCACAGTCAGAGTTAAGGAGAAGGTTGGAGGGTTTGAGGTCTCTGTGAACACAGTTTGCCGAGTGCAGGTACTTTAGCCCGCGCAGGAGCTGGTAGACGAAGTATTGCATATGGTCGGGGCTGAGGTCTTGCTTGGAGGAGATTATCTTGTGCATGTCGGTTTGCATAAAGTCGAACACGACGTACAAGTCGTCAAAGTTGGAGGGGTCCTCTGGGACCAGGACATCGAGAAGCTTCACGATATTTTCGTGGTCTAGCATGCGGAGAATCGTTATTTCGCGTAGTGTGCGCTTAGAGTCGACAAGATGAACAAAGAGATTAGAGATCTTCTTGATAGCCACGGTGGTGTTAGTCCTGGTGTCTACTGCTTCGGCGACAACGCCGTATGCGCCTGCCCCCAAGGCCTTTGTCACCTTGTAGTAGTCTGGGACGCAAAACCGTGTTCCCTTGATGTTGAAGACGGCCAGCGGCATTTTTTGAGAGTGATAATTTAAATCTGCTTTTGGGTTTTTTGATCTAGAAGGTCAAGGACTAGGCCGCAGTGAATATTTATGGAAGATTGTGCACGGTCATCTACTAGTGTAACAGGGGGGCCCAGGACGAAGTCTTGTTAAATAGATCAACGTGGTGAATTGCACCAGATAACCTTTAAGAAAATACATTTCCAGTGATGGACGGCGACAACCAGACTCCCCTTACCAAGAGCCCGGAGCGGTCTCTCTGGAGCATGGACAAGCTCATTGAAACGTTGAGTATTCTAACGGCACCCGAGAAAGCTTCCTCAATGTCGCTCATGGGAAAGGGAGGCATTTTTGACTTGGCCACGTCGTTTAATGTTTGGTCGACAAATCTCTTTTTATCGTCTAATCTTCGCCCAGACCAAGGTGCTGCCATTGTCTTTAATTTCTTGATCAGTCGCATTTTCAAAGAGGACTATGTCACTGGCTTAATTAGGGCCCGTGCAGCCTCCTCGAGCCCAGCTCTCCTTGGGGAGTCGGTCGACAAGGAGCTGAAAATACGCGAAGTGCTGTTTGGTTGTAGTGAGAACCCTGAGCACCACACGCCATTGTCACAGAGCCCCTGTTTAGATCTCAACGATTGTAGCAAATTCTATTATCCAGAGTCTTATATCCATTCAGAGCTCTTCATGAAGCTTCACGGAGAGGAGCTTCCGTTAAGCATTTGTGGCAAGGTCTTGAACAGTCATCTCGGCTTTAAATGTCAATACTGCACTACCGATAAGTCCTCCGTTATGTGCCTCGAATGCTTCGATGAGTCAAAGCACGTTGGGCACGAGTATCGGTGCTTCTTCAGTACGGGGCTCTGCGACTGTGGCAGCGTCGTCTCGACAGGGAAGACCGGGGTGTGCGCAAGGCATCTTGGAGACAACTACTCTAAAAATGCCCTGTCTGTCTACACGGGGATCGTCGGTTCATCGTGTGATTTAGCTATGTTGTGCAATGTCGCAGTCTTCTTGAGCGTTGCGCTTCTTCAGAGCATTATTTTTCCAATAGAAGCCTTTCTAACGAATCTTACAGCTATTGATGCGGGCGCTTTGGGTGACTCTCCCGCTATTTCTATCGCTTCGGCAAAAAGGTCTGATCTGGAGTGTTCTGTCCAATCCCTGGTTAATAATGTTTTTCACCACTTATTTATTAATGTGAAAATTGATGGCTTTTGGAGGATTCTTTCAAAGGTGCTGACTATCCCTGTCACAAACTCTACCACCGTGGGTGACATTCTGGCATATGACCCTGTTCATCAACGCTACTATCGGGATGTTATGGCGTTTGCGCAGAAATTAGTTTCTTCTCGTAGGTCTCTGATTGCCGGTATTTCTAAGCTGCGGTCAAATGCCCTTTCACTGTCTATGCTGATGGAGGACTTGGCGGAAGGACTGGTCCTTTCTGACATTATCTTTTCTTTAAGCTTATTCAAGGTTATCCTAGACAAGGAAAAGTTGTGCTTGTCTCGCACGACAACTGCCTCTGGACTGGAACATGATCAGCGCTGGCTAACTGTGGATAGTCCTGCACTCAACGACCTACTCAAGTTTATCGTGGATGGATTAATTTTTGAGCCAATCTATCGAGTCTTTCTGTGCAATATTTATCATTGGTATTACCCATATCTTTTCATTGGTGCCTTAAATAATGACATCTCTGAAGGGCCATGGGACTTGGCTGCAGACAAGCTTGCTCACGCATTTACTCATGACCCGCCCATGTTCTGCAAATATAAGCCGCGCTTTCTGCAGATTCAACGTGCATTTGCTTATGGTCCCATTTCGTTTTCTGTCGTCAACGAAGCGATAAAGCAGTTATCCTTGATATACAACGATAAGTATGCGGAGACTTTCGATGCTGCTTACCTCCATTCTTACTTACTAGAGAACTTCAAACTTCCCCACAGAGTCATTCCTCAAGACAATGTCTGGACACGAGCGCCAGTTCAGATATACACAGAGTTTAACCCCGTAGACGAGGCCTGCCATCTTATTGCAGGCTACATTCTCTCCACAGTTTATCTTTCTCTTTCGATCTCCTTTGTTCCCAATTATCTCCACAGGGAGCGTGCCTTGCTTTTTAGGGAATACATATTTAAAACTCTCCACGATAACTATATTGATTGTGGACAACTTGGTGCTGGAATGGCTTCTACTGCAGCCGAGAATGGGTCTCTGACAGATACCATTTTTAATAGCATCTTCCGTGGCCTCGATGAGTCACTTCCGTACATGTGTTGTATACCGAACGGTTTCTTGCCTATCAGCAATCTTGACAATGGCGAGTATGGCGATGACACAAGGTTTGCAATAGAAGCGCACCGAAGCTTCTTTGACGTGTACTTGTCGTCGTGTATTGGAGTCCACCATCCGATAGCATATTCTGGTAAGATGAGCAACTTTACACAATCGTCCTTCTTCCACCCGCTTCCTGCTATGGCCTTGCTGGCTGTCATTTCATCCCTAACAACTGTGGATGCTCTTCAAGTGATGTATGGAAATCATTTGGAGATGGACACTGAATTCGGAACAACGCGTTATCGAAATGTGCTGACCTATTCAGACTTTACTACCTACTTTACTTACGGGGCCTGGTTCGCGTTTACTCACGGCCCGTTTTATAATGACAATCCAATGTTTCCCAACGACACTATCTCCCGCAAGCATTGTGACGCCTTCAAGCTTGCTGAGCTTCGTGGAAAGTTTGGTCGCAATGACTCCGAGATTCAGACAGGCAATGCCTATATCCTTTCGTTTTTGCATCTTCTTTGTATGTTTATTCTTACGATAAATAATTCCGAAGCGCTATCTTTTGAGCCCTTGTTTCAGGGGGCAAAGGAAATCGAGCGGGAACAAGCTTCTGTTGAAGCCTTGAAAACAGGCTCGTCAACAGTGGAAAAATTTGATTATCATGAGCTCGACCTGGAAGTCCACATCTATCACCCCATTTTCCTTCCTCTGCACTACATCCTTGGGTATACACTTGGCGCCGTTTCTACACGAAACGCATTTGGGATATCATCTGTTGCCGTCAGTGATGTTATTGCCCAGACCATCGATCGTATTATCAGCCTGAACAATTACGTCGAAGAGCCCGTCTCCATTCTCAAGGTGCAGCTCTTTAATTTGTGCTGCCACTATAACAATGTCCTCAAGGGCTCCTCTATCTTTACAGAGTACTTAAGAGCTAGCTGTCTGACCCCTGAAGAGCAAAAGCTGGCGGTTGAAATAGGGATCTGTGACCTTGCACATGACGAGGAATACGTATCTCCGTGCCTTGTACGGCCTCGTCACACAGTCTGGAACCAATACCAAAATATCTTCTGGAATGAGGCATGCCTTCCGGGCCTCAACGTTCGAACCAGAATCGCCTTGGAGCTCGTCTTACTGCCATTCAAGACTCTAATTGCGATTGCCCTAAACTTTTCCGAGATGTTTGTGCGCTCAGGCATGGCACAGAAGTATATATTCTATGTCCTGATGAATAGCTCTAGGGCCTGTTCGGCTGATTTGCTGTCTATGGGATATGCTTGCCAAAGCGTTCTCAGATTTCTTTACGATCAGCAAGAGAGCTGTCCTGGTGGTCTGGAGGCCTTCTTCTTCATTCTGTTCAACTTGGCAGAGCGCCGCATAGCTTTAGAGAAGGACCTGGCAAAAGTCACAAATGCGCGAGCTTTAATTCTGAAGACTGCAATCAGCTTTCTATGCTTTGATTACTCTCCGCGTACCGTTGAGAATCAACTCGCTCTTCTGTATCTTCCAAGACTTGTGGATGCGTCGCCTGACGATACTGTTGTTAGCATTGTCGATAGCTGCATGAGACTAACCTTCTGGCGCGAGCCCACAGTGATGGGGACTCTTGCTCAAGTGTGCGATATTATATATCCTGCAACTGACGCTCTGAATACAGACGTCTATTCGATCACCGAGTGTGCAGCATACTATCGACTGAACAAAAAGGGGTGGGCGTATACTTCCATCTATTCTCCCACAGTCACGGGGATAGACTACGTAGACGCTTGGGAGCGATATTGTAGGGAGACCAACCAGCCGCAGGAGGACTGCTCCACCGACAGGCGAGTGCCAGTACCCGTTCCCCAATGTGTTGCTGGACTCACTGCGCTGAGCAATGATGTAGAAAAATTGGATGGCGACTATGCAGATCTTATTTCCATACACGGAAATGGACTCAGTCCAGCGCTTACTGCTGCCGTCATGAGAATTCCTTGCGTTGGCCTGTACATATGTCAGGTATTTGCTGATGCTGTACTGAGTCACTTCACGCGGACAGACGTCGAATCCTCTCTGCGACCAACAGTGGTTCTGTGCTTATGCAACACATTCTTCTTGCTTCACCACTACACTATTCGAGACGTTCCTGAACATGCTGGAGCTGGCGCTCCCTCACTAGTCGACCCCGCCGTCAAGAAGGCTGTCACTGAGACATACGATGCGCTCTATACTTATATCAAGAGCGTGCTTGATTCGGGCATCTCGCACTGCTTCTTCAACGATTCGATTATGGAATTTCTAAGGACAGTTGTGTACCGTGAAAAGTTCCAACCAGAGGTATCTCTCGTTGATTCAGAATTATCGACTACAAAGCCAATTACGAAAAAACCTAAGAGAAAGTTGGCGTTTCTGAAGGAGAAGCTTGGCCCCAGTAAGTCTGGGATCCTGATGTCGATAGATGACCTCACCAGTTTAGAGACACTAACTAGCATATCGCATGAACCTGCTAAGAATAGCAATCTTGATACTCAGCAGTTTTTCCCAGCGTCAGTAGGCAAGGTCTTATATGAGGTTGTTCAGAGCATCATAGTTAATAATGACACTCAGTGCTACAACTGCAGGCTCTTTGATGTGCCAGAACTGCCCATATGCCAGCCAGTAGCGTTCGTCCCGAACAGCCTCAACAAGCTCTACGCAAATATCCTTAAGCAAAGCCACAAGGGAGACAAGGAATTCTCGAACATATTAGAGCACCCGTGGATCAACCCAGCTCGCCAACTGTTCGACAAGGACCTGGTGTTGATAGCCTATCCGCCGCTTCCTGCAGACCAGCATCTTGAAGAGATTGCGCATCATACTAACCACATCAAGTATAAGGATGCCTTTCGAGGAGTGATCTTTTCTAAGAGCACCACACTTTCCATCTGGAACGCAATACCGCTTGTGCACAGTCTTTCTGACAAGCTCTATGACGTCCCAACGGTGAAGTATTTCATTCGCGTTGCAGGATGCAAGCATTTCTCCCACAGCAGCTGTTTGTCCTTCAATAAGATCACTTCTCTCCCTAAGACCTGCTCTATCTGCCGCCGCTTTTATAACACGTGTCTGCCCGTAGTGACCGCCTACAAGAGTCAGTCGTCAAGTCCAGAGGGGATTGCTAAGCTTAAGGAGCAGTTGCTCGAGGAGTTTCGTCTTCAATCACTCGCCATGGCCATGTGCATGAGCGTTCTTATTTACCACGGTAACGCAACCATCGCACTATCCACACAGCAGCTTTATGCAGAATTCGTCAGTGCCTCCTCGTTTTCTCTTACTGAGTCGCCAACAGCCCAGCTTTTGTTCCCAAGACGGTCTGCTAGGCATCAAGAGACGTCCCTAGCGCATTCACAAAATCTGATCTACTCTGCATGGTACATCATGTTTTCTGACCTCATTCTTTACAACACCTTCCTTACTCTCCATGGCTTCAGCATAGGGCTTCAAAGCAAGCTTTTCACGGATAGCAGACTTATGACGATGCTTGGATCCAATCTCTCGTCCCTTGGGAGCGTTGTATTGATAGCACAGATAACGCTTTCCTTTCTCATAAATAGGTATGGCCCAAACCTGTGCACTATCGCCTTTGGTCCTGCGCGCATGAGGTGCACCCATATACTACAGCAAGAGCTTTTCATGGAGCTCCACCGCTCCTTTGTCAAAGTTCTTGAAACGCTTATTGGTATCTTGAAGGATACCGAAAGGACACCAAAGACCAAGAATATGTATGGCTTTGTAGACAACATCTCAGCCGAGAGCGGCTCCACGGAAAAGGTAGTCTATTGGGCCCAGGGGAATTCCATGACTCTCACCGATAGGGAAATCTCTCAGGCGATTTTAGACCAGAACGATGGAAGGAGGGAGCTCTCTCTTAAGGCACAGTGCATAATTCCGTCAATATATAACTTTTCCCAGGTGAATTGCTACCTTGGAATCTTTCTCCAAATATCCAACCGCATCGTCGGGGTCATCGGATTTCCTCTTTTCATGCACTATCTTGGCCAGCTGCTAGCCTGTTTCGACCTTCTACACCCGGGCGAAGATGTTTTCCTGCCCTTCACTAATCTGTATGAGAACCCAGCCGTTGTGTTTGTTGCACTTTTCCTCTCCTATGAGGTCGGGCTTTTCTCAATTACAGAGCCCTCTGTTCTGATATCAGAGCAGCAATATCATAACCTTCATTCGCAGTACAACTCCTGTCCGAGCGACGCCTTGTCTTACCAATCCTACTGTCAGCGGGAAGCTCTAATGGCTCGGAGCCTTATAGTAGATCACGCACACATCTCTATGAGGCATTCGTCTGATTACGACCTGGCCCTCTTTGCAGAGAGCGTTGCAGAGGCACTGAATGAATTAACTACAAAACTGGGCTACGACGAGGAACAGACGCCTTGGAATGCGGGTCTTATTATTGAGCTATTCACCGAAATTAATGACACTCTGGGTCTAGCTTACCAGGGTTGGAAGACTACCAACTATTCACAGGACGAGATTCTTTCGAATATCTGTGCGACCATGCCAAGATTTGAGCATAGGAAGTTTGTTATTCTTGCAAAGAACGCTCTTACGGCCGCCAGGTCTATTGTCACCCCAGGAGAACTTTATCTCTTTGTTCATGCCTTCAAGGCATCCCACGTGCTTTCTGCCGTGGGAACCTTCTTCGGGAATACTGCCTCAGAGCACAACAAGGTTATTTCTTCGATCAGCTCTTTAGAAGGATACTCCCTTCACGCCCGCAGGTTTTGCATGACTCACCTCCGGAGCTTCGTGGATAGCCGCCACAGTTTTACAGTAGCCGCACCCCCGTCTTCCTATGGCCTCTACAGCATGATAGCAGGCAGGGACAGTCTCCGCATCACGCCTCTGGATTATTCCAGGCGCTACCTATACAAGGTCTTTCCGTTTTCCTACACGGCCGTTAAAGCTCTGAAAAAGTACATCACAGATAAGCACGCTTGTCCATACTGCAAATACACACCAGAGAGGTCTAAGAATGACGAGATCAATCTCATTGTGTGCATGATGTGTGGACAGTGCTTCTGTAACTTCTGCGGCCATACTCATACCAATATCAACATCCAGGAGACTCCCGATTATCTAGATATCGATAGGTTCCTTGCTCTGCACGATAGTTTGGATGTTTGGACTCCTGTTATAGACATATCGGCAAAGGCCCTCCATAAGTATAGCATTTTCATCTCCATTCTCCACCATAGCGCTGCGTGCATTCTTCCTGCCGTGTTCTATTTGCCCGCGCAGAACAAGATCCTCTGCCTCAATGGGACTGGAGTCATATGGACCCAGCCCGCTCCTATGCTGAGTAAGTACGGGGATCCTGACGTCAACATGCGGGACGGGATTCCCGTGAGGTTGGCTGAAGAGCAGGTTGGCCGGCTTTTTGCAACGGTGCTTATAAATGGGCTCTTGGATCTCCCTGTGGAGCATAACGGATTCTTCTCCATACCGTACTACCTCGGGTAGCGAGTAGAAAACCGTTTACTTTCAATAACAACTGGTCTCGACGTACTCCCGTGCCTTCAAGTTGGCTGCGGCTTGCCGTGTTGCATGGTATTCAGCCATCATAGCTGCTGTGCTCTGTGTTTGCTTACGTGCATCGATAGCAATCGGTCCCGTAATGTCGAACCTTGTTGGGGGCGCAGTATGTAAGATACTTGCCTTGTCGCTGGAGAACTTCGCCGTGTTCACATTCAAACTGGGCTTAAAGATTTCTTCTACGCTTGGGCCAGTATTATGGCGTGGCCTTGGTCCTCGCATATCTTCAGGGTATCCAGAAGATCCAAACGGATCAGAACGCTGGAATGGGGCTATCTTCTTATGCGGTATCATCGCGTCTGTGGCCGATGGCGCTGCCGAAGCGTAATGGCGCTTACTAGAACACATTACTGCCTCTTCTCCAGACTTCTGCTCGAAGGTTTTGATGCCTGTCTGATTATGCATCATGTACTCACTAGTTGTTCCTGCGCGCCCGGAACATTCCTCAGCTGTGGGGCGATGACGGCGCGGCATTGCATAGTTACACTCAGCCTGTATGTTGCCTATAGTTTCGCCTTGGGCAGAACACTTCTTTCCGGCCCTGTACTCTGGCTCGCCAGTGAAGAGTCTGGATATGGTTTTTCCAGATACTTGCAGCTTCCCGCCAATTGGCGGGTCTGACGGCTTATTAAACGTGCTGATGCTATCTTGATGGATTATCCGCCGCCCAGTTAATCTGGTATCACCGGATCTGGAGAGTGGCGGGGAGTGATGAGACGTAACAGGTACGATATCTCGAAAGCTGTGACCTGCCCTGGGGAGCCTGTCAAGACCACAGATAGGCCCCTGTGAACCTGGTTGCGCGCCCCCCTGGGCCTGCACAGGTGGGGGCCGGATAAGGTGAATCACCTTTGTCCCTTCCATTAGAGCTAAATTCCGATTTCTTCACTTTCTTTATAATGCAATTTTAAGCTGCATGCAAAAAGCAGTTCATTTAAATGGCCTTCGATGCCAAGAAGCTCTATGTCGGCAACCTCCCGTATGACTGCACGTTCAAGGAGCTGAAGGCGCCGTTTGCACGGATAGTTCCTGTCAGCAATGCGGAGGTTGTCCAGGGACGAGATGGAAAGTCGAAGGGGTTCGGCGTGTTGCAGTTCGCTACTGTGGACGACCTGCAGGATGTGCTTGCCCATCATGAGCACAGCCCGATAGAGATTGGTGGCAGAGTCCTCATTATAAGGCCGTATTCCGATAGGCCGCCGGAAAGAGACAATGCACAGAAGCTTCGCGAGGCCTTGAACACACATCCAGTTGATTATAAATCCATTCCAAACTCTTTTCTAATCTACAATATTCCACCCGAGAAACGAGATCCCAAAGAGCTGTTTCAAATTGTCCACAGTGCGTATCGCCACGTTGTCAACCTTACAATGCACACTACCTCAGTCAAGGATTGGCGCAACGAGGGTGTGAAGGATCCAATCACATATGCTGTTGTGTACATGAGTAGAGAGGCGGAGCAGGAGGCTGAAAAGCAATTCTCACAAGAGACCAAGACGGAGTCGAAGCCTCAAAAGGGCAAGACAATTCTTTCTCCAGAGCAAGCGGCAGCGAACATCTTCAAAAAGCTCAAAGACAAATGGAAGATAACTGCCGCTAGCAACGTGATAGTTCGCCCTCACGACACCGGAGCATATCCGCGTATGACCACGGTTATCCTCAGAAACCTGCCGTTTACAGTTTACGCTAATACTATCTTTGAAGCGGTCAGAGATAAATATCCTGTGATAGAGCTCCGCCTTCCAAGCCGAACCATTAGCGGAAGGACACAAGGGTCGGGATTTGCATTTCTTGTTCTGGCTACCCACTCTGATGCTGTCGCCCTTGTATCCAGTGTTAAGCTGCGGATTCTACATCATACAAGTATCTTAGATTGGGGGCTAGATAAAAACACGTTTGAAAGGCAGCAGCAAGTCATTGCACGCGCAGCAGGAGACACTATCGATGACACAGAAAACCGGAGCCGAAGCGTTTCAGAGTCAGGATCAGAATCAGATGGTATGGATTATAGCTACAGCAGAGCCAGTTCTAGCGACTCTAACACGGAAGGCAGCTCTTTTAGTTCTGCAGGCGCATCCGACAATGAGCCTAGCTTTGAGCTCTATGAAGATGGTAAGACAATTATCAAGCCGTTTGTTCGTGAGGTGCCTGCAAAGGATCAAGATGAGCCTTCTTATGACCCTAACAAGGAGCAAGCATATGACGAGGACCCTAACGTAAGCAGCAATACGGACAACTTAAGCGAACTGTTGGGCGATGAGACGAAACAACAAGATGCTCAGACTGAAGTCCCAGGAACCAAATCTGACGGGACTAAAGACAAGCAGGAGGAGATCGAGAGGACGATCTTCGTTACTAATCTGCCTTCTCGCGTTACTGCTGCCCGTATGGCAGAGGCAGAAAAGGTCCTGATGGCGAAGAATGCTAAATGCCGTCCTCAAGACATACTTGTCTCTGGTCTTCGGTATGAATTGCGGCGCCTCTTCTCAGCATTCGGAATGGTGCGTGATGTATCCATAGTTGTTAATAAGATGCTGGACAGACACACGGGCTCTGCCTTCATAATCTTCAAAAAGCGGGGGGCAGCTCTCTGTGCCATGGAATACTACAACAGTCTCAAAAATCAGGCTTTTTTCAGTCAGAACGGTAAGGCGGGTCACAGCACTTCACACACCCTTGCTGTTGGAGACGGCCTTGATGACCCTTACATGAAAGATCTTGCCCGCTTGGCTGCCGAAGAGCGTGAAAAAGACACGCCTAATGACCAAGCTACTGTGTCAGAGCAGCCTTTCACAGATGTTCCAGGCAAGGACGATAATCAGAGAAAGAGGAAAACCAAGAAGAAAAACGAAGAGAGCACTGATGGGGAGGAGGACTTCTTTTCACTAGAGAAGAATGCATCAACCGGACTGCTAGCCGACGATGATAAGCAGAAGCTTCTAGAAATCCGAGAAGCAGCCAAGACGGGAAATCAGGATGCATACACCAGTCTCTCCCGGGAGGAGATTCACAGGTTAATCCTCTCACGCTTTAAGGTTCCGGAAGAATATATTGACTACACCAATGGCTTGCTGGTTATCAATGGCTCTCCTTTAACCCTTAAGCCCGCCATTGAGAGACAGCAGCTCAAGACAATTGAAAAGCACAGGAGCGAAAAGACAGACACAGAAGATCCGCGCAATCTTAGCCTTGCAAGAATTGGGCTGCTGATCCCAGGGATTGATGGATTTTCAAAGGCAGACGTCCCCCCTGAAGATGTCAGGAAGCGGATCAAGTACTGGAAGACACTGAAGGGTCTTATGACCAATCAATCTATTCATATCAGTAGGACGCGGATAGTCATCCGTAATATTCCTAAGGAGTTTGACGAAAGGAAGATTTCGTGGATTGTCATTCGATCATTTGGGCGGATCAACGAATCTGAGGCCAGGGCGATGTTCGACCCGAGTGACAAGAACTACGAGTACAAGGTCCTCATGCGGCTGCTCAAATCGGTCGGGTGTACAGAAATGCGTTTCCGGAGGGGGCCAAAGGCATATAATCTTGTTAAGTCTATGGATGACGCTTACAACGAAGAGGGATACATGGACGGCCAGCACAGTGGGTTCTGCTTTGTTGAGTTTACAAGCCACGAGAGTGCACTCCGGTGTCTTCTGGCCCTCAACAACAATCCACGAAGCTTCTACAGAGACCGCCGTCCAATCTGCGAATTTGCAGCGGAGAATGTACGCACGCTTTACCATCGGTCTCAGCGCGACCAGGCACGGAGCAGCCACCAAGATCACCGTACTGAGAACAGAGATCATAGAGGGTCTCCGCAACGACGAGATAGGCACGAGTATTCAAATGACTGGATTAGTGGGAAGCTTCAAAAGGGTCACAAGAAGCAAGGTGCTCATACTAAGAAATCGTCGCAGGAGCTAACACGGTTCGATGGTAAGGGCGGCCCTGTGCGAGAACGAGGATATGACAGGATCCGCCCGAAGTCTAAGGCGGCCAAGAAGCTTAAGAAGTAGCTTTACTAGTTACGGAGGCGCATATTTATTGTGGCAAGTTCTTTCTCCATTCCATTCATCTTCTCAACAAGGGCGAAGATAAGATGTTGAAAGGAATCTGTGTCCCCAAGAGCATTTGGCGCAACCACCAGTGAATTCTCCTGCTTTTCATTTGATAAACCTACATGGGACAGACTGATTTGCATACTGCTGGTCTTGCTGAGACTTGCCACAAGGGTGCTACGACGCTCCCGCGTACTTAGAAGGATCTGCTTTTCCAAGATTGCCAAGAGACGCTGCTTATCCCGGCGCTCAGCTTCCAAAGCCTGGCGCATGGAAATTATCTGCTTTAGATATCCTATCTCGATAGTGTTTAGTCTATATTTTAGAAATTCAATGGTCTGGTTGGAGGAATCAATCTCAGTGGTCTGCATGCTTGACGTTGAAAGGCTGTATAGCATTGTGCTAGCCAAAGAATCGAAGCACTGAAAGATCATGGTTCCGAAGCCCTGGATCACATAGGCATCAGAGCTCAGCTTGTCTTCATCCATCCCTCGACCACTAAGGAAGAACAGGTCATCGGATACCACATTATAATACAGTGTGCACCCCGAAAGGGCAGGGCCCTCAGGAGCTAATGCTATCTGCCTGGTAGACATGGTCTCCAGGTCTATAACCCACATGTCGTAGAGGGGGGAGCGGGTTGCTGTAAAGCCGCCATATATCACTATGTATCTATCGCTAATTGTAATAGCTGTGTGTGAGTGCCTAGGAGTCATTTCTAGGAGCTCTATATCCAAGGCAGTCCAGACCTTCTCATCGGAATTGTACTCCATGACACGACTATTACACTCTGTGCTGTCTATGTATCCGCCAATTAAGATATGCCTTTTCTGAGACCAGGGGAAACGATCTAGTTGCCCTATCGTGCTAATTGTGCAACCGGCAATGGGGTACGGTAACAAAAATGGACCCGACACTGCGAGGCTTTCTGTGGACGGGTCACCCAAATTAACAATGTAACAGTCACTAAGGGCGGTAGCTCTGCCTGCCAGGTAGTCCTCCTCCAGAAGGCCCCCAACGATAAGATACTCTGTTTCTCCTACCCTGTGGAGGGCATGGTGCCTCCGCGCAGAAATGGCAATACTACCTACCTCCTGGTCTTCTAGGGAGGTGACTGTGTCGAAGTAACGGAGTCCATCTTGAGACAAAACGGCGAGCAGAAGCTCAGAAGACTCGTCTTTAAGAAACGTCACTAAGGCGGATCTTATCCCAGTGGAGATGCCCTGAAGAAAGACCGGGTTAAGCTCACGAGCGGATGAGTTACAAACCATGGTCTTCAGCAAAAACTTTACATTTGGTCCCCGTCCCTGTATTAGCACTAACTGCATGGAAAGAGCGTCCGTCACGCTTACGACACTAAGCTGGTCCTCAGCTAGGAGATTCCCGCTAAGCCATGAAAGAGGAAGAGGATCTGTGCAGAGCGTACATTTGGCCTGTAACATTACATTTTAAAACTCTCTTATTTTATATCAACCAAGAGAGCCAGCCTTACAATTCTGAGTAGCAAATCTAACGGCGGACGTGCGTCTCAAGCTTCTTGGCATCTAGATTTTTGCCTTTGCTCATCACTTAAGATAAATTGATTTGTTAAAAAAATGTCTAGCACTGCCACCGTTGGAAACAGCCTCACAGAGCGCATTGGGGCACACTCCCATATTCGTGGGCTCGGGCTCACTGACGAACTCCAGCCGGAATCTCGTGAAGGGATGGTTGGTCAGGAGCGTGCAAGACGTGCAGCTGGGATCATCTACCAGTTGATCTGCGACGGAAAGCTCGCTGGACGCGCTATTCTGATCGCTGGGAAGCCTGCCACCGGGAAGACGGCGCTGGCCACGGCCATCTCTCAATCTCTAGGTAAGGACATCCCCTTTACATCAACATCATCGAGTGAGTTTTTCTCCCTTGACATCAACCAAACGGAGGCTCTGACTCAAGCCTTGCGTCGTTCGATCTCCGTGCGCATTCGTGAGGAGACGGAACTCATCGAGGGCGAGGTTGGCCAGATCAACATCAAGGACGACACGACAACTGGTGAGAAGATGGGTGAAATCATCCTCAAGACGTTAGACATGGAAAGTTCATTTGACATAGGGGCGAAGATGATCGAACAATTGACCAAGGAGGCGGTGACAGTGGGTGACATCATCAGCATAGACAAGATCACAGGGAGGCTTACAAAGGTGGGTCGCTCGTTCAGCTGTGCTGAAAAGTTCGATGCAATGGGTGCCCAGACGAAGCTATTGCAGCCTCCCACTGGCGAGCTCATTACCCGGCGTGAAGTGGAGCACGATGTTACGCTCCACGACATGGACGTCATTAACTCCAGAAGCCAGGGCTTCCTTGCTCTGTTCAATGGAGATACGGGCGAGATATCAATTGAGGTTCGCGAACAAGTCGACCAGAAGATAGCCGCGTGGAAGGAGGAAGGAAAGGCCACGGTCATTCCTGGTGTTCTTTTCATAGACGAATGCCACATGCTTAATATCGAATGCCACTCTTTCCTCAATCGCGCCCTCGAGTCGGAGCTTTCTCCCATCATAATCTTCGCTACAAACCGTGGAATTGCGCAGATAAGAGGCACGGAATACCAGTCGCCCTTTGCTATGCCAACAGATCTGCTCGACCGCCTTTTGATTATCCACACCGATGCATTCACAGAGGACCAGATTCGCGAGATTCTAGTGGTGCGAGGAGAGCAAGAGGGCGTCGAGTTCGAGGACCAGGCCATCGACTTCCTCTCCAAGGTCGGCTTTAGCACGTCTCTCCGCTACGCCATCCAGCTCATCACGACGTCGCACATTATCGCGCAGCGCCGCCAGTCGCACCAGGTTGCTCTGGAGGATTGCCAGCATGCATATGGGCTCTTCATGGACCTCGACCGCTCCTGCGAGTTCCTCACGAGCTACGGGGCGATGTTCTCTTTCAACGAGGTTACGACGGGCGTTGTTGTCGGCGGGGGCGCGCCAGGCCCTGCGGCACCCGCTGTGCCGCCTGCATCCCGGCCCGCCCGGAAGGCCGCGATCGCCCTCGGGGAGGACGAGGCGTGAGTAAACGGACAAGACACACAGAGCCCATGCCCTTCGCAGCGTCCTTCGCGCGCGCACGCTCGCATAGTGCAATGGAAAGCATGCTAGCCTCCGGAGCTAGTGATCTGGGTTCGAGTCCCGGTGTGGGCTCACTTCTTCCTTGGGTCCCCCTGCGCAGGAGACGCATGTAGCAGGGGAGGGGTAGGGTCTGTGCCGACCCCGGAATCCGGCTGCAAAAATAATTTTAAAATGCCGAAGACCGACAAGGTCGCCGATAGGGCCGTCGACGATGCCTGCCCTCCAGATGCCTCCAGGGAAGATCAGGACACAAAGAAGATCCGTGTCAAGCGGGTGGGGAACTATATAATTGGCAAGACGATAGGCGAAGGGTCATTCTCAAAGGTGCGTCTAGGGACTCACGTACTGACTAACGAGCGTATTGCTCTCAAGATAATCGAAAAGTCGAAGATAACAGAGGCCGCCGACATAGAGCGCATCACGCGTGAAATCCAAATTCTGAAACTTCTTAACCACCCCAACGTAATCAAGCTTTATGAGATCGTCGACACCCCCAGGCATGTGTATATCGTCCAGGAATACATGAACAACGGAGAGCTTTTCGATTATATCGTAGCAAAGGGCCGCCTGTCCGAGAAGGAGGCCTGCCGTTTCCTTTGCCAGCTTCTGAACGGACTACATTTTCTCCACTCCAGGCGCATTGTTCACCGCGATCTTAAGCCCGAAAACCTACTTCTTACTGCGAATAACGACATTAAGATTATCGATTTCGGCCTGTCGAACATATTTCATGACACCTTTATGAAGACTTGCTGCGGCTCTCCTGCTTACGCTCCCCCTGAGATGATTCAGGGCAAGCTGTATAGTGGCCCCTCCGCAGATCTCTGGAGCACTGGTATAATTCTCTATGCGATGCTCTGTGGCTGCCTGCCGTTTGAGGGCAGCACAACCCAGAGCTTGTATATCAAGATCTTGTCAGGAGAGTTTTCCACGCCAAGTTATCTTAGCCAGGGAGCCAAGGACGTGCTGAAGGCTCTTCTCACTGTCAACCCGGACGATCGCGTAACCATTGAAGAGTTAATTACTTATCCATGGATTCAGAAGAACTGGGCTCTCAATCATGACGGTCGAAGTGAGCCCATTCTGACCGAGCTGCCAGAGATATCCTCCGACTTGAATTTTGGGATCCTGCTGCAGATGCACAGGATGAATCTGGATGCCGTGGAGTGCATCCGTGGGCTATTCCTTGGAAAGCACAACGCATCGACCGCCACCTACACACTCTTGGCTGAGAAGGCAGAGGCTACCAAGAAAAGCAACCCGAAGATGTCTATGGCTGCCATCATAGGAATAAATGGCTACGAAAAGGCAGACTTTGATAACTTGGAAGTGAAGAAGAAGATCTGTGAGGAGATAGGAATAGAGATAGATTCTGAGAACAACATCTTGCATGCCGAGAACAATACCATGGTTACCATTGGAAAGCTCAAGCTCGAGGTTTCTGGCGACAAGGTAGGGAAGCACTTGCACTCTAATACTTCCGATGCCAGCACAAAGGACGCTGTTGCACAGGACCCCGCCTCGGATAGGGGTAGTCAAGAGAAAGTCACGATGAAGATCAATGAGAAGGATGTGGAGCTCAAGCGCGAAACCGCAGAGCTGGCTGCGACCGTCCCAGTCATACCTGTCGGCCAAGCCAAGATACCCGGACTAGGTCTCGGTCTCAACCTCCCTGCAGGCCCTGTTGCAGGTGGTGGTGCTGTCACGACCCGTAACCATAAGACAGAAAAGCTTGTGGATACCCCGACAGTCAAAACCTCCAGCGAGGCCCCAGAGATGACGGTGGAGTACGACGACGGTGGGCTACGCATATGCAAAGACGACATTACAAAGGAGAACGGTGTAGTTACTACTGTCCAGTATGAAGATCTCGTTGTCAGGCTCAAACAGGTCTTTAAGGAGCTTAGAATTAAAGCAGACTCAGAACGTGAAGGGTCATTCAAGTGCGAACGCATGAACGTTCAGTTTAGTATTGATATTTACAGGATTGGCAGTGCAATTTCGCCTCAACTTGGAATCCTGATGCGTAGGATAAGCGGTGACGGTGCAATCTATAAGGAGATTGGCCAGATAGTTTTCAAAGGCCTCAAGCTCAAGGGATAGTCATCAGATCCTTGATCGTTCTCCTTGTTAGTGGCGCTCTTAGTACTCTGCCATATCTTTCTGTAAATTGGAGGAGATACCACACCAAAAATTCCTTTCCGATTTTCAGGGCCTTGTTATGGCAAGCGACGTCTCGCGTCTCCCCGGAGCTGCCAAGGACTATAACATCATAACCAACGATGTTATACTTGATTCCCTGCGAACAGAGGAAGACAAGAGGGAGTGGTCTCTTGAAGACTTTTCCAGCATACGTACCCTCACGCTTTCGTACCGCATGATCTGTCTTATCTCTAACCTGAGCGACTTCCGTTCGTTGACGCGCCTTAATCTCTCAAACAATGCGATCGAGAAGATCTCCGGCCTCGATAATCTAATCAATCTGGAGTCTCTGGACCTATCTTTTAACAAGCTAACCAGCATCGAAGGCATTGGCCACCTCCACAGGCTCACTGATTTGGCGCTGAACAACAACAAGATTGGTAACATAGATGGTCTGACAGAGCTCAATGCAACGATCAGAGGTTTGACAGGGATACCAGAGAACTACCACAAGATTCAGCTGATTAATCTGAGCTCAAACAACATCAGCAATCTACACGCAACGATCCTGCTGCTTAGAGAATTCAAGGACCTCAAGGTTTTGTCTCTAGAAAACAACCCTCTTGTCAAACAGACTAACTATCGGCTTCATGTCATCGCCTATTTAAAGAGTTTGAGATATTTTGATCACAAAGTTATCCGAGAGAGTGATAAGGCGTCAGCGCATGAGGTCTTCAAGATGGACCTCATCAGCTTAGAAGAGAAAGACACCGTTGAAACGCAGGCTCGGACAAAGGCACTACAAAAGGCTCGTCAGATCCGTATCGACTGTGCTGCCGACGCCCTAGGCCTGGCAACTCTTGTCGACAGAGAGTTCTTAGAGACACCTGTTACTGAACGCATATGCGTGATACCTGCTGTAAAGCTAGAATGCCATGGAAAATTCAGGCTTGTGACGTCTGCGATTCTCAAAGATCTGGCTCGCCTTATGCGCCGCCGTCGCATCCTCAAGTTGGGGGAGCTGGCTGAGTTTGAGGAGGCGTATGGAGTGCTTTCTGAGCAGGGGCGCTCAAATCTGCAGCAGGCCATTCAAGCATACATATACCAGCGGGACGATTACTTGGACCTGTGTGAGGAACAAATAGCCAAGAATCCAAAGAACAGTGTTCACTATGCAACGGAGGCCCGAAATGGGGTACAGGCTTTGCTTCCTCCCCTGCGCGTGAAGCTTCTGAAAATAGAATCAAGCACTACAGCGGACATAACAGAAATAGTTGACCAGGTAATAGCCAACCTTACTTCGCTAGTTAACAAAACATCTGAGCAGGCCCAGTCCGCGTTTACTAAGGTTCGCGAAAATGTCCTCCAACTTCACGAAAGCTGTCTTAGCTTGCTCAACAAGGCGATGGAACTGAAGCTTGCTCGAGAAGCAGGGCTAGCAGGGGGCGACATAAGCCGCCAAGTGGACCTAGGATCTGGAAATATTGCGGATGGAGGAGACACAGCCCAGGGCGGCGGCACTGGAATAGGAGGGATGTTCTTCGCTCCAACCAGCCTTGCAGATGTACAAAATTTACTTCCGACGGACATCACCCCCGAGGTCCATGCGTTGCTAAAAGACAAGGGCTCTGTTATAGGTGCCGCTGTCGCTGCCCATGAGTCTCGCATGTCAGCAGTGGATCAGCGTGAAGATAGTCTCATTGCCTCCCAAAAGGAATTCCTCAGTAACACAACGCGGATCCTACATGCAGGAGAGGCCGCAAGAAACAGACAGCATGTGCTCGATATAAACGAGTTTGTTCAAACAGAAGAACAATGGATTGTGGAATGGTATAACAAGCAAGTGGCTGCCAAGAAATGAGGCCTGCGCAAGTAAATTCTCGCTCAAAAAAGGAACTCTTCTTCCTTGTCGCAGCTACAATGCAGAAGGTAAAGAAGCCTCAGCACATAGCGCGCAAGGAGCACGCGCGTTACATCAACGAACTGGAGCGAAACGTGGTCATGAAAGAGAAGGAAGTCGAGAAGATGCGGAAGGCTATTGCAGCACAAGAGCAGCAGCTTGCTGCCATTCCAGACTTCGCCATCACGTTTGTGGAGAAGCAGATGAAGCTGAACAAGCACCACGCAGATCTGGACGACATCAATAAGCGTCTGGACGAAGAGCTTAAGAAGCTCAAGGATGTACCCATTGAGGACCGTACAGCAGCTGTCCAAGAGACATACACTCAACGCATTGCAACTCTGGACGAGAGAATTGCAAAGGCCAGAGAGTTTAAGACAACGCTAGAGGCCCATCAAAAGGAGATTGATGAAAAGAAGCTGCTTCTAGACAGCAGGGCATCTGATATCGAAGCAGCCAAAGCCAGTCACAGCGAAAAGCTCACTAAGATATCGGCCTCCAAACATGTTCTTGCTGAGCTTAAGCAGAAGTTGGAAGCTGAGCGTTCATCTGTCGAGTCCAAATTGCACACACAGAAGCGGGAGTCCGAGAAAATCACGCGCGTACTGGAGCGCCGTAACACCTACATGGAGAGCGTGCAGAAGCACCTTAAGGAGAACTCTGTTGCCATCATGGCTGAGCAAGTCAAACGTCTTCTCGAGGACTTCAAGACTTACACACCTCCATTCATGGCTGCACGGGCCGAGTTTTTATCTGTTCGTAGAAGATATCTGGCCGCATCCAAGTCTCCTTTAACAGTGTATGACCCGCTTCCCCGAGTGGTCATAGGAGAAGGAGAGCTCTGGGAAAAGATTGACATGGAGGCCAGAAATATGGAGATTCAATCAAAGGCACAGCTATCTAATGAGGACACTAGTGGCGTGAAAGCTGATGTACCCGAAGCACACTCTATCGCAGTCAACGCACAGACAAGCTGCTGCCCTGCAGACCCCGAACATGGGCTGCCCCATGAACAAGCAGAGGAGCTTCTGGTAGAAGAGCACTTAGCTGAAGAGATAGAGAAGTCAAAAGACACTTTGGACACTCAGTAAATCGACACTACTCGAAGAAAAATGGCAGTGTTCAAGGATGATATTGCTCTTGGGAGGAATGTTACTGAGGCCCTAGGAATATTAGAGAGGGAGCTTGGCTCGCAATACTGCTATTGTAGGACTCTTGAGGGCTGTTCTAATGAGGTTCATATCATCGAAGACGTACACTCAGGGTCAGCGTACATAGTGCGGTTTACGCGACAGTCTCGCTTCCAGAATTATAGCGTTGAAAGGAAGATCTTATCGCATGTTGTGGGAAGGAGCGTAGCCACGTCACAGGCTTACCTTTTCGCAGATGGAATAGTGACGGCATGCATAGAAGGCCACTGCATAGAGTCGGACAAGATGCTCGGAGACAGCCCTTACTATGAGCTTATTGCAAGACAGATGAGGCGTCTCCATGAGATATCAGTGCAGGACGATGGTGCTAGTGCCATGCACCTTGAGAGTCACTACGGGCTAAAATCCTTGCTTGATATCTCGGTAGACTACATGGGAAAGGGAAGAGAAGCAGAGGTCCTCTACAAGCTTTACTCGGAAGATGGGGTATTGGGCCAATTGGTCAACAACCACCCTTCCCTACTCTGGACATGCATTTCACACAACGACTTGCACTCTGGAAATATAATCTATTGTCCGTCGACACAAGAGGTTAGATTTATCGATTGGGAGTATTCGACATACAGCATAAATGCGTTCGATATCGCCTGTTTCTTCCTGGAGTTTACAGGGATTGATTGTGAAATCTCTGCGTTTCCTTGTGCGTCAAAGCGACAAGATTTCTATAGACACTACTTTGGAAACTCAAATTTGCTCATAGACTCGCTTTGCCTCTTCTTTGTCCCACTTGCATGTCTGTTCTGGGCTGCATGGTCGTCCGGAGTAGATGGGATCGATGTATACACGAAGAATAGGACACGCCTAGGTCACGCCGTACTTCGTAAATTGGCGAATGAAATCTGGCCACAGTGTGGTTTAGTGCCAGGCAAGGAGGACTATGAGCTCCTTGAGTTGGTGGACTTCACTTTCCAGAGTCTGTACACCAATTAAAACGAAGTAAAAATATCAAATGACCCTTGTGCGCTTTCCAGACCTGAGTCCGGTAGCTCCAGTGCTTGTAATGATAAACCATCTAGAGTCGCACAAGAGCCTTGCGGAACTACTTAATCAGATCTGGGCTAAGGGTCATCCTCAACCACAAGCAGAGTCCAGTTCTACTCCTCAGGTCGGACCATTTCAGGTAATATCTTATAAGTCTGTTGATCAGCTCCCTACATATAGTGGCTCCGGACACGATCTTCAAGTCCTATTGTCTTCTGCCTCGGAGTCGAAGGGCAGCTCCGCTTTTGGCATCATTACCCCCAGCGCCATTACAGCAATGAAGAGCATCCCTGTTGGAGCTATTTATCTTATTGAGTATCCAGCCGATGATCCAGCTGCCGTTTTGCATGCATACTACTCTTCTATTGTGGTGGGAATTCAAGCCCTGATGAACACAATGGCACCCCTTGGGGCCGTTCCTTTGCATATTGTTTTAGCACCTGTTGTAGGATCTCGGCCACCCGTGGGGTCTGCGACACAAACACAACCTGCCATTGTTGTAAAAGACTTCTTAGCCAATCTTGTGTCTGCAACGCGTCTTCCAACTAGCTCCTTTACTAATCTGGCGACAGCACAGGTCGATGGCCAGAAGCTTCTATTGAGCATCTTGTCCATGGGTCGTGCCTTCTTCATTGATTTAGCCAATCAGGTCCATACATTGCCAGATCGCTTTGTGCAGGTTCATGCTAGTGCATCGTTAAAGCACAGAAGTCGAGTATGTCTCATGGCTATTGTACGCAGAGCATTTCTTTTGAGCATAGCCTCCTTCTGCGATCAGGATGCCCCTACAATCCAAGCAGCCTCCGACATCTGTACCCGTTACAAGCTGATGGCTACGCACACAGCCTATCTCGCTGCAATCCTCAACACTGATAGTGCAGCAGCTGCAGAAGCCACTCTTCATACTCCTGCAGGGCTGGCATCGACGATTGTCTGTTGCTATGAGGCAGCTATAATTCGCTTATGCCACCATTACGAACTTATAGGCCCAACTGTTGAGGTGATAATGCTTCTTACTGCGTACCTTCGACTGTATGGAGAGACGAAAGTACTGCCACTTAGCCAGACTCTAAGTAAAATAGTGACTGCCGCTAAGCAGGGCAAGGACGCACCTTTGTTTGCAGAGGCCGATCAGCCTAGCATTTCCCAAGACTTCCTGTACCCCAACGTTGAATTATACAGCTACAATAGGCAAAGCATTCCTCACACACCGATCTTGGTTGATGCAGTAGAGGATGTAGCAGCTCCTCTGACAACCACTCCTCTTCTATTTAACATGTATCGCTTAGCATTCGATTCTAATGTCCCTACCGCTCTAATTTTGTTGGCTACAATCCACGCGCTTCTAGAGTTACTTGCCATGAAATATTCTGAACATCAGCCGTTTACTTTTGGCTCTCAGTTAGGCCTAGGATCAATCATGCACCAAATACTTGTTAATGTGAGTCAGATTGGCCTAGTTTGTGAAGCAATCCGTCTAGTCAGCCTGGCCCTCTCTGACGTTGATTCTATCACCTTACCGTGTAACTCCGTCCAGACTACAGAGCAGAACTCCTCGCTGCATAGAGAGCTTTTCAAAGCTACATCTTTGCTTTCCGTCTTGGGAAACATTTTCCCCGCAGACCTTTCTGAAGATGATACAGCTTTGTTGGGACATGCGTTAAAGGCTACCGTCTCGGAGGCAAGCAAGCTTGGTTACATCTTTCCTCAAAGCGGAAGCTCCCAGTCTATAGTGTCCCAAAGACTTCTGACAACTTTCTACTGGCACCGTCGATCTCCAGAGGCATTCCGCTGTCTTGGGACGTACTTTTCCTATGTGACACCTGTCGCATATACAGCATGCTTTTTCCCGATATACTCTGACCTTCTGCGTTCTCTGGACATCTTAGGTAAGAGGTTGCGAACACTACCTCATGGACAGCAACCCGTCTCAGCATTTATTGGGTTCCCCGCCGTAGCATACTCCTTTGAGGATCAGCTTGTTCGCGAACCCACTAAGATATACAGTGCCCTCCAGGGATTTTTCGCCTCGAAAACAACAGACGGTATAGTCACTGATACACTATACGGCTTCTTCACGGTGCTTATTGAGCGGATCATTCGCGCTGTCTTTGATCACGCGTCTTCAAAGCAAGGCAAGCTCGATGCCTCAGAAAGGCTTATTTCTTATTACGCTTCTATGTCCACTAGCACAAAATCTTCGGTGGCATCCATAAAGCTGCTATCCTACTTAATCTATGCGCAGCTCACCACGAATGTTCCTCGCTTTTTGAGTGTTTCCTCCTCTTCTCTATTGAAGAAGGACGTTTCTGTCCTTTTAGCAGACACACGAAAAGAGCTGATAAATCCTGCTACCGTTTATAAGACGCTCAACTCTTGCGACATGGACCTCTTGCGGCGGCAGCTGACGCGCAGACTCGGCTTTCTGTTCGGTTTGAATGATACCATACCCTCCGAGCTGAAGCTATCTGGCAGTGAGTTCCTTAGCCTTCTGTTGGAGTCGTTTGATTCTTACTCAATGGCGTTAGCATGCCTTGAAGGACGAGCCATGAAGGCGTCTTATTCTCCGAACTTTTTCATCATGAAATTATTGAAACATGAGGAGATGCAGGAGGCGGGTGTACAGCTTGATAGCACCGACAGGGAGATACTGAAAAAACTACTTAATGGTATTATCACGCAAGCTGCAGCACTCTCCACGCCAATCGCATCTAACTCGTTTGCATACCCCATAGTAATATCTCAGCTGGCATGGAACCAGCCCTCTTTTTCTATAGGAGAGTCTGCCACTCTTGCTGCAGAACTGACACTCCCAGGTCCCATACTTGAAATCTCGGCTCAACTGGACATACAGCTTCATGTACTAATTAATGGATCTCTCTCTGATAAGCTGGGGCAGACATTTGTCGTGCAGACAATTCTCAAACCAAAGATCCTGCTTTTGGCGCAACAACGGGTATCCAGGATTGTCCTTCATAAACATGTGATCACTCAGCAATATACCGATGAAACGCTCGCTATACGCACACTTAAAATGAGCTATATATGGCAAAAGGCAAGCACAGAGGCTGTCGACTTTAAAAACACCAGCAGCCAGATAATCGATTATAGCGATCTGATTACTCTGCAAGCGCGCGAGTCACGATTCTCATCAGTGAAATTCTACTTGAGGAGATACAAGGAAAACACGGCAGAAGCTATTCATAAGAACACCTACTGTCTTTTAAAGTGCTCTGAAAACCTGTGTGCTCATATCCGGGACCCGCTCCAAATGGTAGAGAGCGGATATTGTCTTAGCTCCCCTGACGTGTATGCCGGAAAGCCATTTATTTTGTATCTATATCTAAAGGCGGCGGTGTCTGTCCCTCCCGTTTCCCTTATTGCTACTTACACATGCTCAAATGACACACTACCAGAGCCTGATGTTAACCCTCATTACACAAGGAATGCACCCATCACCTCTAGCGTCTATACGTACTTTGATGGGCGTCCGTCTCCTCTTACTCTGGGGTCTTCCAACACTATTAGCATTGGTGGCCTAACCTCTTATTCTAACAACTCAGATATAACATTCATTCCCTTTATTGTTTGTGCTAGTGACCTCTGTCACTTGACATTCAAATTCACCTTGCAATTAGGATCAAAGAAGGTGTCTCTTTCTCCACATCGGGGGTCGACTAAGGATCAAGTCTTTGAGACAGCGCCCCAAGAATCAAACAATATTTGCACTATAGTTCTACATCGGCCGGTAGAGTTTGTCGTTAAAACAGATCCTTTACAGACATTATCTGTCTTTAGCAATGGAAGCATGCTACGCCCGCTAGTTCTATCCCAGTGGACAAAAGTTGAACTAACTAACAGAACTCACAATGACATCGTCACTGAGGGGGTGTCATTGACCAACATGCCCACAGGTGAAATCCTGAGCCCATCGGCACTACAGCAGGTCAAAATAGCTTCAGGCGGCAAGCTGAGTCTGGTGGTGAAAAGCAATGTTAATTGCTATAACCCTGGCTCATCTATAACGGGCCTATTCAACCTCAAGACCCGTTTCATTGTACGGGAACACGGCTCATCCAAGCTGGAGGACCTACCGTTATGTTGCATTAAATACCGGTCGGCTGCTCCATACATTCCCCGCAAGCTCCAAGGAACTCCATTTGAAGCATACGTGACAAGCACTGAGACAACGGGGCCCTTGCTTTGCACGGGCGTTGTTTGTCACGAAATACCGGTGGTGGATATGCATCCGACTATCAACTGCCCTTTTCTCGTGATCATAGACAAAACGGAGGCGAAGTGTCATGTAGGCACTGCATTTGAATATATGTGCGAGATTTCCGTGCGCGACTCTGATAGCTATACAATGACAATCCGCTTTGCCGAACCACCGCCGGATCGTAGCTTAGCAAATGTGCCCCCGTTGGAAATAGTATCAGACAAGACACAGCTCTGCCGCGCATACACTTTAAGCCCCAACGCTAAGATTAGCGTGTCCGTTACACTCAAATCTAAAACCGATGGTCTTCATATGACCCCAGAACTTCTCGTCACATTAAACCGCACAGCTCAGCACGACAGGAAATGGGAGTATGTCCATCATGCGCGAAAGATTCTCAGTGTGTAAATTATAGGAAGCAGAGATGGAAGCCACACTACATATTTATCAAAATTACAACCTCTTCAAAAATAATGACTGACTCGAAGCCAAACACTGTGGAGTGGTTCAATGCAGTTGCCGCCGGGTCCCTCGGGGAGGTCGAGCGCATGGTAAATGAGTACGCTACATCGTGTGATCCTCAGGGTGAAACAGCCCTTATGATTGCAGCACGGGGGAACAACCTTGAACTCGTCAAACTTCTTCAGGCCTACGAAACCTCCCGCCAAAATCACGATGGAGAGACTGCACTCATGATTGGCGCCAAACTTGATCACGACGAAGTCGTAGAGTGTTTGGCTGCTGCAGAGTCCAATATCAAATTACCCAATGGAGACACGGCTCTCCACGTCGCCGTCAAACATCGCTCTATGAAGAGTATCGGGATTCTGCTCGAGTTTCTTACGACCGAGAAGAACGGCGATCATAATAATGCGCTTGATTGTGCTGCGATTGCAGGTGACGAAGAGCTAGTCGACTGCATCTTAACCTCGACAAAGAAATATAATAAGAAGTTGCTGGAGCAGGCAGAGCATAAGGCCCGTGAACACTCGCATGCAAAGATTGCCAGCTATCTGCATGCCATAGCGGCCAAGAAGGTGAGCCCGGGAAGCATCTCGTCGTACGAGGCTCCTCATATCCATATAACGAAACTCAGCGCTGGCTGCTCTTCCACCAAGCCTACTGAAGAGAAGCTTCACGTCATAACGAGCTCGACTGCCGATATCGATAGCAACAAATATGAGGACGAGCTGAGAATTCTGCGCAACGAGATCAATGAAAAGAACAAGATGCTGGCAGATAAGGAAAAGGCCCTAGAGGAGATGGCCAGAGAGCAGAGCATTCTCTCCAACCAGCTCAGCAAGGCAAAGGAGCAAAACAAGGATCAATCCGTTGTTCGTCCAGTTCGCAAGATTATGGGCGGAGATTACGGTGCATCAAACCGCGAAGATGGCGGTCGTGCTGCCCTCGCCAACATTAAGCAGAACGAACCTTTCGACAGGGATTGTGAGGGCAATACTCCGCTTATGCTTGCTGTGGAGGAGAAACAATTCGACCGAGCAAAGGAGCTTCTGGATGAACAGGGTGGGCTCAAGAACATATACGGGACCACCGCACTCATGATCGCCGCCTCTAAGGGCTACCTTGACTTCGTTCAGCTTCTCTTGGAAAAGGAAGCCGGACTTCAGGCTAATTCGGGGACGACTGCACTAATGAAAGCTGCACACAATGGACACTACGAGATCTGTAAGCTCCTGGCTCCTAAGGAGATCGGAAAGACGAGGCGCGACGGATGGACTGCAACCATGAGTGCTGCAACCAATAACCACTGCGATATCATTGACCTATTAACAGATGAGATTGGGATGCAGACCGTCGATGGAACAACGGCGCTTCATAAGGCTGTGGTGCACAATCACCTTGATGCGGTCAAAAGACTCGCCGGGAGGGAGCACAACTTCCGCTTAAAGAACGGTTCAACTGCCTTCTACATGGTCAAGAAGGAGAAGAACCCAGAGATGTACGAGTTTTTGTCGAGGTACAAGTAGAAAAAAGTAAGAAGTAAATCCATGCAGGTTCTCTTTTCAAACGACCCAGAATGCCTAGTTACTCCGTTTGTGCGCGCTATTCTTTGTGCCAGTGAGATTATAGATGATGACCTGCAGTCCTGGCCTTTGCTCGAAGCAACAAGTACGCCTGCACAGAGAGCCTGGGTTCATGCTCTGTCAGAGGCGCCCACGGGTGAGGTGGATCTTGGGCTCATAGTTAAACTACTAAAGTCTGCGGGGCTTCCAGATATTGGAGTTACGACCAATTTCAATCAGTATTTGGAGCTGATTCTTCTGTCAATGCCGAAACTTTTAGTAGACAGATTTTTCAAGTGCACTCTTTCATGTACAGCGTGTGGATACGAGCATCTAAGCTTCTTCTTGTCTCTTCCTGGAGACGCCCTAGACGTCTCTTTTGCTGATGCAGCTAAGTGCCTCGCATGCAAGCAATGTCACCAGGCCTCTTTTAGTATCAAAGAGTCTCCTATCCTCATGATCTTCTACAACGCTGCGCGAGAGAAGCTGCGTGATGTCCCTGTTAGCTATTTGGATCTTGGAGTGGACTATGAGCTTCTATCAGTAGTCCACTCACGTACACACGGGAAGAAGCCAAAACACATCTTGCAGCAGTGGGTTCTAGATAGGAATAGTAACAGTGCCAATTCACTCGTGTACCAGTTTGGGCGAATTAGCAGCGGCGTGAAGGCCGTCCCGCACAAAGTTGTCCAATCTGCTCTTATGAGCGCTGGAGAGCCCACGTCGTCACAACATGGAATCCTAACATTTATTATCTATCTTAGCATGAACAGTGTTCCCATTCCCGAAAGAGCCAAGTATCTCAGTGCCACATCCTCTCTTGGATCACACCAAAGGTGCAAGTACGACACAATAGAAGCAAGCGCACTTCCATCTGCAGGCACAATTGGATTAATCTACAACGAAACAATATCCGAACCAGTTCGTCCCCAATCGGCGATGCAATCTTCTACAAGTGCCTTTCAACTAACAAAGAGCACGAAAAGCTATTTTGACTCTCAGCCGAAGGATGAGTACTCTTCGCAATTGCTTCCCAGTCGTACTATGCAAACAAATACTCTTTTGCCCACCATGAACGTCTATGACTTTTCTCAGCAGAAGCTAAACTCAACGTTCGAGACGGTCTTACTGCGAATAGATGAGTTAGAAAGAAAGGTAAACAGCAGCACAGCACATCGATCGCTTCAGTATACAACGAACATTTCAGCAGCCAGAAATCGGATAGTGGAGATAGCAGGCCTGCGAATAGAACTATGGCTCCTAATAACACTTTCTGTGATGGGGTTCCTCATACTTCTAACCTTTATTCTAGCGTGCATAGGGATAACAACACCCAAAGCAACTCAAACTGCGCCTCAGGCTTAACGGAAGGATCTGCACAACTAATTGTTATCCCTAGCTGTCGTTCATAAATTCGTTAGAATCTTGCCCAGCATCATCAGGGTGTATTTTACCCCCATCGTTCTTCGACCTATTGAATAGTCTCTTGCATGCATCTACCCTAGCAGTCCTTCTCAAGTCTGTGACCCAGTTCAGGACCTCTCCAACAGCGTCACCTAGCACGTCCTTAATTAGAATAGTCGCCCCTGTTAAGGTTGTCGACACGGAGCACGCGGATGGTCCGTTTGTGAATAGCTCTGAGTGACACTTAACTGTGTACCGCTCTTTTAGATCCTGGATTTGGCCATCTGTAAACAGACTCGACTGGAGAATGTACTTATCCTGGTTGTAGTAGGTTGCAAACACTGCGCACTCGGCAGCCTGGAACTGTTGGATTTCGATGCCCATGAATTGGGGCATCTCTGTGCGAACTGACTTTTGTATGTTGCGAACAATGACTGCTATTGACTCATCGCTTTCCACTTTACATGGACAGCAGACGGTAATGGAGAGAAATCCACGTCTTAAATGGCACCCTTCCCCGACACGAACAACTGCAATATGACTAGAAAGAAGGCAACTGAAGTTAACGGGCATGTGACCGTTGCTTGCAGCAGAGTTCTCTGATCCCGTTGGAGCAATGTGAGTACAAAAATAGGAAGCGAATGTGCCATCAATGTCTCGCAAAATGAAGACTACTTGAATCACAGGCATGGTGAGAGAGGTGTCAGCGATATATATCACAGTTGGGGATACCTCAATAGCATCCCCCGTTATTGGTGTAATCTGGATCCCATTGGGATACACCTTAGCTGAGCATCTGGAAATTCCCAATCCTCCGTGACAGAAGAGAACTCTAACAAATGATTGGGGTATATCTGAGAATCCATATTCTAATACACATCGAGAGCGATGGCCACTGAGTGATTGATACAAGCATACTACTCCTTTCAGTAGGTCGGTAAATGTCAGATTGGCCAGCGACTCCATGGCAACACAGAGAAGCTGTGAAAAGAAGATCTGGGGAACCTTAAAATACTCACCTACAGCCAAAATTTGCACGTTATCTTCTTCAAATTGCTTGAGAATAGTTACTTCATTAGGCATCGCCAAATAGTTAACATCTGCGTCCTCTCGATCTGTGAATTCAATATACGATAAGTGAAAAGCCTTAATATACTGTTCCATCGCCTTCAGAAAGCGAATAATATTTCGCCGTTGAGTGATTGTGTATGTCTCGGACCTCATCAAGGAGGCTATTGAATTGGCAGCGTGCAAAACCTGACCATTGCACAATGAGAGAGGCTCTTCCAGAAAGATAAAGCGGTAGTACTCGCTCATGTTAGCTACACTTGACATCAGGATCAAAGAAGAGTTCAAGGGCAGTACTTCTGTCATGCATTCATAGCTCAGTGGCGCCAGCATATTCTGTTCGGCTTCGGTCCACGAAAGCTCAGCGAAGACAACAGAGAGGCCAGCGGGGAGAGCATCGGAAGCACTGGTCTCTGTACCGCTGCAGCCACAAAGAACACTGATAGGAACTCCTATCCAAGGGGCGCCCAATTCGTGGCATGCCCCAACAACGCTGCACTTGATCCCTCGCTGCTGAAGAATCGCCGCTGCTATGCATTGCTCTGCAGTCCCACCAACAAACAATACCGACATTTTCATTTACCGCAGCCTACCTACGAGTCACCCGTCTCTCTTATTTAGAAGAGCTGATGTCCCGGCGTATACCGCACTCATCTCTTTAAGTATCTCATCCTGACGAGCAGCGATGGCGCTCAGAGTAGCGTTTAGGTCAGAAATGATCTTAACAGCAGCCGCCACCTCGTCTTCCCGGCGACTAACCTCCCGGACGGTCGCACGCGCCTCCACCAGCTGGGCCTCATAGCTTACCCGGACCTTTTCGTCCATTTATATTTACTCAAAGCTTGTCCTCATACTCGGAAACGTCTGGAACAACCTCCTTCATGCCCTTGCGCTTACGGATGGAGAGCATGATGCCTTGCGCCTGGCTGCCCGTCTGCAGGGGAGACGACGGGATGAGGGCGTAGTGCGAGAAGACACACTGAGGGAACGCCTGGCCGGACGTCGCAGCACGAAGGTCTGCGTCGAAGCCAAAGGACTCTGCGACAGGTAGGTGCGCCTTGACCTCTGTAAGCGGCTGGCCCTCACGAGGCTCTTCAGAGATGACCACCCCACGGCGCTTGCTCATCGTGGAGTAGATGCCGCCCATGCAGCCCTCAGGAGCGAGGATGTCAACAAGGTAGAACGGCTCCATGAGCATCGGGCTGGCGTAGAGGCAGGCAGCATAGAGACCTCTGCGCGTCGCTGGTGTGAGCTGGCCCGCGCCACGATGGATGGCGTCCGCGTGGAACGTGGCGTCACGGAGCTTGAAGCAGGTTCCGACAAGCTCCTCGCCGGCGAGAACGCCGTTCCTGCAGACGATCTGGAACCCAGAGACGATGTGCTCCTTGGACTCCTTGACGTACTGGACACCCTTTGTGGCTTCGAGGATGAGGTTGGTCATGTGGCCGGAGCTGGCGCCCACGGGGCCAAAGGACCAGATCTGCTTCGCCTCGTCGGAATCCCAGCCGTACTTGTCCGTCAGAATACGCGCACGCACCTTCGAATCCTGCTCGCTCGTAATCTCGCCGTCCTTGATGGCCTCAATGACCTCTTCGGAGATGGGCTCGGCCTCAAAGTAGAGCCTGTTGTGCTTGTTCGCACTCTTTGCCATGACGACTTTCGTCGACTTCTCCGTGACAGTCTCGCGATACGAGACAACTGGATCCGAGACGCGGATGTCCATCCCGCCGCAGAAGTCCTCCCTGAGGTCCTTGAGGCAGATCTCAAGATGCAGCTCACCTGCACCCGCGATGATGTTCTGGTTCTCATCCTTGTCACAGATGCACATGACGCACGGGTCGGACTTGTCGAGACGCTTCATGCCTTCGAGAAGCTTAGGGAGATCCTTCGGGTTTGCGGGTTCAACAGCCACGCGGACGACGGGGGAAACAGAGAACTTCATCGGCTTGATCGAGTGGGCTTGCTCATAGGTGGAGATGGTTCCGGACTTGACGAGATACTGATCTATGCCGACCAGCCCAACCGTGTTGCCGCAAGGAACGTCGTCAATCTGCTCAATCCTGGAGCCCATCATAAGGATGGTCCTCTGGATGTTCTTGATGAAAAGCTCATCCTTCTTACTCGTACCAGGGTGGTACTCTGGCCCCATGATGTGGACCTTCTGGCCTGTCTGGACCACACCCGAGAAGACACGACCGAAAGCGAAGAAACGGGACTTGTCCACGGTTGGAACCATCTTCGATACGTAAAGCATGAGCGGGCCGTTAGGATCACAGTTCCTGATGGCTTCAGCAGCAGGGTCGTCCAGAGGGCCGGTGTAGAGCGTGTCAACACGGTACTGCTGAGCCTTCTTCGGAGATGGAAGGTGAACGATGATCATCTCAAGGAGCGCGTCCGCAGCAGGGAGGAACTTCTGCATGACGGCCTTGAGGAGGCGCTTGCCAGTCATGTCCTCCTCATCGGGTGTGAGCGTGACGTTGAGCTGCTTGAGCATCTTAGTATACTTCTTCTTCTGCTCAGTCATGACGGCATCGAATAGCTGGAGGATTGGGTCCATGACATAAATGGCGAAGCCTCGCTGGTTCTTCTCACCATTGTCGCCCTGGCTCTTGCCGGTCCACTTGCCCGTCTTCTCGTTGAGGAAGCGATTTCCCCAGAGATTCTTCATCCATGTCGAGAGCTCGCCACCGAACTTCTTCGTGTAGATTCGCGCAAAGTGTGTGACTGTGAAGCCCCAACCGTGAAGCCCGGACCCGAAGGCGACGTTTCCGCGCGACGGATCAACACACAGATCTGTACGGTTGCCGAAGATCTTCTTGTACTTCTTCTCATTGAAGAGGGTCTTGTCCTGATATGTAGCTATGAGCTGATTGACCTCGCCGATGGTCTTCTCGAACATGAGGAAGGCATCCTCGCCGGAAAGCTTGAGCTCCATGATGACACGGTCGACTTTGTTGAGCATGAGGCACGGGATGACACGCTCGGACAAGGCCTGTCTCAGAACAGTTTCCGTCTGGACGCAAACACCCTCGGCACAGTCTACAACGACCAGCGCGCCGTCCGTGACACGGAGGGCGGCCGTGACCTCAGACGAGAAGTCTACATGCCCCGGAGAGTCGATGAGGTTGATCAGATAACCGCCGGATTCTGCGGTGGCAATCGCGTCTTCCTCATCCTTCTTCTTATCCTTCTTGTCTGCCTTGACATCCTCGACATTCTCTCCCGCCTTGGCCACCTTCTCTGCGGCCTTCTTCGCGGCTTCCTCCATCACAACCTTGTTCTCATCCGTCCACTCATAGTAGAGGGAGACGCCTGTAGACTTGATTGTGATGCAGCGGTCCTTCTCATCCTGGCGTGTATCTGTGAAACGCGTGTTCCCTGCTGAGCCCATGGAGATGATTCCGGCGTGTGCGATGAGAGAGTCTGTCAGTGTCGACTTTCCGTGATCGACATGAGCAATGACCGACATGTTGCGGATGCGGTCCTGGTGATCCATGCATTCGCGGATCTGCTCCGTCGTAAAGTGGGGCATATGTCGTAGGGAGTATTTTATTCTAACACAAATTCAATTCTAAATGAAATAAGTCTCTGCATAGGGTGTGCCGGACCCTCTTCTTACGCTCAAGAATGGCCTGTAGGATCTGCTTGGGAGCCTCGGAGATGTCTTCGGGACGGATGGTGAGCAAAGTAGTACGATCTTCCTCATCCTGGGACCCATTTTGAGAATTGCGAAGAAGCTCCCAAAGTGTTTGGAAAGCAGTATAGACCTTTACTTGGAAGTCCTGTGTTTCGTAACGTTCCTTTCCAAAGCCAGTTCGCACTGCAACGGCACTTGCATCGACGTCAAGAAAGATTACTAAATCTGGTCGTAGAAGGCCTTTGTCTGCCTCCATACATCTACGCATATCATGCCCCTTAGCAGCCGTGTATGCTACACCGCTATAGGCATAACGACTGCAGATTACCGTTGTTCCAGCCAGCAATGTATTGCATAGCACTTCTTCGAGTTCTTTTCTGTTTTCAGCGTATAGCCTGTGACAGTCCCAGTCACTGAGATCGAGCTCTCGTTGCAAAAAGCGGTCCAAGACGGCACCGGATTTGGTTGTGCGGTCTGGGAACGCTTGTACCACGACAGACTCCCCGGCCTGCCTTAGTAGAGCTACTACTTGCCCAATCATTGTGTCCTTTCCAGCTCTATCAAGACCTTCTATGACGACAAAAAGACCACGGGTGACATTGTCTCCTTTCCTTCTTCCCTCTGGATATTCAGAACCTTGCAAATTGCTGGGCTGACAATTGGTGCTTCTGTGCGTGCTCATACCGTATCTAGTTCTGGTGCTTGCACGAGGGTGAGATTATTTTGGTCTGCAAATTCACGGTAGTGCGTAAATTTTACTTGTAGATATTATAGATCCCCATCTTTTGGCTAACATCTAGAACTCTCTGCAGAACTACGGCGTTCCAGCGATGGACGCCGAATTCCCCATGAAGATTTTAGGACAAAAATTACCTTCATATAAATGCATCAGTCCGCTTACTTGACCAGATCCGATTACAATGCTGAGCTAGAGGCCCCCTGCAACGACCTATCTGATCGGATAGTGCTGACAAAAGGTGAAATAGAGCAAGGTGTGACTTATGCGCAAGAAGAGCGGAAGGCATTAGGAGCCTTTTCTCGCCGGCCAGCGCCAGAGTACTACGGTATTTATCCTTCTTATAAAGAGGAGAAGCTGATTGAGCAGGCCCACAAGGTTCCGAGGGCCGGGGTGATTGTTCGGGACCCTGCACTTGATGATTCTAAGATACAGGTGGACACCACAGTTAAGAGCCACGATTTCCTTTTGCCAGATTCTACTGATCAACCGCCTGTTAAGACACTCACTGAATTAAAGGAGCAGCGCGCCAAACGCTATCAAGTTGAAGCCGACAAGACCATCGCGGAGACCTCAAAGTACTTCAAGCAGCGCCATCAGAAATACACTCAATATCAGGATAGGATTATCGCACAAGCCAATCTCAGTAGCTCTGAGGGCCGAGAGCCTATGACTCAACGGGCATTGATGCTTGCTCGTCGTCGCGAGCTTATAGAGGAGACAAAGCAAGCATGCGATCACAAATTTACTGTGCAGAAGGATCTGGACAGACCACCATGGGAGCTTGATAATGCCTCCGAGGTCCCCTTCATCAATCCACAAGACACAACCTGGAAGCCTTACCATGATCGTGGCAGACTGTATGAAGAGGTGCTTAAGAATTCCAAAACGCGACTACTCTATGAGAACTACAGGGAGGCCCTGGCTCGCGCACCTTTGTGCCAAGCTTCTAGCGAGGGTGACGTTTTGATTCCGGTGCCTTTCCAGCTTGCAGACCAGCCTCCTGGTAGCATAGAGTCTCTCGCACGGAAGGAACGGCGTGCCAAGAGTGACAGCAAGCTGCTTCCATCTATTGTACGCGAGCCCTTTCCAGAGAGTAGACGCCCAGAGGTGTACCGACCAATACACAGTGTTTTCTCTAAAATGCGGGCACAGGAGCTTAGCCAGAAGAGCTTTTTAGAGTCTGTTAAGATTACGGAGACGCCTGAAGACTACGCTCCTATGTACTCCTCCTTTACGAAGGATAACTACTATCGCGAGCCAATGCTCCCTCAGATACGCAATAACGCGAAACCTCCCGCCACCAACGTCATTAACCAGCGGCGAGGACGCCATATAGTTGTTTTGCAGGAATCCACAGGGCAGCTCAGTGCCACCCCAGAAAACATAGGAACAGCGAGACTTCTCACTGCCCCTCCAGTGCTTTTCGAGTAACAGCTCCGTGGGACTAAGGGCTAGCTTGTGCACTAAGCTGCCCCTAACCAATCTCGTCTTTATTATATTAAAAATTACATCATCGATTTTGACTTATATTCAGCAACAAATCTACACTCTTAATTTTTGTTCTTAAGGAGGCTGCTGTCCATCAGTGATCAAAGTGTCAAGATTGGTCAACACCATCTCTAGCTCCGGTAGATACGCTTTAGAAGGTTTGGTTATGTTTTGACTTGACAGTGTACTATCTGAAGTAAATAGGGACAACCCCCTATTTTCTCTGGCGCCGGTTCTCATTCTGGATGTGCCGTTGGGGGCCTATCAGACGAATACCTGGATAGCCACATAATAGGCAATCATCTAGTAAATAAGGTATGCCTCTCGAGGGAATCCTATCAAGATAGACCGTTGTATCGTGCTGTCCGGACGTTTCTACGACAAGTGAGACAAATTTAACTATAAAGATCCGCCAAAAAAATACCCCACCATGTCTAGTTTCAAGCAGATCAACCCTGCGGATAAGATTACCGATCCGCCGACTTCCCCGCGGTCCATTGTGGCCATGAACAGGTGTGGGATAACGCCACCAGACATACTTTACGTTTCTCGCGAAGAACTAAAGCATCGCATTGCATACAAGAATCTAACGGATAAGGAGTTTGTCATCTACTACGATAACTATGAGGCAATGCGGAAAGAGGCTCTGAGCCAAGCTATAGCCGAGTACCAGCTAATTTTAGAGCAAGGAATTTCGAAGGCCGAGGCTGCGCTTTACCCCCACTTGCGCTTTCCAAACGTTACTTCAGCTCCATCTACACCGCGAGGGGGGCTTTTGCAGACATCCACGCATAACCCGGACGAGCTCAAGGCCAAAATCATTGAACGTCATATTAAGGAAGTGGAGCTCAATCTCCGACAGCGCATTGCTAAGGAAGCACAACAACAGCTTCAACTTGAGGCTGCACAAGAGCATCGCCTGAAGGCCCAGGAGATTGAAAATAGAATGACTGCTAAGTATGAGGACGAGGCCATTAAGTACATTCTTCAGGAGCAGCACCGCCTTGAGATCTTTAGTAGCTTTCAGCGCCAGCAGGAGGAATGCAGGAAACGCTCATATGCAAAGACTATCCAGGAAATGCATGCACATGATGCTCTGCTCCAGCGTCGTCAGCGTTATCTCGACGACCAATCTGTCCGCTCCAAGACGCGCTCGGTTCCTCGAGAGGAGTTCTTGTATCAACTGGCCCAAGAGCGCAAGGCAGAAGACCGGGCACGCGAGCTTGAGTTCAAGGAGCGACAACTTATTCGAGAACAAAGGAGCCAGCGTGCACAAGAAAAGAAGCGGCAGGAAGTGGAGAGACTTCAGCAGTCTTTGCGCGAAAATCAGCTGCGGCACACAAAAGTGTTCAACGAGTATTGGGAAGACGTTGCTCGTTCCAAATCAGTGGATCATGCGCTAAGGGAGAACCGTCGTCTGGCAGGTGCTAAGCGCGCATCTACAGAAAAATTGAAGGAGAACGCCGAACGGATCAGCGAAACCAGTCAGCGCATAGAAGTAACGCTGAAGAATTTCGGAAAGATATATCGTAATAAGCAAGATGCAAAGGCGCGCAAACTTGAAGAAGAGGAGCTTCGCTCTAGCAGACACATCCTTGAGACGTCTGTTAATGCGCGTCAACGAGCCTTAGAGGACGAACTGCTGAAGGATCTACGGACAAAGAGGGCGGAGATGCATCTTCGGAGGGTTCAGTACGAGAAAGAAAATGTGCTCTCGAATAAGGAGTTCAAGGCGATAAATTCCATCAGAGCTCTGAACATGACAAAGGAGAAGGAAGAGGAGCTTATGGCCCTTTCAAACAAACTCCACACTCAAAGGCATATACTAAAAGGTAGCCAAACAATTCGTGATGATGGCTATTTGGACATTCCAGATGATCTTAGAAAACTGGCGCCGCCTGAGAGTATTCTTAAGTGCCACTATATGGACGAGGCCATTGACATGCTCAAGGGAGAAGAAAGCTTTAAGCGCACCCTTCGGATGGTGCCCGTTTCAGAATCGTATGCTTCAGTCTATAAATCGATAGATACCGAGCCTCGTAAAAAGAAGCCAACTAAGAGTCAGCATGTTGCCCGCCACAACAGTATCAGTGATTTCAGCATGGACACGCCAGACAGTGGGCGCCCGTACTATCAGGTGAAAAACTCGCGCCCACTAAGGTCTAGCTCCAACGGTGATGGGCTTCTCGTTGAAAGAAGGTCTAAGAGCTTAACAAGGCCGCGGACAGCATCACGAAGTGGTCCTGCAGCACTAGATAGTTCCCGGACCGATTCCACTCCTGGTTCGTCCTACTTGGGAGGCCATCATAGTGGAGCTCAAGTAGCATCTGTACCCCTTCGACCCGGTGACGCTTCACGACCAAAGAAGGCAGCAAAACGTGGCTCGTCCAAGTCGAAAGTCTCCCACAACTCTATGCGCTCTGCATCTGACTCCACCATTGAAACGCCTCAGTGGAGCGATTCGGTATCTAGCAACATCAGCTCCACAAAGAAAAAAGCCACCCGCCTCCGAAGTGATGACGCTAATTTGTCGGTCAGCTTGCCTCTCCCTGCATTGAAGGGCCCCGGGTCAGGGTTGATTGAAGAAGAGAAGAAGCGCAATGCTACTGTGCGGCAATCAAAGAAAGAAAGACCGAGAGATAGTCAGCGAAATAAATCTAAGACAGACACCGAAGCTGCACAGGATAGCCTTCTGCGGAATCAATCCCTGGAGATAGTCCGCCAACTGAGTCAATTAACAAAACTTAACAAGCCAGCTATCAGTAACTTTCCACCACCAGATGAGCGTCGCGAGTTGCTTGGCAAGCTAACAGGTGCCACTCAGGAACCCGACTATGATACTGAGAATAGAACACAGCAGATATACGCTAGCCTCTCCATCCGTGCAAACGAGGCGGGTATGGATCCGAAACAGTTTGAGCAAGACGTGTTACCAGAGCACACCCAGACACGGCACCTGTTTGCTTCACTGGGCAAGTCTAGCACGCCTAACGATCACATGGATGGTGATCTAATTCTCACCACATTTTCCAAAGCTACGCCTGAAGCAACGCAGATCAACGATGACACACCCAAATACTTTGCGCCCGGAAGCATGACCCTCATGCAAGAAAGTGCACCGCCAAGCCGCAACATTGGGGATGGCAGCACCAAGGACTATGTGGCCACTCTTGAGTATCCTAATGTAAAGGGGAACGACGGACTTCGTCCAGCCGAGCTGTCCACATACTCGATTGTCCTGCCTCCCGTGTCCGCAGGCGCAGGGATTCCTCGGGTGGCTCAGGAGCCACAATCCCCTCAGCGCGTTGTCAATTTTGGGATAGATGTCACGGCAAGTGATCTAAAAATAAGTTCATTGGAAAAGGTTCCAGATACAAGTGAGCCGGCATTTATCGACGACAGCTTGCCGGCCGAAGAAGCTGCCACAGCCCCGAATACACGCGAATCCATAGGATACTTTGTCTCCAGCAGCGCAAATGTCCATGGTGACAACACAGATGAGGAAAATTAAAGACAAGTTAACTACCATCTAGTCCTTAGACGAGGGCGAAAGATCAATGGAAGCCTCGCTTATTTCTCGTATCGAAGATCCATCCTCAACGCTTTCCCTACGAATGGCGATCGGTTCTAATGTTGTGCGAATGTAGTTTGCGATCCTGTCGCCCAGGCCCCCGTCCGGTCTTTCTAAAGATTGGTCGGTGACCGCAAAGCTGGTGAAATGCTGATTTCCTTGTTGAATAGGAGGCGCTTGATAAATAAATGGGCTAGCCTTAGATATTACAGGAGATGACTCTCTACCTATGGTCCCAGGGAGATTCTGTTTGCCTGGAGCTGGATGTAAATATCCGGTGCTTGTCTGTCTCTTATCGGACTGTACGCTTGGGTAAGGATGGCGTCTGGATCTCGACTTGCTTTGTACAGTCTTGGGTGTGTGTATGGTGCCCCGACGAGGCCCTTCAGATCGGCTTGCTTCTTTGGAGGCGTTTCTTTTACACAGCCCAGAAATATAATGCTCAGTATCCTCGCCGTTTTCACTTGTCAGTGATTCAATCTCATCTCTAGCGTCAAACGAGCTATCTGCATCGAAGGCTCGGGCAGGGCGCAGATGGACTAAGTCTGCCAGGTCATTGTATATTCCATTAACTAGATGCGGTATCTTTGTCGCACGCTTGATATCCATCCCCCTGAACTTACTGAAGATGCCATACATCGCCACATACGCAGCTGTTTCGTCGTCATCACAACACTGGTCCATGCGCATATCGATCAACATTTTCTTTCGCCGTTTTAACTGGTTACTGTGTACATCTCCTGATCCGTACAATCTAGTGTCATCTGTTTTGGGTCGTAGTTGGTACTGAGTGTTGTCGCATTGCCCAATGAATGACTGCGTATTGGATGTAATAGAGTGTATTTGCTTGTGCTCCATGGTAGTCTTGTCTTTGTAGTTGAGTAGCGGTTGATGATAGCTGGCGTACTCTGCAAAGTAAATCTCATCTTGGTTGCAATACTTCTGTTTCATGGCCTCCAGGGAGCGTATCCGAAGCTCGTGTGCAATGTCATCTCGCAGATACTCATGAGCATCAAATTCTGGGTCGTATGTCATGGTCTGGAGTGCTGACTCAAGGCGTGCTCTATGAACGTGCCTTTTAAATACCCTCATGGCATTGTTGTACTTCCTCCGCTGCTCGAGGGCTTCCATACTAGTGCCTTGGCAGGTTATCGGTAGCATGCCCTTTGGGATTTTTGCCGGACCTTGAGGTGATGGGGATGATAGGCGACGCTTTCCAGTGGTAGATCTGGGAGCGGCAGATGTAATACGGTATGCCGGGATACCTAAAACTGAGGTGTATGGGGTGATCTTGCCTTCATATGTGGCGTTGTTAGGGGTATGGTAGGTAAATAAAGGGGCGCGCCGAAAATAGTTTATCGGACTGTTCGCCTTTTCGTATAACAACCTGCCACTCTGAACCAAGCTTTTGTCAGCATCGAGTCTGAGCGGCATTTTCTCTGCTGCCTGTCGCAGGACATGGACTATTTGACAGGTCGGTGTAGTGACGTTCACTGTTTTGTGCAGACTTACAAGACCCTTCCCCCATTGCTCTTTGTGACCGGGAGGCTTCATTTTTGCAGAGGACCAGGTCTATCCTAAAAGTCTTGGCACTCAGAAGATTTAAAGTTAGAGACAATCTACTCGTATATCCATATGTCTCTTCTCATGCCTCCACCTCTTAAGCGATTATTGATGCCTTCGAACACTACTAGGACACCTGTAACTGACCCTCAACTGCAGCCAACGGCTGATCCCGTAACTGGCCCATCTTTGTCACCGCTAATACAAGATGGTGTTCTGCTTGTCAATGACAAGTTCAGCACCAAATACGAAATGTCCGAGGTGCTGTGTAAAGATGTGCATACCATTTTAGTAGAGGAACTTACCAGTAACGAGATAGAAGGCGGAAAGAAGATTCTTTGGATACTCGGCTCAGCCGTCCATGCTAACACAGTCAAGAAGCTAATTGTCAGAAATAGCCCTCGCCTCCTGTTCTATCCGTTCTTCGCACTTTCATATGAGCTTCAACATATTGAAAGTTTACTGCTTCACGACGTACAACTTAACATACCGGAAAACCTAATACTCTCATACATTGATCACACGTTTCCAAATCTGCGCAGGCTATCTCTTAAGCTCACAACGGCGTCTTCTCGCCAGTTTCCGATTGACCTCATTAAGGGGGCAAGTCTCTTTCATAAACTTGGAATGCTGAGCACGTGTACCACCCCTGCTATTGTACTTTCAAAGCTACAATTGTTAGAGATTGATGACTGTCACTGGATCTCTTCGCAACTCTTATTTTCTATTGCTGATTGCTTCCCTCTGCTGAAAGAACTCCACTTCTCTCACTGCTCCATGCCACAATCGGAGAGTCTTCTTGGAAGCCAAGATGCCCGCGACACGGGGATTTGCAGTCTATCTATTATGAAGCTTGATGTGCTGGAGATCTCGCTCTCTCTCTACAACATTGAAGATTTGGATGCGCTAGCGTTAATACCTCGACTCACACTTAAGATTAATGGAAATGCTCGTATCAGCGGTGTAGGTCCAGACACGGTGGCGCAGCTACTAGCTGCTCCCGTTACAGACCATCCCGATTCAGACGCTAGTTGTTATGTGGAAAGAGCAAAGGAATCCCTGAGAAAGCTCGACAGTATGCATACTCTGATGTTAGTCGATATCTGAGTTAACGTCTGTCCCTAAAGGGTAGGGTTTAGCTGCAATATTTGAAAGCTCCCTTGTCATGTGCCCGCATAGTGAGTTTAAATGGGCTTCAATCTGTTGTTTGGCCTATCGAAAGCCTTACACTCTTCTGGTCTGGTACGCTGCATCTCATCAATCTGACATATATTAAAGTAGTGCCTTTATGGATCTCATTCAAAGTTAATCCTGGATCTGTCACAGCTCGATAACCCGATCAATTGAACCTTTTTAGCCAGTGCACTTAAGCGCTTTTAAGTGCTAGTTTGCATCACTCAAAAAGCAGCATGGGCAATACCTTGTGCAGACCATTAGTGTATTAACAGAGTCGTCGTGATCTACAACGAAATTTCGGCGTGCCGCCGAGAGACGTTCGCATTACCTGCCTTTTTAATAAAGCGTAGAAAGCTGTAGATGTCCCTAATTCCGGGAGGAAAGAAGACAGCTGTAAATCAGAACAACGTATGCCGCATACATACAGTCTTCGAGGATGGCTCTGAATGCATTGAAGAATTTGCGGCAGATACCCAACTTCTTCTTCTCCGAAAGTGGCGGCGCAGAACGAACTTGGGCCGCGAGATGTCATGGGAGATAGAGGTTGGAGAGGTTGCTGAAGCTAGTTCAACAGAGGTGGTTGCTGGGATGTACGCTTCCAAGTCTACTCCAACGGTTTCTAGACTAGACAGTGAGACGGCATTTGTCTTTAAGATAACGAATCTACCTGGCCCAGAGAGTAACTATTTTCTCACAGTAGAAAATGATGAGCTCCTGCTAAAAACACAGAACAAGAAGTACTTCAAGCGTCTGGTTATTCAAGACTTACGCCGTGCCAAGTTGCCTCACCTGGCCAATCTCGCCAAGCTGAAGCTCCAGAACAACACCCTCATCATAGCATACACAAAACCTCCAGACATCCGCAGCGCAGAGAAAGCCGCTGCCGAAGCTCGCCGCACGAGCCTCAAGAAGGACGGCGACGTCCAGTGCCCTTCCCAATGACGTGCAAAGAAGACACACCTGGGGCTGTTTACTGCTTGTAAATGCTTAGCATGCCTAGTAACCATACTTGGCGAGCTCCGCATTGATCCTCTGGAGCTCGGCGTCCTTCTCGGCTGCCTCAGCGATCTTCTTGTCAATTTGGATCTTGTCCTGGTACCACTTGTCGCACTCTTCCAGCCTCCTCTTCTCGTACCTCTCTACGTCTGCTGCGTGCTGCCAGCCGATCTCATGGGCCACTCGGCCGACCTCACACCTTCTGCGCTCAGGCCTCAAGCAAAGGTACGCCATCGCTGACGGGCAGACCACGCGCTTGTACCTCGCACAGCAGGGAGGGATCCCGTCGTAGACACGGAGGCGGCTCATGGCGTCGCTGCCACGAACCGTCTTGTACGGAATCATGCCCCTAATCGTTCTGCGCACAATCTCGGCGGGCGCGCGAAAGTGGAAGGGGCCACGGAGATGGTTGAAGTTTGTGCGCTTGTGCATCTTCTTGAGGTAGTGTGCCTTGACATCTCGGAACGCACCGCTAATGATCGCCTTCTCGCAGCGGACGAGGGCAACCTCGTGCCCGTGCAAAAGCTCCTTAGCAACAATGGCGGAAAGGCGCCCCAGGATGTGCCCCTTGCAGTCGATAACGATTCGCGACATGGCTCGTCCGTGAGCAAACAGATTTGCGCTAAATCCAATTTAAAGTTCTTAGTATTTTATTAGAATATTCTATCTCAAACCTGAGGTAACATTTACAGAAGATAATGAACCTGCTCCAGCCCCCCACAGAGGGGATCTTTGCACACCTTGGGCTTCTCTTCACGCCAAGCTTTGAGTCAGTTGTCCTAGATCGGCGGCAGGAGGCTCCACGTCGGGGTAAAGACCCAGATGCGCCAGAGAACGAAGAAGCTGCAAAGGTTGAAAAGTTGCAGAAGTTGCTGACCAAGCAGGTCATAGACATAGCCGAAATGCAAAGTCATAGTAGACTGGAGGAAAAGGATGCTCTCAGCCGTGCAAAGCGCCGCCAGGAAGTCAATATCAAGAGGGCAGAACTCATAAAGGAGAAATTCAAGCATGTGCACTCATTCCAGGTGCCAAAGACTCAGGATCGAGTGGCGGGCGCTCTCAATGCCGACCCGTCCAATAATAGTGCTGCCTCGCCAGGCCGGATTGAGATGGACTTCAAGGACGCTCAGTCTCTCGAGGAGCTTGAGGCGAGGATCCGCGATAAGCTAAAGGCTATGCTTATGCGTTGGTTCTCTACCAAGCTTGCACAGCCAGAGACCTCAAATGCAGAGCTTCTAGCAGAGATATTTGCTCCCACCATGGCCGCACATGTTCATGAGCAAAATAAAAAATACATTATGATCAACGATACCACGGAGGTATCCGAGTTTAGGTTCGGCAGTGCTGAGTATATTGAAGAGCTGCGCAGGCAGCTGACACGCGTATTTGATGGTAAAAGGGCGCTAGGGCCTGAGTACCGTGCTAAGAAGATCATCCAGTTTTCTAAGGCCACTCTGCAGCAGCTTAAGCTTGCTCCTGCTGGCCATGAATGGGAGTAACCGCTGAATAATTTACATCTGAATTGGATAGAGTGCCTGTGTATGCAAAAAGCCGCATAGCTGATGTGTGCACTCGTCTGTAGTGTACCTTAAGGTCAGCTTTTCATTTGTTAACAAAAGGTCAACTGTTGCTGTGCTCCGTATCTGCTGATATGAAAAGGTTATTTCTATTGGACACACCAGAGTTATATTTTCTTTGTTTTCTTCTTCATCGATCTCTGCATTGTCTATTATCTGTGAGAGTTGAGCCGAGGATCGCCACATTGTCCTGTCAATGAGATCGGGGAATTGTATCAATGAGAGGTCTAGTGACTTCCCAAACTTTGTAGTGATCTTAGTCTTAACTCCACTCACTGTTATGCTTTTAACAGAAAGGTCTGCACTGTCTCCATAAACAGAAAAGATAGCAGCTGCTCCCATACTCAGTGATGCATTCTTGGCTGTCTTTCCGCGAGAATGCGCCCCGTTATGTTTCCCGAAGTCATTAAGTGACAGAGCTTGTCTTCCCAGAGAGTCAAAACCAGCTGTGCATAGCTGATCTCCGTCCACCACCTTCACCATGAGGAGGAGGAACTTTGCAGCTATGCAACGAGATATTACCATGGAGTAGAAGTCTAATGCAGTGATCTCGCCATCTCTCCTGGGAACATGCGAGAATACCATGGATGCGTGACTATGTGAGCACCGTACAAGTGCTACGAAGAAACTTTTGTGCTTCTCTTGGTATTTGCTGAGTAATAAGTCGTTAATGTTTCTTGGTGGATTGGTGAACCTCTTTGACAATGAGGGTGATATTCGCAAATCTGAAGCCTCCTTGGATTTGTGTGGACTGCCCCAGCTACTGGATCTTTTCCTTATGGATTCTGGCCTGAATCGTCGGCCATCGGACCCAGAACGTGACGATTCCGACTCTATTGAGGTGGCTATGTACTCTCTGTGGGACCCTGGTCTAGTTCTTCTCTGCCCTGTCTTGCTACCTCCATCCTGTAGCTTGTCTGAAGCCTCTGGAGACATGGGGTCGTTAAGGTATGGAAGCTGCTTTGTTGCACTGCTCTTGGCTCTCTTGTCTAAGCGCCCTAGTGTGACCATTGGTGTGTCTATATTTCGTGAGGGAAATGAGCAATCGTTCATGGACCTGGCGCCAGTACTGGCAGTTGATGACAGTGACTTGTATAGAGTATATTCGTCTTCCGCTTCTGTTAAGTGCTCGTGCTTTTGGAGTTGGTGGGGTGCTGTGTTCTGTGTATGAGCCATCAAGTGGTCTCCACCTGCTCGTGAATTAGTGTACGGCTCTACCCTAAATTGCTCTAAGACCGTATCGGGAGTATGATTGACACGGGTGCCACTTATACTAATCTCATCATGTCCAGTTGACTTTCGCGTTCTAGTAAAAACTGTTTGCTCTACAGCCGCTGTGCCGGCTCCAGTCACCCTTGCGGCATCAATTACACTCTCAACCTGTAGATGAGGTTCTAATATCGCATTATGGAGAGATGCATTTGTACCCCTAAGAACTTCTATTTTAGTAAGATTGGGAACGTCATCCTCTTTAAGCAGTGGGTCCATTGGGCCACCAACCCGCGCTTCAGAGGCGTTAGCATCCGAAGAATCCGTTCTTCGCACTGTCTTAAAGTTGTACCCCGTGCGCGCCTGCAGAGACTGTGCCCTTGCATCCAGAGTCTTAGGGCTAAGATTAGAAGTTTTTCCGTGGCTACCTTCCATAGGAGTAACGACAACTTTTTCTATCATCTCTGTGCTGTCACTGGACTCTGATTGAATTCTCTGCTTTTCTTCTCGATGCATGTGTCGGTAGTAACCATAATCTGGAGTACCACTTCGCTTGCGCTCCCGCACGTGGCGAATATTATCCGCTGTTGTGAATTTGACTGAAGAAGGAATTGCCTTTTCTTTAGAATAGGATGCCCTGCTCCCGTGTATTTCAACAGTGTCGTTATCATCGTAGTCCTGCGCACCGTTCTGATAGCTAATGTGTTTCCCATAGTCTTCTGTTCTATCAACGGGCATAGCTCGCCCATCTCTTTCCTGCTTAGGAGCACCAGGGTTCCCGGTGTTGCTTTCCTGGTGCTCAGATAATGCCGCGTTCAGGGCCGATGCACCATCCTGGGCTGTCACTGCGCCAAACGTGATCATGCGGATATTCTGGTTTCCAATATCGCAAACAAACACGTGCTCTCCGTCGAAGGCAAGTCCATTCGGACTACTGAACAGGGCTTTTGCGAGAGGGCCGTCTCTCCAGCCCGAGCTTTTTCTAGTGCTTGACACTTGCCAAAGAAAACATCTATCTGGACAGACACGGTGCAGCCCCACCTTGTCAGATACTAAGAGCGTTCTGTCTGGCAGTTCGCATATTCCTATCGGTGTATTGAGCATACTCTCATAGCCCAGGGAGGACCCCGCTTGACCCTCTAACCCAGCGATGTTTTGAACTAGCTGATTGATCGTGTCTATCTTTTTGACAGTGTGGTTACCGGTGTCTGTTATATAAACAACCCCCGGTTTTGTACTGGAGATGCAGATCCCCATCGGCCTTCTGAGGGTTGCCTTGTCAATAGGAATGGCCTCCCTCACAAAAGGATCCAGCGGGTTTGATTGTCTCTTAGTCATGTATTCAGACTTCGACTTTCCAGGAGTACCCACAAGCGTAGTCACAAAGTGGTTTTGAATATCGAGGCAACGAATGCAATTATTTCCGGTATCGCAAATCAGAATTATTCGGCCGCTGCATGCACTGGCGAGTCCAGTAGGTCTGTTGAAGAGCGCCTTGGTGATCAGCCCGTCTGCATGGCCCGCGACAGAGCCTGAGAGAGTTATCAAACTGTGCGTAACATCTGCACTTCGTTTGTCCTTGCGCTGCTCCGTATAAAATGTTTTGTCTAGAAGTGAATCATAGGGGTCTAGCATCTTATTGGAAGGAAGAGGGCGCAGCAGCTTTATCTTATGATGAATATCATCTGTGAACACCACACCCAAAGGAACCTGGACGACCCCCGCGATGGAAACAGACGCTACAGAGTTCTTAGTTGTTAGGGTCTTAAGTGTGCGTAAAACCGAGCGACTAGCCACTCGTAGCCCTGTAGAATCGGCGATAAGCAGATGAAATGTGTCTGTAGCTGAATAAGGCGGATTATCGGGTGCGTAGATGGATACGGCGCGCGGATTACAAAGAGACCCTATTCCTGGAACGCCGTCAATGGCAATGTCCCGACCGTTGCCGCAAACGGTTGTTACAGAGGCCTCTGCAAAAACCCGCTCAGACTCTCGGTAGTCAAATTCCTTGGCAAGTGGGTTAATTGGATGGCGCTGCAAACAAGATGATCTCCTCTCAGATGCTCCTCGAGACTGTGCTTTTTGAAACTGCGGCAAGACGTGCTGCATGTTATATTTTAAGCATATACCTCTAAGATATATGTGACACTACAGGCTCTTGCAAAGCAGTTAGCATTATGCAGGAAGGGGCACTATTGTGAGAGGAGGGGGAGACGAAGGCGCAGATGCAGTATCGTGTTAAAGAATGAAGCTGGAAGTAATTTACACGAAAAAGGCCCAATAAAAATGCTACTGCTGATATGTCTTATCTCGGTTGCCTTTGCGGCTGCTTGTACGCTGACCGTGAATAAGAATACGTGCATACCTGATAAGTGTGAGAAGTTTGGCGACACAGAAGTCTGCATGCAGCTCAAGACAACCAGTTCCGTTCCCATTCCAGGCACCCCTTGTCCCGACTTTGAAGTGGAGGTCCTTACCCCTGAACTCAAGTTTACTAAGCGTAAGCTTGCAGATTACAAGGGCAAATATCTGATCATCTTCTTCTATCCAGCCGACTTCACCTTTGTCTGTCCCTCTGAGATCATTCATTTTTCCTCTATGGCTGAGCAACTGAAGAAGAAGTATAACACTGAGATTATCATTGGCTCGACAGACACTGTTTATAGCCACCACGCTTGGTGCCTTCAGAATAAGACAGACGGGGGGATCGGGCCCTGCAAATGTGATCTATTCGCCGACACGAATCATAAGATGGCACGTGATTTTGGCATACTCGTTGAGGAAATGGGTCTTGCTCTGCGTGCCATGTTTATCGTCTCCGATAAAGGAATTGTACGCCATGTTACAATTAACGATTTTCCTGTGGGTCGCTCTGTCGAAGAAGCTATGCGTATGATTCAGGCCTTCCAGTACGCTGATAAAACCGGCGGTGTCATCCCGTGCGGCTGGACTCCTGAGAAGAACGACTTCATTATTCCTGATCCCGAAAAGAAGAAGGAATACTTTTCTAAGACCTTCACAAAGTGAATAGCTCCCATTAACTTGCTTGGTACGTCCATTGGTAACTTAGTAGGCCGACTGTTTCTTCGTATTGAGATTATGACTATGTAATGTAGTTAGGATTTGAATACTTCTGAAATGTGGGCATCCCCAAAGCTTACTCCGGGCGCGCCGGGAGGCCTGCGACGGGTGCGAGCCTGCTGACCTGCTGACCCGGGTGGAAAGAAAAGGATGGCGTTCAGCTACTTCACGGTCCCGTCTGGCCAGCCCTTCAGGAGGCCGCTGCCCGGCCACGTTGTCGCGCGGCTAGCGCAGCCCCTCCGGAGGACGCGCTCTGTCGAGGAAGCGGCGGACCGCCGAAGCCAGGCCCTCTGGCGGCGTTCGGAAAAGGCCGGCGAGGTGTACAGAGCGGCCCGCAAGATCGCCATGAGCAGGCACTTGTTCGACTTTCACGACCGCGCAGTCGCCAAGCACCGCGCAGAAAGGGCGCAGCAGGAGGCAGAGCGCCGAAGGACAGCGCTCCTCCAGTGCAAATCCGACGCGATAGCAGCTGGATACAACGAGTGGTACGACGCGCGGGTGTGCAAGGAGGAAGAGGAACACCTATCTAAGTCAAAGCGCGACAGGTATGGCGGTAAACGGGCAGGCCTCTGGGAAGAGCATCTGATACTCAGCAACGCCTCTATTCGCGTTTCCTCAGTGGGCCCAGCAAGGGCCCTTTCTGCTCCATATCAGCCAGCGTCTAATTGATGAAAAGTCTTCCTGCAAACCAAGTACTCTATTAAGTGGTTCGTTAGTGAATAGCACCTGTACCAAATAGAGAGTTGCATAACGAGCTCAGAGGTTTTCTTCCTCTGTTGAGCCCGTTGCATAGATGAAGTTGGTACGCCTCAATCAGATATCTGAAGTGCCTCTTTATGAATGTACTCACAGATGCAACTAGAAGAGGTGCATCACACCTGACTCCATGTGTACAGACTTGACGCTATGCAAGATTACTTGACGGAAGTCTTCAGGGACGCTAGTCATCGGTCTACACGCCAAGGATTAGGAGTCTACATAAGATGCTCTCGCTATACTCTTTTGTATGTTGAAAGGAGCTGATTTCCTAAAACACACTGATAAATATCAATAGCTTAAGCTTGAGGCCACAACTCCTCTTTGAACAACAGTCTATCGATGCTCAAGTATGGATTTCTAGAGTATTGATCACGATAACCAGGTCTTTGAGATTGTCTTAAATGTCCAACCTTTCTAAAGCGCAGTTTAAATGACTACTAGTTTCCATGGTTTGTAGGCCGTAGTATAGACTTCGTTGAACTATTATACTTTTCCCATATCCCATAAACGTGCAGAAGGCTACTGTATTCTTGGAAGGGGTGATCTTTCATATATTTCTAAGCACTGAACCGTGGTTAGGATTGGTGTACAAGGTTATCAGACACACACGATGTCCATATTAAGACGCAGGACTTAAATGCTACAGGCGGCCTCAGAAAGAGCTCTCTGAGGGAACAAGAAGTGAGGCGACTAATGCACCGAAGATGCTGCGGGCCTCTGTCCACGGAGTGCAAACCCATTACTATGCAATTCGCTACCACAGGCTTCTGTCTGCGGCGACACAACTACTAGGTGACATCACACTCTGGAAGCTAGTGTGCGGGCTCACGTTGTAAGGTCGGCGGACCGGAGGATGCAGGAGCCACGGGGTAGTGACTGACCATCATGGCTTCTATAGGCTCTGCGGCTATTAGTACAGGGGCAGGGATGCTGCATCCTGGTGATTGGCCCAGAGCCGCACCATCCAATGGGCCGACGACCCTCATGTTGTTTCAATCTGAAGCGGCCTCCACTGCTGCCCCCGTACGAGTTGGAGAAGGGGTCGGCCCCATCGAATGCGGCAGAGAACAACAAGTCCCCAGTCTTCGGGCGAGGAAGATGGGTGATCTCGTCCAGGTGAAGCCGACTCCTCACCGTCCTCTGGGTCCTGCCTCTTCTACCGCCCTGGCACAACATAGCTCGGTAGGGGGCGGCGTGTCTGCGCTACAGGACGCGTCGTCAAGAAAGAGTGGGCCTGGAGAGGCCCGACGGCCACCGCTGGGATAGGCCTCAGAAGCCCTTGGCTGCAGGATACGCTACTGCCAGGGTCAGTGCAGGCTATGGCTTTGAGGAAGCGCAGGACTGACGGGCGCTATCAGGAAACACCTGGCACGTTCTCGTGGAGAGGGGGACTCAGGCTTGGGGGCTTGGCAGTGTCGGGCCCGGGCTGGGTAGAGAGCTTGCTGTACCCGGAAGTGAAGACCCCAGCAAGCAGGAATAGTGGCCACAGCCAGTACAGCCGGCGGGTCGACCCGGGCCTCTTCAGCCGCGCTTGATGGAGCCCGACGTTGCGCCAGGCGACGGGACAGGGCACCGGCCGTCTCTAGGGCATGCAGGAGGCGAGGCTTGTGAGCCCATGGGCGTCTGGCCTGCAAGCTGAGGCCACATCGGTGACGAGGCCCAGAGTGACGCAGCGTGGACGCTCTGTGGTGACGGGCCTGACAATGAGTGCAGCAAAGTTATGGGAATGGGCTCCGTCTGGGTCAGGACCTCAGAGTTCTCTTCGTCGTAAGGAAGAATAGGGCAGTGCGGTATAAGGGAGGCATCCGGCAAGATATGCTGGGAAACTGGCCCGTTGCGGTAAGTCACGGGCGCTGCCAAACACGGCGTCTCTTCTCTTAGACAGAAGACAGGCAGAATGGGTGACTGCGGAGGCTGCAGTGTCCGTGGTAGATCGCGGCATCGCAATGCGGCTGGGTCCGTGCCGGTGTGTCTGCCCGGACTCTAAGTGCGCTCTGAGGATCACCTGCTGATGGGCTGGAAGGCCCGAGAAGTGATGTGCTGCCCCTGTCATTGCGGGCAGCGCCCCGTGACACGCACTCGAGCCAGGGCCTCCTGGTGGCCAGAAGCAGAGCAGAGGCAGACGGCCGGTCGTGCATCCGTCCGGGCGGCTCACTGCATGTAGAGCGAAGAAGACCACTTGCGCCGCTCGGGTTATCGCTCAGCATCAAGTGCGGATGGAAGGCTGGGCCCGGCAACCAGGGCACCGACCTGTACGCTCCTGTCAGCCATCCCAGGCCGGCCAGAAGCCAGGCTCGACAGGCAGTGCAAAAGCCAGGGAAGCCAGCGTGATCATCGGGCCCGCGTTTGAATGCTAAAAAACTTGGGCGGCGATGGCGACTGTCGTCTTCCTGGGAGGGCGCCTCTTCGCATAGGGTCAGCCGTCCTGGCCCTGCATGCTGGGTGCGCGGCTCGAGGGCGCGCTATGCTAGTTGAGGGCCTGCCAGGCGCTGCAGCCTACGAATAGCACGGACGGATGCAACGGGGTGTCCGAGCAGTGCACTGTCTTTGTCCCAGAGAGCTGTGGTTCTAACCATGCGCCCTACACCAGCTCGGCATACCCCTGCTGCTTCCGCTGCTGGTCTGTCTGCCACTTGTTTATTATAGCGGGGGCGCATACGCTTGGGGTGTCGCCTAGGCACTGTAGTGGTCTTCTCTGACGGTGCGTGTATATTCACATGATGGCCGATGGGTGGAGCGGCTGCCTGATCTCCGAGCTCTCATTGCAACAAGGCGGGGCGTCGGCTGTCTACACGCCTCTAAGCGAGCCCGCGACCTCTGTGCAGATGCCTGCTCGCCGCGCTCCATAGTGACGGCTGTACACCCAGAAGGGGCTGCAGAATCCTCCGCTGTCCTTCGATGTGGACCACGGCTTGTGTACAGGCTAGCGACGGGGCCTGCACACTAGCTTCTATGGGCCCAGCCTGCCAGGCACCTGGATCACAGTGCACGTCAAGACCGCACACTCGTTTGCATGCTCGCTGCTAATGTTGAACAGGACTGCGAGGGGTCTGTCTCTGGCCATCCTCGCCTTAGTACCTGGCCCTTGATGACACGCCTCAGTAGAGGATGGTGTCTTCTAAGTGCTCGGAAGACTATCCGTGCATGGCGGTTCCCGGAGAGTCGGTTCGCACAGAAAGCGTAGATGTGCCCGGCGGGCTAGTGGGGTAAGGCTGGGGCTACAGAGACTAGCCATTAGTCCGGATTACAGCAGGGACACCTGTAGTGCCTCCTCGGCTCCTAAGCGTGGAAAGGCCGTAGAACTTGCAGATGAGTTGGAGGCTGCTTTTTGATTTTATGCATTTGCAGCAGAGCAGAGTTTACTGAAGGTCCACTTATTCTAAATTCGAGGAGCCTCATCTCTTCCTCACACACGGTGAGATGATCGATTGTAGGGGTGTACTGTGCAAACCGGTGACAGTCAGCGTATCTATTATCCAGACGGATACTGCCTGCGTCCTCCTGTGGCAGACCACCACCAGGGCCCCCAATCTACACATCTGTTCTGGCATCTGTCGGGCAATCATCACCTCCTGTCGAAGGATTGCTATACGTTACACATCTTGAGCCATCCATCGACCAGGTGGTGCCATAAGCTCTTGTCCCCTACTTGTCCACTCAATGCATACTCTGAGCGCCGCCAGTTGCACTCACGTCTGCACTACTCATCTGGATGCCCCCCACTCTTCAAGAGCACATGCCCGCAGCCGATGCTCCGTATTACAAGAGAAGTCAGCCGGATCACTGCGCTGTGCATAGCTCTCATAGGCGTGTTGCTATGCGCGCCCAGCCTTTCCACCCGTAGGCCGCCACGCGTTCACATGTGCGCCAGCGCCGCCGAGCTTTCGTGGTTTCGAGTGGCCCTGATGCATGGAGCGCTTGCGCACAAGTCCTTCCACCACTGACCCAGGCCGACCCCTCGCAAGATCCTTAGCGGAGTTGCATCCGAGATGTGTGTCTGCGTTGCTGTCCAGGTGCATGTGCCGGCCCTGGTGCTTCTCACAAGCTTGCGAGCATCGAGCTGGCCTCTACCGAACCGTATCAGAAGTCAGCACCAGGATGTGGTCCCCTCGGTTGGGCTCTGCAGGCTCCCAGAGCTACGCACCAAAGGGCCGTTCTTCTTTGCGCCGTGTAACGTAGGGAGATGCACCGAGCTACTACGCCCTCTCCGTGTGGCGTGGTTTACGACGGGGGACGGGATCCCTGTGCTCATTGTCTATCTGCCCAGGGCCAGCCGCAGCCCGGGTTGAGGATGACAAGCGAAGATCTCCCAGCTCCTTGTCAGCGGGTGGGAGATCCCGCCACTCTAGTACCCACAACAAAGGGTGCCGATCACTGGCAGAGGGACACGACACCCAGGCCCCGCTCCTTCCACTGATGGTACCTAATAAGAGACTCCTTTGTCGCCTGCACCAACAACCTCAGGCACCGTGGGTCAGAGTGCCTCCATAGTGGACAGCGGTAGCACTATGATGATCTGGGGTGATATGAGTCCTGGCTTACTGGCTCAGGAGGCAGCACGCTTTGGGTGGTTCTTCCCTCTTGTCCAGATCTGGGAGGGCTGGCTGCCTTCCGAGCCCCCTGGCACCTTGTCAGGTGATGGAGTGTCTTAAAGTATTCATTACAAAAGATCAGAAATAGCGCCATGCATTCCCAATAGATCAGAGGGTCTCACGAGCTACTCTATGCTGATTCACACCTTTCATGGACCCTAGCGACCACTGTAACCTTCTTTCGGGATCTTGCAAGGGACTGTCCTTGAGTGCGATTCCCCATGACAGCCGGGAGTCGCAGACATAATCCAAAGGGATGAGAGTACTACAGAGGCTGAGAGGAGAGCGCCGATGCACGGGGGTCCGCAGAGACCCGACTCGTACAGGGAAGGCGTGGAGGCTGGCTCTCCAGGGATGTAGAGCCACCAGGAAAGGAGCCGGCAGTGGGGCTGAGGGTCAGCAGAGGCACCCGAGCCGTCCTCTGATTGACCGCGAGGCAGCAGGCACATGGGGCGGCATCACCGCTTGTTTTTGGATTTTCTGCTTCCCTGCGCGTTGTGCAGGGGTCCGTAGTGGGTTGAGTATCACAGGCTACGCACAGCAACGCGTTTACTACCTAAGTACATCTACGCCTTCCCTCTGCAGATGAACCACCAGCAGAGGAAGCCCACAAGGCCTCCGACGACGACAATGACTGCGACAGAGATCCCCGCGATGGCACCGGTAGAAAGGCCGCTCTTGTTCGTGCTTCCGTCGGTACTGTCACCATCTTTTATGAGGTAGCAGAGGACGGAGCCACTACCAGCCGATGGAGGGGCGCAGCTAGCGCAGTTGGCGACGCCGGTGATGGATCCCCCGTCGCTCTTGTCGCATGCTATGCACTTTTCTTTGGACAGGTAGTACCCTGCAGCGCACACCGTGCACTTGGTGGCATCGTTCGCATTGCACTCGGAGCACCCAGTGGCGCAGGGAACACACTTCTGAGTGTTACCGCCAGTCTTAGCATATCCAGCCTTGCACGTGTCGCACTGGTCCTGGCTGGTGCACGTCTTACATCCGGCCGAGCAAGTGGTGAGCGCGCCGTTATCCAGCTTGTACCCGTCGGCCGGAGTCTGACAAGCATCGCTCGCTTCTGCTGCGGCTAAGCAGACGCTCTTTCCGGGGAACTTGGTCGTCTCATAGCAGCCCCCGTTCATACGAAGAAGCCCGTTGGCGCATTTATTGCAAACACCACTTCCTTGAGTAGTGCACGTAATGGCCTTTCCGGCCGCCGCCGAGCAGACTCCGTTCTGCGGAAACTGGCCGGCGTCCTTGCACTTGGAGCAGTAGGCCGTGCCATTGACCGTCAGCTCGCACTTCTCGCAGTTGTTAGCATTTGGCTCGCATCCTGGTTTGCACGTCCCCGTGTTGCCCTCTCCTTCGTAGCTGAGGGCCTTCTTAGGCTCGCAGCTCGTACACCCGTTGGAGTTCCCGTTCGCGCACGTCTTACACGAGGTATCGCACTTGGCACAGGCGGCTCCGCTCTTGTAATATCCGTCCTTGCAGGTATCACACTGTCCGTTCTCGTTGCACAGGAGGCAGTTCTCGACCTCGCACTTCTTGCAGGCCTTCTTGCCCCCCTCGTTGGTGCCCGCGTAGTAGCCTCCCAGATCTCCGCAGTTATCGATGCACTGGCCCGTGGGCGTGAGGGCCTTAGTGCCCTCGCACTCTGTGCACACCTCCTTGCTTGTCTTCGGCTCACTGCATGTCTTGCAGCCGGGGGTGTTGCACTGGGGGTCGGATTTCTTCGTGCACCCGGTGCCCGCGTTGTCGGGAACGTAGCCCTCGACGCACTCACAAACGCCAGAGGTCTTTTCCTCGTTGGAGTTCAAGGGGCAGCTTTCAACGCACCCCTTCTTGTTTGGCTGGATCTTCTTATTAGGCCCGCACGTCTTGCAAACCACTCCGGTGGGGCCTTTCTCACAAGTGGCGCAGTCCACCGTCCCTCCGGAAGCGCAGGTGTTGCACTCCTTTGCTTCCTTATCAACGTAATGAGTTGCCGGGCAGCCGTTTGCGTCAACGCACGTGCCAGTTGTGGACTCGTCATCCTTCTTTAGGTACGGCTTGTCATCCTTGCAGGAGGTGCACTTCGCAGCCCCAGTCTTACAGGTCTTGCATGTCTCAGCGCACTTGCTGCATTTTTTACCGCCCGTTGTATCGACGAAGAACCCTTCAGTGCCGGTGCACTCCTGTTCCGTCACACACGACGTCGCGCCCCCGTCCGTCTTAACAATCCTCGCGGTTTGCTGCGCATCAGGGCCGCACGCAGTACACTTAGCAACTCCATTAGCTTGGCTCGTCAGTGCAGACCCGTCACAGGTAGTGCACCCGGCCACGCCCGTGTATGTCTTATCGCCAAGCGTTATGCCCGTCGCGTCTCCGCACGGTATAACCGACTGGTGAGAGACATCTGCGCCCGGTGGCACGAAGTATCCTTGCGCGGCTTGTGTGCATTTTCCCTCAGAGGCTTGCGTGCACATGGTCTGTCCGGGCTGCTGGGCTGCTTCGTAACACCCGCCCTTGTACATGAAAGTCTGACCAGCGCACTGTCCACAGGTCTGATCGGCTGTATTGCCTCCGGAGCTATCTTTACACTTATCTGTTGCACCATCTTTGCCTACACATTTTCCATTGATAGGAACAGATCCTGCGTCACATTGAGAACAGTACAGCTTATCGCCAATCAGAACGTTACATGCGTCTGCTGCACAATTAGTGTTATCTGCGCATTGAACTTCCCGCACGTGCTCTGCTACTTTTTCTGCCCATGCAATCTGGATGGCTAGGCCCGCGAATATAAAACTACCGAACATTAACCAATCTGATAAATTGATAGGAAAAGAATCGCGGTACGTTCAGCCAATCCGTGTGACTGACACACCGCGGAGTATGGTAGCCTGCTTGGCGATCAGTAATAAAACGGGATCCACTAGTCTTCTTGAATGTTGCTTCACCCCTCACAATCTAGACACAATGATGATCACCCGACCACTTGTGTGGCCCATTGTCTTGCAGCGCGGAGCCCTACAGTGGCCATCTTCTGAACGACGCCACCCTGCCATTCGCGGAGGGCCCCTCATCCTCCCTCGTTATAGACCGTGGCAAAAGAGACACAGCAGGCGGCTTGTCCATCTCCGTAAACATCCGAGAGGGCCCTGCCTGTCTGTGTGAGGAGGTTTACTCTTTCCACCGAGGGCGGTTTTCGACTACTTCCGGCGCATCAGTCGCGTCCGGGCGGTGGCGTGCCGCTGGGGCCTGCCTGCGGCGTGGTCCAGAAGTCTCACGGGTAAGCCTCGCTCAATTCCCGGCCAGCCCGGAGGCGAAGGGTGGTCGTGGGTCGCAGTGATAGCCACAGCGGTGGCAAAGAGGGGTCCCCTCCACGTGTGGATCTGGGGTCTCGCGTTCCTCGGCTGTTCCGCGGGCGTGCACATCGATCTTTTCGAGGTTTTCTTACGGACTCACTGTTCTACTGAGGGTGCCTCTCCTTGTTCTCCCTTCATGGTGGGTGAAGCTCTGGTCTTTGTTGTCATTTTCGATACTGTCCATGTAGATCAGCAGCAGCTAGCGGGGCTCTCTCCACTGGTTGGGATTCAACTCGGTTGTGTGTCCAGTCTTTGCCCCCCCCTCGATCGTTGTCGACAGGTCCCAGGGATGGGCTCATTCGGTTGTCAGAAGTAGGATGACAGGAGGCGGTCGCTCTGGGTGGCCAGGCTTTCGGCCCGGTCGCGTCTGATCAGCTTCGTCGGGTGCTCGTTCGCCTTTGCAGCCATGTGGGCGATGGCGAAGGCAGCCCGGATAGAGGTCCACGTGGAGCTCCTCGAGGTGCCCCTTGGACTGGGGTGGAGGGAGCCGTCTGTCCCGTAGATGATCGGGAGCGTCCCGTCCCTGTACTTCTTGACCTTCTCGTTGTAGTAGGCATCCATCTGGCGGGGCTGGATGACACGCACGTCCACTGCCTTGCACTTGTCGACGAGCCAGATGTCGGGCTTCTGGTTCTGGTCGCTGAGGTGGCTGTGGGTCTTGACCTCCAGCTCTGCGTTGAACTTCCCCGAGACGCGGAGGTACAGGCACGCGACGATCATGTCGTGCCTCGTGGTCGAGGGTCCTCGCCGTGTGGCAGCCTGGGCAGGTGCCTCTTGTCTGCGCCATGATCGAGCCATCTCTCTCCTTCAGGGCCCTTTCCTCCTCGGTCAGCACGCCGCCGCTCTGTCCGGAAGCTGATGTGTGCGCGTGAGGAGGCGGTTGAAGTAGGTCCCCTTCCCCTGCAGTGCCTGGCCGCCCACCGACAGCTCCACCGGGTCCCTGGTCCCCTTGTTGACGTCCGGGGAGGCCCATGCCCTCCGCAGCTCGTCGTGGCAGAGCCCCGGCATGAGCAGGCCCAGACCGCCCTTCTCCTTCGGGTACGCCAGGAAGTCGACCAGGCGATCGCAGCTTCTGTTGGTTATTTTGCTGAAGCCTTGTGCGACGTCTGTCGAGCTCCTCGTAGTCCGCCTTGTCCGATGTTATCTCGACCAGGGGGGCGTAGTTCACCATCGGGACCACACAGAGTGACATCAAGATGAGCTTCTAGTGGATGGTTATGGGGGCAGTCTCAGCACCTGCGATGGCCTTTGGGGCAAGGCTTGCAGGGGTGGGGGACACCGGGTGGTTGAGGAAAGTCACCTCCTCGCCCGCCATGGTGGACTTGCACTTGTCGCTCCTGATCGTCAGGTCCATGGCGGCGGCCTCCACCGTGGCCTGCTGTATTATCGTGCCTGCCGGGTAGGCCTCGTCGTGGAGCGCCACGATGTCGTCCGCTAGGCAAGGAAGGTGATGCCCCTCTCCTTGAGGCGTCTCAGGAGGCGCTCGATGGCCATGCAGAAGAGGAAAGTGCTGAGCGGGTCGCCCTGGGGGACGCCCCAGACCTCGCACTTCACGTCCCGGCTGTGCCTCAGGTCGAGGAAGTTCCTAATGTAGTCGACTAGGACCTTCGGGACGCCCGCCTCGTTCAGGGCTCTGACGACCTCTGCCCTCGGGAGGGAGTTGAGGGCGTTCTTTATGTCGAGGGAGACGGGGTGCACCCCCGCCTGCTGATGAGCTCGTGGGCCCTCCTCACACCTACCGCGTATGCGTTCTGCTTGAAGGCGATCTGTTCGCATGAGAGGTAGTTGGCATGCCTGACCAGCCGCTTCAGCAGGACGCGGTGGAAGGTGTTCGTGACCGTCTCGCCTATCGCGATCGGGGGTATCCGTCGGACTCCTTCGGGGTGGGTGGTCAGCTCGTTGTACGCCTGCGTGAGGCATTTCACAGTCGTCGTTCTGCTTCATCACCTGAGCTGGACCGCCCGAGGCCTTCTTGTTGAGAGTCCCAACAGGGCCTTTCTCATTTCCTCCTCGGTTGCCACTCCAGCCCCGTCGAGTTCATCGATAGAGGGTAGTCAAGGCCAACGTAGCCTTCGGGGAGGACGCACGGGTGTAGCGCGCTGAGGGCAGCCTTGGCCTTCTCCGACTTGATGTCTACCATGGGCGTGTCATCAAGGGCGCGGAGAGCCTTAGCAACTGCCCCGAAGCTCAGCGCGTTGTTCACCCTGTTTGCTATCCGGCGCCTCGCCCTCTCTGGATCTGGGTCCGACTTGCTCTGGGCCTGCTCTACTGTGTTGCTTGAGTCCTCTGGGGCTTCCCACCAGGGCGTCTAGGCCCCTGATAGCGGGAAGAGCGACCCCAGTCCCTGCCTGCTCGATGCTCGCGATCATGGGTGCACCTTGGTGGATGAGCATGGCGAGCTCTGTCTGGTTCGGTACTGGGCCGGAAGGATCAGCTTGTCGTCGCCCGGTACTCTGTGTCTGTCATCGTTTGCTTCTCTCAGGTGCTCGGTTAGTTGTTGGCGCTCTCACACGGTAGGCCACAGAGCCAGCATGTGTGTCCTGCCAGAGGGCAAGCGTCTTCGGAGTGGTCTCCCAAGTAGAGACTCACGGCTTGCTGTTTGGGGTCCGGAGGTACGATCTTGCGTTCGTAATGCGGATCGGGTCCTCGCGGGCTCTCCTTCGCCTCAGGTCCGATTGTGTGCACATGCCCGCAGAACAGCCGAGGAACGCGAGACCCCAGATCCACACGTGGAGGGGACCCCTCTTTGCCACCGCTGTGGCTATCACTGCGACCCACGACCACCCTTCGCCTCCGGGCTGGCCGGGAATTGAGCGAGGCTTACCCGTGAGACTTCTGGACCACGCCGCAGGCAGGCCCCAGCGGCACGCCACCGCCCGGACGCGACTGATGCGCCGGAAGTAGTCGAAAACCGCCCTCGGTGGAAAGAGTAAACCTCCTCACACAGACAGGCAGGGCCCTCTCGGATGTTTACGGAGATGGACAAGCCGCCTGCTGTGTCTCTTTTGCCACGGTCTATAACGAGGGAGGATGAGGGGCCCTCCGCGAATGGCAGGGTGGCGTCGTTCAGAAGATGGCCACTGTAGGGCTCCGCGCTGCAAGACAATGGGCCACACAAGTGGTCGGGTGATCATCATTGTGTCTAGATTGTGAGGGGTGAAGCAACATTCAAGAAGACTAGTGGATCCCGTTTTATTACTGATCGCCAAGCAGGCTACCATACTCCGCGGTGTGTCAGTCACACGGATTGGCTGAACGTACCGCGATTCTTTTCCTATCAATTTATCAGATTGGTTAATGTTCGGTAGTTTTATATTCGCGGGCCTAGCCATCCAGATTGCATGGGCAGAAAAAGTAGCAGAGCACGTGCGGGAAGTTCAATGCGCAGATAACACTAATTGTGCAGCAGACGCATGTAACGTTCTGATTGGCGATAAGCTGTACTGTTCTCAATGTGACGCAGGATCTGTTCCTATCAATGGAAAATGTGTAGGCAAAGATGGTGCAACAGATAAGTGTAAAGATAGCTCCGGAGGCAATACAGCCGATCAGACCTGTGGACAGTGCGCTGGTCAGACTTTCATGTACAAGGGCGGGTGTTACGAAGCAGCCCAGCAGCCCGGACAGACCATGTGCACGCAAGCCTCTGAGGGAAAATGCACACAAGCCGCGCAAGGATACTTCGTGCCACCGGGCGCAGATGTCTCTCACCAGTCGGTTATACCGTGCGGAGACGCGACGGGCATAACGCTTGGCGATAAGACATACACGGGCGTGGCCGGGTGCACTACCTGTGACGGGTCTGCACTGACGAGCCAAGCTAATGGAGTTGCTAAGTGTACTGCGTGCGGCCCTGATGCGCAGCAAACCGCGAGGATTGTTAAGACGGACGGGGGCGCGACGTCGTGTGTGACGGAACAGGAGTGCACCGGCACTGAAGGGTTCTTCGTCGATACAACGGGCGGTAAAAAATGCAGCAAGTGCGCTGAGACATGCAAGACCTGTAAGACTGGGGCTGCGAAGTGCACCTCCTGCAAGGATGACAAGCCGTACCTAAAGAAGGATGACGAGTCCACAACTGGCACGTGCGTTGACGCAAACGGCTGCCCGGCAACTCATTACGTTGATAAGGAAGCAAAGGAGTGCAACACCTGCGCTTCCGGAGGGACGGTGGACTGCGCCACTTGTGAGAAAGGCCCCACCGGAGTGGTTTGCAAGACGTGCGGGCCTAATAAGAAGATCCAGCCAAACAAGAAGGGGTGCGTTGAAAGCTGCCCCTTGAACTCCAACGAGGAAAAGACCTCTGGCGTTTGTGAGTGCGTCGAGGGCTACGTTCCCGACAACGCGGGCACCGGGTGCACGAAGAAATCCGACCCCCAGTGCAACACCCCCGGCTGCAAGACATGCAGTGAGCCGAAGACAAGCAAGGAGGTGTGCACAGAGTGCGAGGGCACTAAGGCCCTCACGCCCACGGGCCAGTGCATCGATAACTGCGGAGATCTGGGAGGCTACTACGCGGGCACCAACGAGGGGGGCAAGAAGGCCTGCAAGAAGTGCGAGGTCGAGAACTGCCTCCTGTGCAACGAGAACGGACAGTGTGATACCTGCAAGGACGGATATTACAAGAGCGGAGCCGCCTGTGCCAAGTGCGATACCTCGTGTAAGACGTGCGCGAACGGGAACTCCAACGGGTGTACGAGCTGCGAGCCTAAGAAGGCCCTCAGCTACGAAGGAGAGGGCAACACGGGGACGTGCAAACCAGGATGCGAGCCAAATGCTAACAACTGCGAGAAGTGCGAGCTGACGGTCAATGGCACGGCCTACTGCTCCAAGTGCAAGGACGCCGGCCAGTTTCCGCAGAACGGAGTCTGCTCGGCGGCGGCCGGAAAGGCCATTACGTGCACTACTCAAGGAAGTGGTGTTTGCAATAAATGCGCCAACGGGCTTCTTCGTATGAACGGGGGCTGCTATGAGACGACCAAGTTCCCCGGAAAGAGCGTCTGCTTAGCCGCAGCAGAAGCGAGCGATGCTTGTCAGACTCCGGCCGACGGGTACAAGCTGGATAACGGCGCGCTCACCACTTGCTCGGCCGGATGTAAGACGTGCACCAGCCAGGACCAGTGCGACACGTGCAAGGCTGGATATGCTAAGACTGGCGGTAACACTCAGAAGTGTGTTCCCTGCGCCACTGGGTGCTCCGAGTGCAATGCGAACGATGCCACCAAGTGCACGGTGTGCGCTGCAGGGTACTACCTGTCCAAAGAAAAGTGCATAGCATGCGACAAGAGCGACGGGGGATCCATCACCGGCGTCGCCAACTGCGCTAGCTGCGCCCCTCCATCGGCTGGTAGTGGCTCCGTCCTCTGCTACCTCATAAAAGATGGTGACAGTACCGACGGAAGCACGAACAAGAGCGGCCTTTCTACCGGTGCCATCGCGGGGATCTCTGTCGCAGTCATTGTCGTCGTCGGAGGCCTTGTGGGCTTCCTCTGCTGGTGGTTCATCTGCAGAGGGAAGGCGTAGATGTACTTAGGTAGTAAACGCGTTGCTGTGCGTAGCCTGTGATACTCAACCCACTACGGACCCCTGCACAACGCGCAGGGAAGCAGAAAATCCAAAAACAAGCGGTGATGCCGCCCCATGTGCCTGCTGCCTCGCGGTCAATCAGAGGACGGCTCGGGTGCCTCTGCTGACCCTCAGCCCCACTGCCGGCTCCTTTCCTGGTGGCTCTACATCCCTGGAGAGCCAGCCTCCACGCCTTCCCTGTACGAGTCGGGTCTCTGCGGACCCCTGTGCATCGGCACTCTCCTCTCAGCCTCTGTAGTACTCTCATCCCTTTGGATTATGTCTGCGACTCCCGGCTGTCATGGGGAATCGCACTCAAGGACAGTCCCTTGCAAGATCCCGAAAGAAGGTTACAGTGGTCGCTAGGGTCCATGAAAGGTGTGAATCAGCATAGAGTAGCTCGTGAGACCCTCTGATCTATTGGGAATGCATGGCGCTATTTCTGATCTTTTGTAATGAATACTTTAAGACACTCCATCACCTGACAAGGTGCCAGGGGGCTCGGAAGGCAGCCAGCCCTCCCAGATCTGGACAAGAGGGAAGAACCACCCAAAGCGTGCTGCCTCCTGAGCCAGTAAGCCAGGACTCATATCACCCCAGATCATCATAGTGCTACCGCTGTCCACTATGGAGGCACTCTGACCCACGGTGCCTGAGGTTGTTGGTGCAGGCGACAAAGGAGTCTCTTATTAGGTACCATCAGTGGAAGGAGCGGGGCCTGGGTGTCGTGTCCCTCTGCCAGTGATCGGCACCCTTTGTTGTGGGTACTAGAGTGGCGGGATCTCCCACCCGCTGACAAGGAGCTGGGAGATCTTCGCTTGTCATCCTCAACCCGGGCTGCGGCTGGCCCTGGGCAGATAGACAATGAGCACAGGGATCCCGTCCCCCGTCGTAAACCACGCCACACGGAGAGGGCGTAGTAGCTCGGTGCATCTCCCTACGTTACACGGCGCAAAGAAGAACGGCCCTTTGGTGCGTAGCTCTGGGAGCCTGCAGAGCCCAACCGAGGGGACCACATCCTGGTGCTGACTTCTGATACGGTTCGGTAGAGGCCAGCTCGATGCTCGCAAGCTTGTGAGAAGCACCAGGGCCGGCACATGCACCTGGACAGCAACGCAGACACACATCTCGGATGCAACTCCGCTAAGGATCTTGCGAGGGGTCGGCCTGGGTCAGTGGTGGAAGGACTTGTGCGCAAGCGCTCCATGCATCAGGGCCACTCGAAACCACGAAAGCTCGGCGGCGCTGGCGCACATGTGAACGCGTGGCGGCCTACGGGTGGAAAGGCTGGGCGCGCATAGCAACACGCCTATGAGAGCTATGCACAGCGCAGTGATCCGGCTGACTTCTCTTGTAATACGGAGCATCGGCTGCGGGCATGTGCTCTTGAAGAGTGGGGGGCATCCAGATGAGTAGTGCAGACGTGAGTGCAACTGGCGGCGCTCAGAGTATGCATTGAGTGGACAAGTAGGGGACAAGAGCTTATGGCACCACCTGGTCGATGGATGGCTCAAGATGTGTAACGTATAGCAATCCTTCGACAGGAGGTGATGATTGCCCGACAGATGCCAGAACAGATGTGTAGATTGGGGGCCCTGGTGGTGGTCTGCCACAGGAGGACGCAGGCAGTATCCGTCTGGATAATAGATACGCTGACTGTCACCGGTTTGCACAGTACACCCCTACAATCGATCATCTCACCGTGTGTGAGGAAGAGATGAGGCTCCTCGAATTTAGAATAAGTGGACCTTCAGTAAACTCTGCTCTGCTGCAAATGCATAAAATCAAAAAGCAGCCTCCAACTCATCTGCAAGTTCTACGGCCTTTCCACGCTTAGGAGCCGAGGAGGCACTACAGGTGTCCCTGCTGTAATCCGGACTAATGGCTAGTCTCTGTAGCCCCAGCCTTACCCCACTAGCCCGCCGGGCACATCTACGCTTTCTGTGCGAACCGACTCTCCGGGAACCGCCATGCACGGATAGTCTTCCGAGCACTTAGAAGACACCATCCTCTACTGAGGCGTGTCATCAAGGGCCAGGTACTAAGGCGAGGATGGCCAGAGACAGACCCCTCGCAGTCCTGTTCAACATTAGCAGCGAGCATGCAAACGAGTGTGCGGTCTTGACGTGCACTGTGATCCAGGTGCCTGGCAGGCTGGGCCCATAGAAGCTAGTGTGCAGGCCCCGTCGCTAGCCTGTGCACAAGCCGTGGTCCACATCGAAGGACAGCGGAGGATTCTGCAGCCCCTTCTGGGTGTACAGCCGTCACTATGGAGCGCGGCGAGCAGGCATCTGCACAGAGGTCGCGGGCTCGCTTAGAGGCGTGTAGACAGCCGACGCCCCGCCTTGTTGCAATGAGAGCTCGGAGATCAGGCAGCCGCTCCACCCATCGGCCATCATGTGAATATACACGCACCGTCAGAGAAGACCACTACAGTGCCTAGGCGACACCCCAAGCGTATGCGCCCCCGCTATAATAAACAAGTGGCAGACAGACCAGCAGCGGAAGCAGCAGGGGTATGCCGAGCTGGTGTAGGGCGCATGGTTAGAACCACAGCTCTCTGGGACAAAGACAGTGCACTGCTCGGACACCCCGTTGCATCCGTCCGTGCTATTCGTAGGCTGCAGCGCCTGGCAGGCCCTCAACTAGCATAGCGCGCCCTCGAGCCGCGCACCCAGCATGCAGGGCCAGGACGGCTGACCCTGTGCGAAGAGGCGCCCTCCCAGGAAGACGACAGTCGCCATCGCCGCCCAAGTTTTTTAGCATTCAAACGCGGGCCCGATGATCACGCTGGCTTCCCTGGCTTTTGCACTGCCTGTCGAGCCTGGCTTCTGGCCGGCCTGGGATGGCTGACAGGAGCGTACAGGTCGGTGCCCTGGTTGCCGGGCCCAGCCTTCCATCCGCACTTGATGCTGAGCGATAACCCGAGCGGCGCAAGTGGTCTTCTTCGCTCTACATGCAGTGAGCCGCCCGGACGGATGCACGACCGGCCGTCTGCCTCTGCTCTGCTTCTGGCCACCAGGAGGCCCTGGCTCGAGTGCGTGTCACGGGGCGCTGCCCGCAATGACAGGGGCAGCACATCACTTCTCGGGCCTTCCAGCCCATCAGCAGGTGATCCTCAGAGCGCACTTAGAGTCCGGGCAGACACACCGGCACGGACCCAGCCGCATTGCGATGCCGCGATCTACCACGGACACTGCAGCCTCCGCAGTCACCCATTCTGCCTGTCTTCTGTCTAAGAGAAGAGACGCCGTGTTTGGCAGCGCCCGTGACTTACCGCAACGGGCCAGTTTCCCAGCATATCTTGCCGGATGCCTCCCTTATACCGCACTGCCCTATTCTTCCTTACGACGAAGAGAACTCTGAGGTCCTGACCCAGACGGAGCCCATTCCCATAACTTTGCTGCACTCATTGTCAGGCCCGTCACCACAGAGCGTCCACGCTGCGTCACTCTGGGCCTCGTCACCGATGTGGCCTCAGCTTGCAGGCCAGACGCCCATGGGCTCACAAGCCTCGCCTCCTGCATGCCCTAGAGACGGCCGGTGCCCTGTCCCGTCGCCTGGCGCAACGTCGGGCTCCATCAAGCGCGGCTGAAGAGGCCCGGGTCGACCCGCCGGCTGTACTGGCTGTGGCCACTATTCCTGCTTGCTGGGGTCTTCACTTCCGGGTACAGCAAGCTCTCTACCCAGCCCGGGCCCGACACTGCCAAGCCCCCAAGCCTGAGTCCCCCTCTCCACGAGAACGTGCCAGGTGTTTCCTGATAGCGCCCGTCAGTCCTGCGCTTCCTCAAAGCCATAGCCTGCACTGACCCTGGCAGTAGCGTATCCTGCAGCCAAGGGCTTCTGAGGCCTATCCCAGCGGTGGCCGTCGGGCCTCTCCAGGCCCACTCTTTCTTGACGACGCGTCCTGTAGCGCAGACACGCCGCCCCCTACCGAGCTATGTTGTGCCAGGGCGGTAGAAGAGGCAGGACCCAGAGGACGGTGAGGAGTCGGCTTCACCTGGACGAGATCACCCATCTTCCTCGCCCGAAGACTGGGGACTTGTTGTTCTCTGCCGCATTCGATGGGGCCGACCCCTTCTCCAACTCGTACGGGGGCAGCAGTGGAGGCCGCTTCAGATTGAAACAACATGAGGGTCGTCGGCCCATTGGATGGTGCGGCTCTGGGCCAATCACCAGGATGCAGCATCCCTGCCCCTGTACTAATAGCCGCAGAGCCTATAGAAGCCATGATGGTCAGTCACTACCCCGTGGCTCCTGCATCCTCCGGTCCGCCGACCTTACAACGTGAGCCCGCACACTAGCTTCCAGAGTGTGATGTCACCTAGTAGTTGTGTCGCCGCAGACAGAAGCCTGTGGTAGCGAATTGCATAGTAATGGGTTTGCACTCCGTGGACAGAGGCCCGCAGCATCTTCGGTGCATTAGTCGCCTCACTTCTTGTTCCCTCAGAGAGCTCTTTCTGAGGCCGCCTGTAGCATTTAAGTCCTGCGTCTTAATATGGACATCGTGTGTGTCTGATAACCTTGTACACCAATCCTAACCACGGTTCAGTGCTTAGAAATATATGAAAGATCACCCCTTCCAAGAATACAGTAGCCTTCTGCACGTTTATGGGATATGGGAAAAGTATAATAGTTCAACGAAGTCTATACTACGGCCTACAAACCATGGAAACTAGTAGTCATTTAAACTGCGCTTTAGAAAGGTTGGACATTTAAGACAATCTCAAAGACCTGGTTATCGTGATCAATACTCTAGAAATCCATACTTGAGCATCGATAGACTGTTGTTCAAAGAGGAGTTGTGGCCTCAAGCTTAAGCTATTGATATTTATCAGTGTGTTTTAGGAAATCAGCTCCTTTCAACATACAAAAGAGTATAGCGAGAGCATCTTATGTAGACTCCTAATCCTTGGCGTGTAGACCGATGACTAGCGTCCCTGAAGACTTCCGTCAAGTAATCTTGCATAGCGTCAAGTCTGTACACATGGAGTCAGGTGTGATGCACCTCTTCTAGTTGCATCTGTGAGTACATTCATAAAGAGGCACTTCAGATATCTGATTGAGGCGTACCAACTTCATCTATGCAACGGGCTCAACAGAGGAAGAAAACCTCTGAGCTCGTTATGCAACTCTCTATTTGGTACAGGTGCTATTCACTAACGAACCACTTAATAGAGTACTTGGTTTGCAGGAAGACTTTTCATCAATTAGACGCTGGCTGATATGGAGCAGAAAGGGCCCTTGCTGGGCCCACTGAGGAAACGCGAATAGAGGCGTTGCTGAGTATCAGATGCTCTTCCCAGAGGCCTGCCCGTTTACCGCCATACCTGTCGCGCTTTGACTTAGATAGGTGTTCCTCTTCCTCCTTGCACACCCGCGCGTCGTACCACTCGTTGTATCCAGCTGCTATCGCGTCGGATTTGCACTGGAGGAGCGCTGTCCTTCGGCGCTCTGCCTCCTGCTGCGCCCTTTCTGCGCGGTGCTTGGCGACTGCGCGGTCGTGAAAGTCGAACAAGTGCCTGCTCATGGCGATCTTGCGGGCCGCTCTGTACACCTCGCCGGCCTTTTCCGAACGCCGCCAGAGGGCCTGGCTTCGGCGGTCCGCCGCTTCCTCGACAGAGCGCGTCCTCCGGAGGGGCTGCGCTAGCCGCGCGACAACGTGGCCGGGCAGCGGCCTCCTGAAGGGCTGGCCAGACGGGACCGTGAAGTAGCTGAACGCCATCCTTTTCTTTCCACCCGGGTCAGCAGGTCAGCAGGCTCGCACCCGTCGCAGGCCTCCCGGCGCGCCCGGAGTAAGCTCTGAAAAGGGCTTGAAGTATCAATTGATACGCGAAGGTTGCAGATTAGAAGATATAACAAATGAGTTAGTAGGTGAATAACGAAAGTAAGTAGTGTAACATGTAAACAGACATCCTAAAGAGACCTCGGGTTGAGGCCAGAAACAGAAAAATTAATTAACTATTGCAATACTTACGTTAACAGCCATCTCCATGTTTTCCTACGTATGCTATTGTTATTATAGGGTTAATAAGGAGGATAGGGTGCTTCTAAGGCATTATGTTGTTAGGCCAGCCAATTCTAGCTTTACCCCCAGTAGTACTCCCATTATGCTTTTTTCTGATTGGAGAGACGACTTAACGTTCGAAGATCTCAATGGTCTAAGCTTGCAAAATGATCAGGAGGTTGCCGAAGATATAGTTTATCTTGACGTTATCCAGGAGACAGTTAATGGATGCATGCACTATCCTTTAAATTGCCGCGTGATTTGCCCCAAATGCAATAAAGATTATTCTTGCAGACTCTGTCATAACGACGATTTTGAATCCCAGTGTGACGAGCTGGATCGCTTTGCCATCACCTCGATGCGCTGCTTGCTCTGTGATAAAGTGGGCCCAATCGGACTTCGTTGCACGCATTGCAAAGGGGAAGTTGCAAAGAGTTTCTGTCCAAAGTGTAACTATATCAGCCTGATATCCCCTGAGGTTAAGCCTTTTTTCCACTGTGAATCATGTACGTTCTGTCGTGTGGGAAAGCAAGGGGAGCACAAGCACTGTGATATCTGCAGGCAATGCTACAAGAAGCAGTTCTTTGATACGCACAAGTGTGACGCCACCGATTATGTTTGCTGTATCTGTCAAGAGGAGTTGAAAACAAGCATATACGATCACACCGAGATTGGCTGCGAAAACAGACATTATATCCATATAAAATGCCTTAACTCTCTGATAAGGGCCGGTAACTATACGTGCCCTCTGTGTCGGAAGCTGTTTCTCAAGGGAAAATCGCTTGAAGAAGTAACCAGCCAGTGCTCCATATTTTTCATGTTATGCTTGCTTATACGAGGATATGTAACACCAATATCAGTCGCTGCCACTGATCCATCTGCGTTAGAAACAGTTGATACCTCAAAGGCTTCCTCCTCATCAGACCAGTCTGAAGAAGAAGACGAAACAGATAGCGAATCCGTGCATCAAGACCAGGAACAGAGCTCACAGGAAAATAACGACACAACTGAGGAGCTCTTTTACATTTCCAGGGAGCTTTCTAACAAAGTTGAGAATCTGTTTACCATGAAGACAGCAATGTTCGTGCTTAACATAGATCTCTTCACAAGGACCGAGCGTGGATGCGGAAGGTGTAGACAGTGTAGTAAGTGCTTTTGGTTTCCTAATTTGAATATCTCGGACATCCCTTGCGTGTACTGTGGTCTATTCAACGTGGATGTTATCTCGCCCACAGAGGCGAGTTCTCTCCAAACTGAGAGTGACTTTTCTAGTACCTGGCATGAGTATATCGAGGGCTATCGGCTAAATGTTGCAAAGCACACTGCGTACATTCGTAACACCCTAGCATATTTGACTAACCATTTTGCTCAGTTCTTACAGGCAGGCTAATATTCTAAGGAGATCGCTCTATCATTCTATTCTCCTATCCGCACCTAGTAAATCCGCCAACTCTGTTATAAAAGAAATTATAACATGTCAAATGTCCGTCGGAGGGTTGTCGTCTCGCATCGTTCCGGTACTGCACGCCGAGGTCCTGCGCCCTCCACTAAGCGGGGGATCTCTCGGAAAAAGAAATCTACCGCTAAACCCCAAGGATTATACGTTTATCATGAGCCCCAGTTTTCTCCTAATCCGCTCCCTCTCTGCGAAACAGTATCTATAACAACTCTGCATGTAATTCGGATAGACATGAATCTAGTAGGGCTTCCTGAGGGAGAAAAGCGTTTCGTGATGAATCTCCTGAAGCAGCGTGAAGAGCTACAAGATCTCTACTTTAAACGACTACAGATGGTCAAGCAATATTTAAACGAGTACAACCACTGTCACAAGTATCGTGAGATGCTTCAACAGTGCGCACGACAGCAGTTTATAGAACCTCGGGATGCACCAAACCTTAGTGCCAACTTACGGCCCCTTTCTGAAGAATCTGTTGATACATTTATTGGAGTGCTAACGCGGTATAGTTATTACACAGTTCGCTTGATTTCACTGATCCATTATCTCCGTAAGGAGCTGGATGCACCCGTGGGACTACCCCAATTAGCGCCTGTCCAAAGCATTTATCAATCTGAGTGGTACCGTCTTGTACGAGACAATACTCTTTATGCTCCAGGCATCGCAGAAAAGATATTCTACCTTGCGAGGTTTTGTGGCAGCGCAGGTTCCGTTGTAGACGCTCGGAGACAAATTCACGATTACATGAGAGACCATTCAACACAAATAGCCAAGAAAGGCAACAAATTCGGATTGTATCAGGATCCCTTTACTGACTTCTATCTTAGACTTCTGCTTAACGCCCCATATAGCACCTTGAATGAACAGCAGGGGTACACATCGGTAACTACATCATCCCTGTCTCCTCCTCGAACGGATGGCACGGTAGAGCTAAACACTCGTCCGATCCCAGATCTTATTACCCGGTGGAACGCATATTTGTGGTCTCATCCAAGTGCTTACCTTCCTAAGGAGCGGATGAACTCCTTACAATTTCGGCCCCTGACGGGCTCTGAGTGCCTGCAGTTTATAGCTAACGAGGAGCAGACCCTCTCGAAATATGTGTATGAACGCAGAGGAGACAAGGCGTTTGTCAATAAGAACATGAGCCTGCGGACAGTTATAATCCCTATAGACCCCGCAGCTGAATATCGAGAGGCATATCTAGTTGATACAACTACAGAAGTATAAACGCGTGGCCATTGGCATCCTTACCTTTTTGTAAGTAAATGCACCCATGTGACAGTGCATAGCGCTCTTCAAACCCTTCCTCTTAAAAAAGCATGGCGCAATCTGGCCCACTCAGTCACCCATCCTTTCCATACTCCGGGATTTCTATCCTTTCCCCCTCACTGAACGGTGAAGCAGAGATCTTGAACGGTGTTTCAAGCGTCTCCGAAGAAGATTTTCAGCGGTTCACACAGGAGCATGTGCATCCACAAAAAGTCCTGCAATCTGATTATTTCACGTCTAAATTAAACAGCCCCCATCTCTGTGTGGCAGAAAAGAGAGAATTGTATGTAAATAACACAGCAGTTCCAGATACATCATTGGCTTTGTTCGATCGCAGAACCCCACCCGTGGAGGACAAATACAATAAAACGAATCCATTCATTAACAAGCTCAGCGCCAGGAAACACACTTCTACGGAGGAAAACCCGCGTGGCGGAGATGTAGCCTTGGAAAAGCTGTGGACTGAATTAGGCATTACCACAGATGAGCAGGACGCTGTTCGTGCTCACTTTGGTGCAACAAGACAGAACACTGGAGCGTATAGCCAGTACATTGATACGGTGAGAGAGCTCATTAACTATAGACGCCTCTACATCTCAATTGCGCTTCTACATGAGCGTCTCACTGCCGAGGTGGTTTCAACATTGTGTAACATGGTTGATAGTGGCCCCTCCTCCATGGGGACAAGTCACTTAGAGAGCGCGTTAGCTTTGTTAGGTCTCTACAGATTGTTGGTGATGGCACTAATGGCCTTGACCGAAATAGTCAGAGACATCTGCACTGTCCCCGTTTGTCTTCCTTACCTAAACATTAGAGATACCAGAAGCATAAACTTAGTCAAGCAGCTTCTCAAGTTGCGTTTGTTATCTCCAGAAAGAATTAATGTTATATTATCTACAATTGGTCAATCTGTTGAACTAGCTTCTGTAGAGGAGTTCTTCCTGAGATGCGAGGCCAGGCATGGTACGGGTATTGCAGAGCATCTTCTTCTTATTGCGTGCATCCCTGACTCTCTGATAGATGTTGCGGATGCCTCTCTGGTCGGAGCACTTTCCTGCTACTTCCACCTGGTTAACAACCCACCTCAAACCATGGCTGATAAACTGGAAGATTTCTTCAGTTCTTGGATGAAGCGACTCAATCTCAATATATCAGAGATAAACATTAGCGTATTGAAGTCTCTCTCAGGGAAGTTTCATCCTAAGCATTATGTTCTCATGGCACTTGAAGAGGAGAAGCTGGTCACTAACTTCGAGATGCAACTGGGAGAGATGCAGCTCAGGAAACCAAATACGATCTTTTTAACGATACCGGTATGTGAAGACACCAGCTGTTCCATCGTGACTCTCCAGCGCTCGTCACCAGAGCCAGACGCCCCGAATGCTCCTCTGTTAAGGCACTCATCTGCCTTGCGAGATAACCTGTGACAAATAGTTAATTCACTACAACACTAAAGTAATCTGCAGCGTATTGGTATACATCAGTTGGTTTGTCAATTAGAATACTAGTCAGGAAGTCGCTTACAATCTGTTTGAGTTCGTGGTGTTTCTCCAAGTACTCTGTATGAGCCTTTGTGACCTCCTCCTTTTGAAGGTATTCTTGCCGCTCCAGATCAAACACGTAGTCTTTGTATGTCCCTTTGTCCACAGGAACACTGTGACCCTCTACAAGGGGAGGCAGGTTGAAGTTTTCCCTAGTGTGGGGTAGCTTTGGATCACTTAACAAAGGAAAGTGGTCATTTCTTGTTTTAATTGCTTGGGCGATGGCCGGGTGCATACTGGGATCCACGGGCTCCTCCCCTGCATCCACAGTTTGGTCAACTATATGCTTTCTAGCTGTACTCTCATCGAAACTGTCTTCGTGTGGTTTAGAACCAGACGCCTGTAAACTATTGATTGAAGGTAAGTGTTGGTCAGGGGCCTTCGCAGGTACAACAGGAGAGGCCTCCGGTTCTGCAGAACCCTTCGCGTCCTCTTGTTGCGCCATGTCTAGATCAACATTAATAATGACAAGCTCTTCTGCTTCTAGGTGGTCCTCTGGCGTGCATCCAGGATCGACCGAAGCTCTCAAAGGATCAACATCGTCCAGCCCACCAACCTCTGGATGCCCCAGTGGATCATACGCTTGTCTAGCGAGAAGTGCATCAACGTTCTGGTAATCTCCGGCACTAGCTAACACGCGTTGTTCCTCTGGCAAAGCAGCTGGGGACTCGGGTGGCCGGTCATCCTCTTCATCCATGATATCTTCTGGAGCGTATACAATGGGGTCGTCTTCAAGGATTTCTGCAGCTAGGATGGAAGTTTCATCCCCTTCTTCAAGGTCGTCCTTTCCGTTAGCCTCTTTGGGACTTGTGTGCTCACTAACATGTTCCACATCCCCAAGCTTCTCAGAGGACGAGTGTGCTTCCAAGTCGTTAATGGACTCATGCCGAAGAGTACCCTCTTCATCCGCAGCCACGTCATCTGGTTCTTCATAGACTAGAGTCTCTGGACCAAGGGGCTGCTCTTCAGATGCATCGAGCTGTTCTTCATTCAAATTGCTAGCATGATCATCGCCACTACTTGCACCACTCGCGGTAACCATGTCATCTGCCATTTTTAGATTTTACGTTAGATGTCACAAGTCCGCAAAACCCTAGTTGAGCTCCTGGCCAGCACCGAACCCTCCATCTCGTCAGGGCACATGTGCCTCCGAATGAGTGAGCGAATTCTTTGTTTCTTGACCTTGGAATTAGTAAGAGATTTTTCTCCTTCAACAATAGCAAGGCCCCCTGAAAGAGCCGCCTCGTAAGGCGCAAGCACTTTTATGCATGCCAGATGACCTTCTCTGGCGGCCCACACCAGTGCAGTAAAACCTCCTGTTTCTCTGTCTGCCGGCATGTGCATCATGTTGGCCTCCTTTTTGACGAGTAGCTCTACGGCCTGCACGAATCCTAATCGGGCAGCACACATCAGAGCAGTGAACCCGCTACCATATTTGTATCCATCTGTCGTGGACATCTGCGCCTCCTGGTCAATAAGAAGCTTAATTATATCTAACCTGTTATACTCTGTTGCCATCAACAATGCAGTGCATCCGTGAAAGTCACGCTTACGTGCCTCTGCACTCCTGAGAATTAATACAATATCGGTATACCCTCGCATGGCTGCATGCATTAACGCTGTCATCCCCGACTTATCCTGAATCCCTCTCTCCTTTTCGTGCAGCAAGTACACTATTTCTGCCTGGCCGCACATTGCAGCCAGTATCAGTGCCGTGGCAGAGGGTACACCACATTTGCGTTTTGTAGTAATTCCTGACTCCTGGTTCATGAGGATCTTCACAATCTCCACAAACCCTCTCTTTGCAGCTATCATCATTGCAGTAAACCCAAACTTATTCTGCAAGCCGGCCTGTGATGCATATTCATGCACAGCCTTAAGGTTGTTAGACAAGGCCGCAAGCATCAGTTGCGTATTTCCCTTTTTGTCACGCTTCACCTGGTGTGCGTTTGCAATGGCATCTTCCTTGGAACGCCAGCTAATCATCTTGCGGTCTGCAGGCCGATGTCCTTGAGAACTAGACCTTTGGGGTAAGGCCGAATGTACGCTGCGAGAATCGCCTGATAGTCCATCATGGCTAGCCTGATTCAGGACGGTGTTCTCCCTTGAGCGGCTTGATAAAGATTGGGATCTGATAGAACTAGACCGAGTGGCGTCAAAAGAAACATAGTTAGCTGGTGATAGACCGAAAATAGTATGCGATATATCTGCATGCATGCCATCTGATGTATGTCTGCTACTTGGGAGAGTGCCTCGTACGTATATCTGCTTATAGACTAAGGGATCTTCTGGGTTGCGGTAAGAGTACTTAGATGTGCTGCCATTGGATGGTGTATTGGAGATTAGCAGTGATACCAATTCGTGAGTACTCATACGGGCCTTGTAAGGATTTGCTGGCCGTATCTGACGAGGACGTGCAGACAAGGATCTGCTCTGGATGCTTTCTGATTGTCTTTCGTGCTGCTTGGCCCGCAACCTTGTACATGTAGATGCACGCTCTGGGCTATCCTCGTTGATTGTCTCCAGTACTCCTGGCTGCAGGACTCGGCTACTATGAACGAAATTTCGAAGAGGCCTATCTTGCATGATACTCGGGGTCTCTGCCTGGGAGTGCTCTTTTTTGGTCGGATTGGGAGGGTTACTCAGAGGAGCAGGGCAAAAGTCCATAGTTTCGGAGTCTGAATTTGAGCCTGCATCCATGTCCAGCGCCAAGTTATCTTCGCTATCGCCAGCTATGCTTCGTTGTGAGTTGTCGCAACTCCCTGTCAAATGAATTGCTGTCTTGATGACTGGTAAGGGCTCGTGCAGGAGATTACCGGTGCTAATAGGATCGTTAAGTGCTGTAGCAGGTGGCTTAGAAGTAGATAACTGTTGTGCGTTTTTATTGCCAGTATTGAGAACCTTAATGACAGTTTCCAAATCCATTTCCCTTTTGCGCGCTGATGATGCATCAGCATCCACAACAGACAGGTCTCTGTGATCTATATTGCTTAGCCCAGAAATCGTCACGTCTTCAAGTGCATGCTCTCTCACTGTGGGGCCCTTGATAAGTAGGCCTGGATGAGCTGGAAACGCTTCAGGCCTCCTCTGCCTAAGGGGAGAAAGAGGCGGCGAGCCTTGAAGTATGGACATGATTGGGCCTGTAAGCAAAAGAGACTGGATCCGTGGCCTTTGAAGAGGATCTGGGCTAAGCAGCTGTGTGATAACATTAAGAAGATCAGTGCTATATGTATCGCTTAGATCCAAGTCTGGCATGGCGGTGATTGTCCCAGGATTGTGATTGTCTAGGCGAGAAAGAACAGTTTGATTGGTGTGGCTGGGCTTTGCTAGGGCCATCATTTCATAGAGGATAATACCCAGAGACCAGAGGTCTGGAGCAGCGCCGCAGCACGCTGTGTTAGCGTCATATGCAGAGATCCCTGGAGGAGTCGGGGTGGCCAAGGCATTTAAAATCTCGGGGGCATGGTATATCAACTCATCAATCTGCTTACCAGCTGAGTTTCGAGATGTACCAAAGTTACGATATATAGCTGGATGCGTTATCTTCACGTCCGAGAGTCCAAACGATGAGATATCCTTTTGATGCGTTATGTACACATTAGATGGCTTCAAATTCCCATGCACCATGCTGCCCATATTGATGGTGTTGTTAGAAACCGCGTTATAGAAGGTCTTGTTATCATGCTGGTGGAGATACTGGAGTAAGCTTGCTACAGCAGCGGCAATAGACCACAGTGCTGATTCAGAGAAGCACTTCCCAGTTTTTCTATGTTCCAAAATAAGTTTCTGCAGACTCACCTGGCCAAATTCTTCAAATAATGTCACTGTGTCTCGTCGAGGATTGACCCTGCAACCGTAGCAGCGCAATAGACGAGGATGTTGGATGTACTGGAGACAATGTGGATCGTTAACAAACTGTAACAGCGATGACTCCCGTATTTCCTTCATATTATAAAGCTTTGCAACGTGGGGTTCTGGGGTTGTGTAGGTCGTTCCAAGTAGCACTGTCACATATTTGCGGCGTGAGAGAATTGTCGACGAATAAAAATCCGAGCAAGCGTCGGCCCCCACCGTGCGCATTGCGGATTCTGGATTAACGAATTTCCACTTTTTGAATTGCTGGCCCGGGCAAACGGGGCGTCAGCACGGGCAACGTGAAGCCCAGAGAAAAGATATCTGCTTAAGATTCACTATGAAAAATGGTGTAACCAAAATATGTGATGCAGGCCAGGCCTGACCTGGCCAGTTATCCTCTTTATGACCCCGCTCTTGTCACAGCGGGAGGAAACAGCGCAGCAGTTTGTCCTGCACTCATCCCTGATCCACGGACGGTGGGGTTGGATGGCTGCGCCCATAAAGTAGTTTTCATTTCAATGGTAGGCGGGGCCACGGTTGGAGGCTGCGTCTGACCGGTGTTAAACTCAGGGCCTCCCATGCCGGGCCTCGCTGTGACAGGGTGCCGAGACTTACGCACAACACCCGAAGGCGTCATCATAGCCTGGTAGCTCGCTGCTTGCCTTTGGCGCCGGTTGCATACGATAGGAACGATGATCACGACTAGGATGGTAGCCAAGAGTAACAAAGATACGAACACAATTAGCGCTATGCCAGCAGGACTCTCGACAAAGTCTTCGAGGTCCTTTTCCATGTCATGCCGTCTAAAGACATGAGCGATCAAAGAACAAATACCGGCGCTCCGTGATGAAGCCTTTTCTCCAAGAGTAGAAGGAGTAGACATAGTGATTGCTTCACTGTCACAATTCAACTTTTGAAATTTTTATACCGGCAATTTATTTTACGATCTAAGATGGATGGTTTGTTGATTTTCTGAGAACATAAAGTAAGGAACATCACTTTTCTTTTTTAAACATCGCGGCGGTTAAATGCTGCTGAACGCCGACACTTATTGCCGCACTGCCCTGATGTGTGCTGCGGCAGAAGGCCAAACTACCGAAGTTGACAGTCTTATTGACGAAGAAGGTGGCACGCGTGACGCAACTGGCATGACTGCCCTGATGCATGCGGCCCGGAACAATCAGCGCATTCACCGTGCTCTGCTGCAGAAGGAAGCAGGGGTTTGCGATAACAGTGGCTTCTCGGCGCTGAGGCACGCGCTCCTGGCTGGTAGTGAGCAAAGTGTCGCTGATCTATGTGAGCCAGAGTACCACACACTGAGCTGGACTCCTCTGATGGAGTCCGTGGTAGCAAATGATGTCTCTAGTGTGAAATTACACGCTAGAAACTACTCAAGACATCAGGATTCATACGGTGTCACGGCACTCATGTTAGCCGCCGGCCTTAACCACTACAGCCTTCTAGCCCTGCTTATTGACACAGAAGCTGGCATGAAGGATCAGGATGGGGTGACGGCTCTCATGCGTGCATCTTTGTTGGGTCACGTACGAGTAGTAGCCTTGTTAGCTCCGCACGAATCATCTATCGTTGATTCTCGAGGCTGGTCTGCTCTTGCTTATGCGATCTCCAAGGAGCACACTGACATAGTCAAAATCCTCATCCCTTACGAGTACCGATTGATAAATGCTCCATCTCCTGATCTGCGTCTCTATGCCAGTAACTCCCAGAATCAGCTGATCAAGGAGCTAGTTTATGGGCCCGGACTTCAGTTTCTTATCATAGACTCTCTTCCTCCAGATGTCGTTTCAGGCGCCGAGCACTGCAGCATATGTCTCGATGAAGTAGCCATAATCCGGGCTCTTCCTTGTACCCATCGTCTGCTATGCATTTCCTGTGCCTCTTGCTTCCAGAAGACGAGTGACCAGTGCCCAATTTGTCGCGCCAAGGTGGCTAGCTGGGAAATAGACGCACCCTCAACCAGCCCGTAGCAACACTCCAGTATTTACTGTATAACACAATAGTATGACGCATATTATTGCTGTGCTCTATGATGACATTTTAGCCATTTCTTGCGTAAGGGCTCGGACATCGGACGCGTATAATCTTGCAGCACAGATGTCCATCAAGTATGCCTTCTCCATGCGTGGGGTCAGTAGGATATCCTGTAGCAGTTCCATGAGATCTTGAATTCCCATGGTGTGGGTCCAGTCTTTATTCACTAGATTAGGGCATACAAGCCCCCTGTCCGATATGTTGGGATGAAGTATTCTAGAGTTAAATGTGATAGTAGGTGGAGATATAGGGTATTCCCTTCCTATAGAGAGGTGCACATGGAAAAGACATGCTTCGTAAGGGGAGCTCGCGGGTCCGATCATGCAGATTTCCCATTCTGAAAGATCAATACCGTCAAAGTCTACAAACATGTATCTTGGGGGCATGAGCTGTAAGCGCTTAAATTCACTCTGTAAGCGTGAGATGGACATTAGATAGGTACAATAGTTTAAAGGGTTTTTAAAAGTCACTATGAAACTGGCCTCCAATTATGAGCCAGGAGCACTATGGGGCCAGGGACTCGATAGGTGTTTGTACACAGTGGAAGCAAAAAGGGATAAAGCTCGATACATTTGCAGAGAACTATCTTATGCTTGTCTGACCCCCACGCAGCAAGAGAGGCTCTCTGCGCGCATCAGCGGGGCGCGGAAAATGGTCTGTCAGCATGTAGGCCAAATCGCCGATGTCATTTGTGACGAGGGTGAGCAGAAGCATTACATTTTGTATTCTGCCGGTCAGACTCTTGCAGAGCTACGGGCGCTGAAAAAACCATCTCTTGATGATGTGCACTCTTCGCTTATGCAGCTCTTAAAGGCGTTAGCCTACTTACATAGTAAAGTTAAGCCAGACTCAGACGTGGGCGTTGTCCTTGCCGGCATCTTGACCCCAGAGCGGATTCTCTGTAGCAAGGGGCTCCTTAAGGTTGTGGACTATGTTCTGCCCGATTCGCTTAGTATTGGGGAGGCTCTTTTAGACAACCAAGAGATGTATTGTTATGCACCTCCAGAACTTCTTCACGCGGTAGCAAAATCAGAGCTGCAGGGCACACTCACAGAGAAGGCAGATCTGTGGTCTTTGGGCTGTTTGATTTACGAGTTTATTACTGGACTCAAGCCCTTAAGAGTTAGCCCCGTTATGGAGGCATACAATATGAGTATGACCATCATGGAGACGATATCTCTTCCACCATCTTATGACAAGGACATCAAGCCTGTTCTATCTATCCTTCTTTCTCCCATACCCGCCCGCAGGCTTCCGGCCATGGCTCTGCAAAATAACCCCAGGATAGTCTCGGCCCCACTGTTACTTTATGATGGTAAGAACTTGACTGGACTAAAAACGGCAGATTTTGATCTCTTAGACTACTCTGATTCCGGCACTGTTTGTGCGGAGTCTGCCTCGTCAGATCAGGCTGCATCGGAGCCTGCTTTGTCAAAGGACGAGTGCACCCCTGCTGAGATAGGTGCAATAGATGATTCTGTGTCTGTTGTGTCTTCCGCGACAACTGCAATGACATCTCTTCCTGCTGACTATAGGAGGCCCTCCGAGGCAGTAGAGGAACAATGGACAGATATGATGATTGCTGCACGGAACAACGACCGGCACTCTGTGAAGAAGCTCATGCAATGCTATTCTATGGTGGTCGATACAACCGGGAGAACAGCTCTGATGCATGCAGCAATTTGCGGTCATTCAGCAATAGCAAAACTGCTCGCGAAGACAGAGAGAGGCAAAGTGTGTACAGAGAGAGGGTGGACTGCTCTTATGTATGCTGCATGCCATAACAATGCTGATGTCTGCAAGGTTCTCTGGAAATATGAAGGGGGTATGACGACCAGCAATGGTTTTACGGCTCTCATGATCGCAACGCAGCAGAACAGTATTGATGCAATTGCTGAGCTGGCCAACAAAGAAGCTAAGCGAAAAGATTTAACTGGGACTACCGCCCTCATGATGGCTGCAAAAATAGGGAGCAAGGATGCTGTACGGCATCTGCATGTGCTGGAAGGAAAGATACAGAATGACAATGGCTATGCTGCCATACATATCGCAGCAGAGGAAAATAAAGCGGACGTGTTATCTTTTCTTATCAAACGCGAAGCAACCTGCCTGGCCCCAGGAGGGTTGACAGCACTCCACGTTGCCGCGCTTAACGATAGCACCGATTCGATTCGTTACCTGCTTCAATCCCTACATTCCCTCAAGACAGAGCGTGGCTATACTGCACTTATGCTGGCAGCTATGGCGGATCTTCCGGACGCAGTTGAGTTACTGGTCAAGGAGGAAGCGCGTATGAGGGACAACGATGGATGTACAGCCTTGATGCACGCGGCTCAAAAGAACAGCTTTGGCGTTGTTCGTGATCTTCTGCCACTAGAAGGAAAGTTGACTGATTCGACGGGCTCCACGGCTTTGCATCACGCAGTGAGATGCAATTCAAAAGATTGTGTACGGATTCTTGCTCCTTATGAGCGGAGTATAGCAAATGAAGACGGGAAAAAGCCTGCAGAGCTTGCGGCCGAATCTGGTGCGCATGAGCTCAAAGAAATTATCGACGTGAGCACAAGTCACAGGCCACTAATAAATCTAGAGCCTGACACTCCGCCCACGCATTACGAGCCGACCTTAACGGACCTAATGAAGGCGGTGAAAGCGTGTAGCACTCCTCAGGTTAAGGAATTCATACATCAAGCCGGCCAGTTTAGCACCACAGGTTATACGGCACTGGCCTATGCTGCGGTGTTGAACTATGCAGATCTTGCAGCCCTTTTAATAGAAAAGGAGGCCGGATTGCAGGCACCCCTGCCAGCAGACCCCAAGGAAAAGGCATGGGAGGGGTCTACGGCCCTTATGCTTGCTGCGTGGCATGGGCATATCGAGGTGGTCAGGCTCCTCTTGCAACATGAGACAAGACTTCAGCGCCGGGATGGACGGACTGCCCTTATGTTAGCGTCTGTTAAAGGTCATGAGGAAATTGTCAGCTTGCTCATACCCTATGAGGCTGGGATAAAGGACAGACGGAGATACACAGCCCTGGCGTTGGCTGCCCAGAGAGGAAATCTCGCCGTCATCAAGCTTCTTGTTCCGCACGAGGCCCGTATACCAACACGGAGAGGCTTCAGTGCCCTGATGTTTGCCGTCCAGGAAGGCCACACTAAGTCGGTAGGGTATCTGGCCAAACACGAGAGTGGTATGCAGCTCAAAAATGGACAGACCGCCCTTATGAGCGCCGCAAGCCACGGATTTATCAAATGCCTGTCTATTCTACTCCCCCATGAAAAGGGGATGCAAAGGACAGATGGGTACACAGCCCTCATGAGCGCGTGCAAGCATGCCCATGCGGAAGCCATTACTTTACTCGTAGACCACGAACTGGGTCTAAGAACGAAGGATGGTCGAGGAGCGTGGGACTTTGCTACGACAAAAGCAGCCAGGGATGCACTGAAGCAGGTCAACTTATCTAAATCCTGATCTCGCCAGACCCGCTTGTTTTCCACGCATTCTTTCTAGACACCATACGATTAAGTTTTATGAACAGAAGATGTGAGTCTAGGCTACCCGTATTCTCCAGGTATCTGTAGTAAATCCCTATTGCAAGAACGACGACCATAAAGATGGAGATAAAGAGTGCTGTGCGGTATGCACTTTGAAGGCTGCTGTTGATTGGGTGCAGGGAGCAGATTTCTACACCAGCCGGAGACACCACAATGCACCTAGACGATCCGCTAGTGAGCTCCAGCGCAGTAAGAAGAGAGTCCTCGCTTCCCCGGTATGAGTTAAGACGTGTGAGGGTCAGTGCGTCAAACGTTAGGACGCTTCCGTCAGAAAGAACCATAAAGACGACAGCAGAGTCCTCGTGAAAGCGGCTGATCCCGCACGACAAGGTCGAGCTTACCCGGCAGGTCTTGACAGGGATGAGACACTGGTCTAGAAGACATAATGAGCACGAACGTTTCCCGGTAAAGTGGGCGACAAAGTGACCCGCAAGTGCGTGTGTTGTGTCCAGATGGAGCGGGTAGAGAGCTCTGAGAACGTCTGTGCCACTAACAAGCTGCTCCTGGCCAGCTGCGCAGAGACGTGCCCCGGGCTCTGGCTGAGACATGGGCACGGTGGAAGAAAGCGGATGCTGATTGTATGGAGTTGCAGTCCCCAGAATGTGCGGGATTTGCGCCGGGGATACGCATGAAACCTCCCCTTGTCGACTTACAACATATAAATCAGTGTGCTTTTCAGAGATGTGGGGTACCATGGAAATGGGAGTAGAACGTAGAGGAAGAGAAGTAGAAGGTAGCGAAACAAATGAAACGGTAGCGGAGTGAGTAGAGTCATCGCTCTCAACATTATTACAAGAGTAGCACCAAATGTGAAGGGAACTTGTTCTTGTGTCCTCGTGTACTGTACAAAAGGCCAAATAGTCACCGCACCCATAAACAGCGGTTATGCGCTGTTTCTCTCCCACATCATTCCACCCTGTCTGATTGTGTAGTGCCAGGATTGGCGATTCTGTACCAGAAGCGTTCAAGCCTGTAATCTCATATACGGCAATAGAGCTCATCCGCAAGGCGGCAAAGAAGCACGTGCTATGAGTCGCAGGAGCAAGGAAGAAAACAGGCTCACCATCCAAGACTTCATGGGCAACTTCCTCGAGGCCATCAGCGAGAAGCAGCTCTATTCTATTCTCACGTCCAGAGCGGTCTGCACCACCACCGCCCGCAACAACGACTATGTCTGTCCCCACCCAGTGGGCGCAGAGGGAGGGGTACGTTGAGGTGCGTGAGGAAAGGTGAGTCAGTTTCATTTCAGACCAAAAATAATTAGAATAACAGGCTGATACCTGTCGCATTCAAAGGTAGCTCTCTCCCAAGCCACCTCTACTAAACATTGTCTCTGCCAGGTCAGCTATCTTATCAGCGCTGAACGAATCCTGGAAATTGTTGTCCAGATACGTTTTGTCCTGTGGCTCCTTCTCTCCTCTGTGCCTGGCCATCTTCTTTATTACCGCATCTGAGCGTATCTGAGCGTCAGTTATCTGTTTCCTCTCACGGACCTTTCGTAGACGTTTCTCTCCGCCTTTTAACCGCTTCTTCATGATCAAAATAACAACTATGGTAATGATGACCGCAATAGCTATTAAAATCGTTACGGTCACAGAGGCAATTGTCACCTTATGCATGAATAACGCATGCTCTTCGGATGAGGTAAGCTTGAAGGTCATCTTGCATGAGCAGAATACGGCGTTGATTCCTGGAACAGAGAGCTGTATCTGATCATCGGCATTCTTGGGATTACAGCTGGTCTCCAGGAAGTCGTAAATAGACAGATTAAAGAGGGTCATGTTCACGGCTCGCCTGTCCTGGGTAACGTCCACCAGCGACATTTGCAGCGTGCGCTCGCGTGCTTTGAAGGCAACGAATCCGGTACTCTTCGCCTGAAGTGTGGCATTTCGGTAAAACACGCTCTCTGATGGCTTCAGGAAAGCCATGGCGTGAAACTCCACATATCTCTTTGCAATGGACTTTCCAACGATAAAGTGCACGTTCTCGATCTGCTGATATGTGTAGCTTGATGGATTTGGTTGCCCATTGATGAATACTGAGCCATTGTACTGTGAACACAGCTTGTTGAACTCGGTCTCTGTAACACTGGAGCTGAGCCGTGGAAAGTACGTGTAGATTGCTAACTTACTTGAGGACTCCGTGCCCGGCATAACTCGCATCCGAAGTTGCAAAAAGTATTGCCTTACATTACTTGATGAAGAATCTGGTGGTAAGACACCTCCTTGCTCAGCATAGCTCCCTGATAGCTCTTTGATGCGTCCCTTTACTGGCCCACTGAAGGCATGGAAGCACACCCCTGTGACATAGGATGTGGCCTCTGGGCCACGCGAGGGCGTGGGGCTTTGGTCAGCTGCCCCTTGATCGGCTGGAAACGATAGTTTGACGTATGCATACTTCACGCTGTCCGTGTTTGTCCAATCGTCTCCAGGGGCTGTGTCTACTCTTTGTCCTGCGAGAGAGAACACACTAACGACAGCCTTTGTGCTGCCAAGAGGGATTGCGAGTATGTTATCATGTATTTGGGTAGACGGATTAGCTGCAGTCATATTGGAGAGTAGAAGAGTATGAATGGCGACATTGTTGCTGAAAGTGTTCTTCACGTCCGCGTTTGCCGCCTCCTCAAGGTAGAAGAGCTTTAAGTATGCATTGCGGGTATCAGGATGGATGTGCTCGTAGACGATTGCTGCATCAGTATCAACGGTAACCAATCCGGCGTTGGTAGACCCACGCTTATCACTTGCCTTGTTATTTTGGTACTGACAATCCTTAAGTTGCGCCCTGGCTGCAACAACGCCCTGATATGCAAAGGTCTCCATTGAGGGATAATAATTAATGTACTTGTTAGGATGCTCTTTTGGATAAACGTATTGGTGTCCTGCCCTCTGATACCACCCACGACGATTTGTGTTGTTAATACAATTGTAGTATGCTGTTTTGTAAGAGCTCATCGCGTACACGATGTCGAGATCCTTGGTCACTATCGAAATAGTGTCAGCATACGGCTGCCAGAGGACCCCTGTCCGCTTTGATTTCAAGTCGTCTGCATGATAATGTGCGACGGCATTGATCCCAAGTAAACTAAGTGCACAATGACATCCATATGCAAATTTAGCGGGAAGCTTTGCAGAAGATGCTGAAAAACACTGATTGGCCTGGTACGAGAACGCATTCAGTAGAGCAGTTACATTTTCAGGCAATGAATTGGGTATGTACCCCTTAGAAACAGCTAGTACGTGCATGTGAGCAAACAACGCTATGGCGATCTCGTGGCGAGCATGCCCATCAAGAACTCCGTCGACCACCAGTGCACCGGCAATGGCATCGGAGAGCCTGCATTGCTGCATGTATGGAAGAATGGAGTGATTGAAGAAAGAGTAAAGCGTCGCCAATATTCGTGAGCCGCACTCGTTCTCCTCAGACCCAAAGTATTCCACAGCACGCAGAGTCTCTAAGATAATGTCAAATGCTGTGCTGCCCTGCATTGGCATGGAGTAGTACAGATCTATGGACGAGTCCAGTCGGTAGCCATCGACGTAATAATTGCTGGTTTGGGAGTAGTTTGTAGGCATTTGTCGAAAGTATGCCGCCAGGGACTCCGCATTTCCTAGGGTGTTGACTTTATCTTGGATAAACTTGTTTAGAGTAAGGAATATACTATTTAGAAACGCTTCCAGCTGAACACCTGAGTATGGGCACTTGGCCGGGTCACTCCACACATTTGACCTGGCTGAACAGCTTGCCAAATCAGTGAATTGTGGGACGTATGAAAATATGTTTTCTGTTATCTTCAGCAAGTGAGTTTGCATATCAGATGACTGTGATGGAGAGGATGACGCTTCCACAAGTAATGGAAGAAATTTAGAGATATAAGTGGGGACCTCCACAGCAAGAATTAGAGTCCTAGTTGTATTGGTATCTTGAGTTAAATATGTTGTCTGAAGTCCGTGGTCTGCTAGATACTTTACTGCGTATTCTATCGCGCTCCTATAGCTATCTGCTGAGTTGTGCGTGGACTGAGGGCATTTATAGGCTAGGGCCATTAGATAGATGCACATAACATTATATAATAGGTGATCGGGGTTATTTATATTATTATACTGAGTCCAAGGAGCTCCGCCACTTACTTGACATGTGTTTTGGCACTTGGCTGCTTCAGCGGTGATATCCTTCTCATACCGGGTTTGGAACCCCTGTGGCATGGGGGATGGACTAGCGCTGTTTAAGCAGCTTTGCTGGCCGATCCTCTGTAGATCTGCAAACGCAGTTTCATCGGCAACGAAGGAAGCAGGCTTGTAGAATATAAAAAGGTAGGACGCGGAGAGTAAACCGAGCAAAAGCATATTTTTGGTTGCCGTTGCAGGCCTGTAGAAAACCAACACCTATTTACTGGCCTTGGATACGTCTTTAAAACATATCTGCCTCGTTTCCTGCCCCAGCCTTTGATCGGACAGCGCCCTGGGGTTGTTGGCGAGCTCCTGTCTGACCATCTACCTTGAACGAGAAGTTCGCGATGGCGGGGTTTGCGTTTCTGCGGCCTGCGTTGCCCATCGACCCGAGGCCGTCGCCAATTCCCCCACTGTAGCTCTGCTTAAAGACCTCGAAGCGTCTCATCTCCTCCTCAGAGATGCTCTTCCTGCTCTCTCTGATCGCTTGTTCGAAGTGGCGTCCAGAAATGCTCGTGTCAGAGAAGCGCTCAGAGATCTTCTCTTCGTGCTCAGCAAACTCCTTCTCCTTTTCCGGTGTCAGAACGCCGCCGTGGCTATCGAGCCACGACTTCTTCATAGATTCAAAGGCCGACATGGCCCTTGAAAAGCCCTCGACATTCTCACGGATGGAATACTTGCAGGCGCGGCTGCATATCTCTGCCAGATCTGCACCGGAGTATCCGTCCGTGACCTGCGCTATCTGCTCAAGAGAAACCTCCTTTTCGTTAACCTTTGACTTTCGGAGGTGTGCCTTGAGGACGGCAACTCTCGACGGATAATCTGGTAGCGGGATGTAGATAAGCGTGTCAAGACGGCCGGGACGCATAAGAGCGGAGTCAATCGTATCTGGCCTATTTGTGGCTCCGATTATAAAGACGTCCTTACGCACACCAACACCGTCGAGCTCCGTGAGGATTTGGTTGAGCATCCGATCAGTGACCTCTCCGCCTCCGCTAGCAGACGTTCCACGATGTTGGGTAATGGACTCAATCTCATCGAAGAAGAGGACGCACGGGGCAGCCTGCCTGGCCTTGTCGAAGATATTCCTAATGTTCTGCTCTGACTCGCCGACCCACTTCGACAAGAGCTCCGGACCCTTAATGCTTATATAATTGCAGCCACACTCATTGGCAATTGCTTTTGCAAGAAGGGACTTTCCTGTACCAGGAGGACCCCACAGAAGAGCACCACGGGAAGGCTCGATGCCCATCTGTTGATACTTCTCCTTATAGCGGATGGGATATTGAATAAGCTCGATGAGCTCTCTCTTTGTGTGCTCAAGACCGCCAATGTCATCCCAGGTGACTGTGGGCATCTCAATAACGGTCTCGCGAAGCGTACTCGGTGTGACCTTCGAAATTGCAGCCGTAAAGTGGCTATCAGTGATGAAGATCTTATTGAGCTGCTCATCGGTCAGCTTCTCCTCACTCTCCATATCTAGCACCATCTCCATAGATTCACGGACGCACATCATCGCAGCTTCCGTGCATATCTGGGCCAAGTCAGCACCGACGTACCCGTTTGTCTCATTCGCAATGCGGACAATATCCACGCCGTCCGGATGGAGCTTTAGCTTGCGGGTGTGGATGGAGAGGATCTCCAGACGCCCGTTCTCGTCGGGAACATTTATCTGTATCTCTCTGTCAAACCTTCCAAACCTGCGCAGAGCGGGGTCAATGACATTAGGTCTGTTCGTGGCAGCGAGGACGATGACGTTGGAGCGGGGCTTGATCCCATCCATGAGGGTCAACAACTGGGAAACGACACGCTTCTCAACCTCGCCCTTGCTCTCGGCACGGTTTCCGGCAATACAGTCAATTTCGTCAATGAACAGAATAGCGCACCCCACACCATCATTTTCCTTTGCAGACTTCTCGGCTTCCTGCTCGCAAATGTCGAACGCCTTGCGCAGGTTCTTCTCGGACTCGCCAGCCATGGATGACATGATCTCAGCACCGTTTAGTAAAAAGAAGTACGCCCCAGCCTCGTTTGCGATGGCCTTTCCGATAGTGGTCTTACCGCAGCCTGGGGGACCCGTGAGAAGAATTCCCCGAGGAGGCTTGACACCGAGGTACTTGAAGAGCTCTGGGTGGCGTAGAGGAAGCTCAATTTGTTCCCTGATCATTCCCAGCTCCTTCCCGAGGCCTCCAAGGTCTGAGTAGCCTACCTTTGTATTCTCGCGCTCGTGCTCATCTCTATCTATGGGCTCGCCCTCATAGAAGATCTCGCCCCCATCCATGACGATGCACGCTGGAGAGGGGTCTGTAAGAACCACCTTAAACTCTATCTCGCGGTTTACGGGCAAGCTAGTCGTCATGACTTTAAACGTATTACCCTCAGTAACGGGGCGGCACTTGTCCTTGAAGTATGGCGCAATGCAAATGTCAAACAGGTCGTACGTGGGACCGGGGAAGGGCGCCGGGGCAGGCTTGCCGTCCTCGCCCTGCTTCACAGTATATCCTGCAATATTGAGCCCCTCGAGATCCTGCTCGAAGGGTATCACCTTGATGCGCTTGTGATAAGGAAGGTTTTGGGCAGGGTACAGGATGACGATATCGCCGAGATTGACCCCCAGATTGGCACGCATGGTTTTGTTCATCAGAACCACTATCTTGTCAACATCCTCCCTCGACTGGACCATAGCGTGGGTGGTTTTCCCAAAGCGCCCCTTAAGCCGCACGTAGTCTCCCTGGAAGAGGTCCAAAACGTTGACCTTCTCCGAGCTCAAAATTATCTGTGAATCATCGCCTCCCGGATTGTCGTTCACTATGAACCTGTTGTTGAACTTGGAGCAGATGCTCTTGTTGTCCATGAGGCTTGTTTTTTTATCTGGCTCAAATTTCCAAATTTCCAAATTTTTGAATTTCCAAATTTCCAAATTTCCAAATTTTTGAATTTCCAAATTTTTGAATTTTTGAATTTTTGAATTTCCAAATTTTTGAATTTTTGAATTTTGGGCCAAAAAAATCAATCAATTTACCTAATAAAACGAAGAGATCAGTAGTTGTTCAGCTTTCTGAGCATGTCCTGGATGGAGGAGTCCATTGTTAGGGGCTTGTCATCTGGAGAGGGGTCTGGGTTAGCAGGCCCAGCACTGAATGCATCTGATTTGTTGTCTATCTGACAGATATCCCTTGTGGGAAACGGATCGTCCACGTTATTATTAACAGGAGGGAAACACGTTTCATTGTAGTCGTCATTGGATACAGGGATGGGGAGAAGGGATGGCATACCTCCGTCAGAATCCATATTGCCGGCATCGCCACCATTGCCATTGAAGGCATCGCCGCCGCCGCTGCTGGGCATCAGAGAATCGATAGGCCCTGCCCCGGATGGTCCGGAGGCCACTGGGACGGGAGCAGGCACCTGCTGTCGCGGGATTTTCATAACACGCATCCGTATCTTGTTGTACTCCAAATCGACCCTCTCCGACGTCAGCTCGTTCTGGAAGAGAAGGAACCGGAGCTGGTCATCAGCCTTTGTTAGAGGATCTTTGGGGTTTGCATCCTTTCCGCCAGCCTGATCGGACGAGGGTAGTCTGAGGGCCTGGTCAATGAACTTTTTGCCATAGATGGACCCGAACAGCTTGACTACTGGGTGAAGCTTCTCGCAAGGAAGAGATCTGGACGCAAGGATGATTGACTGCATGGCGACGATGAGCTGCTCGTTAAGCTCCTTCTCGGTGAACTTTTTGATGGACGAAAGCCCCTGCTTGACTGTAGAGAGATACATCTTCACCATATTTAGGACGGCCGTGCGGTCCTTCAGGTTCCCAACCTCCTTGATCTTGAATTTGGCCAAGCTCGCGTTGTCCTCTTTGACGAGTGCCTCAATCTCCTGAGTGAGCTTAAAGATGTTGTTGGCATCGGCCTTTGCAACTTGGTCTACGTCAACGTTGGCGAATGCTAGGGCGGTGTTCCACTCGAGTTCATTAATCTTTGGCATTTTTTTTCCTGTGACTACTTAGCCACTGATTGTGCTATCAAAAAATAGTCTGACAAAAATAAACACATTACTTCTCCCGTCGAGTTTTTGGCGAAAGTACTGGCTTCACCGGCGTGCTCCTTATCGTTCTCGACGGTTGAGCGGCCTTCGATTTCTAATTTTATTGCAAAATGCAATGTAATGCTAAATTCAATTTTAATTTCCAATTGCTTACTGTTGTTAATCACGCACAACACCGCATAACACATAAGTAGCCTGACATGGCTGAGAAACTATTGGCACAACAGGTAGAGGGAACCATAACCGCCATGGTCTACTCCTCTAATTCTCAGATCTTTGCCTACGGAACAGCGTTTGGAAGTATTTTCATACGGCAGATCGTCCCAGGTGAGGAGATTTCGTCGAGCATTTCGTTCGACGAAGATGAATTTGACTACTATAACAAGTACTTTCCAGGAACACAGCTTCTCTTATCCTGTAAGGCTAATAATGACGCCATACGGGCTCTGAAATGGCTGGATGATGTGACGCTGATCTCCACTGACAGCGGAGGAGGCATCAGTATCACTCAAATAGTAGGGACCAGCGACATAGAAGAGTGTGCAGAGAAGCTTGTTGCCACTGCTACCACTGCAACCGATTTCAGAGGACGCGATGATCCCATTTCCGCATGCACCTTTGAGGTTATTCTAATGAAGAAGAGGCTTTGTAAGCATCCCATCTCCTGCCTCGAGGTCTTCGTCTATCTGGAGCATCTGTACCTCGCTGCCGGCGATGATGAGGGCTATGTGCATATTATTAATGTGTGCAACAACTACTCCGACCTGAAGATACTACAGTCGTTGGGCGACGCGGGGGACTACATTACTGGCTTTGCATGGTCAGAGTTTCAGTCCAAGCTATATGCGTCGTCAGCTGACGGCACGCTGTACTGTTATGAGATCGGGAAGGGTAAGAACAATAGCAAGTCTAAAAGAGGTGCAGACCAAGACCCTAGTCAGGACATCGACATCCTGAACGGTGATCACAATGACCGTTCATCATTGGTTCGAAAAATGAGCAGAAAGCAGCAGTATCCCGTCTTTCGGTTGAAGGACAACTCATCCCCCGAGGAATTTAGCTTGACATGCATGATAATGGACCCAAACGAGCGCTATATCTATTGCGGTACATCTGAAGGCAGTGTCCTGTTGTTCTCGGTGCTAGACATCGGTCTCCCAGTGAATAAGTTGAGGACGACATCGGAGAGCATAGAGAGTGTCATACGGTTGTACCGGAACTACTACTTGTTGGGGGCTAGTGACGGGGTGGTGCATCTTGTTGGTTTGTACCCACCCATACACTATGGGGTATTTTGTAGCGAGTTCAAAGGAGCAGTATCTGTTATGGAGCTATCGGAAGATAAGAGCCTGCTGACTATTGCAGAGCACTTCAGTGATGTTTTCTACATGATGGATGCCAAGTGGGTGTACGATTTGGTTGAGAAGCAAGAAGACCCGGGTCCAATTAGTGAGGATGAGCAATGCTCAGATTCGGAAGAGATAGATCTTCTCGACGAGGAATCTCGTCACAAGTACGTCCGAGCTCCGTCTACAGACACCTCCGATGATCGCAATGATTCCACTACACCAATACGAGATGGAATTCCCCAAAACCCAGATTGCTCGGATTCTTCAGACGGTGGCCCAATACCGTTAAAGGGTGTGCTAGAGGCACCCCTAAGAGATGATGAACTTCCAAAGGATGAATCGTCCACAACAGACAGCGAGATGGCGCAATTCTTTAACAAGGTTAAGGCTTCAGCTCCCGAGCCCTCGCTGAAAACAACAATACAGAACAATACGTTTGACCGTAACAAGGTGAAAGCTAGGCGGCAGGCGTTTTTCGCTGACCTGAAATGAGTAAATCATCGCTTGAAAAAAGCACCGGATTTTCGCGGCAGCTCGTTTAGAGTAATGCCATTCAGGTTTGCTGCTCTGGATGACGCTATAGTTGCGTCAACCAACCAGGACCCTGGGAGATCTGCGTCCGGGGAATCACACTTACTTCTGTCCATTGCTGAGATGCAAGGGAAGAAGGCAGGCCCTGTGAGTGCAGTGAAAACGCCGTATGCATCTGGAACTACACAGGGATACACGAAGGCGTACGGAAGTGCGCCTCATTTTCGCTCTAAGCACGGAGTATCACTTATCAATCCACTTTCAAGTACATTTGATTCTACCAAAGGAGACAGCAGCTCTTACATCACCACCCTGTCGGTTTTAGAATCAGGTGAACACACTACCAACTCATATGCCGCAGCACGTTCATTAGACCGACAGGGTATCATGCGAGGGAATACCACCAAGACTGTTAACACTATCGACGCAACTCGCTTACTTCCGCAAACAGTGTCACGGTCACATGGGAATGCTCTCTCACAACGAGTTCCAGCATCAATTCGTATTACTCCGGCAGGCACCTCACATCCGGGTCTGCAGACCTCTCCTGGAGATTACCAGATCCCTCAATCCGAGATTGTTCGTGAGCATTTACGCAGCGGACACGTTTCTAGTCATACAGCTGCAGGAACTGCAGCAGCAGCGCATGTAGCAGCGCAAAGGCATCCTGTGAAGGTCAGTCTTCAATTGCCATCACTCCAAGGAACAGCAATCACCCCTGTAGTAGTCACCCAGTTTGGATCTCCTCAGCACCTTAGCAAGCAAGCATTTCCGGGGGCTACAATGGATCGGGCGATACGCTCTCGTATGGCTATTCATTCGGCGACGAAGAAGAACCACTTTTGGGAACCGGAAGGTGAAAAGGAGAAGCCTACCAAGTTACATATATCACCGCCCCAGAAGTCTCCGATGACTCTCAAGCAAGTAATAGAGTCTATTCAAGCAGAAAATGACCAGCCTGGCACTATAGATTTAGGGAGTAATGAAAGGAAAATAGATAACACAGCTGACTTCAACACAGAGGAAGACATGGTATCAGAGTTGGGGCCGGATGTCTTCCTGCTCAATACCGTATCTACAGAGCTCGTTTCCCAGTATCCAGAAGCAACAACACCATCTGTAAGCCACGTACTCGAGCATCGAGAGATGTCTCCTCCTATGAAAGTAGATGATCTGGCACCTTTGCAAAGAGGAGAGACCCCGTCAGACCAGAGCAGATCAACAGAAGATGATATATGCCTATCACCCGCGTTTAAAACCCTTGTACGCGTTCCTCACACACTTGATGCCTCATTGCAACCCATAGAGTCTGGAATATTAGAGCCAAATAAGTCTTCCACTGCATTAAAGCTAAGTTCCGTGACAGATTCAGTACCTCCCAACATCAGTGTGTCCGAGAGCAAACAGCTTCTAAAGAAGAAGGAAAAGAAGAGTGTACGGGCGTCTAAGCTCAGCTCTCTCTGCCAATCAACAGGACCAGAAAGTGAAAGTAACAGAGGCAGTGGACAGCTAAAGTCCCCCAAGAGATTGCCCTCCAGCACCTTAAGCAAAGGCGTTTCTGTTGCCAGTATTGACTCTCAATTCTTAGAACACACCAACCCTAATATTGGTACCCACACTGCATCTGCAAGCATTAGGACCGAATCACACCGCAACGCAACTAACCCATCCTCACTTCAGACCTTCTACTGCAATGCATCGTCACTAGCGGTTCCCCAGATTAACCCCACTCCTGTAATAGATAGTGAATCTGTTACCACGTGCATTGCTCCAACGCCTCTATCTGTCAAGGAGCTTCTGAGGCACAAGCATGGACCTGGAGGAGGCAGTAAAGGGGCTGTTGTCAAGATTGATCCTGTCGTTGACCTTGACGTTTCCACAGACACAAGAGCAAGCAGCATGGCGCCCAATGTTGATCTGGCTACCTCACCTTACAAGAAGGAAATGTCTAAAGATAAGGAGTGTAAGAATCATTCACTTTCTGACAGCTACTTGACTGCCTCAAAACACATTGCTGGCAAGGAATCAGCTGGATGCCCAGAGCAGACACATAAGAGTACCACCTGTGTAATAACCGACCAGAGCTCTTGTTTGGGTGATCGTGACCAGTTACTCAAGCCACCGGATTGGGCAGTTGAGGTTACGGGCAGATCTGACCATAGAGTACCATACCGGGCCACTCGGCGCTTTAACATGAAGCCTACCCCAATGCGATATCGACCCACAGACAGCGCCTCTGATCGAATTGCATGGACAGAGGGTAGCGTCCACACGGTTAGCTCATTAGCGTCCATAGATGCCTTTGATGGCCACGGAGCGTGGGCAGCCGACCCACACTTGACAGTTGCATTAGATCCCGAAGCCTGTGCAATAAGTATCAACACTACAACTTTATCTCCAATTTTCTCTACTCCAATAAGGAGTGCACCTCTAGCAAAGGCGTCCCCACCACGTTGTAGACTATCCCTTTGTGAAAACAGATCCTTACAGGCTCCCTTAGTCACACGGAGAATTTTATCTGCTCCAGACTTGCTGCAACGGTGCTATATTAGTGATTTGATGGACGATGATATACGTTCCTCTCTTCATGATAGTACTTCTGAGCGTGTTAGTATTTTTTATGGAACCGGCTTGTTCAAGCCTATAACGGATGTCAAGCTGGAGAAGATAAGAATCCAGAAGCCCCGGTCAGTTACGGGTTCGCGGGCAGATATTCAGAAATGCATAGAGAAGCTACAGGCCTCAGGCAAACAGAGTATAAATGTAGAGGGTGGTTCTCGGGAAACCAAGAGTCAGTCCTTCTCTGACCTTAGGAAATTAAATAGAAATTCAGATTTCCTTTAAAATTGAATCCAATTGTCAATCTGCGAAGATTGCTATATTATGATTTAAATAATTATATCAGCCCCCTGTCCTAGCCTTGTTCAGCATCTCTCGGTACACTGCATGAGCACCTTTCACAGCTATTCCGCTAATGTAAATTTACTAATCGTCATCCTCGTCATTACGGGGCTGTTCATATATGATCTCCTCCTCTGTGCTGGGAAATGCCTCGAAGATCTCGAATCGCATGATCACCTGGGCTCTAGGGGGTATTGTGTCTGAGCCATGCTCCCCGAACGCCTCTTGGTACGGAATGTAGAATACTGCCCCTTCACCCACTCGCATCGTCAGGATAGCGTCATGAATGCCAGGTACCGGACTGAATTTGAAGTCGTAGTAGCTCCAATCATCATCTTCCATCTGCATCAGTACTGCCTGGGGAGCTGAGCCATCGATAGGCTCGTACCATATGCTTCGACGGACTTTACCTGACATGGTTTCATCGACTTGTTGGCCGGTTCCCTCCCTGAAGATGGTCTTGAGGATCTTGAGGGATTTTTTCTTGCACACAAGCCATTCTTCATTGTCTAAAGAAAACAGAAGCTTCGATTCGAGGACATCGTAGTGCCGCCCCGGGTGACAGAACTTGCTGACGCTCATGGGGACAGTTCCGAGATTTATTACATATGCACTCTTGGATTCATTGTATGGCATCACTCGAAGCTTAGCGGTGGCAGTGTCCAGTCCATTGAGAGGGCATTCTGGGGAAGATGCATGGGAGACCTCAAAACACAGATCCTCTTCACGAACCACTATACGGACACTGCTGAGGCACGGGGTGTTTGGGAAAGTGTTTAGTAGAAAGCTAGAAGGGAGCAAAAGCAGAAGGTAGAGCATTTCACTAGCTCCGAAAATCAAAGAGACTTAACTGAAAAGCAAATCAGCCCTCAAATCATGCTTCCTGCTTAAATATATGCAAGATTGAGCTGGCCACAAGAGGAATTGATGCCTAGATTATGTTCATTTTCGCGATGAACTAAGCAATAATCCCATAGATTAATGTCTAGCGTAGTGTCCTGTCTTTATATGATGTTATGAACACTGCCTTAAGAATGAGGTATGCTACCTACTAGTTTGCTTATATCTATCTTTGGATTTCATATGAAGTTGAAAATGTAGTACATGGATATCGTTGATAAAAAGTTTAATACATGGTAACAAAGCCGCCGCCGGTATTACTCATTCATGGAACAGTCGGAAGTAAAATGCGTGCCAAATCACGCATATCAGCTCACGCAGAAGATGCATGGGTTAATTCTCAGATTATTCCGCGGATGATGATAGCCACGAAGGTGGCCAACGACTTGTGGTGTGCCCCAGATTTAGAAACTTTGTGGGTAGAATCACATGTTGCGAAGTATGTCGATGTTACGCCTTACCCGGGGCTCGAGGGGGCCCGTCGTTTACTCACACTCAAAGGGTTCGAGCGCATGCTGCGTAAGCGGCGAATAGGGTACTATTATGAAACATTACTGCAATGGTTCAAGAAGTATTGCGGTTATGAGGAGGGCGTCACTATAGACGCATTTTCCTATGACTGGCGACAGGAGATCGGACACCCCAAACTTCAGGAGGATCTACGAAAATGTATCAAGGCCATGCGGTGTCGCAACGGTGGCCAGAGATTGACGGTAATTGCGCATTCACTCGGAGGGTTGGTAGTTCAGGCATACATGCAGACGTACCCCGACTGGAATGACGATATTTCACGGTTTGCAGCAATCAGTGTCCCATTTGACGGAGTGGGTGGTTATTCTATGGCAGGATTTCTAACAGGCTATTGTCTCCGGCTTCCTATACCTATGTCTTGTGGGCGAGGGATACAAGGCGCGTCGGGCTCCATCATCTCTATGGCAGGACGTCCGGGGGGCAGCCCCTGCAGCAGTAAGTTCATCAGCACTAACATATACGTCAAGCGCCTGCTCTGTCCGCGTACTAGTAGTGGCGGTGATAACGACAGCAATAATTATGATCCAGGCAGTGACGTTACTAGCAATATCGACGCTACTAGTGATACTTGCACAGAGCTAGCCACTCTTATGAAGGACTCTGCAGACTCACAGCACAATGAAAAGCAACCTCTATTTAAGATACATTTGAATCTTACTCCATACAGGAAGAAAATGCCCAATCTTGCATACTGTATTCTGGAGAAAATTCAGCAGGACCCGTCTCTTTTGACAAAAGATGTGGAGAGGTCGCTAACGCTTCTTCAAAATTGCTGTCATAGAAAGGCCGTGCAAATAGAAATCAACGGGGTTCTGCATTTAAAAAAGCGTCGTCGTGGAACCCTGTTCCCAGAGTATGCGTTCAATCGTGCTTTCAAGAAGCTGGAAGCACTCGCAACGCCAGAGGAAATAGGTGTTGTTAGTTCTCTTTATGACTTCAAGTATGCCTCTGCTCTGACCAAGATAATCGAGGACGTTGTGCCAGCGGAGGAGAGTCCACGTACCACAATTGTAGAGGTCCCTACAACCTCATTGCCACAGGGCGCAACAGCTACCATTCTCGCCGTAAGTTCAGAGCATCAGTATAAAAATTGTCCTTTGCAACAAGATGCTACCATCTATCAACTAGATATTAACTGTGGGTCACTGCTTGATTCCATAATGATCCACTATGACAACACTTCACTGACAATGCCGGGTTCTCTTCAGCCAAAGGAAGAGAATACTTTACAAAGGCTACCAGGGCAAACAGATGATTTTACTGACGTACTGGACACACACGTGACAAACGGTAGTGAAGAGACAGACCCTAGGACTAATACGACAGAGCCAGAGCTTTCGCCAATTAAAGTACGTCCACTCCAACAGAATTCGCTATCCATTACCAGTTCATCCTTCCAATTGGTTAACGATCATGAGCTCAGCGTTGTTCAAAATCAGCACACAGGAAACCCAATCTTTTCATGGGAATGCTACTCTCCATGGGTTACCTACTCTAACGAACATGGATCCGTGATTCCTCGATCGTATGAGACCAGAAAGCTAGCGAACATATTTTCTCACCCTGATTTTATTTTCAAAGGGAACACTGTTACTATAAAAGAAGATAGTGACTTCTTGACCTTCTACAAAGAGACCTCTGGTGGATTCCACGGTACCAGCGGGCGCGTTATACGTTGGTCTGAGTATCCTCACCTGCGACGGTATAGCGAGATAACCATGTTGATGGATGAGCTAGCAGCAGAGTATGAAAATATACCGCATCACATCAACTACAACGGACGAATAGTCAAGTCAAAAAAGTGCATATTGAACTACCCAGATCTTCCGAAGCTACGACGGGAGAAAAAGATAAAGAAGGTAGAGACAGGCGAACCGAAACATCTGTCAAAGGGTGTGCTCCTCAACGACACCCCAGACAGCATAGCATCGATTGTAAAGAAGATGGATCCGTCGTCCATCTACGTGAAGGAGCGCGTCTCCTCGGCCTATGTTAAGGCCAGGCGTGCATCAACAGATGCAAGGACATCTGTAGTAGAGAAGTTTATCAACTATAACTCCTCAAGTTCATCGCCTAACACTGATGGCTACACAGACAATCAGGGCTCGCAAGACCATTCCTTTACCCATATTACTGGGGAAGAAGATAGCATGGACGTTGATAGTTGTGCAGAGCTCGGCTCGAACAGCTTTACAGAGGAAACTGACAATATAGTGTCGAGCACGGGGAGTGCATATAGTGACTCTAAGCATTGTAGAGCTAATCATAAAAAGCGAGTGAAAAGTGCCGACTCGACTTCTGATACTCACGGAAAAGCTGCTGCCAAGCCGAGACCAGACAAGGAGTCTCGGGGAAACTCCAAACGTACGAGCAGACGTACTTCCCTGTCCTTGTCTGATAGAGCCTCGGAAATCATGGAGTATGCTCCCAGCACAGAAGAAATCTCTAACCTGGATCTGACCGGCACACCAGGGAAAAAGGACAAAGAAAAAGACCGTATCATCCTAATCCCCTATGCAAATCCGTGGTCTGATCTGACCCTTCGCAAATCTGTTTCAGAGCGCCCCATAGCAGAGCTAATAGATAAGGTTTCGGTGAAGGGGTCCCTAGACGCCCTGATATTTCCTAAATTTGATAAGTGCTGGAGCTTCTCTGCTCAGCGGCAAGTCAAGCCTATTGTCTATCCAGCCAATCCAAAGGATTTTCGGTACATCAGTTTATTAACCTACGGGCGACAAACTCCTATACACGTTGTGTACCCCAAACCAATACAGGAGTACTCTGAACTTCTAGACCAGATTCCAACATTTGTGACGGGCCAGGGCGACGGGACTGTCATCCTCAGTAGTATGCTCAATGACGGCGTTCCAGATCAGTACGTTGATGACAGGATTGTGGAGTACGGTATCTCTCACTTTAATATTCTGCACAGCTTCACAACCTTTACACGGATAACATCTTTCATGGGGCTGTCTCTTAAGAATGTTGAATACGACCAAAGCCTCTTCAATGAAGAGGAGTCTAGTAACGAAAACACACTTGAAGGGGCCTTTTCAGAGGTAGTCAAGAGTAGAACTAGTGAATTTGCGTTTTATTTAGTCATGTTCAGTCATTCCAGAGCAAGTACTGCGGCGAATACCCGAATCCTACGCACATTCACACTTACAGGGGATGAACAGGGCATTTTGGGTGGGTTCTTTCGGGTTCTCGTCAACACAATTGAGATTCACGGCGGCGATCATCTTCTCGTTCAGACAGATGTTGCCGGGGATCATACCCCAGCTGCTAGAATTTGGTATAGCCTGCTGCAGTCTGTGTGTGATAACGCTTCTGCAGATGACGTTCTTCTGTCTCTGGCTCCCCTAGTTTCACATTTAGATCTTTCTCCGATAGAATCTGCTGAACAACACGAACGAGTCATCTCCAAGTTAGTGCATTCACTCCCAGAAACCCTCAGGACAAATATGTTTGACCATAGCTTCCGCTGTGGTGGTTGTGGGAAGCTATCTCATCATACTTTGCTCAACTTCCTCCAATTCGACACTAGCGGGACTGCAGTACTCAATTTCAACATCCAATCCATCCCATGCCCAGTGTGCGCGGCTACAGGTCTTTTGACAGTCGTCCAGCGCCCTCTTTTATCAGTAAGTACTACCCTGTCCTACTCATCCTTTCCTATCAATCAGCATCAGCAGTTAGCTCCAGATTATCGTGTCTATAACACGGCATTCATGAGTAGTAAGGTCACGGACGATTCTATGGAAGATGCAGAAAGGCGCATGGAGAGCTACACGGTGTTTATTAACACCCAAGACAAACGGGGGCCTAATGATGATTATGTGCTGTACTCTTTCATGGGAAGCACGCTGCGCGCCGAAGCACGTGATAAGGTATCAGAACTAACATTTCTGAAGACTAAGAAGGTTGCTGCATACAGAGAAGGCGTCCCTGGTAACCAGCTTCGCCAACGAATTGGTCCCTGCCGGATCATCTTTTACATGGATACAAAGACATTTGCCCCAGAGCTCCGCAAGCAGCTGGCAATTCCTTCTGCTGCACCTCGTCAAGAGCATGTCTCCCCTATCAACCCCCCTGTATCTGTTGCACAGCAGACAGTGTACTCCGATACAGAGCCCCTCAAACCGAACACACCTGCTCCCATGTATACTCTAGAGCACTCTGAAGCTCTAAAGAACGTACCTCTGACACATGATAGACAGTGCTATTGCTGTCCGTGCTCTGGCTGCGATTGTGGTGGTGGCTGTGCATCTGGATACTGTAAGCACTTGCAAAGTGAGGCAGAGGAGTGCTGCAGCTGCGTGGACGACGATACGTGTTGTGGGCGGCATCTGCTTCTTTGGACTGTCATTGTAATTATGGCCATCTTGCTATTGATAACCTTTATATTAGTCATCTGTTTGTACGCACAAATCGGCAGCACCCTAACTGTGAAAAATCTTGTTGTTAGCAACTTGTCAGTACTGGGTCCATCTGCCGTCACCACTACGTTCCGTGTGAAGACTCTCCAGGGTTTGGCACCAGACAATTTCACAGCAGAGGTGCGCAGGATTGTCTCAGGAACACAGAATCGCAGCCATCTAGACGGAAACGAGTGGACGCATCTATCGTTGGAAGAGTACAAGCGTCTTCTAGTTGATATTCAAAATCACTGCCAAGCCACCAAGATTGTGTCGTGCCCAGTAACAGACACTCTCCTCGATACATTAGATGGCTACGCAGAGCTTAAATCTGTATATGAGCGTGCTACAAGATATCCATCCTTTTATCCTCGTAAAGGAGAGCTATTAAAGGATGCCTATCTGAGCTCCGTTACCATGGAGTCTAGGTTATGGGGCATGCTCAACGTCGAGAGCCTCTCAAGCATTTTTGTGACTGCTCCTCCAGCCGCGTGTTTGACCCCGACGACATACAGTTGCAACGGACAATTCAATTACCTCAAGACCGCAGACCTAGACATGCAGATGACCAATGTCCAAGCAACGTTCCAGGACTTGATAATAAACGGGAAGCTCACGGCGACCAGCGCCACCTTTACCGATCTATCCGTATCTGGAAAATTGGACGTTACAGGGTCTGCCACCATCCCAAGCATAACTGGACTGAACGACCTCACCACGACTACCTTGACCACGGGAGCATTGAAAGCTACGAGCATTACCGCTGATACTGCGACGATCGGTACACAAGTAGTGCAGACGCAACTTAGTGCAGTTGGTACAGCACCAAATGGACCTTACAACTTAGTCGTTGGAACAGATGGAGTAATCACTAAAAAGAAGTTAGCCTATCAGGATGGAGCAAATGCTGAGGTCCTATCGGTGACTGACACGGGCGTAACTATAAGTGGTAATATTGCCTTGTCTAAAACTATAGATGTCACAAATTCAGGGAACGTAGTATTCAAAGCTGCACAATCAGGTTCTCCAGGAACATACACCTTTACAGATAATACTTTGCAATTAACTAAAACGGGCACAGGGGATACAACTACTATTACAGAAGCAGAGGTCAAAACGAACAAAGTTACCACACAAGTTGCCTCCAATTCAATAGATGAACTGTGCATAACAAAGAGCATCAACCTTTGTCCAGCTGGAGCACCCTCTGTTACATTTCTCACGGTGGCAACTGCTGGGCAAGCAGTGACGGGGACTATTAGCAATGTAAAGACAGCAACGATAGATACAGCGGTCATATCCACGAGCCTGGCTGCACCTGCAGTAGCAGTAAGCACAAACCTTTCACTGGGAGCCCATCCCGACTTCGACATCGTTTATGCTGCCAAAACAAGCAATCCCCCCGGTACACCTGCTTCCTTTGCAATCAACACAGTAGTTAAAAGCAATAATGCTGACGTCATAGACTTCACCAGTGGAACTAAGGTAACAGTGCATGTACCAGCAAACTTCACCAAACAAGTCACAGTCACAGATTCCAGCACTGACAAGATAAAGTTAGACCCAGGAGGTACAATTACAACTAACAACTGTAATTTAGCGATGACCGGTGGGACCGCAACTTTAGACCAAACAAAAATAACAATCACACCTCCGCCGTGACCGGAAGGTCATCAATTCACTTTTATTTAGTTCATGCTCCAATCCAGTCATGTTCCCAACTGACAGTTTCTTTCCAGGAGCTGGTTAAGGGCAGGGCCATATCCACCGAATGCTCTGTGAGAGGCCGTCGGTGGAGGAATAAGGAACGGCTCAATCTTGTCAAATTGTGATGCGACAGTTGGAAGCGGGGCGCTTTTAGAGAACTGTGCCATTAAGCTATCGCAGAGAAAGCATATGGCTGGCTCCTCAATGAGGTCCAGCGGAAGCTGATTCCAGGGAGGGTTTTGATCGGTTTTGAAAGGCCCCGCCTGGATCATTGGCAAGGCATCATCGTTATCTGAGCTATCTGAGAGATTCTCAATAGTGTAAGGCCTGTGGGTGACGTTGTTTTCATCGCTTGAAATGCTGTGCTCTGGGGTCAGTGTGTAGTTTTCGGTGGTTGATGTGAAAACGGGGTGAATATTGCAATTGCGAAAGCCACATGGGGTGTACTCTGAACTTTGGTCCTGTATGATGGCTGCTTGGACGGTATCACTGGGGTTGTCAGGAGTCAGTTTTATCTGGAGAACATCTAGGGGTTCCTGTATGCGAAACCCTCCCAAGGAATCAAAGCCCTTCGCTGGCCCTTGCTGAGCCTGTAGGGTTTCGAAAAGACGAGTAGTGGCCAGGCGTCCCAGGGGCGTCTTAAAGAGAAGCGCGCTGAAGGAGTAAAAGAAGTCTTCCACTGTCTTGTTCCTGATCCCCTTTTCCTCATTAAATACCGTTAGAGAGCGATCGATTACATCGGAGAAGTTCAGCCTAATTGGTCTGTGTGCCGAAAGACAAAAGTCCTGCACAAATTTGATGAGGCGGTGCACTGCAGTTGTATCCACCGTTGTAAACCCTGCTTGACCTACTAGCGAAAGAATAATGTCTGCAAGCTTCTCCAGCTGGGTGCTCATTAGAGATAATTTTGTACCTGCCAACTCCGTGCCCCAACCCTCACAACAAGAGGGCAAAGAAGACAGTAAGGAGGGAATGGGTCATACAAAGAATATGTACATTTGAATGGATATTATTATTCACTAGTGGTAACTTAGCCCAAGCTGTCTCACAAGTCAGCCAATATATGCATCTATTTCTATAATAAGATTGTTTTTATCCCAGCCTTCAATGAAGCGTCTGCTTCTTTGTATCCGCTCATAGCTGTGGATCTCTTCCTTAGCATTTCTAAAAATAAAATCCTCTTGCCCTTATGGATACGGCGAGTAAGATCAAGGAGATCCTTACTCAGATAGGCGATCAGGAGCATGATAGCTATGCCCAGCTTGTCGGGCAAAATAAAATACTAAGTGATGAAGAATTTTATGATCTTTACAGCCAGCAAGAGAAGCTCATGCGCTTCAACCCCAAGCTCCAGACTGCAGCACTCCTTGAGCCGGTCATTTCCTTTATTCCACATAAGCATGTGGAGTTTCAGGAGCTAAATGGATTCTCCATCCGCAGGGTCCACCAAGACGCCGACTCCAAGCCACTGGAGGCCGTCGTTAGCCCTGCTTACAAGGACATGATCTTCCGTCTTTATCCTAACATCAAAGCCCTGTACGATACTGTTTCTAAGGAGGGTCCCAACTTTGAGTCTGACTTCTGGCTTCACGTCATCTTTGAATTTGATGATCACGCTAAGAGTAACTACATCACTGAGTTCAAGACATCTGGTCCTGGAGGGACTCGTAAGACTACCATAATGCCCAGCACTAGCTTTATGGACGACTCCAGCAAGACCATGACACACCTGCTCAACGTTATCAAGCGCTCTTTCAGCAATAAGCACGATCGCTTCAGAAACTTATTCGATATTAACAACATTCACATCAATCTTCTAAGTGTTGTTGGAGACATTACGCTGTTCGGTTCCCACAACCTTCAGGAAGAGTCAGCAGACACGCCCTCCAAAGGCTTCAGGTGCAAGATAGATGATTTACTATATGATACCAACGGTGGAAGTACGGTGAATCTCTTGACAGTGATGGACGCTAACGATAAGCTCCAGGGGAACAGTGCCCTCTTCCAACCGCACACATCGTATGGCGTAGGCGACGACATTCATAACTGTTACCGCAACGCATCCAATTTTGTTCTGATTCGATCCATACAAGCCTACAACATGCTTCTCATGAAGGACATTGGGCACGGAAACCTGCTAAACGCACACATCATAGACTACGAAAAAATGGTTAACACCTGCATATTAGATGGGGTGTACTCCGAGCCGCCTCTAAAGCGAAGCCTACCACTAAAGAGCATTAACTGGCCTGCAAAAAAACTTTCTAACGAGGGAATGCCGCACGAGGAAATCACCAAAAAGAATAATTCCTTCAGGGAGCTTCTTAGGACCCGGCATGCTGCAGCAGGCATGGGTGGAGACACCCTCTCCAAGAAGGCCCTTATGTCGTGCTTTTCTCGCCAGGAGAGCGGAAAGGAGTTCCCCTACCAGCAAATTCAGTCAGATATACACGAGAACGTGCACAGCACGGCAGGTGATGCTATGCAGAAGCAAGATGCTGTCTATATCAAAAACTTCCAATGGCTCTATGACTTTTCACGGTACATAATGACAGTCCTGTTCTCCGACAAGTTCCAGGAGCTTCGCGGCAATAAGCCCGCGTTCAAGCAAAAACTCAGTCGTCTGTACAAGCAGCTAGATTGCCTTGAAAACAACTTGACGACGTACTCTACCGATTCGATCCTTTTCCGGTTCGAGAACAGGATAAAGAAGATATTAAAGCTCACAGAAGACGCTCTTGACACCAGCTGACTACCTTACCACCGGTCTGGACGCCTTCCGAGGGGCGGCAACCAGAACTAGAGCCAGAACTGCAGCCACCAATTCAACTCTTTCATTTTTTCGGGAAATTTTCGGTTGTAGAGGTTCTAACCCCTTTAATAAAAGGTTTGCCAGGGGTAGATTACCGTGTTTAACCGGTGTGAGTGGATAAATTTCTCCTTCAGAATTCTTCATCTTGACCCCCTTGATAACACCCATGAGTCTGAGGCCATCGGAACAACCATGTCGTAGTTTCCGTGCCTATAGCATGAGTAGGGTGCTTTTCTCACGCTATTTCACACGTACTCCTCTTGTGGTAGAAGAATCCCTCAGGATCTTAAGTCCTGCTCTATCCACACGACGATTTTAGAGTAATCGTATATTGATTACTCGCCATACCTGCTTCTCTTCCAACTGCTAAAGTGCAACGCAAGATTCGTAAGACCACCGTTCCCACAGAAACTAGAGATTATTTCCCTTTCGCAGGCAGCCATTCTGGCACGTCTCAAAAAGTGTTTTCAGGCCAAAACGGTTATCCAAAACGTATTGCATGCATCAGCAGCGTGTTATTGGTGGTAACAGGCTCATCTAGTGCTTCGTTTGGCACCTGTCCAATCATCTCTGAAAGAGCTTGTATGTCTTGAATGGCTGACATCCTTCTATGATTAGGGTTAGAACTCCTGAAAACTCGAAGTGGCAAAGAAAAGTCGCCATCTGAGATTCTTGTGAAGTCATGAGCATTTGACCACGTAGGCGAAGTTGGCAGCTAGTAATTCTAATCCTGTTTCAAAAGAATTAAAACCATCCCTTGTAAATTGGAGGTGTGTGAAATTTGCATCCGAAATATAGCTAAATAAATTTGGCGCAGTCCCTTTGGACCCATACGCATATATAATCTCGTTCTTCTCGTTAATCTGCGTATGTAACTGTTCCGGTTGACGTTGAGCGTTCACAAGCTTTGTGCTCAGGCTTTATTCAGAGTCGTTTAAAGGATCGTTGTCCAATCCCATCGCGGTATCCATCCCTGCCATCGTTACGTCCTTTTGGTGGCACTCATCACAATTAGAGGCCAATGCAGGAGACCGCGTGAGGGAGGACAGCGGTTCGTTGCGCAGCATAAGAAGATCCCGCAATTTTCATCTTCACCTGACGACTCGCCAACTGCCCCGCTTAGCATGTCAGATTCTGGGGGAGCAGACCGTGAAAGAATGTGACCATCTGCTGCTTATGCCTAACAGCAACCAATTCATTCCATGTTAGATTCTCATTGTGTGTTGGATCAGGATCACTACAAGCAGGAATTTGACGGATACGCATGTTAGATTAGCATGTTAGATTACGTGTGCTCAACGTTAAAGAACCTGTGTCGGGACGTCGTGGTCAAACCTGCCCTCGCAAGGTAGAGGACATGGCAAACGAAGACACAACTACGTTTTGCGGCCGTAGATAATGCTGTATTTCCAGCTAAGACACCTCCAAATACATGCATCGCCAAGGCTTCAGCACAAAAAGCGTTTGCATGTCTTGCTACTGAATGAATGCAAAGTCTCATCCGGATCACGGGCTTGCACATACTCGCCGACTGGATTATAAAGCTACATAGGACCTCTCCGTAGTCAGTACAGGATGCCCTGACTCGCTAGCGCTGGAAATGCGTTGAGATATTTTCTTTTTGGACCCGGATTTTGCCATTTTTGGCATACGATGTAGGTTCTAAAGATTTTTGGTGTTGCTGTAGCTACTGTTAGTAACACTAGTGGGTGGCATTTCTTGACCGTTGTTTTTAGCAATTAGTTTAATCGTCCAACTCGGTCTACAGTCAAACCATAAGGTGCTCGGCCTTACCTCCAAGTAGTCGGTTACTTTAGCTACAGGCAAGAGGCAATTCTTTTAATCCTAGATGGGTTCATATAGTTGTAGGCATGATTAAAAGACATCGGTCGGGGCCTTTTGCTGGGAGTCACTTAGAAGCCTGATAATCATATTGCTCAGCAATACGTCGGCCTACAAGGTTCTAGTCCGGGTTTTACTCTACTATATTAATTCAAAGGTTTTAGGCATTAAAGAATCAGAATTCCATGGTTTATCCTAGTATGTCATCGGAACTGCAAGAGTCTATCCTTCGGGAACTTGCTTCACAAATTATTGTCACTCGCGGTGTCTCTGAGGACGTAGAAACACTCATCCGCACTCCACGGAAGCTGTACGCCTATGCCATTAAAACTCCTATCAATTGGCGCAAGATAGCAACCGCCCTCAACCAAGATCGCAATCGGATCTATCATTGGTATCGTGAGACCCACTCTCGGAACATCCTGGATGTGAAGATGACAAACGAAGACCGAGAAGCAATCAGGTCAATTATAATTGGGGGTATCCGTGATAGAAGAGCTATCGACGCAGAGTTTTATAAAGAGATACACAAGCGCTTTAGCGCGAAATATCCACGCCAGGAGTTGCGTATGACTTACAATAACGCGCTTCGTACCCACAGTGTTCGTGCGGTATTAGAAGAATGCGGAGTTAAGATATCATCACGAAGACCGTACAGACCGAGAGCGCAGCGCAAAAAGGCAGATAAGCCCAAGGCTCCAGAAGCAAACACACCAGTGGAGGTATCGCAACTTTCCTCACAACATTCCTCACAGCATTCTTCGCAAATTTCTTCGCAACTTTCTCCGTGCCCCATAGAGTATGTTCCCGGGGGGATTGTCTCTCTTCCTGACCCTACCCTGCTTCCTCTCATGCCTAATCAATCGTTCATCAATCTCCCCTACCCCGCCGCTCCGCACGGGTATGTGCCCATGTCTTACCCGCCACCCCCAGCCTCCTTCTTCAGCCAGGCCCCCTTCACATACGTTCCCTTTATTTTGACGGCTCCGAGAGCAGGAGGGTGCGTCAGTCCTGCACCACAGATGTATACCACCATAAATGCAAATATGAGCTGACATTGGCACTGTAAATATGCTCTCTGACCTTGTGTTGGGTCTCAGACCGCTTTGTTTGTGTCGGCAACATATTGGCTAAATTTGTTGAAATATGCGAATACTCGTGAGGCTGTGCATATATCTATGCATATATGCGTTTTGTTGGCGCAGTAAGCATTTGTGAAGCTATGCAGCAACGTCTGCTTCAGCCTGGTTCAACGGGTTGCCGCCTTGTCGTTCAAAAATAGCAGTAGTCAAAGTCTATGAGTTCTCGTACGTTTGTCGCTGCACAGCCATATACAGCTGAGGATCCCAGCAACGAGTTTTCTTTTGAAGCTGGGGAGCAGTTCATTGAGGCCAACAACCCAGAGGCGAGCCCTAATGACGCGTGGGTTTTGGTGTACCGTCCCGGAGCCCCATCCGTCTCTAAATATGTTCCTGTTGACAAACTAATAGAGGAAAGGGTCGTTTCTTCCAAGTATAGACAGCCAAAGACGCTAAGTAGCACCATCAGCGACAGTCCTAGTGCACGGGCTTCTGCGGCCAGCGCAGAATTAGTTAGTGTCATCAGCAATGCTCCACCATCCAGGGATGCAAAGAGGTCTACAGTTTCATCTATCCAAAGGGGCGATCCTCCACTGTCAACTGGTTCGGATGATATCAATTCAAAGCTCAGTGATGCAGCAGCTTCGGGCATGACATTTGGGGGCACGCTGGCATCGACCTTCAAAGCAATTCTGGAAAAGCATGAGGCGTACTTTGGGAATGTTGCAAAGAAACGGGAAGAGAGCTTTGCTAAAATTAGTTCGTCAATCGGAGAGGCCAGTACAGAGCTTGCTAGATGTCGCGAGCGGAATACAGCAATAAGGGAGCAGATTGCGGAATTAGATACTATGATAGCTGCAGAACGAGCCCGATGGCGGCAGCTTGCAGGGGACAGGCCTGATGTATAAATTATGCGTCTGCTCTAGAGCACGCTGTGCTGTAAATTTTCAGCTATATTGCTGATTAGCCTGCCTTGTATGTTATCGTTTATGCGTTAGCAGATGGGTTTTGACCTCGTGTTTTTAAGAAGCTAACAAGGACAAATGAGCACAGATGTTTTGCTTCAAGTAGTCACAGGCTTTCCTCCTGATCTTAAGGCAACCAGTCTTCAAGCTGCATGCATTTCGTGCTCTGATGGAGCTGTGTTCTTGGAAGGGGACGTGTCATTTCTGCGGACCCCATCTTCTGCCAGAAAAAGGATATGCACAGCCCTCTACCATCTCTTGCCAAAGAGGGTCGTGGCAGAAACGTTCCTATTAGTTGTGCCCCGCTTCCTTGAAACCGATATGACAGCAGTTCATGACGAGCTCCTACGTCTAATACTTCGTCTAACAGGCTATAAACTCGCTATCACTGGCTATCGCTTTGTTCACTCGATGGACCAAGAACCTATGTTTGAGGAGGAAGCAATAGGACTGTTAACAAGAGACAGCTTAACTCGCAGCGCTGCAGAAGCTGTTGTGAAGGCAGTTCGCAGGTTCGCAGCGGACCGTGTGGAGACGTATGCCCTTCAGCTGGAGCTATCTGTGGATGGTGCTGAACTAGCCCCCATGAAAATTCACCTTCTCTCTCCGTTTGTCGGGAAGATGTCCAACACAACCCCTGTATCCGCGCCCGAGTGGCTCTCTATCTTCTGTGACTACCAGTGCGTAAAAGGGCCTTCCGATCACAACACCGTTATCTTGAAGTATCTTGATGCCAGAACACGCAAAGCAAGCTTTACTAGATATTTCAGCGCAGCCAAGCCTTCACCTGCCCACAAGAAAATACACAACTACATGCTCTCTTTACTAGAGGCCCAAGAATTCGGTGCTAAAACACTTACCATCTTAACTGTAATTAATCCAGAGCTACACAAGAAGCAGAGTATTCAGGGGGTGCTTCGTGCCATCTTAAAGGATGCACTTTTTCCCTCTTCCATTACGAACCCTGGGATTGAGATTGATTCACCAAAAAAAGAAAAAAAGTCAGTGCACATATGTGACTCTTCGATTGACTCGTCCTATTTACATGATGAGCACCGTAACCTGCACGACCCCACTACCGACGACCTAATTAAACACTTGCAGCAGAAGCTTGATGCTGCAACACAGGATCAGTTTACCCTGAGCAAGATGTTGATGAAGGAGCAGTATATCCGCAAGAACTTGGAGGATCATTTGGCAAAGCTAACAGCGGATCTCGCAAAGGCCCAAGGAGATGCTGAAAACGAGCGACGCAAGGTAACGTACCTGCTTAAGAAGCTTCACGAAGGGCCTGCAGAGGACGAACGACGGACTCTACGGGGCCTTGATGAGGAGTGTTCACCCATGACAACGGCAACTAATCCGCTGCTACCGATAAAGGAAAACAAGATAGAGGATACCCTAGATGAATTTTTATGCACTCTTCCAAACGGTAGGGACTCGGCAGACGCCAGCATAGCCTGGGATAAAATCACCATGGAGTTGGATGGGGCCAGGTGCTCATCTGGGTTACAAACCATCAGAGTGCCAAATACAGAAAAAGAAGATGAGGATTGCCATGGAACTAAGCAATTACAATGTTTGGAATATGAAAGTAAGATCTTAGAGCTCCAACAAAAATTACTCGAGAGCGATATTAGATTTAATAAGCTCCGTGAGCAAATTCAGGACGAATATGACACAAAGTTGCGAAATGAAATGTACAAGATAAAGGCAGAGGTAGAGCAGGACTTCGAGGAGCGTCTCCGAAATCTAAACCCCAAGGCCTGGTACGAGTATATCCAGAAAAATCAATAAATCGGTACGAGCATATGTCCATTGACTACAGGCAAGTCGATTATAGTAGTGATGTAATTAGCTACGCAAAGACGCTCCTCACTCTGCAAATAGACTCTAGAAGCATTCCCATCCTTAACACCATTGTTCAAAACTATGTCGGCGACTGCCAGTATAGGCAGCAAAGGATCCTACCGCAGCAGAACCAAAAGAGCCAACAGGCCATAAAGAAGTGATAGGCCGACCGTTCTGGGCACTTTTCGATGATTTTAAATCTAAGTGTAAACCTCACAACCTTTATGAGTACAAGACCCAGCTTCATGCTAGACCCTATCCCAGTGCCTCAGAGCTCACCCAACATAGCAAGGCCGCTTAGTAGAGGCGCAGGGTCCTATAAGTGCAAGCTCCCTGTTATTACATCAGCAGCTCGATCCAAACGATCGTCATCTGCACTCGCAAATAGCATGCAGTTAGCGCAGGATAAAATGCCACATATCATGGTCAAGAACAAAGATATCTCTGAGATAGCCACACCCGCCAAATCTAAGAGTCCCAGCACCAGTAATCCACTTCACTCACTTTCTTCTACACCGTTGTCTGTACGCAAAAAGGCTACTCAGTGCATACAAGGATCAGATCTGCCTGTGCCTTCTCCCAGTTCTTCATTAATAGAAGCTGATGCCGACTTGCAACCAGAATCGGTTTCTATAGCCAGTAGTTCGATGAAGGAGGCACAAAGAGCATGCTATCTTGATGCTTCTGGACTTGAGACAACTCCAGGAATACCAATTTTAGACCAGCTTACTGGAGTTACTACTGTTCCGTTTAGAGATGAGTCTACCAAATCTATCAAGTCATGCAGCGAAGATGATAACAGCAACGGAACTGAGAGTCGTGAAGAACTGAGAAAGTACTCAGTACAACAAGTAAGCTACGGGCCAACTGAAAGTGATGCTGGGTATGTTTCACGGAAGGCATGCTATCTGGGCATCGAGAAAACGACGGCGAAAGATGAGGGTGCTAATTTTATTGGGCAAATTCTTGCTGAAAGCGCCACAGAACAAAAGAGCCCAGCTGTGATAGAGTCATACTTCACCAAACAGATCGAACCGCCAATCTACAAGACCCATCGTTCAACAGAAAGGAAAATAAAGTCCCTGACACCTCAACCAATACTTAACAAGGATGGGATGGCAGTTGAGACGGGTAAACAAGGAGTACACCACACCAGGATACCAGAGAAGCAGATCCTCATCAGAACGTCTCCTCCGTTCAAGAGACTGATCCAGACACCGTATGGAGACTTCATCACAAAATTTGAGTGTCCATCTTTTAATGTCACACGATATAACACATTATCACGATTGAGGTGGATGAGCTATCAGATCTCGCACTTTGATAATAATCTTAACCCTGACCAAAAGATGCAGCCAGCAATCTCTAACATATTCTATTTTCAATCCGAGATATACCAGATTATAAAAGAAAAACTGTCCTCTTCAAGGTCTGACACCTCGAGGAGGTTTATATTCAGCACAGACGAGTTGGAGTCAATACTGGATGATTTTGAACGCTACTACAAAGAGTTTGAGTCTCTCCCCAAGCCAGTGATCATTCCACAGGAGTATGCACAGGTACATGAAAGTAATTCTGTTGATAGATATGGAGGTAGCAAGGTTCCTGAGTTCGACCAAACAATGTTTCAGGATGATAAGTTTCGCTACCACGTAGACTTGCTCGGGGATCAGTTCGGGTTTAACGCTATTCGGTGTCCTGCACCAGTTGAGGAACTCCTCCATAACGAAGACTTGGCAATTGCAGATGCGAACACAACCATAGAATCCATTGAGCGTGCTCGGGCAATACGATCCATGGAGAGGAGTGAAGAGCATAAGCACGATAGACAGATGGCTATGCTCATAAGGGAGAATCAGAAGATAGACCTATTTAACCCGAGGCTAATAACTTCTTCAGACACATATACAATAATGGACACAGAATGCAAAATAGAGGCAAGCCATGAGGCAGGGTACCTGAGACTAGACAGCTACGTCGCAGGGTCGCCGCTTCCAGAGGGGTCCATTTCTATTTCACAGCTCATGCAGCACGGTCTCTCGGTTGTAGAGGCAGAGAGAAGCGTAGCAACATCTATATACAAATCAAGCTCAACAGTGAGCTTTACGCGTGCATCTTAACAAGTCCACGGTAAGACAGAGCCATCATAAGATCTCCATCGGACCTGTATTTAGTGTAGATGTTGAGCACGATGGAAAGTTCGTTGTGAAACTGTTTTGCTCCATGGAGGGATATAGCTGCCTGACACTTGGGCTCAATGCAACCGCTTGGTGGCATAACGGTTAGCATGTGATATGCAGCGTCGTGAGAATCTCTATCCCCAGGGATTAGCAATTGAATATCATAAAGCAATGCTCTATCAGAGACATTGGTCAGAAGAATCCGGGCTGTACGTGTTCCTTTCTGCAGATATATGATTGTGGCCTTTGGAATCTCTGGCTCATATTCTGGGTGCGTATTATATAGTTGAGAAGGTGGCTGAGTCACCATTAGTGGAGTATTCAGTGCTAGCCCAGATAATTTGACATAGAATGCCTTTTTGGGACCAGGAGGTATTATCTGCGAGCGGCTGCACTCTGGTATTAGCTTGGTGTCACCATATGCTAACTGTTTCATGTGTGATAATCCGTTACGAGAGATTGTCTTGCTTGATTTCGCTCGCTCCTTGCATTTTGTTCCAGCAGGCTTCGCCACCATATTATCCCACATATTCGCACTCTTTGGTCTTGTCGACAGAGAAGGTGACGTGGTTGCTAGACGTTCAAGAGCGTCTAGCTCAAGGTAGTGCGATTTAGAAAACGCATGCTTCGTCCCAAATCCCCTGTCAAGCATACGCTTCTGAAGTAGAAGCGCTTCCTGCTTTTCGTCTGGAATAACTTGGCTATATGAGATGGTCAAGGTTCCATTATACTGGCCTGGGCGTTTGGGCGCAAAGTTGATTGGCACCAAGAGGCTAGACAACGGCTCCAGTCGACAAGTAGTCCTGTAGCTGAATGGAAGAGCTAAGCCAGAAAGAACAGCTATTACAGGATAATCAGAAGCATTATGAAGGGATATAGAACTAAAGGATTTTGCACCAGCAAAGGATGGAGGAAGGTTGACAAAGTAACTATCTGTCCAAAGACCGTCAAGAAAGCCATTGACGTTTTCTGCTTTAACGTTCATTGCACAATTTGAGATGAGCATAGCGGCACCGTTGGTTGACTGAGTATTGTATTGTGGGGCCGAACTTCCCATTAGACGATCCACACGGGTTACTTGGCTTGCACTTTTCAGAAATACCAAACTGGATGGGTCTATTTGCAGTGGAATACGTAGTAGGATCTGGTAACTCACTGAGGAAGCGTTAGGATGGGCAAGATTATTAATATTGATCTCGTACTTCTGTTCAAGGAAGCACGGCAAGTTTTCGCAAGAAGAAAGCGTTCTTAGTAATCTTTTAATGAGTTTTCTAGTGAATTTGACAACAAATGTAATGGTTGCAATGGGATACTCTGTTGAATCTCGGGTTGACTTAGTGACATTGGAGTATTTGTCCAAATCCTTCAGTGAAAGAATGATGTTTGTCTTGGAAGATTCTACTTCAGAAGCAAGGGAGTATCCAGGAGGTAGCTGTCCATGTCTATGAAGATAGTAGGGCGTCTCGTTAGTGGTATGCAACGCGGTGATAAAGCATTCGAACGCTGACGTAAGAATGGGAGCTGGAGCCCTACCAGAATCATATTGGGGCAAGTCAGCAATCGATTCTCTAACGTACTCACTAAGAATAGGTGTGCTAGCTGGAGTGACAGAAATGCTGACCTGTTTATTGATATGAGCTCCTCCACCAGGTGGTAACCTTGTAGGCATGATGACTGGAACAGATTGTGCAGCTGAAAGAACGTCTCCTTTGAATATGGGTTTTTGCAAAGACTGAGAACTGGAAAGTTGTGCACACATTGCATCAATTGCATGCTTACGTTGCTTAGAACTAGATGATCTTCCAGAAAGAAACAAGACATCTGCCCCTGGCCTCGAGGCTAAAGAATTCCGTGCATAGGCAAGGTGTTCCGATACTAATGCTTGCTGTTGGCGTCTTTCTCTCTGCGCATAGACATCCACATCAGGTAAATGTAACAACAGTTCTGGAAACGTCACGGATTGCCCTTCCTCCACTTTTATTAACGGGATTGATGCTAGGAAGCGCAGAAAAGGAAGATTGAAGCACTGAGTATTGTTCTCACTATTTGTGCACCGTGATCCCGCATATGTATAGTCAGGATAACTAGCCATAGCACCTTTTCTACTACATTGAATCTCAACCTTATGCTCCTGCAGATTAACAGGATTAACAGCTACATTTCGATCACAGACAATGCCATCGAGAAAGCGTACAGGCAAATCTATGCACTCACGGATACTGAAGCGGGATGGTGTCCTAATCGTATTTTGGAGTGTATCAAGGCTCTCTAGTTCATCTTGAAAGAACTGTCGGTCAAACCGAGCACCAAAGACACGCAAGAAAAGAGATGCCCCAGAATCTGTTACACTCATTCTATCTGAGCCTCTGTTGAAAGACTGTAAGAACATGGGTATTTCTGGTAGATCTGTTCCGCTAACGTCGGAATAAGCAATTGCAATTGTTATCTCTATTGTATGTTGCTCCCCAGGGGACAAGCGCCCTGTTAGCGGCCTATCAGCCTTAATGCTAAGGCGCATCCTCAATATGCTGGGATCGAATGTAACAAAAGAAAGAGAGTAATAAAGATAGTGTAGATCCTCTGCTGCATCTAAAACGTTAGTGTTACGAAGAGTCTCTGACTGCAAAAGAGAGTTCATAAATCCACTCTGATTGGCGTTATTTTCCACAGTAACGGAGCCTGTAAGGTAGCAAATTCCCCCTGTGGTGTTCACCCCACGATGAGATTCTAGGTAAGGGGGAAAGAACGGAGAACCACCCAGCAGAAACGAATCATTTAGAACTCTCCAGAACATGGTTGCATTGTACTTTGGACGCTCATATATTGGCACGCCGTTAACAGCCCACTTCATTGCCGGATTGTTGTAAATAATGCTATCCTCAGCAAAGTGAATGCACAATGGACGCACGTCCGGTAAATACTCGTCAGTGAAGTCTTGCTCGAGTGTATAAGGTGTGCTACTTTTTTCTTCCTTTAAATCAGATGCTAATTTGCTTACGCTGCGAGAATTATCTTTGATTGCTTGTGTGAGGCTCCTATACTCACTTAGGGTAGAATTGTACTGGTCAATGAGTTCTTTTTCTAGGGCTGTTGCGTTATTATCTGGACTTTTATACTGTAAATCATAACCAGATGGAAGTAGATGCTGCGAAGAGGGATTGGACACATGCTCAGGAATGGGTGAGTAAGGAAACTCATGCGATCTGACCCTCGAACCAAAACTTGGTAAAGATGCTCTAGCAGGTGAGTCTTGGTACATAATTGCAGTGTTGCCAATCAACGCATCTTCTGGCGATTGCATATATGAGTGTGTTGATCGTGATGGAGTTGGGGTCGAAAAGCGGTGAACTGAGGACGCATCATGGACTGAATCCTGATCACAATAACTGCGTCTAGAATAATCATCTGTAAAGGTAACTGATCGTTGGGGGGCAGATGAGACATTTGTAGATGCGTGCTCAAATGGATGCTGGGAAGTATTCTGGTTATTGGACTCCAATGGGTGGGCAGAGTGCGCGACTGACGGTGGGACACCGGTTGAGTTAATAATGGACTTTTCAATCTCATCGACTGGGGTGGCAGAGCTGGGGGTAGACGAGGTATGTGGCTGGGTCACGCCATATATTGAAGTATTGATGGCAGAACTGGACGGCGACTTTATTCGAGAAACAGATTGTGCAGTAACACTGTGTAGATCGTTAGGTGAAGTTTCCAAGGCTGGAGTCTGCCCCAGACAACTGGCTTTACACTCAGTATGTGACTGTGGGGATGTGATTGAGGGTGGCTTCTTGGGTGAATATAAAATATCTGCATGTGCAGAAGGAGCAGCAACAACTCGAGTTGCTGATAGTTCAGAAGTAGTCGAGGAAGGGGGTAGGTTAGATTTGCACAGACTACTAGGCTGATAAGAAGTGACTGCCTTCGGTGCCGCTTGGTGTACGCGAGTATCCGGTGATTCATCACTGTTACTAACTAGGTTATAGCCGCTTTCAATCACTAGTCTTCGAGGCTCAAGGGTGGAGGTCGACGCTGGTGGAATCACAGGTGGTCTACCGGGGGCGTGGTCAGCAAAATGTGTGCGAATAGATACAGAGTCTGAAGAGCTAAGCATTCGGTCATTTATACCTCCTATGGGGCGGGTCGAGTTGGCGAGTGGCTGTAAAGTAACAGACAGGTCTGAAGAAGACAATAGCTGCGGTTCAACGCTTTCTCCAATCGAGGATCCAGATAGCTCAGTGGTACAATGATTAGGTAGCATCCTGGTATTGATCCAGATGGGCTTTTCATCTAGCTTTCCGTTGTTGTAGCTGTACCAAACGCAATGGTTGATAAGAAAACGTAGTAAGTCGCTTTTAAATGGATAGGAAGTGTATGCGCTATAAAGAGAGTATGCCATTTTCGTTATGTCATCCAGAGCTGTGCCCATGCTGGCCTTAATTGACTCTGGAAATTCTGCTTTAAGGCTAGCAATGACATCTGTATGCATACCAGTGCGAAAAAGCGCGTCATCTGTAAGTAGAGATGCAAGTGCGTGAACAAGCACTGGTGCCATAAACAATGATGATGCGTCTGATAGTGTAGGCAAAAAGATGCGCTCCCCAGGGGATATGATCCCAATATCTGAGCCATGGAAGTTACGGGTACAAACAAAACCATGGGAGTTTCCTGTGTTTATGACTGTTAGTCCGTGTGTTCCATCACTAGTCGACTGAAAGAGTTCATAGTTTAGGTCTACACACGCTGCTAGGCAAAGGATTGGCACTTGATACGTGCCAATCACCTCTTCTGTATGAAGCTTAGCAACCTTAACAAGGATCTTTCCAATTGCAAAAGAACTGATATGCGCAGGAGAAAAGCTAATAGCAATCGCTTTCCTGTCATCAGGATTCATGACTAGTGCAGAGGGCTCGACCTTTACGGGGACAACAGAGTCGTTCTTCTCCAAGGCATAACTTAAATTGGCTTGCCGTAGTATGGTCTGAAGTATTACCATGAGTGGCTCACTATGAACAGCATGAATTCTTAGGGTAGACGACTCTTTTCCGTAGAAGAGAAAGTCGCTGGGTCCAATCCGGATAGGAAAAGAAGTCATCTTAAAACCAAGTTTTGAGATAAAAATCGCATCCTTGGAATGTCAGACTGGGGATGTAGTCTAAAATGCTTGCTCTGCCTCAGCAAGGATCTCTTTTAGTTTCGTAAGTCTATTTACACCTTCGGGTGACAACAGCCTCCCACCGGTACTTAGACCAGTCCGAAGCTGTATCGAGCTCCAGATGAGTAGTGAGCTAGATGACTCGTCTGCTCTCCACCTGAACATGATTGACGCACCATTTCCTTGTCTCTCGCATCTCCCTACTGTTGCGTAGTTTGGGTCAGACTGCGATGTTGCTATCAGTCTTCTGCTTCGTTCAAACACGTTCACAGCGCCCTGCAACTCTGGCAGGAACCACCTGGTCACCTGTGCACACAAAAAGTGCAAGAAGAGTAACACCTCAAACACGCTGCCAAACCATTGCTCCTCTATCTGATTGGGCGGACCAAGGCCCGCTGCCAGGCGGCAAAAGTGCGAGCCCCTGTTTGCAACCAGAGCAGCCAGGCTATCTGGAGCGATACATGTAGAAAAAAGCCCCACCAATGCCGTTGCGCCACGTAGCTCCATTGTAGCCACACCGTTAATCCTGTCAGTTACGGCCTGCACATCAGAAAGCCTGCACATCAGAGAGTCGGCGCCGGCCAACTTGCGCGCCCGCCTGCATGTGAGAAGCACCTGGAAAGTGTCGCTGGCTGTAAGAAGCCTGGGGAAGGCTGCCGGGTCAGTGGGAGGCAGCCGCGGATTGGCCGACGAAGCGGCTCGATGGGCTGTGAACGCGCATGCGTCAGCCCGCAGAATCTCCAGTAGGGGAAGGCAAGCGCTGAAAGGGTCTCCGCAGCCCTTGCCAAAGCCCAGCAGCATGCACAGCAGCGCTGTACCACACGCATAAACGCTCAGAAACGGGGCTGCGCCGGTGCCCAGGGGAGCAGTCAAGACGTCCCGCACAGTGTCTACGCCCCCGATGACACAGAGCTCCGCAAGGGCCGCTCCGAATGTGGTGGCGTCGAGTAAATGCGCGCACACAAGGCACAGCAGCAGTCTCGTTGTAGGCCAGTTGAGGACGCATTCGCTGCTCTCCGGCTGGAGGTCCAGGATCCAGAGGACGTACGACTGCTCCACCCCGAGCTGTAGGTCTGACAGCAGGACGATCCGCTCCAGCCTCTCGGGCCCCTCCCCTGCTGTGCGCGTTGCAAGGCTCGCTGCGAAGGCACACGAGGCAGGGCTGCGTCGTGCATCCTCGAGCAGGCCGTCACTCAGCGCCAGCAGCTCCGCGTCCTGCACGACGCCGCCGGTGGCGTGGTAGTTCGCCATCAGGGAGCGCAACGAAGACGCAAGCATGAGCCCTCCTCGGCAGCCTCTCCGGTTGTCCGCCTGTCCGGGAATTATTCTTGCCAAATTGCATACGATTGCATTTTGAGATTTCGTCTCCTTCCGTGGTGGACTGGAGCTTCAGCGTAGCGTCGTGTCTCCCAGGCCCGTCCACGCAGTGGCAGGCTACAGAGCCCGTTTGGCTGTCGCACAATGCACTGGCCTACCGGGCACGCTGGGCAGCATCTTAGCGCCTCCGACGACGAGGAGCCACTGGCCCTGGACTGCACCACTAGATCACCTAGCGGGCACGCGCATGCTTCTTTCCGGACCCCATTCATTCAGCTGCCAGCCCCGGAGGCGGAGCAAGTCGGGAGGCACCCCTCTGGCGAGAGCATGACGGACGGCAAGGGCCGGCAGCCTCGCCGTGGTTGCCCTCCTCGGCAGAGAGCCCGAGCCATCGCCCACTCACCGCGGTCTCCGAGGAGCCCTCACCTCCTAGTCCACCGGTCCGCATGCGCATCTACTTGCCACGCTATAGCAACGAAGGCCCTCACCGGTCTGGCTATCCTGCACTCGACGTGGAAGGTGTTTACATGCGTAATGCACCGGCCGTGGACCAAATCTTAAGTTTATGGCGCCCAGGGCGTCGTCGCCGGCGGAGGCTCCCTCCTTTCCGCCTGTGTCCTCCGCGCTGCAGATGCTTGTGCGGCCGCCTGTTCCAGCGTCAACAGGTGGGCATGACCCCGGTGGGGCGAGTCGTCTCCGAGAGGGGCGCAGGGCCTGCGACCTGCGTTCTAGGCTGGGCCTTCTTCTGGGCCAGGCTGACGCGATGTCGGGGAGAAGCCGAGTGGGCCCGGAGACGCACTGCGCAAGGCTCCACCAGCTTCTAGCGCGGCTCGCAAGGCTGCAGGAAACAGACCGCTTGCTGGACGCCATTGAGTGTTCGAGTGCCTGCATGGCACAGATCAGCGACCCGGCCTGCCTCCGGTGCCTTCTTCGCGCACACTCCGCCCTAAGCATATCCCCGTCTCCGGCTGGCCGTGGCGTCTCTCTAGAGAGGCAGCGGCAGTGCATGGCGTCGTCCATCTGTGAGCACTTTTCAGCAGGAATCCGAGGGGCGCTGGACAGGATCCTTGCTTCGCGCCTCCGCGCCTGCCACGAGACGCGCGCTCAAGCGCATCTTACGAAGCCAGAGGCCTCCGACCAGCTGGCTAGCCTCCTGTCCGGCCTCCGTGTGGAGGATGCTGCCTCCATTTCGGCGCACTGGAGCGACCAGCTCTTCTACACGGCTCTCTGCCGCGAAGCAGCCGTTGTCTGCGAGTCCCTGTCTTCACTCGTCCTTTCGGTGTCGGAACAGGTTAGGCGCTGTATGCACCTGGGCGACAGCGGACCCTTGACTGCGCTGCTCCACGCCGCCAGGTCTTTCGTTTCTGCGTGCGAGCACGCCTTTTCTGTGTCCTTCCCGACTGGGCTGATGAGTGAGAGCGGAGAGGCAGGCCTTTTGCTGAGCGGGATCGAAGAGACGGGGCCCTACTTTTCTGCGCGATTGAAGCTGGCCCGGGCAAGGGGGCGGCCTCGTTTAATCGGGCGGCTGTTCGGTCGGTCCGCTGCGTCCCCCATCGAGGCATATGTAGAGCGTATTCGTCAAAACTTCAGCGGCCCTGCAGCATGGGCTCCTCCCTACCCAGAGCCGGGCCAGAGCCTTGTGTCTGACAGCTCTGCTGCGAGGCGGTGGCACACTACCGGCGCAGGCCAGCTCTTCGTCGACTTCCTTGTTTTGTTTCTGGGGTCAATCTTTGATGCATTTACTCTCGGGGATCAGATTGCAACCTTCCCCTCTATAGGCCTGTATCTCAGCAACAATCCAGTGGCGGAGGAAGGCGGGCTATTCGCACGGGTCTTCGCTACATACTCAGGAATGGTTGCCAGTGAAGCAGGAGGTCTAAGGGCTATCGAGTAGAGCCATTACTCTGTCTCGACGAGCCGATCCCACCTCTCACCCGTCGCCCGTGCAGCGCCGTCCCTCCGGGCACACGACAGGGCGCCTCGTGTGCGACCAGGCCAGCGGGCTCCCCCCTGGGGCAACCCTCGGAGTGGGAGTCTCAGAGAGGAGGCCGCCGGGGCACCCCCACCCGCTGCACGCAATCCGGTCCACACCACAGCCTTTCTACTGATACCCCTGTTCGTGGTGAGCGCGCTTGCAGTGACCTGCCAGCAAGACGGGAACCATACAGCGACCTGCCAGACCGATAAGTGCGAGACGGTCGGTAGCACAGAGATCTGCACCGAGTGCAAGACCGGGGGCGTCCCAGTCGACGGCTTCTGCTGGCCCCCCGGCTCCCCCCAGGCCGCGGCAGCCGGGTGCACCCAAGCAGACGGGACTGCCCTCGACAAGACGGCAACCACCTGCGGAAAGTGCGGCGACGGGTACTTCCTCTTCATGGGCGGGTGCTACAAGACAACCGACGGGCCCGGCAGCGAGATATGCACAAAGGCTGAGGGAGGACTGTGCACTGAGTGTAAGACAGCTAACGGCCTGTTCAAGAACCCAGTTACACCATCAGAGAAGGGTAGCGAGTGCATCTTGTGCTCCGATACTATAGATAGAAACGGGGTCATGGGAGTCGCTGGATGCTCAGAATGCTCCCACACGGGCACTAGCGGACCGGCCACGTGTACAGAGTGTCAAGCAGGGTTCGTTACGAAGGGCAGTGCATGTGTGAAGTGCGGAGACGGCTGCTCTGCTTGCTCAGCTGATACTCCGACTCAGTGTACCGCCTGCGTTGAGGGGAAGTACTTGAAGGGTGGTAACACTTGTGTAGATGCTGGTGGATGTGACAATGGTAACTATGCGGACAAGAAGACCTGGACCTGTAAGGCCTGCAGTGAGATACAAGGATGCACCGCGTGTGCATACGACGACGCCACGGGAAAGCCGAAGTGCACCGACTGCGGTAGTAAGACGGTCAGAGACGAGCTGGATGGGACAACGACCTGTGTTGATGAGGCCGAGTGCAAAGTGGGCAAGACGCACTTCTACGACGCCTCGAAGTGCGTGCAGTGCGGCGACAATGGTAAGGGCGGAGTCCAGAACTGCAAGCTGTGCACCGCAAAAGGCACCTGCGAGGCTTGTGTCGACGGGTATAAAGTCAACGGAAACGCCTGCGAGGCCTGCACAGGAAACTGCGCAGAGTGCGGAACAGCGGGTCAAATCAACACATGTACAAGATGCATGCCGGGGTACTTCCTTAAGGATGGCCCGCCTAAGACATGCGTTCTCTGTGATGACGAGACAAGTGGGATTCCAGGCTGTGTCGAGTGCACAGGCGGCGTGGGGTCCCTCAAATGCACTGAATGTAAGCCCAACTACAGACCCAGCGGAGAACCTAGCGACCTCACATGTACAAAGACCTGTGAAGATGAGACTGCATGTGGAGGGACAGCAGGGGCCTGCGACGCCATCGTGGTCGGCAACGACGGCAGCATGCTCTCTTACTGTTCAAAGTGTGTTGGCGCCGGCTATGGCCCTATTAATGGGAAGTGCACCAATGCACTTGCAGGTAATACCTGCGCCGATGGCGTATGTACGCGGTGCACCAACAACTACTTCCTCTATATGGGTGGTTGCTATGATGTGTCGAAGGCTCCTGGCAACCTCATGTGCTCTGCGGCTCCAAGTGGGTTCTGCACCACACCGGTCGGGCGCTACTTCAAGATTCCCGGGGACTCTGCTGCTCAGCAGTCCGTGCTTGCCTGTGGCAACCCTGTGGGAGCGACCGCGGGCGACAAGGCGTACGTCGGCGTGCTAGACTGCACGGCGTGCGCGGCCCCGCAGGCGCCAGCCGCCAATGCGATGGCCGCGGCGGTCTGTAGTGCGTGCGACAAGACGAAGAAGCCCAACAAGGATGGCAGCGGGTGCACCCTGTGTGCGGTCGGCGGGTGCAAGAGCTGCGCCATCGACGGGATGTGCGAGGTGTGTGCTGAGGACAATAAGAAGCCCAACATGGCTGGAAGCACCTGCTATGTGTGTCCGGCCCAGGGCTGCTCTCACTGCAGCGCAGACAACAAGTGTGAGGCATGTACCAATAAAGACCAGAGACCCAGCCTGGACGGCACCCAGTGCATTGTCTGTGACATAGAGAGGTGCATGCGGTGCAGCGCAGAGGGCGTCTGCGGGGAGTGCGAGGAGGGCTATGTCCCGAGGGATGGCATGTGTGTGTCCTCTGGCGCCAACAGGGGCGGGCTCTCCACGGGGGCCATCGCGGGGATCTCCGTCGCTGTGGTCGTCGTCGTGGGGGGTCTCATAGGGTTCCTCTGCTGGTGGTTCATCTGCAGGGGGAAGGCGTGACTTAGGTAGTGAATGCTGTACAATGTGTGATAATGGGTGATAGTGGAGTGAGATATGCACACAGGCCAGTAGTGGAGTGTGCACTGAGTGTAATACAGATAGTCAGTACATATTCCAGAACAAGGCAGAGAAGGTGACCCCTGGTGGGGAGTGCATCCTCTGTCATGATGCCACGGGAGCGAATGAGAACAAAGGAGTGGCCAACTGCCTCAAGTGTACAGCACCGGGGAATGCAGGACCTGCCACGTGTACAGAGTGTCAAGCAGGGTACTATAAAGATGGTAACGGTGCATGTGTCAAATGTAATGAAGCTTGTCTGACTTGCAGCGGTGAGGGCGCAACTAAGTGCACCCTCTGTGCGGGCGAGAAGTATCTCGATGGGAATAATTGTGTAGATGCTAGCAGTTGTAATGGAGATAAGTACCCCGACCCAAGCACCGGCAAGTGCATAGCTTGTAACGCTGGAGCAGATCAGGGGGGCATACCAGAGTGCACTGCTTGCACGTACGATGCAAAGCTACAGAAGCCGAAGTGCACCGCCTGTGGGGGAGCCAAGCCTCTCCTTAAAGGGTATGTCGATGGATCAACAGAGTGCGTGGATAAGGCGGGATGTGCAGCGCTAAACACAGTGGGAACACACTTCCTAAGCCAGGATGAGAACAGTTGCATACTATGCAGCGCTACCGGAGGAACCGCCCCCAACAAGGGAATTGCTGAGTGCAGTGGGTGTAAGAAAACCGACCTGGCACAGCCTCCAATCTGCTCAGAATGCCTCCCTGGATTCTACTTTGATACCACCTGCAAGCCCTGTGGGACCAACTGTGCCACCTGCAACAGCGCTAATGCTAACCAGTGCCAAACCTGCAAGCCCGGGTTCTTCCTGAAGAGTGGCGCCCCTGGTGAGTGTGTCTCATGCGACAGTGTGGACAATAAGGGCCGCGAAGGGTGCAGTGCATGCTCTAACACTGGTGGATTCAAATGCACTGAATGTAAGCCTAACTACAGGAAGCAATCCAATGGAGATGCGGGGGATGACTATACATGTGTGAAGACCTGTGAGGATGACACTGCTTGTGGTGGTACCTCTGGTGCCTGCGATGCAATAGTGATTGATGATAAGGGTGTAGAGCATCATTATTGCTCATACTGTGGAGAAGCTAATACGTATCCTATAGATGGGAAGTGTAATAGTGCTAAAGCAAATAATCAATGTGATCAAGGTGTATGTACACAATGCACTAACAACTACTTCTTGTACATGGGTGGGTGTTATAAGTATGATACAGAACCAGGAAGCCTCATGTGCAAGACAGCAGCCGATGGTAAGTGTACAGCTGCCAATGAGAATAATAAGTACTTCGTAGTCCCTGGTGCATCCAACACTGATCAGTCTGTCCTGGCCTGTGGCAACCCATTAGGCACACTAGTAGATACTAAGGCATACGTCGGGGTAGAGGGCTGCTCCCAGTGTACAGCCCCAGCAGCTCTGTCTGATGGTGGTATGGCCCCCGCTGTCTGTACCTCCTGTGACAGTAGTAAGAAGCCCAACAGGGATGACATGTGCGAGGCATGTAGTAGTGGGAAGGTGAGCCCTGGGAGGAAGTCATGCGTGGATGGCTGTCCCAGCAACTCCACTGATGATAACTCTGTCTGTGTGTGCAACGATGGGTACAGCCCTGATGATGCTGGGGCCTCCTGTGTGTCCTCTGGCAGTAATAGGAGCGGCCTCCGCACGGGGGCCATCGCGGGCATTGCCGTCGCCGTGGTCGCTGTCGTGGGGGGCCTCGTGGGCTTCCTCTGCTGGTGGTTCCTGTGCAGGGGGAAGGCGTGACTTAGGTAGTGAATGCTGTACAGTGATAGTGATAGTGCTATGTGGTGTGGGGGTGATAGTGATAGTATGAGACTCCTCTTCATGGGCGGGTGCTACAACAAGGATGCACACCCTGGCAGTGAGATATGCACAGCAGCCAGTAATGGAGTGTGCACTGAGTGTAATACAGCTAACGGCCTGTTCAAGAACCCTGCTACACCATCAGAGAAGGGAAGGGAGTGCATCCTCTGCTGGGATACCAAGGGAGCAGATGGATATACGGGGGTGGCTAACTGCCTCAAGTGCACGGAACCAACTAATAGTCCAGGACCTGCCACGTGCACTGAGTGCCAAGCAGGGTACTATAAAGAGAATAACGAATGCAAGCAGTGTGATCCGTCCTGTCTGACCTGCGATGGAAGTGGTCAGAATCATTGTACATCGTGCCCAGAGGGGAAGTACCTGAAGACTGACAAGTCATGCGTGAATAATAATGGATGCACTGGAAACACTTATGCTGACCCGGAGTCGGGGAAGTGCCTTCCTTGCAACACGATAGATCAAGCATGTACCCAGTGTGAGGTTGATTCGACTACCAAGAAGCCGAAGTGCACAGCTTGTGATAACAGTAAGATCCCCAGGACGGCCCTTGATGGGACCTCGACGTGCGTGACAAAAGACTACGCTGGATGTAAAGGCGCTGACGAGGCCCTATTTATGAAGGAGGACAAAACATGTGTTTTATGCAGTACCGTTTCAGCTGGAGCCGATCCAAATGACCAGGGCATTGCCGGGTGTAAGAAGTGTACCAAGGACTCGGCGACACCGCCGACCTGCTCGGAGTGCCTCGATGGATACTACAGTAGTGGTAGTGGTACGGTTACATGCACCGCTTGTCCAGGTGCTAACTGTGCCACCTGCACTCAAACTGGCAATGATAAGTGTGATACATGCAAGCCTGGGTTCTTCATGAAAGGCAATGGTCCTACTGGTGAGTGCGTTGCTTGTGATAATGCACAGGGGGGCATCGATGGGTGTGCCGAGTGCACAAAGGAGTCTACAGGACCTCTCAAGTGCACAAAGTGCAAGCCTAACAGGAAGCCCGCTGGAACCTCAGACAACTATACATGCACAGAGAAGACCTGCGAGGACCCCACGGCTTGTGGGGGGACAGCTGGCTCTTGTGATGCCATCGTAATAGATGATCAGGGCACCACAAAGCACTACTGTTCCTATTGTGGAGATAGTTCACAAGCTCCTATAGATGGTCTCTGTGCTAGTGAGGCTCAAAAGGCTGGGAATACTTGTGCTAATGGTGTATGTACACAGTGCACCAACAACTACTTCCTATACATGGGTGGCTGTTATAGCACTCAGAAGGCTCCTGGTAGCTTCATGTGCAAGACAGCAGGTAATACTGGGATCTGCACAGAAGCAGCCAACAATAGGTACTTCGTAGTGCCTGGTGCATCCAACACTGATCAGTCTGTGTTGGCTTGTAGTAACCCCCTTGGCACACTGACAGGCACTGGTAATACTGCTAAGGCATATGTGGGGGTAGAGGGCTGCTCCCAGTGTACAGCCCCAGCAGCTCTGTCTGATGGTGGTATGGCCCCCGCTGTCTGTACCTCCTGTGACAGTAGTAAGAAGCCCAACAGGGATGACATGTGCGAGGCATGTAGTAGTGGGAAGGTGAGCCCTGGGAGGAAGTCATGCGTGGATGGCTGTCCCAGCAACTCCACTGATGATAACTCTGTCTGTGTGTGCAACGATGGGTACAGCCCTGATGATGCTGGGGCCTCCTGTGTGTCCTCTGGCAGTAATAGGAGCGGCCTCAGCACGGGGGCCATCGCGGGCATTGCCGTCGCCGTGGTCGCTGTCGTGGGGGGCCTCGTGGGCTTCCTCTGCTGGTGGTTCCTGTGCAGGGGGAAGGCGTGACTTAGGTAGTGAATGCTGTACAGTGATAGTGATAGTGCTATGTGGTGTGGGGGTGATAGTGATAGTATGAGACTCCTCTTCATGGGCGGGTGCTACAACAAGGATGCACACCCTGGCAGTGAGATATGCACAAAGGCTGAGGGAGGACTGTGCACTGCTTGTAATACAGCTAACGGCCTGTTCAAGAACCCAGTTACACCATCAGAGAAGGGTAGTGAGTGCATCTTGTGCTCCGATACTATAGATAGAAACGGGGTCATGGGAGTCGCTGGATGCTCAGAATGCTCCCACACGGGCACTAGCGGACCGGCCACATGCACTGTCTGCCAAGATGGATACATTAAGAAGGGTGATGCATGTGAGAAGTGTGATCAGTCCTGTCTGACCTGCGATGGAAGTGGTCCGAATCATTGCACATCGTGTCCAGAGGGGAAGTACCTGAAGACTGACAAGTCATGCGTGAATAATAATGGATGCACTGGAAACACTTATGCTGACCCGGAGTCGGGGAAGTGCCTTCCTTGCAACACGATAGATCAAGCATGTACCCAGTGTGAGGTTGATTCGACTACCAAGAAGCCGAAGTGCACAGCTTGTGATAACAGTAAGATCCCCAGGACGGCCCTTGATGGGACCTCGACGTGCGTGACAAAAGACTACGCTGGATGTAAAGGCGCTGACGAGGCCCTATTTATGAAGGAGGACAAAACATGTGTTTTATGCAGTACCGTTTCAGCTGGAGCCGATCCAAATTACCAGGGCATTGCCGGGTGTAAGAAGTGTACCAAGGACTCGGCGACACCGCCGACCTGCTCGGAGTGCCTCGATGGATACTACAGTAGTGGTAGTGGTACGGTTACATGCACCGCTTGTCCAGGTGCTAACTGTGCCACCTGCACTCAAACTGGCAATGATAAGTGTGATACATGCAAGCCTGGGTTCTTCATGAAAGGCAATGGTCCTACTGGTGAGTGCGTTGCTTGTGATAATGCACAGGGGGGCATCGATGGGTGTGCCGAGTGCACAAAGGAGTCTACAGGACCTCTCAAGTGCACAAAGTGCAAGCCTAACAGGAAGCCCGCTGGAACCTCAGACAACTATACATGCACAGAGAAGACCTGCGAGGACCCCACGGCTTGTGGGGGGACAGCTGGCTCTTGTGATGCCATCGTAATAGATGATCAGGGCACCACAAAGCACTACTGTTCCTATTGTGGAGATAGTTCACAAGCTCCTATAGATGGTCTCTGTGCTAGTGAGGCTCAAAAGGCTGGGAATACTTGTGCTAATGGTGTATGTACACAGTGCACCAACAACTACTTCCTATACATGGGTGGCTGTTATAGCACTCAGAAGGCTCCTGGTAGCTTCATGTGCAAGACAGCAGGTAATACTGGGATCTGCACAGAAGCAGCCAACAATAGGTACTTCGTAGTGCCTGGTGCATCCAACACTGATCAGTCTGTGTTGGCTTGTAGTAACCCCCTTGGCACACTGACAGGCACTGGTAATACTGCTAAGGCATATGTGGGGGTAGAGGGCTGCTCCCAGTGTACAGCCCCAGCAGCTCTGTCTGATGGTGGTATGGCCCCCGCTGTCTGTACCTCCTGTGACAGTAGTAAGAAGCCCAACAGGGATGACATGTGCGAGGCATGTAGTAGTGGGAAGGTGAGCCCTGGGAGGAAGTCATGCGTGGATGGCTGTCCCAGCAACTCCACTGATGATAACTCTGTCTGTGTGTGCAACGATGGGTACAGCCCTGATGATGCTGGGGCCTCCTGTGTGTCCTCTGGCAGTAATAGGAGCGGCCTCCGCACGGGGGCCATCGCGGGCATTGCCGTCGCCGTGGTCGCTGTCGTGGGGGGCCTCGTGGGCTTCCTCTGCTGGTGGTTCCTGTGCAGGGGGAAGGCGTGACTTAGGTAGTGAATGCTGTACAGTGATAGTGATAGTGCTATGTGGTGTGGGGGTGATAGTGATAGTATGAGACTCCTCTTCATGGGCGGGTGCTACAACAAGGATGCACACCCTGGCAGTGAGATATGCACAAAGGCTGAGGGAGGACTGTGCACTGCTTGTAATACAGCTAACGGCCTGTTCAAGAACCCAGTTACACCATCAGAGAAGGGTAGTGAGTGCATCTTGTGCTCCGATACTATAGATAGAAACGGGGTCATGGGAGTCGCTGGATGCTCAGAATGCTCCCACACGGGCACTAGCGGACCGGCCACATGCACTGTCTGCCAAGATGGATACATTAAGAAGGGTGATGCATGTGAGAAGTGTGATCAGTCCTGTCTGACCTGCGATGGAAGTGGTCCGAATCATTGCACATCGTGTCCAGAGGGGAAGTACCTGAAGACTGACAAGTCATGCGTGAATAATAATGGATGCACTGGAAACACTTATGCTGACCCGGAGTCGGGGAAGTGCCTTCCTTGCAACACGATAGATCAAGCATGTACCCAGTGTGAGGTTGATTCGACTACCAAGAAGCCGAAGTGCACAGCTTGTGATAACAGTAAGATCCCCAGGACGGCCCTTGATGGGACCTCGACGTGCGTGACAAAAGACTACGCTGGATGTAAAGGCGCTGACGAGGCCCTATTTATGAAGGAGGACAAAACATGTGTTTTATGCAGTACCGTTTCAGCTGGAGCCGATCCAAATTACCAGGGCATTGCCGGGTGTAAGAAGTGTACCAAGGACTCGGCGACACCGCCGACCTGCTCGGAGTGCCTCGATGGATACTACAGTAGTGGTAGTGGTACGGTTACATGCACCGCTTGTCCAGGTGCTAACTGTGCCACCTGCACTCAAACTGGCAATGATAAGTGTGATACATGCAAGCCTGGGTTCTTCATGAAAGGCAATGGTCCTACTGGTGAGTGCGTTGCTTGTGATAATGCACAGGGGGGCATCGATGGGTGTGCCGAGTGCACAAAGGAGTCTACAGGACCTCTCAAGTGCACAAAGTGCAAGCCTAACAGGAAGCCCGCTGGAACCTCAGACAACTATACATGCACAGAGAAGACCTGCGAGGACCCCACGGCTTGTGGGGGGACAGCTGGCTCTTGTGATGCCATCGTAATAGATGATCAGGGCACCACAAAGCACTACTGTTCCTATTGTGGAGATAGTTCACAAGCTCCTATAGATGGTCTCTGTGCTAGTGAGGCTCAAAAGGCTGGGAATACTTGTGCTAATGGTGTATGTACACAGTGCACCAACAACTACTTCCTATACATGGGTGGCTGTTATAGCACTCAGAAGGCTCCTGGTAGCTTCATGTGCAAGACAGCAGGTAATACTGGGATCTGCACAGAAGCAGCCAACAATAGGTACTTCGTAGTGCCTGGTGCATCCAACACTGATCAGTCTGTGTTGGCTTGTAGTAACCCCCTAGGCACACTAGTAGGCACTGATAGTACCGCTAAGGCATATGTAGGAGTATATGGCTGCTCCCGGTGTACAGCACCAACAGCTCTAACAACAGCTGGCATGACTGCTGCTGTGTGTACCTCCTGTGACAATAGTAAGGTGCCCAACAAGGATGGCACTGGGTGTGTGACATGCTCTGACACCAACTGCAAGAGCTGTGTGATGGATAATATATGTGGGGAGTGTGTTGATGGATACAGTCTAGAGGGTGGTAAGTGTGTGTCCTCTGGCGCCAACAGGGGCGGGCTCTCCACGGGGGCCATCGCGGGGATCTCCGTCGCTGTGGTCGTCGTCGTGGGGGGTCTCATAGGGTTCCTCTGCTGGTGGTTCATCTGCAGGGGGAAGGCGTGACTTAGGTAGTGAATGCTGTACAATGTGTGATAATGGGTGATAGTGGAGTGAGATATGCACACAGGCCAGTAGTGGAGTGTGCACTGCTTGTAAGGTAGATAACCAGTACATATTCCAGAACCCGGCTGCAACACCAGAGAAGGGAAGGGAGTGCATCCTGTGCTGGGACACGGTGGGAGATGGCGCGACAAAGGGAGTGGAGAACTGCGCCACATGTACGGCACCACAGAATGCAGGAGCAGCTACATGTGATACCTGCACAGAGGGATACTTTCTAAATAGTAACGGGGCATGTGAGAAGTGCAACGACTCTTGCCTGACCTGTGAGACGTCGGCGACCCAGTGTACCTCTTGTAAGGGAAATACGTTCCTGAAGGATAATGCATGCGTGAATAATAATGGATGCACTGGAAACACTTATGCTGACCCGGAGTCGGGGAAGTGCCTTCCTTGCAACACGATAGATCAAGCATGTACCCAGTGTGAGGTTGATTCGACTACCAAGAAGCCGAAGTGCACAGCTTGTGATAACAGTAAGATCCCCAGGACGGCCCTTGATGGGACCTCGACGTGCGTGACAAAAGACTACGCTGGATGTAAAGGCGCTGACGAGGCCCTATTTATGAAGGAGGACAAAACATGTGTTTTATGCAGTACCGTTTCAGCTGGAGCCGATCCAAATTACCAGGGCATTGCCGGGTGTAAGAAGTGTACCAAGGACTCGGCGACACCGCCGACCTGCTCGGAGTGCCTCGATGGATACTACAGTAGTGGTAGTGGTACGGTTACATGCACCGCTTGTCCAGGTGCTAACTGTGCCACCTGCACTCAAACTGGCAATGATAAGTGTGATACATGCAAGCCTGGGTTCTTCATGAAAGGCAATGGTCCTACTGGTGAGTGCGTTGCTTGTGATAATGCACAGGGGGGCATCGATGGGTGTGCCGAGTGCACAAAGGAGTCTACAGGACCTCTCAAGTGCACAAAGTGCAAGCCTAACAGGAAGCCCGCTGGAACCTCAGACAACTATACATGCACAGAGAAGACCTGCGAGGACCCCACGGCTTGTGGGGGGACAGCTGGCTCTTGTGATGCCATCGTAATAGATGATCAGGGCACCACAAAGCACTACTGTTCCTATTGTGGAGATAGTTCACAAGCTCCTATAGATGGTCTCTGTGCTAGTGAGGCTCAAAAGGCTGGGAATACTTGTGCTAATGGTGTATGTACACAGTGCACCAACAACTACTTCCTATACATGGGTGGCTGTTATAGCACTCAGAAGGCTCCTGGTAGCTTCATGTGCAAGACAGCAGGTAATACTGGGATCTGCACAGAAGCAGCCAACAATAGGTACTTCGTAGTGCCTGGTGCATCCAACACTGATCAGTCTGTGTTGGCTTGTAGTAACCCCCTTGGCACACTGACAGGCACTGGTAATACTGCTAAGGCATATGTGGGGGTAGAGGGCTGCTCCCAGTGTACAGCCCCAGCAGCTCTAACAACAGCTGGCATGACTGCTGCTGTGTGTACCTCCTGTGACAATAGTAAGGTGCCCAACAAGGATGGCACTGGGTGTGTGACATGCTCTGACACCAACTGCAAGAGCTGTGTGATGGATAATATATGTGGGGAGTGTGTTGATGGATACAGTCTAGAGGGTGGTAAGTGTGTGTCCTCTGGCGCCAACAGGGGCGGGCTCTCCACGGGGGCCATCGCGGGGATCTCCGTCGCTGTGGTCGTCGTCGTGGGGGGTCTCATAGGGTTCCTCTGCTGGTGGTTCGTGTGTAGAGGGAAGGCGTGACTTAGGTAGTGAATGCTGTACAATGTGTGATAATGGGTGATAGTGGGTGATAGAGGGTGATAGGGTGATAGTGGAGTGTGATATGCACAAAGGTCAGTAGTGGAGTGTGCACTGCTTGTAAGGTAGATAACCAGTACATATTCCAGAACCCGGCTGCAACACCAGAGAAGGGAAGGGAGTGCATCCTGTGCTGGGACACGGTGGGAGATGGCGCGACAAAGGGAGTGGAGAACTGCGCCACATGTACGGCACCACAGAATGCAGGAGCAGCTACATGTGATACCTGCACAGAGGGATACTTTCTAAATAGTAACGGGGCATGTGAGAAGTGCAACGACTCTTGCCTGACCTGTGAGACGTCGGCGACCCAGTGTACCTCTTGTAAGGGAAATACGTTCCTGAAGGATAATGCATGCGTGAATAATAATGGATGCACTGGAAACACTTATGCTGACCCGGAGTCGGGGAAGTGCCTTCCTTGCAACACGATAGATCAAGCATGTACCCAGTGTGAGGTTGATTCGACTACCAAGAAGCCGAAGTGCACAGCTTGTGATAACAGTAAGATCCCCAGGACGGCCCTTGATGGGACCTCGACGTGCGTGACAAAAGACTACGCTGGATGTAAAGGCGCTGACGAGGCCCTATTTATGAAGGAGGACAAAACATGTGTTTTATGCAGTACCGTTTCAGCTGGAGCCGATCCAAATGACCAGGGCATTGCCGGGTGTAAGAAGTGTACCAAGGACTCGGCGACACCGCCGACCTGCTCGGAGTGCCTCGATGGATACTACAGTAGTGGTAGTGGTACGGTTACATGCACCGCTTGTCCAGGTGCTAACTGTGCCACCTGCACTCAAACTGGCAATGATAAGTGTGATACATGCAAGCCTGGGTTCTTCATGAAAGGCAATGGTCCTACTGGTGAGTGCGTTGCTTGTGATAATGCACAGGGGGGCATCGATGGGTGTGCCGAGTGCACAAAGGAGTCTACAGGACCTCTCAAGTGCACAAAGTGCAAGCCTAACAGGAAGCCCGCTGGAACCTCAGACAACTATACATGCACAGAGAAGACCTGCGAGGACCCCACGGCTTGTGGGGGGACAGCTGGCTCTTGTGATGCCATCGTAATAGATGATCAGGGCACCACAAAGCACTACTGTTCCTATTGTGGAGATAGTTCACAAGCTCCTATAGATGGTCTCTGTGCTAGTGAGGCTCAAAAGGCTGGGAATACTTGTGCTAATGGTGTATGTACACAGTGCACCAACAACTACTTCCTATACATGGGTGGCTGTTATAGCACTCAGAAGGCTCCTGGTAGCTTCATGTGCAAGACAGCAGGTAATACTGGGATCTGCACAGAAGCAGCCAACAATAGGTACTTCGTAGTGCCTGGTGCATCCAACACTGATCAGTCTGTGTTGGCTTGTAGTAACCCCCTAGGCACACTGACAGGCACTGGTAATACTGCTAAGGCATATGTGGGGGTAGAGGGCTGCTCCCAGTGTACAGCCCCAGCAGCTCTGTCTGATGGTGGTATGGCCCCCGCTGTCTGTACCTCCTGTGACAGTAGTAAGAAGCCCAACAGGGATGACATGTGCGAGGCATGTAGTAGTGGGAAGGTGAGCCCTGGGAGGAAGTCATGCGTGGATGGCTGTCCCAGCAACTCCACTGATGATAACTCTGTCTGTGTGTGCAACGATGGGTACAGCCCTGATGATGCTGGGGCCTCCTGTGTGTCCTCTGGCAGTAATAGGAGCGGCCTCCGCACGGGGGCCATCGCGGGCATTGCCGTCGCCGTGGTCGCTGTCGTGGGGGGCCTCGTGGGCTTCCTCTGCTGGTGGTTCCTGTGCAGGGGGAAGGCGTGACTTAGGTAGTGAATGCTGTACAGTGATAGTGATAGTGCTATGTGGTGTGGGGGTGATAGTGATAGTATGAGACTCCTCTTCATGGGCGGGTGCTACAACAAGGATGCACACCCTGGCAGTGAGATATGCACAAAGGCTGAGGGAGGACTGTGCACTGCTTGTAATACAGCTAACGGCCTGTTCAAGAACCCAGTTACACCATCAGAGAAGGGTAGTGAGTGCATCTTGTGCTCCGATACTATAGATAGAAACGGGGTCATGGGAGTCGCTGGATGCTCAGAATGCTCCCACACGGGCACTAGCGGACCGGCCACATGCACTGTCTGCCAAGATGGATACATTAAGAAGGGTGATGCATGTGAGAAGTGTGATCAGTCCTGTCTGACCTGCGATGGAAGTGGTCCGAATCATTGCACATCGTGTCCAGAGGGGAAGTACCTGAAGACTGACAAGTCATGCGTGAATAATAATGGATGCACTGGAAACACTTATGCTGACCCGGAGTCGGGGAAGTGCCTTCCTTGCAACACGATAGATCAAGCATGTACCCAGTGTGAGGTTGATTCGACTACCAAGAAGCCGAAGTGCACACTGCGGTGGTCAGAAGATGGTGAGACGGCCATCGATGGCACGACACCTGTGTCGATGCAAAAGGCTGCGCAAGTAACGTGACGGATCCCATTCTATGATGGAGCACCAAGCATGTGTTGTATGAGTAAGTTTAGAAGCTAATAAAGGGACGCCGGGTGTAAACATGTAAAGAACGGAGCCAAGCCGACCTGCTCGGAGTGCCTCGACGGATATTACATAGTGGAATGGTGGTACGGTTACATGTGAAGCCTGTGGTGCCAACTGTGCCACCTGCACTCAAGCTGGCAATGATAAGTGCACTAAATGCAAGCCTGGATTCTTCATGAAACAACCCGGCTCTACTGGTGAGTGCGTTGCTTGTGACAGTACAACAGATGGTGGCCGTGAAGGCTGTAGTCTATGTTCTAACAATAATGGGTTCAAGTGCACTGAATGTAAGCCTAACTACAGGAAGCAATCCAATGGAGATGCGGGGGATGACTATACATGTGTGAAGACCTGTGAGGATGACACTGCTTGTGGTGGTACCTCTGGTGCCTGTGATGCCATAGTGATTGATGATAAGGGTGTAGAGCATCATTATTGCTCATACTGTGGAGAAGCTAATACGTATCCTATAGATGGGAAGTGTAATAGTGCTAAAGCAAATAATCAATGTGATCAAGGTGTATGTACACAATGCACTAACAACTACTTCTTGTACATGGGTGGCTGTTATAGCACTCAGAGTCCACCAGGCAACTACATGTGCAAGACCGCAGGTAACAATGGGATATGCACAGAGGCGGCCAATAATAAGTACTTCGTAGTCCCAGGGGCAACCAATCAGAATCAGTCTGTATTGGCATGTGGTAACCCATTAGGCACACTAGTAGATACTAAGGCATACGTTGGGGTGGATGGCTGCTCAGCATGTACAGCCCCAGCAGCTCCATCTGATGGTGGCATGACTGCTGCTGTGTGTACCTCCTGTGACAGTAGTAAGAAGCCCAACAGGGATGGTAGTGGGTGCTTCGCATGTGCTATTGAGGGATGCTCCCACTGCAACAGGGATGACATGTGCGAGGCATGTAGTAGTGGGAAGGTGAGCCCTGGGAGGAAGTCATGCGTGGATGGCTGTCCCAGCAACTCCACTGATGATAACTCTGTCTGTGTGTGCAACGATGGGTACAGCCCTGATGATGCTGGGGCCTCCTGTGTGTCCTCTGGCAGTAATAGGAGCGGCCTCCGCACGGGGGCCATCGCGGGCATTGCCGTCGCCGTGGTCGCTGTCGTGGGGGGCCTCGTGGGCTTCCTCTGCTGGTGGTTCCTGTGCAGGGGGAAGGCGTGACTTAGGTAGTGAATGCTGTACAGTGATAGTGATAGTGCTATGTGGTGTGGGGGTGATAGTGATAGTATGAGACTCCTCTTCATGGGCGGGTGCTACAACAAGGATGCACACCCTGGCAGTGAGATATGCACAAAGGCTGAGGGAGGACTGTGCACTGCTTGTAATACAGCTAACGGCCTGTTCAAGAACCCAGTTACACCATCAGAGAAGGGTAGTGAGTGCATCTTGTGCTCCGATACTATAGATAGAAACGGGGTCATGGGAGTCGCTGGATGCTCAGAATGCTCCCACACGGGCACTAGCGGACCGGCCACATGCACTGTCTGCCAAGATGGATACATTAAGAAGGGTGATGCATGTGAGAAGTGTGATCAGTCCTGTCTGACCTGCGATGGAAGTGGTCCGAATCATTGCACATCGTGTCCAGAGGGGAAGTACCTGAAGACTGACAAGTCATGCGTGAATAATAATGGATGCACTGGAAACACTTATGCTGACCCGGAGTCGGGGAAGTGCCTTCCTTGCAACACGATAGATCAAGCATGTACCCAGTGTGAGGTTGATTCGACTACCAAGAAGCCGAAGTGCACTAACTGCGGTGGTCAGAAGATGGTGAAGACGGCCATCGATGGCACGACAACCTGTGTCGATGCAAATGGGTGCGCAACAAGTAACGTTGACGGATCCCACTTTCTAAATGATGGTAGCACCAAGTGCATATTGTGTAGTGATGATAGTGAAAGTTTAGAAGCTAATAAAGGGACGCCTGGGTGTAAAACATGTAAGAAGAACGGAGCCAAGCCGACCTGCTCGGAGTGCCTCGACGGATATTACAATAGTGGAAATGGTGGTACGGTTACATGTGAAGCCTGTGGTGCCAACTGTGCCACCTGCACTCAAGCTGGCAATGATAAGTGCACTAAATGCAAGCCTGGATTCTTCATGAAACAACCCGGCTCTACTGGTGAGTGCGTTGCTTGTGACAGTACAACAGATGGTGGCCGTGAAGGCTGTAGTCTATGTTCTAACAATAATGGGTTCAAGTGCACTGAATGTAAGCCTAACTACAGGAAGCAATCCAATGGAGATGCGGGGGATGACTATACATGTGTGAAGACATGTGAAGACCCCACGGCTTGTGGTGGTACCTCTGGTGCCTGCGATGCAATAGTGATTGATGATAAGGGTGTAGAGCATCATTATTGCTCATACTGTGGAGAAGCTAATACGTATCCTATAGATGGGAAGTGTAATAGTGCTAAAGCAAATAATCAATGTGATCAAGGTGTATGTACACAATGCACTAACAACTACTTCTTGTACATGGGTGGGTGTTATAAGTATGATACAGAACCAGGAAGCCTCATGTGCAAGACAGCAGCCGATGGTAAGTGTACAGCTGCCAATGAGAATAATAAGTACTTCGTAGTCCCTGGTGCATCCAACACTGATCAGTCTGTCCTGGCCTGTGGCAACCCATTAGGCACACTAGTAGATACTAAGGCATACGTCGGGGTAGAGGGCTGCTCCCAGTGTACAGCCCCAGCAGCTCTGTCTGATGGTGGTATGGCCCCCGCTGTCTGTACCTCCTGTGACAGTAGTAAGAAGCCCAACAGGGATGACATGTGCGAGGCATGTAGTAGTGGGAAGGTGAGCCCTGGGAGGAAGTCATGCGTGGATGGCTGTCCCAGCAACTCCACTGATGATAACTCTGTCTGTGTGTGCAACGATGGGTACAGCCCTGATGATGCTGGGGCCTCCTGTGTGTCCTCTGGCAGTAATAGGAGCGGCCTCAGCACGGGGGCCATCGCGGGCATTGCCGTCGCCGTGGTCGCTGTCGTGGGGGGCCTCGTGGGCTTCCTCTGCTGGTGGTTCCTGTGCAGGGGGAAGGCGTGACTTAGGTAGTGAATGCTGTACAGTGATAGTGATAGTGCTATGTGGTGTGGGGGTGATAGTGATAGTATGAGACTCCTCTTCATGGGCGGGTGCTACAACAAGGATGCACACCCTGGCAGTGAGATATGCACAGCAGCCAGTAATGGAGTGTGCACTGAGTGTAATACAGCTAACGGCCTGTTCAAGAACCCTGCTACACCATCAGAGAAGGGAAGGGAGTGCATCCTCTGCTGGGATACCAAGGGAGCAGATGGATATACGGGGGTGGCTAACTGCCTCAAGTGCACGGAACCAACTAATAGTCCAGGACCTGCCACGTGCACTGAGTGCCAAGCAGGGTACTATAAAGAGAATAACGAATGCAAGCAGTGTGATCCGTCCTGTCTGACCTGCGATGGAAGTGGTCAGAATCATTGTACATCGTGCCCAGAGGGGAAGTACCTGAAGACTGACAAGTCATGCGTGAATAATAATGGATGCACTGGAAACACTTATGCTGACCCGGAGTCGGGGAAGTGCCTTCCTTGCAACACGATAGATCAAGCATGTACCCAGTGTGAGGTTGATTCGACTACCAAGAAGCCGAAGTGCACAGCTTGTGATAACAGTAAGATCCCCAGGACGGCCCTTGATGGGACCTCGACGTGCGTGACAAAAGACTACGCTGGATGTAAAGGCGCTGACGAGGCCCTATTTATGAAGGAGGACAAAACATGTGTTTTATGCAGTACCGTTTCAGCTGGAGCCGATCCAAATTACCAGGGCATTGCCGGGTGTAAGAAGTGTACCAAGGACTCGGCGACACCGCCGACCTGCTCGGAGTGCCTCGATGGATACTACAGTAGTGGTAGTGGTACGGTTACATGCACCGCTTGTCCAGGTGCTAACTGTGCCACCTGCACTCAAACTGGCAATGATAAGTGTGATACATGCAAGCCTGGGTTCTTCATGAAAGGCAATGGTCCTACTGGTGAGTGCGTTGCTTGTGATAATGCACAGGGGGGCATCGATGGGTGTGCCGAGTGCACAAAGGAGTCTACAGGACCTCTCAAGTGCACAAAGTGCAAGCCTAACAGGAAGCCCGCTGGAACCTCAGACAACTATACATGCACAGAGAAGACCTGCGAGGACCCCACGGCTTGTGGGGGGACAGCTGGCTCTTGTGATGCCATCGTAATAGATGATCAGGGCACCACAAAGCACTACTGTTCCTATTGTGGAGATAGTTCACAAGCTCCTATAGATGGTCTCTGTGCTAGTGAGGCTCAAAAGGCTGGGAATACTTGTGCTAATGGTGTATGTACACAGTGCACCAACAACTACTTCCTATACATGGGTGGCTGTTATAGCACTCAGAAGGCTCCTGGTAGCTTCATGTGCAAGACAGCAGGTAATACTGGGATCTGCACAGAAGCAGCCAACAATAGGTACTTCGTAGTGCCTGGTGCATCCAACACTGATCAGTCTGTGTTGGCTTGTAGTAACCCCTAGGCACACTGACAGGCACTGGTAATACTGCTAAGGCATATGTGGGGGTAGAGGGCTGCTCCCAGTGTACAGCCCCAGCAGCTCTGTCTGATGGTGGTATGGCCCCCGCTGTCTGTACCTCCTGTGACAGTAGTAAGAAGCCCAACAGGGATGACATGTGCGAGGCATGTAGTAGTGGGAAGGTGAGCCCTGGGAGGAAGTCATGCGTGGATGGCTGTCCCAGCAACTCCACTGATGATAACTCTGTCTGTGTGTGCAACGATGGGTACAGCCCTGATGATGCTGGGGCCTCCTGTGTGTCCTCTGGCGCCAACAGGGGCGGGCTCTCCACGGGGGCCATCGCGGGGATCTCCGTCGCTGTGGTCGTCGTCGTGGGGGGCCTCGTGGGCTTCCTCTGCTGGTGGTTCCTGTGCAGGGGGAAGGCGTGACTCGGGTAGTGAATGTATCAATGGATCCTGGTGATGGCCACTAACTTAGGGATAACGTCCGTTGTATCGTCTACTCAGTGTTGCCTTGTGCTCATGGGATGCTGTGCACAATAGGGAAAGGCACCGTGTGGCAGGAGCAACGATCCGTTCATCGGAATCAGCTGTAGTGGACAAGGCTATTTAGGAGGTATAGTCTACGCATTACGAAGTATGCGTAGTCGGCTACAGCTTGGCAGACAAGACTAGAAGATAAAAATGGCGTCCTTCATAAATCCAGACCTAAATAGGTCAGAAACAAGTATGGACGGAGAGGTGGAGTACCGACCAGTTCTTCCTTTTATTCAGAATAAGCACTATACCTCCATGGGAGAAAAGTGGTACGTTAAGTATCTACTGCTTCCTTGCTATCTACCACTTTCCCCCTTCGTTCTTCTCTTGCGAATAATGATTATAATACCGCTATTTCTGCTATTGGCACTGGCATGCTTCTTCTTAAATTTGGGGACAGATCCTACCAGGCCATTCGATAGAGTTAGGGCAACATTCCTTGTGCTGATAACAGCCCCCATAATTCGTCTCATGCTCTTTACTATGGGATATTGTGTAATAGTACGAAATCGAAAAGGAAAGGCTAAATGCCACGCTATTGTTGCTAATCATACAGACTTTATGGACATACCATGCATGTATTGCGCAGAAAGTACCTCATATGTTTCTAAAGAAGCCGCTACCCGGTTCTGGGCCATCAGGGCCATTGCGACAGCCACGCGCACCATTTTAATTCGTCGCGATATAGCTAAGTATACCCATGAAGAAGTAACCCAACTTATCTCTCCCGGTTGTGACACTAAGTCCCTGTCCGGCTTTTGCCAATTAGAGGCCCGTGCAAAGATCATGAAAGAAGAAGATAACGACCTTTGGACACCCCTTTTGATATTTCCCGAAGGCACCACGACGACTGGGAAGAGTCTTCTCCGCTTTCACACATCTATTTTCCGCTTAGGAGTCTCTGTCCAGCCAATCTCCATTAAATATTATTCATGGATACACACTGAATATGTGGGCAAGAGCCTCTTCCGTGTCCTTATACGGAAGCTTTTCAATCCCTTCTGCGTAACAGTGATAACATATCTTGAGACTGTAGCTTCGAATGGCGAACTTTCTCCTAGAACACTTGCAGATGTAGCTGGGAAGCGCATAGCAGACTCTCTGCATATCCCCTATCTTCCGTACACCAGTGAAGATGGCTTCTATTTCCGCAATTTACGTACCACATCAGAAAAGTGTAGCCCGGAGTTTATTAGGGATTATGGGTGGATCGGAACAGAAGATGCCTTGAATTTGAAACAAGATGTGGCGTTTACAGAACAATATCGTCTTCCGAAGGGCCCGATCATCCGACATCCTGAGTGCTGAGGAAGGCCATGTAAGATGCTAATTGGTCCATAGGGCGCGTTGATACAGGCTCACACGCCGGTTTCGGAATAATAAATAATATAGCAACTGTGTGCATTACTCCTTCACCTATAATTGTCGCTACTAGAGTCACAAGCACAGACCGGAACAAGGACATAGACACACCAAGGAGAAAGATCAATAGGAAGAGTTCAAGAGCGAACGCCACTGTTAAGTACATTTGTTTTTAGCTGTGGCCGTAGAGCTATACAAGCCCTCCCAATTCTACACGCTCGAAGGCGTTTCCTAGATCGTTAGATGTGTGTCCCGACCCCCTTTGTGGATCCGATGTAGCAGCATTACGAGTACCTCGATGAGAGCCTATAGACGGTAGACAGGAGGGAGGTTGAAGATCTGATAATTCCAATGACTTCTCTGTAGTGCTCTGTGACCGTGTAATCCGGTTTAGCGGTACAAGCTCTTCATGTATCGTAGATTTGCCGATAGATGAGTGAGGTCTGTTGCTTATACGGCTCTCTGTAGAGTTTGCACTCAGAGCAACCACAGGAGCTGTAGTATCTTGCAGAGTAGTGGGCGTCACCAGTGATGGAAGTGGGGTCTGATAAGATGAGTTTGTTCGGATAGTGGTTTGCGCATTGACTTGGGAGTTATTCTGGGCGTTAGCTCTGGATGATGCAGATCTTTGGAACACGGCAGAAGGTGTAGGCCGACTGCTGGTCTTGGAAGGAACCACCCGATCTAATGAGACTGTGTTAATCATAAACTTCATTCCCGAAATGTCTTTTCGCCTGTCTAGCTCCCTACTCCTCTCATAACCATCCCTGTTGGTAGACGGTGGCTTGATGTTGGCTTGAATAGCTTGAATAATTTTTCTGGACGAAAGGCCTTGGCTTTTTCCCTTTTTTGGTGTGTCAAGTGGGATTACTGGCGTAGTCTCAAGGGTAGGGGTTAAGTTGACCCTCTGTGTAATCAGCTGCCGCTGCACCGGGGTTGAGAAGGAAGATGGCAGCAACTTGTCTATAGATCGTGTAGTAGGAAGATTAGAGAGGTCTGCATATTGTGCTGTTTGGTCAAGACACTCAACAGTAGAAGTTAAAGGAGTTATGGCGGTGAACAGAGAGCTGGAAGCAGGACGACTTTCAGAGTTATTGTTGGTGTTACTAGCTCGAGCAGAGTCATCCTTTTCGTAAAGTGTTGATAAGTTGTTAATGCTGGACCCGTAGTCCTGAGTAGGGCCAGAATGCGATTTATGTTGAGAGCTATTGGTCTCGTTAATTAATGAACTGTTGAGAGGCATGGCCGTAGGCGGATCAGCATCGCAAGTTGAGCACATTTCATGTGCTCCATCCAGTTTAGAATCTTGATTTGCATCCACATCAGCAACAAGGCAGCAATTTCCCTCAGTGGCAATCTGTTGTAGTTGCTCATCTGTTAAATTAGGCGGAAGCTCAATGGCACTGCGGCCTATGGTGCCTAAATTGGCTGGTGTCACTAGCTCCATGGAGTGATAGCCCCGAGCACTCAAGGAATACCTATTATTTATATTAATGATTTCCTGCAGCTCTGCGTTTGCTTCTTGCCAACTAATGAACTTGCCGGGTCCCATCATGAGACTCTTTTGACCTGTCTCAGGGTCACGATTTCCGGTCGACTTTGATCTATAAAGATTGCCAAAAATAACGTTGATTATATTGGAAGTTTTTTCATTAATTTGTATTCCTCTTTCAAGGACATTTGTACGCTCAAGCAATTCAAGCTCGCTGGTTGTCAACCCACCATTGAGAGGACGCTTGGAAATCGTTAGACCGTGGAGGGACTTATTCAGAGAATTCATAAACATGCCGTGATGGTGGTAGTTATATCGTGAGACAGGTTCTTCACGGCCATAGTATTTTATTCGTAAAAATTCAGTTATCTCTGAAGGACGCGTAATAGAGTCATGAAGTCTACTATAGTGGTCACTCAGCTTTTGCATACATTGGATCCGTCGACTATTCATCTTCTCGTTTATAATTGCAGCCTCGTCGTAAAGACGCTGGTATACGTCATCTATGTTCCGTATATCTGCTGGCTTCAGTGGCAAATTTGTAAAGAGAAAGCCGTTGGCTGTAAGGCCACTCTTCTTAAGAAGAGTGTTTGCTATTTCAATTGCTACCTCCTCCTTCTTTCGCGTCCGTTCTGAAGCATATTTGTCGAAATCTTCCTCATCAACAAGCCCTTGGGGCGATTGAATTCCCTTATTAATCAGATTGACAGCCTTCTGTATTTCTGTTTTGATTTGCTCTAAAAGCTGGTGTGCGAGAGTAGCAGTCTTGTCTAGATCTTCAAGCTCCTTTTCAACTGCAATTCTCTTATCTACATTGATGTCATCTTGCTGCTCTGTGCCTACAGCAGGTTGCGGCTGTTCGGTGGAGCAAACAGATTGGTCTGGGCCCACTAGATTGACCAGATAGCTCAGTTCATTGGTTCTTGACTTGCGATCTTCTGAGGCTCCCCTTGATGCACACACAGAACCGGGCTCTGCTCTATTAATCAGGGTTGACATGTCCAAATTAACAATCCAGCCATCTGTGCAGCTAGCTGCTACTGATACAGGAACATATTCAACTTTTTCCTTGAGACGAGATGCATAACTTTCTAACGTGTCCAGGGAGCTAATAAGATTGCCTGGACCATTTTTCTGTAGGTATTTAACGAATAGTGCCTTCTTTGCCGCCAACACTCGACGTTTGTTTCGCATGAGGCGTTCTCTTGTGCGACTTCTTTGAAGATCTCTCTTAAGGGACACAAGATGCTCCAGAACCTGCTCCTGAATGAAGAGCCTAACTGCTCTGTTGAGCTTAAACTCTTTAACTTCATTTAAAAGATACTCTTGGAATCTTTCAGCACGATCGCGTGAAATGACTTGCACCACATTCTTGCACAGTGGCCGAACCTTAATGTTATTCATGATACCATTACCATTGTACGAAGCAGTATTCAGAGACGATGGCTCTCCGTTGTTAGCTTCATAAATCATTGGTAAATATCGCTTCAAAATCTCTCTGCTTCGAATAGAATATTCATGACTAGATGCTGTGTATGTAGGCTGTTCATCAACGATTTGGGTTTTAGACCTTGAGAGCTGTAAATCTATACCGTTAACTGTAACATAGCCACAGCAAGGACTGGAGGATGGACGAGGTTCCAGGTTAGGCTTATTCTGCATTGGAGATAAGGGATCAAGACATACCTCCTCAACATCAGAAGCTCTCGTGTGGATATGCCCGGCATGTGAGAAAGGGCGCTTCAGCTGCCGCATTACGACGGTGTCTTGATGCTGCTCATATGTGTTAGTTTTCCTTGAAACTAAAAAGCAACCCTCTGTACCTCCATCAGGGTGTGTGGAAATGTCAACATAAAACTCATCTGAGGAGAAGCTCAGATCAAGCTCTTGAGGCTCTTCGGAAAGCTCAGGAAGAATGGCGAAGTCAGCAATCGCTTGAGTATCCTTGCAGTAAGACGTGTAGAAAGAAGTTACATCAAGGATTCTTTTAGCCGCTATATAGGCTTGTACATCCTTAGCGCAAACAACCCGTGGATCCAAGCTACGCGACTCAATGAATGCTCTAAACGAATCTGTCAATAATAGGGTATTAAATAGCTCTGCAGGATTGTAGATAGGAATGTGATGAGAATTCCCACTCATGGCAATAAATCCATCGGAGGCAGTGCTATTTCTGAGACTTAGTGGTGTGAAGGCTTCGTCCTTGTTGCCCTCAGTAATAATTGGAACAGCAACTTCTGATTGTTTGCACGACTTAGCAATATCGTCACCCACTTGAACCGTGACCTTATCGCTTATCACTTTAGCACTCTGATTGTATAGATAATTGAATAGGTCTGGATCGTGGGCATCTGAAAACTCTAAATCGTGTATAGAATTATCTGAATACTCTATGTAATTAATAAATGAATCATCAAGGCTACTATCATACTTGAATCTGGTAGGCGTATCTGGGTCAGCACAGGGAATGGAAAGGATCCTATCTACTTCCCGCGGTGCAAGAGACGACACCAAGAGTGGTGTCAGGTCTTTGTCTATTTCCTGGCAAAGGTTCGGATTGCCCTTCCTGGCTATATTCTGCTTGAATAAGGCGTGCTCAAACTGCTGCCTATCAGAGGTGGATAGATGGGTATAGATTTGCGTGACGTCTGGGGCCAAGACTATGTTCATCTGTGGTTGAGACGACTTCAGTTGCGGTATTGTCAGGGGATCCATCGAGATAGTAGAGGCTAAATTGTCACCGAAGCGCACACGCATTGAAATTGCTGGTGAAGGAGAACCAATAGATGGATCGCGAATATAACCTTTGAAGGTGCGGCCATGCGGCGCATGCTGAGAGGAATTGCGGCGAGACTTATCTGTAAAGCTGGTTGTTTTGTCATAAATACTACGCTTTCTCGAACCCGAAGGGGTAACAAAAGGTGTTTCACCCTGGACACTGGATCGCTTGTCAGTGCTGCCTTTATGCGCTGCAGAAGCAAGGTTCATATGCTCATTCTCGTCCACTTCTGCCTCCTCTCCATCATCTATACTGTATGTAATGGCCGTAGCGTCCACATATTTGCCACAATGGGGACAAAAGATGTCTGTACCAAGGAAATTGCCAAACTCGTCATAGTATCCGCCTCCATTCTGCATAGTGTCCGGACCATAAGACGTAGATTGAAAGCGAATTGGAGTATCATGCAAGTCTGGTTGAGAAGGATCTGCTAGTGTTGAGTTCCGATGTACAGTTGACCTGTTAGACATACTATTAAGGTTAGGCATCCATCCACGACCAGGAGTCCGCATTGAAGCACTTCTAGAAGCAGTGCTTCCTTTGCTGTACATACTGGGATCAAGTAAGGGATTGAGCTGGAGCCGCTTCTCTGCAGCAATATCCCCCTCCCAGTCTATGGATCCATCACTGTCAAATGAACTATTGAACTCCTGCGGCTCCGGATTGATGTAGTTTTCAGCTATTGTTCTGTCAAGACGCTTTAATATCGTCTGTTCACTGTCTGAGTCTTTTATTTTTATTCCAAATGTTTTTAACAGTGCCTTCCTTATCCAGTAGAGCATGTCTAGTTGCTTGTCAATGGCCAAAGGTGTTGCTCGCGTTTCAAAACCGGTCATAGGATGTTCTCTGCCTCTCTTTCCGTGATCAAATTCCAAGAAGCGTTTGTACGTTAGTATCTTGCGTCTATGTTGAAGCTCATTAGCGCGATAGCGGCGCAATTCAGCGTACACGGCCTCCTTGTCTCCGCTCAGCATAGATTCTAAAATCTTTATATCACCGTTTAGCTTATCAATTAACAGATCTTTTGGCTCAAATATTGAACGTTTAGTAAAAAGATTGGTCGGGGTCTGGCCCGATAGTGGTTGAGTGTTGACCTTGTCTGGCGTAGCTGACCGCGCCTCGCCAGATAAGAAGCTTTGAAGTAGTGAATTGTCCGATAATTCTGCAAAATCAGCTTCTGTGTATGGCTTGTTTTTCTGTCGCTGAGGTGAGCGCATATCGACACCTGTCAGTTTGTAGAGGTATTTTTCCAGCTCTTCCTTTCTATAATTGGCCTTGAACGTGGCTTCATGGGCCATATTGAGCTCTTTCGTCTTACTAGACAGGTCCTGCTTAAGGAACTCAAGCATCTTCATCGAATCTTCTAGCTGCGTGATGTAGGCATTACGCCGCTGAAGCTTATCCATGAGCTGTCCACGAGTCTGTCGGATATCTAGATCGTCACAATGGAGGTCATCTGAGCTACTAGGAGAGGAGAGAGTGTCATTCCCGGCCAACATTTGCAATCGCTGCTGACTTTCCTTGGCCGTTTTCTCAAGCTCTATGGCGGATACAGCCTCCTCTATCTCCCTCTTTTTCTCGGAGCCTCTAAGTAGTATGTCTTTGAGATGCAAGGTTTGCCCATACTCAACATAATCACTACGCATGAGCTTCAACAAGAGCCTCTTAGACTTCTCTGTTTCTGCCAGATACATATCTCCAATCTTTTGTTTCTGAAAGAGCATCTCCTTCAGTCGTACAATCTCTGTTAAAAAGTTAGTCTTCTCTGCCAATTTAGCGTCGACCACAGACTTTTTGGCTAATTCGTTTATGTTGTTCATTAACTGTGATTGTGCAAAGGCTACCGTGAGATCAAAAATCTTTGACATATCGCTTTCATGTTCCTGAATGTGTTTTGAAATACAATCCACGACACAATACTCAACTTCTTTTTTAATGAAGTGGTAAAACGAAGATTGCAAAAAGGATTCAGCCTTATCGATGAATGGCTCGAAGATAGGCAAGACAGACCGGGCCTGCGTGTGGTCGGTTCGGACATCACAGTGAAGAAGTTCCTCAAACATGACATACATTTTCCGATTAGCTATGTCGGACTTCAGCTGCAGAAGAGCTGCGCTCATAATGGACGACAAATGATCGCTAATGCTCTGAGTGGCCTGAGCAAGCACCTCCTTAGCAGAGGCACCCATCATTTCAAGCTTTTTCTCGTGCTGCTCAATGTACGACTCATTTGGGTTATGCATAAGGACGCGTTGCCCGTGGCCGACTGGAGCGCGGTTCAAATCGAGCGACGGAGTTGAGAGGCTCGTAGATAACATGCTCCGCCGCCAGTTATTGGAAACCGCTTCGCTAAACGATTGCTCTGCGTCTAATTGACTATACTGCTTTCCTGGAGTGTGCGTTTTATTAAAAGAAAGAGGCACGGAGGATATAAAATTCCCATTTTTGCGGGACTGCACGCCACTGTATGGACCTTTTTGAACAGTGTTTCGAAATCTATTCTGCAGGAGATTATCGCCAGGCAGAAGCATTGATATCTAAGCTCATCAGTCACTCTCTACAGAATCAGCAATGCCCTCCTTTGGTCTTGGCGAGGTTCTTTACACTTCTTGGCTCTTCTCAGTTGCGCTGCCAATCCTACCATAGTTGCATGACCTCTTACCAATCTGCAGAACAAATCCTTCGGGAGGCCTATGGTCCAACGTCTCCTTTTCTAGCAACCGTTTACATCAATATGGGGATTGCATACATGGCTCAATCTGATCCTGTGAAGGCGCTTACTTATGCCCAGCGTGCCAAGAACATTGTAGACAAAGATCTGTCTGGGAAGTCGTCTGCCGTTCTTCAAGGGAGCATCTACCATCTAATGGGGTATGCAGCAGACATGCAAGTTGACAACAAGACGGCAAAGGATTATTATGAGCGTGCAGTTAAAGTGCGAAAGAGCACAGATCCATATAGTGATGCCTGTGGAAAGTCCAGCTATAATTTGGGATCACTGCTCCTGTCCATGCGCATGATCGAGCCAGCAGAGCAACACCTAAAGACTGCCCTACAAGTGTATCAGCACTTAGTTCAAAAGAAACCGACTGTTTATGGATTAGCACAAGCTCGAGTCCTTTACCGCTTAGCACTACTATATAAGGAAAGCAACAGACAAGCCCTCGGCGCAAAGGCGGCAGAAGCTGCTGTAGAGCAATTTAAACTTGTTAAAGACCCCAAAAGTGCAGAGTGCTTAAGCGCATCTGCTCTTTTGAATTACTTTAGATATGGAAGCTCAAGAGGAACCTCAATCGAAGAGTCGTCTTCACTAGCTCTTGATTGGTTATAGGATACTTGATATCAGCACATATCTGCTTCTAGGAGTCTTTCTGCATTCTCTAAGAAGGCAATCATATCTGCCTGACCTGCTTTAATGGCTATATCCAGTGCTTTTTCGCCGTTCTTGTTTCGAAGAAATACCTCCTTTTCTACCAGCAATGATGCTATATCTACGTATCCTGCCTCAGCGGCTATCATAAACGCAGTCACACCACTACAACCATGTTGAAAACATTGCAACCCAAGTTCTCGTTGAGCAAGAGCCTCGGCTGCCAAAGCATGATGGTTCATGACAGCAAAGCATAGCGCAGTCCAGCCATACGTCGTTACTGAGCCAGCTTCCGTGTCTATCAATAACCCTACGCTAGTTACGTCTCCAGTTGCTGCAGCCATCATAAGGGCGGTTTCTCCTCTCTCATTTGCCATCTTTCCTTCCCACTGCACCAACTGTTTCACTACGTCTGTAAACCGGTGCTTCACAGCAAGCATTAAGGCTGTGTTGCCATTTTCATCTTGCTGGCCAGCCTCAGTCTCCAAAAGACGTTGTACAGTACTTGTATGATTGTTGATGGCGGCAAACATAAGTGCTGTCTTTCCCTTGCGCCCGTCCGGAAGTAAGACATGCATGCGCCCCTCTGTGGCGAGCAGGAGTAAGACTACAGCCTCATGGTCTCGCTCTGCTGCGAGCATCAGTGCTGTCATACCATTGCAATTTCTCATCCCCGACTGCGTATCAAGGTAACGTTCAACAAGAGAAGCATTCCCTTTCACTGCTGCAATCATCAAATCAGTTGTACCACACACATCTGTGGTCGAGCTTTGCGTTTTACTGAATGTCACGTCTCTGCTCAGGGCGTTAAACGAACCTCCTACTGCGTTGTGTAGGGCCATTAGTTGCAGATTTGCGGGTTTCGTTGTCATTGACATGGATGGCAATCTTACACTAGCGGATCTAACAGAAGAACCTCCACCATTGCGCTCTAAGAACTGTGGCTTTTGTTGTAAGCAATCTTGCCCAGTATTTAGGTTGCTAAGGGTCAAGCTATCAGAGTTCATGTCCACGTTGCAATCGGAAGCATGCTTTTTTCTTAATGAGTCTGTATTTGAAACAGAAGTACTGTTATTGTTTAATATACCATTTGAGCCGATAGACTTTCTGAAACTTGATACCACGTGTTTGCAGGTTAAATTGGGAGTTTGAAGCGCAGAGGATGAAAAACTACTATGCGATCTGGCTCCATGACGTATGGTATTAGCCATCTTCGACATGGATGGGGTGTGTACAATGGAACTCGTTTTACCTTTGCTGCTTGATCTCGTGTACACTATGCTTGCGCTGGTAGGTAGTCTGGATCTGTCGATAGCACAGTTAGTCGCACCATCCGCATACGTGGACTTTGTAAGAACAACCTTACCAGCGAGATGCACGTTTCCCGAGGCTTTAGATGTCTTTAGATCAGTGTGTATATATGCAGAAACTACTGGACTGCTTGGATTCTGCAGGAATGTGACAATATCTCCACTAACCATCCCTACCAGCTTCTTGATTGAGTCCGCAACTGGTGTTGGATGGCCAGCGATCTCTGTTATGATATCGGGGTCCCAATGATGCGTCTTTTCTGCATTGCTAAGCAGTTGAAGGGATAACCTAACATCTAGTAAAGTCGGACGGGAATTATAATCGGGCTTGAGCATTTCTGAAATTAGCAGCTTCATTCCTTCGCTGACGCTGCTAGGAAGTGGAGCATATTTGCAGTTAATTATGTTATGCCTCAGAATAGCTCCCGTTTCTGCGGAGAAGCATCTCCTTGCTGCAAGGGCCTCATACAGAATGCATCCTAGAGCCCACACCTCCGATTGCTCATTATAAATGTTACTAGTAAACACCTCGGGTGCAGTATACGATATCATGTAGTCTGCTCGAGTTGATATAGAAATCTGTCCCGATGAATGCCATGAGCAAAGTCCTTTAAGTCTGATCTTTCCTGTGCTGAGTAAGAGGACAGATTTCGGCGTAAGAGCGCCCATAACGGTAGCCCCATCAAGTCCACAGGCCGAGGAGCGGAGAGCGCTCAAAGCATGTGCTATCTGAGACCCAATAGCTCGTGTCTTTTCCTCTGTACAAGGTATTCTTCTTTCCCGAGTTCTTACAAACAAGTCTTCTAATGTCCCGTCGTCACAGTATTCCATGATCAAATGGATAACGCTAGGCTTATTGTTGCGCAGCACCCTGAGGTAACGAGTGGTTAATTTTCCATCTAGCTGTTGAAACAGGTGTATTTCAGCTTCAAGCATCTGCTGCTGTTCTTGTTTGAGCTTTGATACGTCTATTTGCCTGCATGCATAATATGCACCAGAGGTTTTGCCGCGCACTTTCAGGAGACGCTCACTGGGGCGGTTGACAATATCTTCTATTATCTCAAAGTCTCTAGAAAACTCGTCAACGGACATTCTGTCAACCGCTGAGTGAATGGGAGCAAAAAATGATTAAAATTCCCATCTTTTACATTTCAGAGGAGCGTTCCTGGCTGAAATAAGAGCTTTCTAGAAACATGGCAGGGGAAGGGAGTGCAGGGGAGCAGATTGATCCCGTCATTTTGGCCCAAAGAGTAAGGAAGCTTCCTGAGGAGTATCGTGAATGCATTGATCTGATGAAGCGAGGAGACTTACCAGAAGCCTGCGTTCAACTAATTAGTTTGGGCGAAGTACACGTTCAAGAGGTTCGACAGCACAAGCACATCCTTGGAACCATGGAGGCAGCGCTTAAGGATCAAACGGAAAAGGAGCTTCTGTTAGAGCGAACACAGAATGCGCTCGAAGCTAAACTAAGCAGAATGGAGACGGAATTACGGCATCTACGTAGTCAGAATGAGGCGAAAACTACAGAATTACTCCTATTAAAGCAAACTATGGAAACTCAAAGCGCCACAATGGATGAGGCCTTTCAAGAGAATTATGATAAGTTAGAAAGATGCTTACTAGAGCGGGATGAAGAAATTAGTCGACTTCAAGAAATAATCACAGATAGAGATCGAGTTATAGCAACCAGCCAGGCGCAAGTCGCTGAGCAGAAAAAGGACCTTCAACTCATGCATGAAATCAATGAGAAAGCAATAGCGCTGTCAGCAAAAGTAGATGCGTGCATCAGAGAGCGGGCAAATATGGAAGCACTGCTTGTTGAAAAGGACACGAAGATACAGGAGCTCCATAACATCATCATAGACATGGGTGAGAAGTCTCTCCGCGACAAGCAAACCGAGGATCTGGAGATATATAAGCGTGTTGCTACAAATTCTGTCTCTCTGGGCCCCGATGTTCCACTGGAAAAGTCTATTCGATTTTCGACCCGCATAGAGGTAATAGAAGAGGGAGAAAACGGTGTCATTGAAAGAAGACAACAAGAACTCAAGAAGCGCCGACGTCGGGTATCGAAGGTCTCCTTAGGAGACTCTGGAACGTCTACCAGTGATAACGGTGGCTCAGCTTCAGCTACAGATCTTGAATATGAGTATATAGAATCCGACTCAGAATCATCCAATGACATAACTAAGGAGACAATCCATAGAAAGCCTGTCCACGCGACTACTCAGACTGAGTACAACTTGAAAATCCACAAGATCCTTCAAGTGAGCAATGAGGATGACAAAGATCTTATTATGGAGCTTAAGAGAGCCCTCCTCATCAAGATACGAGAAATCTATAAGATAAAGCTGGGGCTGGGCATTGTTAACACAGTTCAAGATGAAATTCTAAAATCGGACTTGTTTAATAGCAATGTTGTTGAAACACTTGTATTACAATCATATAGAGACGGGTTATGGGAGCAGGATCTAGAGCTAATGAGAGCGCTGACAACACAAAATTACAAACCTGTTGACAACACAGAACAACCAGACTTAAAAAATAACGAAAAGAATGAGATACATATCAATAGAAATGCAATTAAATCACTTGTTTCATTGTTGCCAGTGTCTATACCCGATAGTCTTTGGGAAATAAGATGCAATCAGGCGATGATGAGACAACACGAGCTAGAGGCAGAGATCCACCGTCTTGAGCGTTTGAATTCGCGATTGTGTGCAGATATTCATGCTATTATCACTGAGCAGGATAGCATGTACAAGCTAGTGAAGGATAACAAAGATACGCGTGGGAAACAAAAGCTTATTACATCAGTTAATAAGTCCCAAACTTCCGCTGAGGGCTCCTCTGATGCATCTACCCTGTCAACGCATAGCGCGATAGTATCCCGCATGAACACCCATATCAGCTCCATCCTCAATCCGCCGCTATCTAGCGGACACGGAGGACACCTACTGAAGATACTTAATAGCATGGTTGATTCCAAAAAGACAACAGAATTCTTCTATGATACAGCAGTCCGCTATCGCAGTATATGCTACAATGTGTTGGAGCAATTTTATTCTAAGGGCCGTCTCCCTTACCAAGGTGTGAAGGACAGCTGGTCATCTAGTCATGAACTTTCTCTATTGATTAACGATCTTACTGCTGCGCGAAACAGGATCATTATGTTTGCTGAACGGATTGATGAGTTGACAGCTGAAAATGAGCTTCTGCAGCGCCAGGTGAATCTCCAAGCCAGGATCAGTTTGCAAGACTTGTCATCGCTAGACAAAGAGGACTCAGTAGAGGCTCTATATGCTAGATGCATGGTTGCAGAGAGCTTAGCATCCATGTATTCCTCCTTGCTACTACAGGGGCATGGTCTTCGATGCAAAGAGATGGAAGAGTCCTTGCGGCTATTTAATGAGGAAAACGATCTGTTACTGACCAAGGCTATCCTTCAAACTAGCAAGCAAGCATCGTCGACTACCCAGACATCCTCTATCTCGGTTAGAAGCAGCTCCCAGCATGACTCTGCAGGCCTACAACTGGCATTTCTAAGTATAAAGCGATGTGCAGAAGCACTGCTGGAGGGAGAGGCATCTTATCGTATTTGCAACAGCCTAGCTCTCATCCTAGAAAGTGAAACGCCCACAGAGTATAGTTCTAGACTAGCTGCTGCAGGTATCATATATGATGAGGTCCCACCGCAGCAGGCAGGCCAGAATAGCGGCCCCAACTTTGTCCCGACAAAGCTTTCCGCTGTCGAGCATGCAAGAAAGTCTCTAACCCAGCAGTCAGCGTGGCAGAAAGGCCGAGCCGAAGGTGGCGTCATTATTCGCCCCAGTGAGGGCCTCCAAGCTGAGCTTCAGGCATGTTTTGCGGAATCCAAAGCATTCAATAATCTATCAGCAGATGATAAGAAAGTTGAACTAAAAGCTCTTAAATTAAGGCTTCAAGGGATGAAGTCTCGAATCTCTTCCCTTTGCGAAGGACTAGGAGAGATTATCACCTTACCTCCATTGACAGACAATATGACAGGAGATTTTTCTAGGCTAACAGTTCCTTCTACACAAGCAACCACTAATGCTGGTACTTCGTTTTTCCATCACACACTGCACGAGGATGTTTCCATGTTGGGGACCCAAGAGAATGGAATGCTCATTCTTTCATCTAGCAAGCGCATTGTAAGCGCATGCGAGAGGAGGATCTCAACCTTAGAGCAGCTTAATACTGAGCTAGCTGATAGAATTTATCGTGAGGTTACTCGCTTAAGTCTTAAGTTGGGTGCAATTCGCTTTATCTGCTGCAAGAAGGACAAAATCCGATCCAATCTTTCGAACATTCGATCATTATATACTCAGGCACTACGTTCCTTCAAGGCTACGGAAGAGAGTCTTCGTCAACAGCTCATTGAAGCAAAAGAGACAACTACAAAGCTAGAAAAGGAATTACAGTTATATTCTACGAAAAAGGAAACTTTTTCTGCTTCAGTTCAGTGTGACATTTTACAAGGAGCTGAGTATGATGCGTTAGTTGCCTCAATTAAGACATTAAAGGACGAAAAGCAAGAGCTTATGGACCAGGTCCTGGCTTTGCAAGCTGAAAACACTAGCTTACACAATGAATGTACAGACATGGCTGGTCTGCGTGTTCGGCTCCAGAAACTTTATAATGCTTACACAGGGTCTGCGCAAGGTTGTAAAGCAATTATTGAGAGCTATGCGGTGGACATTGAGAAGTGTATTCAGTACCATAGGCTCCAATCTCTTCATACAACACCCACTGAACATGGTAGAGGTGCCAGTGCTAAACTATCAAGTCCTGAGAGGCAATTTGATGTACAGGACTTGCTTTTATCAGGCGTTCGTGTAGAGCCGGAAGGTGCTACTGAGGCATGTAAGGTACGGCTTGGAGACACTCTTGGACGCGTCTTCTCTAAATTTAGTCGCATGTCCGATCGCTTTACTATATTACGTGAAAAAGTACTGCAACTCCAGCAGGAGAATGAGGATCTGAGAGAAAAGCTTTTCTCAGCTTCCATGCCTACCAAAGCCGAACAGCATCAAGTTGGGGATAATCTAGGTGAAAGACCGTCTAGCAGCCTTCAGATGTATTCTGATTCAACTGGCGATGAGAAACTTAGCTTATCATTTCTTGATCTGTTAGAAACTGCAAATGGACCGATGAGCGCGTCATCTGTTCAGAATCTTATGCGGAACAAGATAAGGCTTCTCCAGGAAGAACTGTTGTCTGCTAAGAAGCAGATCTCCGAGTTCTCTGGAAGTCAATCTGATCGCACTGCCAGCTCCATTGGATGTCAGGTTAGTCTGGTCAATTTAGACGCCCCTATGGATTCCTCTATTACAACTCCTGCAATGCTCCACTTCGTGCGGTCGCCTACATCGCTAAGAAGGAGCGACACCTTTGATAAAACGGTAACTGTATCAGTGCAGACTATGATTGTTCATACCTCCTACAAGTCTTCCCAATCAGAACTATCTCACATGGATATTGTCTCGCGAATTGAATATGAAGACTTGGCCAATAGGATGCACAATCTCTCTGCACTAAATAGCAAGGTCAACACGTCAATGCCTCCAGATGTTGCATTGTCCCTGTATACTGATAGTATCACAACCATGGCTACTGGGGTCGGAACCCAAACCCCTCGGTTTGAGTGCCAAGACTGTAAAAACATGCAAGATATGCTGACTGCAGCTCAGATAGAAGTGGAAGAACTCAAGGAAGAAATGAAAATAAAAGCTAGGGAAGCAGATTGCGAACTGCTGCAAGTGAGGGCAAAGCTAGAGTCTGCGATGGAAAGCATACAGATGAAAGTTGATAAGTGTAATATGCTAGAACGGCTTTTACGCGACGAAAATGCTAAAGTGCAAGGATTTATGCAGCAAATAGCCGATATGCAGGAGCGAGAGCGCTCTCACGAAGGTGCACTGTCCAACATTCAAGCAATGTTGAAGGCTGAACACGCTAACTCGCTGGCCAAAAAGGACAAGAAGCTCGCAGAGCTCCAGAAAAACCTTGAAGGGGTTGTCGCGGCAAACGAAAAGATGCAGGCGAAAAACAAGTCTCTACATGCAGACGTAGTCCGACTCAAGAAGGATCTCGATGCTCGACGAAGTACGCCGTCTACAAAGAGCCCTGCTGTACTTGCTAAGGCCGAAGAAGTGGAGGCCCTCAACAAAGAGCTGACTGTGGCCAAAGGCAGGATCAGAACGCTGGTTTCAGAATTACGAGCTGCCAAGCAAACCATCCAACAACAACAGAAGCAGCACGAGGCATATCACTCTCATCCTGCGCTACAGCCTTCTCCACGAGTAGACCTCCAAACACAGCCACTGCGGCCACAGTCTGCGCGTGCACCCTACACGCCCAGTGGTTCAGAGTACCGCATCCCAGCAAAAGACCGGCCGTTACCTCGATCCAATTCTGCGGGGTCGTTTACTCTCAGTAGAACCCCAGTTGATCCCGGCCCGATGCTAGCTAGCCGCGAACCAATCTCTCCGCGGCTTCCAGGCTCTATAGAACGCGCTGTTAATAGCGAGCTACGAAACATAGACTACATGATCAAGCAATATGAAAAGTATCCTAATTTAGAAGACACTGCCCCCAATCGCATATACCACGAACCGACAAGCGGGTTAATATTAGACGAATCCGATAGGCGACATCTCCTAGGCGCTCTAAGTGATGAGGATATTTCTGCGATCCTAACAATGTAAATGCGAAGTACAATCTATAATTATTTTCAAACTAAGATTGTTACAATGAAAATACTTAATCTGGCTAGGATACTAATTTACTCTCCGTGTCACCGGGGTGAGGTCACCTACTACCTGAGTGATCTCTCATGTGAGCCGCCACCACTCTCCGGTGCGGGCAGGATCAGTCCGCCTCTGCCAGCCAAGCACCCCAACTCCTATTTCTTGTCGAGGGATTCACATAGGTCACGTGTGGGTCCGTCTCAACCAGCACGGCGAGTGATTAGTGCCATCACTAGCTTCGGCCCTCGGTTGCCCTGGGGGCTCCTTGAGACCGGCCAGGAGAGAGGCCTCCTGTCCCTCCGTACTCCTACACCCAGTGTTGACCGTCGAGCCATGTTGCTTCACCAGGCCTGTCGCCTCTGTGACTGCCCCGTCGCGTCACTGTTGCTACTATGGAAGCTAAGTGCGTCGTCGACATGGGCAATGAGCGGGGTCTCTCCTCAGCTCCTGGCGAGCAGGTTCTGTCCCGCGCAGCACAGAAGCATGCTCAGGGCCCCGAGGGACCGAGTCCAAGGGTGCAGCGCGTCCCAGCCGGAGGAAGGCCCCGACGCAGCTCCTTGGAACTGTCTTGTGGAGCAAATCATGATCGTCTGCTGATCGTGGTTGTCCTGCCTCGCCCTTGGGGAAGGGCCAGGCGGAACCGTACAGAGCACGCATCCCATCCTATGGATCGCGCTGAGGATCTCGCTGAAGGCCTGTGCAAGAATCTCCGGAACGCCCTATATTCGGATGAGGATCACCCAGTGCGGTGGCGTTTCCATAGGAGATTTACTCAGACAAAGGCTAGCAACCCAGGTTCAGTGAAATAGAATAAATCTGATGCCTATTGGGGAATAGCAACTGTGTGTGTCGTGGCCAATGCAATCATGAGCCTCTAGCTGGCCCTTTTTATTCTCACTACGACATTGAAGCGTGCTTATCTATGTTAGAGAGTTGAGCCTATGCAATATGAGAGAAAGCTGTCTTGCCTTTTCCACCAGATGCAAAGCTGTGGCACGGTTTCACACCTGGGCATACATCCTTTGTCAATGATAAGTGGATTCAGGCCGCGCGTGTTATCGGCCCTGTCTTCGGACCCGATGACACGAATGACCTGGATGCACAAAGCTCATACAGACGCGTGATTCTACCATAAGAGTGGTGATCCAGAAAGGAGTTTCAGGAAGGTTATTAAGGATATCGACAAAGTTGGGCCTACTAATCTATAAGCCAGAAAACGGAGATCAGCCCATAAAGGTAAGCCACACTGCATTTCCACGTCAGTGCTCTGTGAGGACTAAGGGCTAAGTGGTGTGGATACTTTTGGCAATCCCTTTACAACGAGGCACCAAGAGTACTGAATTTCTGGGCCCTTGGAATCTATCCTGTTGACTCTGATGCATTCTAAGGGTGATTATGGTTGTGCAAGGTCTGCTTTTGTATGGTTTGTTATGGGACAATTAGACCATAGAATACTATATGCTGGGATAAAGCCGCTTACTGAAAATGGATAGAGCGGTATCCATGGCGTTGCCCACGTCGGCGCCCTGTTGCGAACCCCTTCCATACGTGATGACCGGCCTCCGCAACACGGCCTAGGGAGCGTGCGTTGGGCGACCCTCCCGCATGCCCGCTGCCTCTGAGCCCCAGTGGCATCCCAGAAAGCGGACAGAAGAGGTGGCGTCACCGACCGGCGGCGACAAGTCCCGCCCATCGCTGGGCTTGATCTACAAAAGAAGCTGGGTGGCCATGCACGTTCTTGCTCAGGCGTGCGGTGGACTCCTCCCCCGAGAAGAGGAAGTTCACTCTTGTCAGCAAGGCAGGCCTTGTCTATTCCATGTGGGCTGCGATCGCGTTTGGTAGTCAGCCCACGGTACATGCATCCGGAGTCTAACGCAGCACGAGTCAGCGAAGGTGCCAACATAGTCCGGCAGAGGGGCATCGGCGGCCACTAGCAAAAGGCGCAGACTCGTGGTACCTGCACCCTCCTCCATGGCAGGCCACAGGGCACCGGATGCCTGTCGGCATCTGCAGGTCATGGTCTGCGCCGTCTCATGGTTGAGTACCGCGCCCCCTTGATGAAGGGCTGGCCGCCGCCACGGACAGTCGTGCCCCGGGCGGCGAGCTGCGTTTGCGGGGGGATACCTGAGGGGCAGGTGACCCGGCTGCGGCGGCTGCTGTTGATGAACGGGTCCAGGGTTCTCCACCGTCGGGCCTAGACGTGCTCCACTTCGGTATCGGGGTTAGTCTGTTCGGGCGGTGGGGGCCCTCTCTGGCACAGGAAAAGCGTTCGACCAGGAGGTAGCAAGGCTGAGGCTCACCGAATCCGTGATTGCTATCTATCCACAGATTCTGCGAAAATTGGCCCCAGTACAGTAATTGTTAGTTTGGCGTAATAGAAAGCGTGAATCTAATTGCGCATGACATGGTCAGTGAGAGTCCCACTCGTGCTGCAGAGAGCGCTGGCAGTGGCCCCGATAGCATCCCCATGTTCAGTCCCGAAGAGCTGTATCAGCGCGAAGGCGAGCTGCTAGGCAAAGGGGCCTTCGGTGCCGTTCGCGCCATCGATGGGTGTCCAGGCCTTTCTGTGGAGGAGAGGATGATCAAGCGTAGTGAGAAGAAGCTCACAGAGTGCGAACTGAAAACTGTCACAAGACTCTCCCAGCCTAGCGTCATCAAGTATCACCAGGTGATCAGGAGCAACGACCCATCTTCGTCATCATGGACCGCCACCACAGGGATCTCCAGAAATTTATCACTGCCTACAGGGCAGCTCGTAAACCCAGTCCCAAGGGGCTGATGTTCCCTCTCCTAGAGCAGATGGCTGACGCCCTCGCCTACCCCCACAACCCTCGCAAGGCGGCCGAAGACGGGAGCTTATCTTACAGCCTCGTCTACGGGGACCTCGGGCCCGCCAACTCTGATGAATAGGGACGGCTAGCGCATCGTGCTCGCAGACTTTGGGCCCTGCAAGGACTCTCTGCATAGTGGAGGCACCTTTGCAGGAACGTCGGCATACATGGCCCCCGAGACCTTCATACGAGACGAGCACCGCTTCGGATATCTGAGCCTCTGGAGTCGTCATGTATGAGCTTGCCGAGCTTTTCACACTTTGGGAGCCAGAGGATGCGAAAGCAGTCTTTGACAATGAGTGGAGGCCTGATTTGGGCGCCATCACAGATGAATTCGTAAGAACTGTCATCGAGAAGATATTCATCCTGGACCCGGCAGAGCAGCCCACGACCAGAAAGATCATTGGCTTTTTCCAAACACTCAATAGCCCTGCAATTAAAGCGGAGGATCAACATAAGGAATCCGAACATCTTGCAGAACGCTCCACTCCGACAAATGTTACGGTTTCTTTAACTTCCTCTACGTCCACGAACATGTCTAAGCCCCCACTTGTATATCTTTTCGGTGGTACAAATGTTGAAGCTGCTGAAGAACACCTTACTGAGGAAGACAGTGGTATCGACCCTATTCATTGAAGAATAGAGGCTCCTTTTGTTACAGACGAGGGCGCATGTAGCAAGAAGTATATGGCTCTTGCGCGGAGCATCCCAGCTCTGACTCCCTTCATTATGCGTGTGTCGTTATTCTTGACCAGTCATATAGCAGGTCAACCCTCTTCAACGACCTCTTTGGAACATGCCTCAAGGCGTTGGATGAAGATGACGACCGACAAAAGACGACCAAGGGGCTTACAGCGGGACTCATCCCAGGTGCAGGATCCTATCCGACCATACTACTACTCTATTGTAAGGGGTCCGAGAGCAAAGAGCGTGCCACAGAAAATGATCAGAATATTGAACGCTGTATAGGCGCTTTCGCATCTGCCATTGCCGACATTCTTATTGTTAATATTTTGCAGACAGATGTTAGTCGTGTAGAAGGATCCTGCCTCAATCTCCTCAAATCGATCTTCTCAGTCTACTTCCAGCTCCGCAACAACGTCAAAATGTACATCACAAACTTTAAGCAACTATTACACTTTCTTTGTGAGTCTACATCTGCACATACCATCTTTCCCGGGAACTGCGTCTTTTCATAGCATCCACCAAACTGGAGGAAATAGTCTCCTGTACACGCTGTGCATTTTCCATTACTCGGAGCACAACCGACTGCATCTCTCGCGGACCTTGTTACGGATGTACAAATACCGTTGATGGGTGCCTGCCCCGTAATGCACTTGGAGCAGTAATTGGACCCTGCTATCTTGGCATTGCACATGTTGCTTTCACAACCAGCTCCAGCTGCTCCTGTACACTCCTTAACGCACGTGCCCTTATCGGTAGCCCCAGCACGTACGAGTATAAATCCGGGGTAGCAGGCCGTACAGGAAGTCTCCTTGTCATCGGTCTGGCAGCCGGCGCACGACTCGTGGCAGGGGGTGCACACCTTGCTGTTGGCATGCATCCCGGCAGGGCAGACTGTTAGACACGCGTCCTTCAGGGGGCTCAGGTTGTTTGTGGTGCACTCAGAGCACGTAACTATTGGACCTGCTCTTGCAGACGCTGCCTTGAGAGAGCACTTTGCATAGCCCTCTATGCCACCATTGGCAGTATCGCTGCACTTAGCACACACCTTCTTGCCTTGTTTATCAGTCGTGGGGAAGAATCCATCCTTACACTCCTCTACACTGACACAGCTGGATGTCTCACCTGTCTTCAGATACTTATCTTCCTGGCACTCAGTGCATGTGGCAGGGGTGTTTGCATTAGCTGGTTTGTTGCACTTGGCGCATCCAGCGACCCCCTTCCAGCCACTTGAGCCTTGAACATCTCCACATGATATGCACTTGCCTGGATTATTATCTGCTGCGGCCAGGAAGTAGCCATCCTTACACGACTTGCACTTAGTATCTCCTGTGGCCTCACACGTTTTACAACTACTATCACAGGCAGTGCACCCTTTACTGCTATCTACAAAGTACCCGTCCTCACATGCCGTGCACGTGGCAGCCTTGGCGTTAGCATCGGTTGCTGCGTCAGGCGTGTCACACCGAGTGCAGTGCGGCACGCCCTTGTACTTGTGGCTGTTTCCAGCCAACACTTCTTCAACATCTCCACATGGTATAACCGATTGGTGTGCATTATCTCTATCAGCATCGGGTGGCAGGAAGTATCCTTGCGCGGCTTGTGTGCACACTCCAGCAGCTGCTTGTGTACACGCTGCATTGCCAGGCGCCTTGGTTGTTACATAGCATCCGCCCTTGTACATGAAGGAGCTTCCCGTGCACATGGTGCACTTTCCTTCTGCTTTTGCATTACACACAGCGTTGTCTGGTAAGCACACTCCGTCCGTCGGGGCAGATTGAGACCCACCGCTGTTGCACTGCGAGCAGTACTTCTTGCCGTTGATGACGGCGCTACAGGCCTTGCAAGCGTCGGGCTGATCACCAGAGACGGGTGTGCACTCCTCTGTCGCCAGATGGAGCGCAAGGCCAACCAGAAGTATAAAGACATTAATGCTCAACCATTGAGTCGTTTGCTAATGCCACGCCTACCAAGGTCTGAAGCCTTCACGGATACACAAAGAGGTCAGTGCAGCGCTACATGAATGTTCCAGAAACATATTTATGTTGATAAAAAGATAATACCAATCTGTCTTGTAACCAAAGATATTTCGTTTTGTAGTGTTCTAAATCGAAAAGATCATGATTTGTACAGCGTGGCTTGAGCATCTATAACGCATGGTTATCATGCACTATGGAGGTCTTGATATGCTTTAATGGGATGCTGCTCTGGAGGAGGCTCAATGATTGCAACAGCCTCCGTTAAGCTACATCAGAGACGCTCATCGAGCTTTGTAGCTACCTATCTAGAGCATCGGGCTACTATCCGTGGCACTATATTCCGAATGGGATGGACATACAGATTCCGTAGGGAATCAAAGGAAAATAGACAGTTTTGTGCTGTTTGAAGCTCCCTTCAGATTTGTAGTAAAGGAAATTGCCACTCTTTAATAGTTGTGACCCCATATATCTATACGGAAGGTCTATATAGTGCTTTTAATGCCCTGAGACGTTAATCTGACCAGTTGAATTGGTGACTTGAAGAAAAGGCCTGACCTTATACTGGGTTTGTAATTGGCTAAACACATCTAGTCCTATGCTGAGATCATACACAGAAGAAGCGCGGTCCCGAAGTTTAGTGTATAGTTGGATTTCGTAGGGGACCGGTGTCAGATCACACAGCACCGCAGGAATTACAACTATAACCTCATTTTGCTTATAGTACCGACCTGGGACATCGAAGAATTCGTATTCCCTTTCCTTGCCATCGAAGCGGGATATCATTGTAAAGCTGACGCATAGAGGCATGGATCCCGTGCTCTTCCTGGCGACAAACACGTTCCGAGCATTCAGAGAGCTTGTGACAGCACCAGTGTCCACCTGGGTGAGCACGTGGGCGCCCCCAAGGCTCACAACGCCCTCGATAGCAAAGAAGACCCTCCTGGCCATGATTTACTATAAAATGGATTCACCAGTTAGTTCTCAAAGAACCCACCTATTACTTGCTCTTCAATGCCGCACTCGTTCGTCATGCGAATGATGCGGAAGTAGCCGTCCTCACCCCAGTCAGGGCCCCAGGAGTTGCGGATGATCCAGTAGTCAACGTCGTACTCGTCTGTGCCGTAGCCCACCATCTCGACTGCGTGACCACCCTCGACTCTTCCGTAGGTGTGCTGGTAGACGCCGCCCTCATAGTACATGAAATCGGAGTAAACGGTGAAGGCGGTCTGGAGAGGGCCGCCCGTGGCGAGAGCCTTCATGATAAGGTCGCAGTCCAGACCATAGTCGACAGCCTTTGTGGCCTTGTAGATGGGCAGGTCGCTGCCATCGGCGCACTTCGTCGGGCAGGTGCCGCGGGCGCCGGTGCTGCCGCTCTGGTAAGGGACGCACTCGTCGGTGGTCGTTCCAGTCTTGGTGAGGAATCTCCAGACGCTCGGGAGCCAGCCGCCGTCGCAAGCCATGTCTCCACGGTCGCAGGAGACCACATACTGCGGGGAGTACTTGACGGCTTTCTTGTCGAGGCCAGCAAAGCATCGGCGGTCGCCGACGGAAGCTACGGAGGAGAAGGCCCAGCAGGAGCCGCATCCGCCCTGGTCGACAACCTCGGGGATGCAGTGGGGATACTCCTCGCGGAAGTCAAAGGAGTCGGGGGCCTGCGTGGCGGACACGGTCCCACGGGGAACCGCAGCCCTATCGCGCTTGAGGAAGGAAACAGGCATCAGGAGGCTCGAGATCTCATCCTTCGTGAGCCCCTCGAAGCGCTTCGGGATGCCCGCCTTCCACCTGGGATTCAGGGACTTGATGTGGTTAAGCTCGGAGACCGTCAGGGCGGGCGCAGAGAAAGCTGCAGCGGCGAGGAGAAAGAGCTTCATTTAAAATTCCGTAAGCTTTAAAACATTTAAAGTTCATTTATAGGGTTTGACCACCGGCAAAATAAGTTGTCCTCACTTTTACACGTGTGCATGCTCCTGCTTTCCAATAGCTAACCTCTCATTTTTTGTTCAAAATAGTTTAGACAAAGTCCTACAGGAAGACACAACTTGGTGTCCTGGTCATTAAAGTGATTTTACTGGGCGGTTACGGGGCCTGCTGACCAGCGAAATCAAATACCCCCCTTTATATTTGAGATTTGAAATTCAGAAGAGGGAAATGGGCTGGTTAACGGAGTATGTATCAGACTCTACCAACGTGAAGAAGGTCTGCACATACCGAGACGCCATCATTGTGCGGATGAATCCCTACATGCAGTATATCCTTATCGTTGCAAACGGTTTCCAGCAGAGCAATATAGCGGCAGCCACGTTCAACGCTGCTTCTGCCCTCTTGCTTTTCTTAATTGTGCGGTACAGTCCTAGTAATGCACTGTTCAACATACTGACAGGATACGTATTAATCTATACCCTGCGGGTTACAAACGAGCTCCCGTACACCCGTTCCCTACTCAGTGAGCCCGTGCGCAACATTACGCAGCGCGATGATGCTGTAGAATACCTTTTCTCATTCTTGGCTATCGTCAGTGATAGAGTAGATTCGCTCGGAATCTTCCACCGCCCCACAAATATTCTTGCGATTTTTCTGGCAATAGGTGTTATGTCTCTATACATAAGCATACATATCCCTGTGTGTGTTGTGTGTCTTTCCTTTGCCATCTTTCCGTTTATCAGGCCCCTGTTGTACGAGCATTGTGCCTGGTTTAAAGATGTCCAGGCAGCAGTTGAAACAGTGACAAAGTATGTGTACGAGGAGTACAGCAACCTAGCTATTTCTGACGTGGCTGATTCATTACGTCTTGACGGTATGTAAACTAGTAGAAGCAATTGGAGCTATGACTTATGCTCGCAGCGCCTCCCCTTATATCCCTTTTGACAAATACAGTGTCCTCCATCACAGAACCCGTGTCCATTGCAAACCAGGCGAGATATCGGGTCTGGAATACATAGAGGAGAGTAGCATCCTCCATCCTTTATGTCTACACTTGGCAATCTGCATGCACAACGGTAAGTATCCTCACTATTTCCGAGGAAAGATCTTTCACAGCTTCCATAATTATTACATATAGTATAGGTACCATTGCTTACTTGCACACAATGGCTCGGAAAACATGTGCCGTTAATGACTAAGCCCTGACGCCCACACTCTTCGCATAGCTTTCCTTCATATATAGACAGACAATTACATCCTTGTTTGCTGTCACAGCTCCCTCGGGCTGAGCAGATGATGTATTTGCCATACATGTCCTTTCCATTCAAGCATATATTAGGTGTACACTCTACCCCTGTCCATGTGTAATTATCGTCGCAGATGCAGGGTGCTATTAGGTCATTGGTGCAGTGACCATCAGGACATAGTTCTCCATGTATGATGCATCCAGGTGGCACGCATAACGTGTTATTGTAAAGAGCATATCCAGGTGAACACTGACAAAAGGCACGAACGACCCCATTGGTCGTTTCTCCCCTTATGCACTCTCCGTGATCATTGCATATGGTTTCGTTTGATACACAGACCAGAGGAATGCATTCCTCCTTACTTTTAATGAAGATCTGTGCAGGACCGCAATTTGGTTGAACTTTCTCGCAATATGTTCCATAGAAGATTGAGTTACATATACAGCGCTCATTAGCGCAAATACCGAAGCCCGAACAAGCCATATTGGTTACCAATCCTGGCTGAACACATGCCCAGGACGCACACTGCCCATTGGCCTGAACTGCTGCTCCATCATCGCACACGCAATAGCTCGCCTTCTTGTATTGATAAATGCACGTACCAAATCCTCCGCAAATATGTACATTGTTCCCATCATCTATATAACATTGTGGTGGCACACAGACGCCGTTGATGCGTACAGCATAGTTAGAGCACTGTGCACAGAAGACACCGCTATATCCATCTAAGCACTCGCATCTGAAGCTAGAAAAGCGTGTATCATAGATGCAGCGACCGCGATCTGTGTTGCAAAGATTTCCATTCCAATCAACACACTCACGGGGATGGCATTCTCCATGAGATGCTGCATATTCCTCCTGACATTGGCACTCATAAGCATTTGGGGATATTTGAACGCATGTGCCGTCCTTGCACAGAAGCCCCTCGGAATTAACGCAAACGGTAGGCTGACAACCGTAGATACTGGTCAAAGAAAAGCCCTCATAACACTTACATGAGTTGGACCCGGATTCAAATGAGATGCATTCCCCGTGACCGCCACAAATCGTATCTATGTAAACACATTCTGACGGCACGCACTTACCATCAATGGGTTGGTATCCGTCGACGCAAATAAGATCATTTCTGTACGAGCACTCTGGCCCTGTGTATTCGCCAAAACAAAGGCAACTATCAATCTCACACACGCCATGGCCAGAGCATATGATTCTAAAGTCGCTCTTTAGGAATGGGCTAGTCGTTATGCAGGTTTTAGAAATACATGTTTTCTCTATTGGATATGATAAATCATCGCAAACACAGACGATGACTTCCATAGGATCTGAAGAGTCATTGGGTTGAGTGGAAATATTACAAACACCATGGCCTCCACATTCAACATAATCTCCAGACGATAGCAAAACAGTACATAATGCCGGAATGCACTGACCATTTATCATAACCCCCTTAGAAGAGCACACAGAGCAGGTGGGGCCTGTATAGTGACTGTAGCACCGACACCCCCAGCCATACCTTTGTGTATGAACACAGTATCCGCGGTCTCCATAGCATACTTCCTTTTCTCCTGTTAAACAGGCTTTCGAAACACATGACCCATTAATGAGCAAAAACCCGTCCTCACATAATGCAAAGATATTAAGACGAGGAAACTGACGTGATAAGGTAGTGGCGAAAGTAGTTAGAGTACAGTACCGGCCAGTAATGGATTGAGGACAAAGACATCCATGGTCTAGATCACAGAAGCCAACGCCGCCACACAAGGATGCTTTAGATTGATAAATATCTGAGACACAATAGGAAGGCTGACATTCTTTGTCTATCTTTACATAACCATTATAGCATCTACATTGATATCCTAGCATTTGGCTCTCATACGTGCATTGTCCATGGGGGCATGGAACCATATACCCGTTTCTGTCAAATAGGCAAGTTGTTGGATAGCATAATAACGTAGAATGGGCGGAAGCGTAGGTGTAACAGTGGCACACTCCACCAATACAATCGCCGTGCGTATTACAGATGCTGTTTTCAACCACACAGGACCTAGGAAAGCAACTCCCGTCCACAAAGACTTCGGTTGGCATACATGGTTCGGCAGGACGCTCACAAAAAGATCCCCACCACTGGTCATCACAAGAGCATCTGTTGTCTATACATTCTCCATGTCCATGACAAACAAGGGGCTCATAACTTGCATCTATGCAGTTTCGATGTACGCAAGTCGATGAGTTTATGGCTATGTAATTTTCGTTACAAGCACAATAGAAATTGGGATTGACACCAGCACAGATGCCTCGACCACTGCAGACCAAGCCAGATGTATCGATGCATGCGTGAGAAATACACTTCCCTCCCACCATCTGCGCGTCATTTGTGCACATCTCACAATAGTCTCCTGCATGCAAAGGCGGGCATTGGCAGGTATCTGCACAGACGCCAACTCTAGAGCAGACCCCTTGCTCTGGATGCTGTATACACGTCGGAATAGCGCAGTACCCTGCAAAAACCATCCCCGGAAGGCATTCACATGCATAGAGACCCGCAAGAACCTCTGAACAGATACCACCCTGACATGGTATAGGGGTGTCGCCGATGCAAGGAGTGGGAACACACCCCCAGTCAGGAAGATAATGCATGTCATCATCACAGTGACAGCGATAACTATCTCCGTGCCCTTGCTGACAAACTCCGCGGCTATTACATTCAACACCTTCATAGACACACTCGCGAGGTACACACTTTTCGTGCACATAGACCTCATTCCATTTGCAGCGATTGGACTCTTTAATATCAAAGGATGTTCTCAATAAAGGCTTCGAAAGGGACTTCTTAAAATAATGAGTTTTGCCAGTTGATGCTACCTCATCCGGATGCGCGTCTGTTGAGACACTTGCAAGAAAGCCAACTAGGCAGCACGCTGTCTTAAAAAACTTCATTTTTACTAATCTAAATGCAAAATTCTAGTTTATAAAATTCCTGAGGCTTCATGGAACGCTACAAGGAGCTTAAGGTTCTAGGCAAGGGATCTTTTGGCAGGGCTGTGCTAGCGCAGGAAAAGAGCACGGGGATTAAATATGTCATGAAAGTTATCCACATTGCGCCGCTGAAACCCAGGGAGCGCGAGGAAGCACTTACCGAGGCCAAAATACTCTCTAAGCTCAAGCATCCGTACATAGTCGGCTACCACGAATCGTTCGCAGACACCAGGTACCTTCACATTGTGATGGAATATGCAGATGCCGGTGATCTTACAGATGCTATAAAGCGCCAAAAGATGAAAAACTCATTGTTCCCAGAGGACCAGATCTGGGACTGGTTTGTTCAGATATGCATGGCGCTCAAGCATGTTCACGATCGCAAGATTCTTCATCGAGATTTGAAGACACAGAACATCTTTCTGTGTACAGATGAGAACGACAGGTCTCGCAAAACAGTAAAGCTGGGGGACTTCGGCATAGCCAAGATCTTACAATCAACACTGGAGTGCGCGAGAACAGCCATCGGTACTCCATACTACTTGAGCCCAGAGCTCTGCGAGGACAAGCCGTATAACAATAAATCTGACATATGGTCTCTTGGGTGTGTGCTCTATGAGATCTGTACCCTACAGCACGCATTTGAAGCCCAGAATATGAAAGGGCTTGTTGTCAAGATTCTTCGCGGTCAGTACCAACCCATATCAAACACATACAGCCGAAATCTTAGGGAGGTGCTTGACCGTATGCTTCAAAAAGACCCCAATAAACGCCCGAGCGTGAATCAGATCCTGAAGCTTCCGTTTCTCCAGGAACGTATAAGAAGGCTCTTGCCAGAGGATTATTGGAACGAGGAGTTCTCCCATACTATCATCCATGGCCGTGGAAACGCTCTCGTTGGATTTGGAGCTGGGCGTGTTGGTATTCCCGGCAAGCCCGTTAGTGGAGTCCCGCCGAAAGACGACGCTTCTTCAGAAGCCAGCAGCGCTGGGAGGCAACCTGCGTCGAGACATGGTCCCCCGTCCGCACATCCGCCTCCACCACCATCGCAGCAGAACAAACCAATGTACTTCAATCCCAACGGGGGATATCAGCCACCGGCAGCAAATCAGAAGCTGTCTGCGGCGGAGGTTGCTGCTATGGCAATCAAGAATAATCAACGACCGCCACCTCCTGTCAACCAGTACCAGTCCAATGTGAAGCAACCTGGCATTATGCCAGGGGCCATTGCAGTCGGTGTACCAGGAGCTCCACCAGTCGTTCAGGTGAACAACAAACTTAGTTACGATGAGATAGTGCGCCAGGAAAAGCAACGTATCGAGGAGCAACGCCGCCGCTATCAGGAGGATCAAGCGCGCGCTCAAGAGAAGGTCCGTCAAGATTATATCAAATACCATGCGGCTCAGCAGGAAAACCGCGGGTATCATGCTGTGCAGGGTAACCCCTTTGCCAAGAAACAGGCGCAACAAGCATCTGGCGCTCCAGGAGCGGGGCATGCACCGTCTGCGGACATGCTCGATGCCAAGTTCGCTGACCTTCAAGATTTCATCAATAGACCAGTGGCAGCCCAGCAGCCTCAGCCGTCTCGACAATCACAAGCACCCAGTATTTCCCAATCTCCTACACGTCAGCAGCAGCAGCAGCAACAACAACAACAACAACAACAACAACGTGACCAAGCTATACGCCGAAACATTGAGGAACAGCGTAGGCATCAGCAAGAAGTAAAGCGTCAGCTGGCCCCAGCCCCGTTAAAAGAACAAGCTAAAGACGCAAGGGAGCGTGAGCTCATGGAGGCCCACAACAAAGTTCAAAGGCAAAAAGAAGAGCAAGAGCGTCGTATTCGTGAAGCCAAAGAAAAGCAAAGAGCTGAATGGGAAAAAAGGAACAGAGAGTATGAAAAGCAGATGGAGGAAAAGCGTAAAGCTGCTCAGGCAGCAGAGGATCGTGAGAAGGAGAGGTTATTTCGCATTTCCAACGGACCAGCTAATGCTGGCAGCGAAGCCAATCCTTCCAAAGGGGGCATGGAATCCCTTCTACCTCCCAAAATAATGGATCCCGGAGTACAGAACCGCAATGATCCGCGTAATCATGAAGAGCGCACGGAGCAGCAAAGGAAGCTTGAGGAACAGCGGGATGCCATGCGAAGGATGATCGCAGAGAGGAGAAGAGAACAGGAGCTAAAGCGCGGGGAGCAGCGTGCTCAGCCCCCTGTGGATGAGATCAAAGAAAACCTGTCAGCGAAGGGAAGGCGTCTCTGTGATGTTCCATCTGTGCAGGAACCAGCTGTTCAACCAACGGGCCAAACTGATGACAAGAATGCCCTTGCATGTTTGGACGAAAAGGATAGCGATAGCGACTTTGAAGATCCATACTTCAATCCAAACGCACCTGATGGGAATGGTGGCCCAGGATCTTTGGACAAAGCGGAGAAGGCGGCTAACATGATGAAAATGCTGCGGGCCGAAACCACCGAGGAGTCCATCAGTCAGCGTATGGAGCGCCTGCGGATCCTTCTAGAGGGTGAGCTGGGTCTCACAAACTTTGTCAAAGCGTATCAGTACATACGTACCAATACTGAGCAAGGCGGCGAAGACGATCTTAACCAAAACGTAATAGTAGGCATCATCGGAGAGACTAATGTGGGCTTTATCAATACTATCGTTAGCCTGATATACTGTGAGGACAGGTTCAATACTGTCAGGTGATTTACCTCGGTGGGCGAAGGTGGTGGAATGTAAATAGTCTTGCATCAAAAAATTCACTCATGTCTCTTGATATTTTGGAAGTGGATGGGCTTGATTCCGTGGAGCAGAGGGGGGCCCAGTTGGCCCTTAGATCATTAGGAGAAGAGGGCTATATTCGTTTTACAATAAGTACATACACCAAGCTCAAAGTGCTGATAGGGACAGAGGTTCTGAAAAGGCTTACTGTTTGCGTCAATGATGTCTACCAGGAGCTAGAGTACTATAGACCAGAGGTTAAGGATGGATTTAGCAGCTTTGAGATTGTTGCGCCCTCCCACGCAACTGTGGGGATACACTTCTGTCAGTATATTGGCTGAGCTGAGCGTTAAGAGCAGTATTCTGCCGCATTATATCACATCTCCACCGGCTCAGCAACCGGCGCAAAAGCAAATTCCGCTAAAATGGCATTAAAATAAAAACCCCTTTTAAAAATCCCTTTCGATAAAAAGTTCTCTCGTCTGTCCGCATGCCCATCAACTTCAACAACTACGGCACGTACCATGTTCTCCATTCAGAGCTGGATCCGGATAGCTATGTTTTGCGCATCAACGCCAACGCTGATAACGGGTATCAGAAGTTCTCCGTCGACCATACAGCAGAAATACTGGTGAAGCTGAACCAGCCAACAATACGCTCATTCACAGTTCGAATCGACGAGCAGGACTTCAGCATGGACGAGGTTCCGTATCAAGCAGAGGAAGACCACTTCCAAATTTGGCTTTCTGTCCCGGCTAACACGATGGTCAAGCTCGAGTGGATGTGAGCGTCGACGCTGCTTCGAGTAAAGCACGAGTAAACCGTAAGCGCGACGCGCCGATGGTGTCCGGCTTTTGTGCTAACGAGCCATGCGGAGGCGGCGGCAATCGCGGTCTGCGTCCTCTCTCAGGCCCTGTTTACTTGGGTGGAGCTGGAGCTAGATGCTTACTCCGAAGACCGTGAGGAAACAGAACATAGTTTTGTTGTCCCACCTAACGTGGGCATAGCCGTCTGTTGTGGTATCCCACATCTCAGCCGCAGATGAGTGGAGTCCTGCACCCATCTTCTGCATCAGGACACATGATACCAGATACTTGTACGGCTTTTTGAGAGCCACGAGTCTCTTCAGGACCTCGTCGATGACACTCTCGGTAAGCTGGGTCATCTTGCTTTGTTGATATGTGACCTGACCAAGCATCGTATCCAGCGTGTCCTTGACAATCCCGTTTACTTCCTCTGAAACAAAGGAAATTTCGGCCATAGCTTTTTATTTAACAGTACCACCCGCCATTGCTGCAAAGAGACCGACCCCAGACCCGGCGCAGCAATGGTAATGATAGCACTTCTGTAGATCCCGTGGTACAGTGACACTTAAATGCTGACTCCGAAGATTGTCATGACACAATACATTGACCGATTCTCCCATCTAACAACAGCAACCCCGTCAGTCGTTGTGTCCCAGTAGGCCGAGCATCCCGTATGTAGGCCTGCGCCAGTTTTCTGCATGAGCGTGCATGACACTAGATACTTGTATGGTTTCTTCTGGGCAACAAGCTTCTTCAGGACTTCGTCAATGACCTGGTCAGTAAGCTGTGTAACCTTGCTGTGGTTATATGACGTTGAGCCTATCACTTGCTCTATTGTATCCTTGACTATACTATTCACCTCTTCCGAAACGAAGGAGACGTCTGCCATTTTTTAATTTGGGGCTCGCTAAGGGTTTACATGACAGATCGAAGGCTCTGGATCTCTGTATAAAAGTCTTTGCACTTACTGATCCCCTCCAATAGCTCCTTGAGTTCATAGAGCACCTTGTCCCGTTCGTCGCCATAGAACGACGGCACCAAGAGAAAGTTGTTGCGCTGCCATATTCCTGTACTAGCACTGTTATCTATGAGAAGAATACTGCTGTGGGGCTTGCCTACTCTACTCAGATCCTTGACAATGACGTGTCGCTTATCGACAAGATACTTGACGCAATGCTGCCTGTACATTCTGTACTTAATTAGCCTGTTCGGATCAATGATGTTCACAATCTTGTCTCCATACTCTTTGATGGCATACGTAAAAATTGCTAAGTCGTAGAGCTCAGCCAAACTGACCAGGAAGACATCCAGTCCAGGTCGCTTAATAACGGAGAATTCGTAGCGCTTCCCTCGCTGCTCTACTACGACGTAAAAGTCTTCAGTCTCACGGGTCTGCGGAGTCCGTTGCTTGGAGCACACGAGGGTCTCGTCCAAATCCAGGCAGAGAAGGTTTCTGGTGGCGCTTAGATGTGAAAACTGGAAGAAATAGGCGAATTGAGGAGGCAAGTCGCAAGTTCCGACACCATTACCAACAGTAAAGAGGGGAGACGTTGCAGTGATAGGCTCCTCTGCATACTTCCTGTGCTCGTCGACCATGTGTCGGATGAGCCTCGCAGGCGGACGGGGCCTGGTCACAACAGACGCCTTATCAGTATACTTCTCTATAGTAGCAGCTCGTGCAAGTCTCCGCGCCTTGTAGACCCACAGACACCCACAAATGGCACTGCACAGGTCTTTGGCACTGATCTCGTCTTGAGAGGCGGATGAAGCAGGGCCATTTGTTCTTATGGAGCCCAGAGGGACTTCTCTGGTGATATGGGAGCTCACGGAATCGCAGTCCTTTGCATCATAGATCTGGTCCCTCGGCAAGTCACGTGTCTGCTCGTTGAAAACATCAATTGCAGACTGCATAGTAAGCTCTGAAGGCGTGGTTAGCATGGTACTAACTGCACACTTCTATCTCGAAGATACTCTTGAAGACTCAAAGTTTTCAGCCTTGATTTTTATGTTTTTTGCTTACCATTTCAATATCGAAGTATTCTATGGCTGCCTGTGTACGGGGGGCTACTAGCTTGTCTTTAAAGGCGGCAATAATCGTTGAGGCAGGCTCCGGCACATTTTTATCTTTCTTTGAATCGGTCTTCTTGACCACAGGCTGCTTGCGCTCGGACGCTGGCGCTCCTACTGAAACCGTAAATGTTTGAAGGGCTTGTATCTCTGTTGCAATTACAGTGGATAGGTCATCTCTTTCTTGGCCTTGCATTCCCTCCAGTGTGAGCTCTAGGGGCTCCGCGGTCTTAACGACAGGCTCGGCGTCCTTCTTCTTTGGAGGGGGTGCCTTTACCTTCTTATCTTTGTCAGCGGTATTGGCTTTGGCCTGGTCAGTATCTTCCTTATGCTCAAGATAGGCAACAAGTTCGTCGGTGGGAACAAATGAGTACGTAGAGAGAGTTGTTATTTGAGGAAGGACAGATGCAGCGCTCTGTAGGTAGCTAGCACGTGTTAAGAGCTCCTCGCCTTGGAGCACGCGAGTTCTGCTCCAGATACTGGTGCATAGACGCTGCAAAATCCACTCGTTAAGATTAGCTTGACATGCGGAGATTGCATTTGGCACTGGATCTACAAGCTTCCCCTTTGCGTCTGTTTGAGCCGGAGGGGCGTCATTAGCTCCCAAAAAGGTGAATGCTTGGACGTGCATGCTAACCTCCTCATACTTCATGCCAACTTCCTCAGGAACAAAGACATTTAACGCTACAACTCCGCTGGGTGGGATGTTAATGAGACAGACTCTCCGACTGTTAAGAGGACATCCAGAGCATAAAAATGGAATCAGTTTTGTCGTGCATTCGGCCATTCGCGTAGCGTCATCCTTTAGTACATCCCTAATATCAGTAGTGACTTTCACATTAACATCCTCTTCAGCCACCTTCTTCTGAGGAGATCCTTTGGACCTCGGAGCATTTTGAGTAGTTTCAAATACAGGAAGAAGAGGCTTGTGGAATATATTTATAGGAAGAATATCTTCCTCTGTAGATTGATACACTTCTCCAGTGGTAGGTGCATCTGTCATTGGGTTGTACGGGGCCACATTATTGTCTACATCTGGTGGGACATCAGCGTTGGGCTGCTCGTCAACCTTAGAAGGCTTACATGGGATTGCTACCAGCCCCAGTTCCGCAAAGCAATACCCTCCAGGTATCGAGAACTTCAGTTCAACAGTTGACTTGTCATCACCATTGAGCTTTAACGGGCTTCGAAGCTGAAAGAGGTTACTGTTGATGCGTAGTGGCTGAATATCTACATAACTATCTGAAATGGTTATCATAGAGAACTTGAATGGTAAAAGGCCAGATGGGCTTGGTGTCTTGCTTTTTAAATCTGTGGCAGCTTGGAAAATACTGTACCCTTCTAGTATGATGAATGTTTTGTGTTCAGTCGGGATAATAAGATCTGCCACGGATTGCACAAGCGACCCGTTGATACAAATCGGCACTCTCTTATATAAAATGGCACTATTATCATCCAAAGCGTAAATGTATATGGTTGCCCCCGCAGGAACTCCGTCTCTGAAGCAAGGAATCAAGCGCACAAAAGTAGTATCTGAGACCTTCGAGAGAATCGTGTGATCTGCTCTGCTAGAGATATTGAAAGAGATGGCAGGATCGGCCCCTGTGTTAGGTTTTTCATTTCCAGTTGATGGATCAACCTGATCTTGAGTAGACATCGGTGCTGATACATTGGTAGGTGCAACAGCAATGGGTGTCTGTACAGGACGCGCAGAATGAGGTCCAGATGTGTCTATTTCGAAAAGAGCAACGACCCCCATCATTCCCGTAAGCACACCTTGAGTAACAATAGATTGAACTTGCAAACAAGGAGAGTGGTTCTCTTGGTCCTGCCGTACCTTTTCTGAAGGATCACTACCTTGGTTCTGGTCTGTAAGATCATATGACTTGAGCTTTAAATTAGCGATTCCCACTTCTCCTGTGTATCTCTGAAGAGCAGAAATAGACACATTTGCGCCGTGTGAGCTCTGTACAAAGGGAAGCAGGTCCAAACTAAATTTGGCCTCAATCAAATCTACATCCAGCTGCTTCTCTAATAAGAACCTGCTCTCTTGTACGGCATCAATCATCCAGTAATCAGAGCTATTTTGTTCCTGTACCCCAGTGGCAGATCCTTTTCCTTGGGAGCTTGCTGAAACGGAGCGGCTTGATGGTTTGGTTGCCGAAGGCGCCACTGCCTCCAGAGTTTTTGATGCTTCTTCCAAGCGAGCTAAAAGGGTCATCGGGTGTGGAACCGGGACAGAATGGAAGCTGATGGAAAAGAGCAGGGTAAGGTCATATCTATCAAGTTCAGAGATGTTTGCTGGCAGTCGCGTATTCATGCAATACTCCTTGATAACATCAACGGTAAGGACCGATAATCCCCTACGCTGTGTGGCAAAAACTCGCTCGTTCTGCATAAAATAAAAGACCACTTCCATGAAGCATATAGCTGAACTATCACGTTGAGAGGTTAGTTCAGAAGTTTGGGCTACAACAGGAAGATAATCAGCATTAAACGTCAGAATAAGACTTTCTGAGCTCAGCCAGTTGTCCAGATCCCAATGGATGTTTCCGGTGGACTTGATCTTACGTGGCTTGAGAAGCCTCTCAGGGCTGGGATCGCATAGTTCTAAAAGTAGGTTCTCTGGATCCTGCTGAGATCTTTCAGAACAACCATCTTGACTAACACCGTTGATACAAAGAGAGGGGAGCGCAACATTAGATGTGTGAAGCGGACTAATATCGTGGGACACACCGTGCACATCTGACGGAGTATCCTGCTTTAGGCTAACGTCCTTAGTGTTCTTTCTCAATAGTGTTGCGGTAAAGTGATACAATTGGAGTGTTGGCAACATTGAAGCTGTTTGAATCTTCTTTATAGTCGGTAGAAAAGTCTTATCCTTTTCGCCAATAACAGACACAGCCGCTGTATTTAAGATGTTGCTCTGTGGGAGAAGTGTTGACCCTACTCCATCGGCTTGAGACTCTATATCTTCCTGCTGTAAGGGACACTCTTGCTGACTCAATGCAGCCTGTTTTGCTGGCTCTAGTGGCCGCTTGGCACCTCCAGCCAAAGATCCAGCGTTTGCAGAAGGCTTTACTTGTTGCTTAACATCTGCATTAGACTGTGACGAATCATAAGATATAATCTTTGGTCTCCATACTGGACGTCCAGTAGTGGCTGCTTCAAACAAAATCTGGTGCTGGCTAGCATGGGCGGACTCTTTCACGGACATAGTTGTCTTCGATTCGGGCAAGTCTATTTGTTTTGTAGCTGCTTGGCCTAATTTATTGGTCGATGGAGAACGCTTCCCCACTATTTTCGCATCACCATACAGGGAAGGATATTCTGGTATATAGGGCTCATATGCACATACAGACCGTGGTAGTTGTTGTAAGTTTAGCACTAATGCACCACTAGCCAGGTCCAGCAAGGTTGTAAGTCGAACAACGCAGTAGCTCATATCCGTTGATCTCTGCTGATCGTCGTTGAAAAGAGAATCTTCTGAGCCCACGTCACAATGAACCTGTTCATAGACATGATTCTTGTTAGCATACGCTTCTGTCTCATCTATCACGCGATATCCGCGGATGTACTTACTCTTCTTGCTCTTCTTCGGCTTTTCCTCTTCATCGATACGTGATCCTATTTGCACCTCAGGAGCATCCAAGAGGCTTGTCAAAGGATTAGCCTGTGAAGAATTGGCAAGATTGTCACCAAGTCTCGGAGTAGGCGCCAGGCAATCGTTGGGTTGTTGTCCCTTCGTTGACTCTTGATGAGTACACCGTTTGTCACTACGAGCAGATGCTTCTCTATCAATAATGCTACTACCAACAGAACTATTTTTGTCTGGAAGTCTCTTAGCCTTAGCTTCGCTAGCTTCCCTCAATCTCGGAAGCAAGGAAATCGTTTTCATCATCTTTTCCTGGGTATCCAAGGCGACTGTTAGCTCATTGCGATCCATTGTTCTAAGTGTGGCCATGTCGACTTTAAGTATGTCTATGGCCGTTTCGCCCTTGTTTACACTGTTCCAAGGGGCTTCTGGTTTGCCAAGGGGAAAGTTTGCTGGGTCATAGTCTTTATACATGGTAAGCTTTCTACCAGGGAGATAGTTCTGGTTACACTCATAGATCTTGGAACGCATACGCTCTAACTTAAGGAGGCGCCGGCGCTCGGCAGCTTCCTTGGCAGTCATCCTCGTCCGAGATGTCTTCCCTGTGTAGATAGATGCTGTTGGCCCGTGTGTAGGATGGGGAAGCATGACACTATTGTTTTGCAGAGAGACAGGGATTCCACTGTTTCCACCGATTCCAGAATTACGAAGTGAGCAATTATGACCAGCTTCACCAAGATAGCTGCCGCGGCCCATTCCACCCTGAGTTGTAGACATATCGGTTGCTGTCATTCCAATAATAATTGGACCGGAAGCCGATGCTCCTTCTGTGGACCCCACATTATAGCGTCCGTTATTGTACTTTCTCGGATGCTTCTTTTCAAGCATTCTATAGAGCTTTAGCTGGCGCTCAGTTGCATATGTTTGTAGAAAGTCCTCTTCATGGTCTGTAAACTGGTCACTTAGGATCACAGCCAGCACGGGATCCGACACCCAAAGCTTGACAAATATAAGGTCTGGATTATATTCTTCTAAAGCATCAAAGGGTGATGAGTCTGCTGACATCATAGAACTGTTCATGGATGAATCAGAGGAATTGAGGAGAGAGCGCAGAGAACGTGGGGCTGCTCCTGATGCGCATGCATTGCGAGAAAGAATTGTCGGTCGCGAATCGGCAGAACGCGCAGGGATGTTTTCATCTGCTAGGAAGCGTGAGGGCGGTTTGCTAAAGAGTTCCTTGGGCTTATACTCAGCTTTTTCCATCGAAAGGACATCTATGACACCGAGAGAAAGAGGCGTTTGTAGACGTGCTTCGTCCTGAATGACAGACTCAAAGAGATCCAGTAGAAACGTTGATTCAACCCCAGGTTTTGGCTCATAAAGAGAAGCAAAGGTATCCTTCACTGTTAGAGAGGTTGCTTTGACACTAGAGGTAGCTTGGAACGAGTCGCCTCCTAAATTCATACTGTAACGCTTTGTATTCTCGTCTACAGAGCTATCGTCTTTGTGCATGGACTCTCTGTATGAACCTCTGTGTGAATCCTGGCTCGGGCTAGGTGAGTCTATCTTGTTAAGGTCGTCTATAAGGCTATGAAGAAGAGGACTTCGAACACCAGCGCCCTGGTTCTCAGATAGTAAGAAGTGCTTCCGGATCCTATCGCGTATAACACCAAACAACGTAGGAAACTCAATAAGCGTCACCATATTCGGAGACACCTCTTTATCTGTACATTGCAAGAAGAGCTGCAAGGCGTCAGGAGTAAAAGATTTATCGAACGGAATTGAGATCTGCACGAACGATGAGAACGGAGTAAGGAGGAAACTGTACGGGTTAACAGCCATACAGTCCATCCCCATGGCAAGTACACTAGCCCAATTGGCAGTAGATCTATATTTTACACCAGCAGCCTCTACATCCACAAGATGGGGATGGTAGTAATAAGATTCTGCGTCATTGGTAGGTGTAGAATCAGCAGTACCCGTAGTTCCAGATTCCGACCCTTGCTCTATCCTAGTGTAATTAGTCACTGGAATGTATAGAGGATTCTTGTCAATATTCAACGCTGTGAATAGGGTAGAGCTCTTTTCTTTGACGCCTGGTACCAGAGTCTCCAGAGGAGACGCAACCAGCAAGTCTCGCGAAGGGTCTTTACCTTGAAAATATACTGAGACAGAATAGTGTTTGAAGCGAGAGAGGAAAAAGGGTACCAGTGTGTACACCCTGAATGAGGCCAAGGAGTAGGGAAGTTGCGCTGGGATAGGAAGCTGAGACTCCTGTGGATCATAGACAAGAAGCTCGCTATATAGTTTAGTAAAGGTATCTACCACATAGCTAGAAATGAAAGCAGCTTCTGAAACCATGGAAGGGGCGGAACTGGGAGGTGGGACGTCTCCAGAAATAAGCGAAAGAGTACGTAGGTTACTTTGAAACTGAACGAATGGCGGGAATATCAATTGGGTAGTATTTGTAGGGGATGAAGATGGGCCCGATGAGCTGGGGCCTTTTGTTCCAGACTTTTGCTGCATCCTAACGTCTCCAGGGATGTTGGAATATGGATGCTTAACCGTGAGCTTGTCACCTAAGTTAGAGAAGTTGATAAAGTTCGCCATGTCTACGACAACCACAGGGGCCTCAGCGGGAGAAGCGAGCAACGTTGTGTAAGACATTAGCTCTGTAGAAGCCTGCTGCTTCTGAAGGTCCAGAGTACTAATCTCTCTGAGTAGGTCAGACGTCTGAGGAACCACCTTCTTGGATGCCATAAGCCTAAAGTGCAGATTTAGCCAAAAGTTTCCTGGCCGGTTTTTTTGAAAAGCAACCACTGTGGCCTGGATGACACGGGGTAACCAGCGCGATGTTGATCGTGAACGAGCAAGAAAAAGGAAGGAGCGAAATGAGGGCGGCCGTAGCCGTGCTCACACCGGCGTTGACCTAGCTGAGACAAAGGAGCGCAATGCAGAGATCATGCGGCAAAAGCAAGCTGCAGCAGATGCTCGCAAAAGGGAGCAGGGAGGTCAATAGAGGTGAGAGACTTCCTCACACATTGATGTCTTTACTTCTCTTGAGCCTATCTGTATGTAAACAATTAGACTGTCTGCTATATGCCATGCTGCAGTAGGCTTATAGAGTTTATTAGAAGCCACATCACTGGAGGTAGCACACAATGCAGAGCGACCTAATTCCTTGGTGTATTGCGCCAGCACAACTCAGTCTTCTCCAACAGAGCTTTCTTCTAAGATTGAACGAATGAACTTGGCCAAGTGTACGTTTCCATAGTCTTCGGAATCTGTCTTGATGAGAATGTCCTTCATCAGGGATAGTGCCGTCGGGACCATTGTCAGTGAATTGAGAAAGGCTATTACAGATTGCTGACATTCTTCCATGAACTTCCCAGAAAACGCTTTTCGCGCGGTAGGCAATAGGACCTCGTTGCTATTGAAAGCGTACTGTATTAACGCGTGTATACTGGCTTGTAGTTCTTGCTCGTCGACCATGCTATCGAGCTCGATCAAGAGGTCTGTCAACAGAGAGCTTGCTGTCTCACTTACTCGAGGGTCTGTAATCTGGGTGAAGAGCTCGTCACTGAGGTGGTCATAGACGAAGCAGCTTATGTCCGGGATGAATTCTATGAGACGTGCGATGGCTATGAAGTAATTGTTTGGATCGATACTCTTGTTGGCAAGGAATTCCTTTGAATACGTTACGGCGACACATAGCAACGCAGGTACTATCTCCATAAGCTCACTACCGGGATATAGAGCCTGTACGATCTTTAGATAGCAATGGGGTGGATAGCTAACTATAGATTGCTCAAAGTCTCCCTTGCCGTCGAGGGCGGCAAAGACAATCTCCGTCATATCAGGAGACTGTATGAGAACGTTCATAATACACCTAAGGACGTGCAATGTCTCATTGTACGCCTCAGCCTTTTCCGGATCGTCGAGAATGGTCTGTATTGTGAAGGGAGTAATGTGCTTCATCATGTCCATGTTTCTACCGGTTGAGCTCAGGATCCCAATGAGGAGAGAAACAGGAGAGAGACGCTCATGAAAGTCCATTATGGCTCTTTCCAAGTCATAGGAGACGAGGACTAAGGGCGTGTCATAATGATCCTTGATACACAGAGATGCATATCTTCGGAGGATGAGCACTAGAGAAAGGAGCATTTCATAATGTAGGTAGGGTATATTATCATATTGACAATTTATGCCATGCGTCTCAACCTTTACCATGCCCTCCACACTATGCTCGGGCGATGTTTCCGTTGCACTCCGTTCCGATGCCACCGTGTTCATCACAGCAATTGGACTGTGGCGGTCACTTGGTACTATACTTATTTGACTGGCGCCTACGCTAACTGACGGCCCGAGCGAGGCTGTGTGCGTGGAGGAGTGAAGACCATCTACTATAGCGTGAGTCTCTGGAACAGATAACGAAGCAATTGACGCTCTTCTTGGGGTCTTGGTAGCAGGATTACCACCAGATAGGCTGGTTTTCTTACTACCCTCTTCTGGGATTGTCTGTAGGTCAGTCCCAGCGCAGAGAGATGTCAGTTTAGTGCTTCCATAGTTTGGAGCAACGTTGGCTACTCTATAAGGCTGGTGCGAAGACCGTGTGTTCCCTTCTACATCGTCACTATCAGAGACTAGCGTAATACATGGCTTTGTGCGATTAACAATGGACTCAAAGATAACAAGAATAGTGGGTTCTGCATGGGGCATTAGCTCCTGGGGATTTGCTGCACAGCACCTGAACAGAAGGTCCAGAACGATGACTCTTTCATCTATCAATAAATTCTCAGACCCCACTAGAACGCGGATAATCACATAGAGAATATCTAATAACATTTGCTCCAAAAGCTCTCTGCCAGAGAGCATCTCTTCTTCGTTATCTCCTTGAACCATGACCCCATATCCAGTGGAAACACTATACTCGCTGCAGGACTGGGCAGTTCCTGTGCTTGCATGCATGTTATCACGCTCAGAAAACCTAACGGGGCTGCTGGACTTGCTGCGGTCATCTTTACTTTCTCCAATATGTTGCTTCAATGGTAACACAAACATTCCATATAGCATAAAGCGTGGATCATGGGAGAACTTGATGAAGTAGCCGGAGATGACAGAAACTATAGAGGTTAAAACAGCAAGCCGCAACTTGCTGGGATTGATCATATATTGGCCATCAGACTTTTCTCTAAAATTATTGTCAGCAAGCTGTATAATATTTGTTATTATGTCTAACGCCGATTCATGCTCCATGATCGGCAAAAATGCCATATAAAGATCCACAAAGTTGTGAAGTCCGAACTCACGCAAATCGATCACGTGCATCAATCTAGTTTTAATTATGTGACTGAAGATCAATGCAAGAGATGACGGAGAAGACCGGCCTAGCTCTGCAATCAGGTGCAACAGGTATTCAGTCGCCTGCCGTGGAAATTCCGCTTTTGGGCCAGTTACCCTCCGCAAGTTGATGGAGGATAAGACAAGCAACTTCAGGAGTTCCCAAAAGAGAAATGGATTGGCGGAAATTTGATCAACCAAGAGAGTTGTAAACGGCTTCAGCTCAAGGATCAAGGCGTCGAAAAGCTCGACTGCATTTTCTGAAGGAACGCGCAGACATATATTAATAAATGGATAGATGGTGTCCACCCGTGGATCAATCATCTCAAGCATGTTCTGAAGTTCTGGAAGAGATGTAATTGCATTCTTGCAGGCTGTCGACAACTCCATGAGGAGTCTTCGTGTCGAGATATATACGCCTCGCACAAACTTGGGGACATTCTTCGGCAGCTTATTTTCATTGGATGTACCTGTAGCACCAGGATTCATCCTAAAGGCCATATCATCGTTATCAACGGCAGCCGTGGATGGTCGCATAGACAGCATAGAGTTGTTTGGTCTGGAGCTGGCAGCATTCAGTCCATCTGCGTCACCATGGACCAAGATGGTTGAAAGGTTCGTTGCCGTGGCAAAGGTCGTTTGTTCATGAGCAGATGTATGATGTATGTTATCGAGGTTCCGCGTTACAAGAAATTTAAGAGGGTCCTGAGTGATGGTCTGATTTTGATGGTTGGCGTTCAATGCCACCCCAAGCTTAGAGACAGGACCCTTAGTCAGCGACCTATCCTCATTTGTTGATACTGGTCTTGTCGATTGCTTGCTCTCTGCCAGATCTTTCCCCGTGTGCAAGGTGTGAACACGTTTCAATATAGAAACAAGAGCCTGTTCGTCTCCAGCTTTGCATGCCTCAAGTTCTGTATCAGTGAGGGAAAGTTTTATCTTGGGAGCAACTGCAGCGATTCTATTCCAATTCTTTGATGTCACGGTCGCAGAACTCTGATTATCAAATTGCACTATCTTGAAATGCTCTGGGTACAACTTGCTCAAAAGTTCAGCAATAAGATATCCATTGTGTAGATCCTGTCGGGGAGATCGTAATTGAGTAGCAATTCCTTGTCGTAAACACCATGAAATGAGCTGATATGGAAGTTTCATTTTTGGTTCAGGTTTTGAATTTAGGTGCCGCTCCTTTCTATAACTCCTGCCGAATCACATGTGCACAGCGATTATGACCGCAATGAGAGCTAGGACTGCTAATTTACTAACGCAAATGCCCCTAGGTTTCGTAGTCTAGGTTTATCGAACCCTTGAATTTCTGTTGGAGCACATCACGTAGTTGATTGAGCTTGGCCTCTATCTTGCTACAGCGATTAGAGACGACTTCGTATTCTTGCGAGACTGTTGCCTTTAGAGCCTCCAGCGAGTTATCAATGTCCATGGAGTCGTTTGGGAAGAAAGCCGCCCCGATAGCGAGCATCGGCTTCACCTCCGTATCATCAAGCTCTAAAAGAGCAACTGATGCGCTCTCTATGTCATCGAGACGCTTCTTGAGAACCTTGCGCTGCTCTGCCAACTCCACATAAACCATGTGCAACCGGGCAAAGGTGTTGATCATCTGCTGGTCCTGAAGAGACGCATCAACAGACTTATGGTCAGAGGGCAGAAGGCGCTGTGTTAATGACATCCTGGGAATACCTAAACGAAGACAAAAAATACTTGGGGAAGGATTTCAAGGTTTTAAGCCTTCCAAAGTTTCCATTTTGCATGGCCATTAAAAAGGCTCTCTGATGAAGCTCGACAAGATCGAGCTTACTTACTATCCACCCTCTGTAACGATTTCCTACACAAGCAGGCACACTCAGAGTGTCCTTTCAGAAACCGTTGCTGTTCCTCACTGTATGACATCGCTCAATACATGTGTGCAATATTTAGCACAGTCAAACCGGTTTTTGGCCCATTACAAGGCACAGACAGATTACGTTGCGTCTACTCTCTTGGCTGCGCAGGAGGTAAACCTCAAATATAAATATGCACCCAGGGCGGTTGTCACAAGCGAGCTCCTACCCATTACCTCCTGCAAGCTAGATAAATCAGGAGAGCTCGCTGTAGTAACTTCTCATGATAGGACGGCGAAAATCTATGATCTCTCCTCCATTGTGACCAGCAAGGCTCGTTTATCGGAGAGAAGCATATTAGAAGGGCACGAAGGCGTAGTATATACCGCTGAGCTCAGTTATCCTGATGCAGCTATCTGTGGCACAGCCTCCTTCGATGGAAGCTGCCGTCTTTGGAACACCGACACAGGAGCTCCCATGGGGGTTCTTATGGTGGCCGATGATGTTTGTGAGTTTCTCTCAGTGGCATTCTCTCGCGTGAGTCCTAAGCTATTTGCTGCGGGAAACGCGTCTGGCTCGGTTTATATCTGGGATGTTTGCCGACCCGATGATCCATTTGCCTCGTTGCCTCACATTCATGCAGAGGAGGTAATTTCTATCTACTTTGACCACCGTTCTGATCACAGATTACTAAGTGCGTCTTTTGACGGTGGAGTCCAGGTACATGACCTCCGCGTACCACTCGGTGTCAGTGCGTCTGGTAGCACTAGTACTAGCCTTAGGTCTGGATCTCATCTCTCTGAGCCAGCTAACTTATCAATATCGAGTAAGCTTTTAACTAAGCACCCAGCCGAAATTACAGCAATCGACATGGATACCAACCTGACAACAGTGATAAGCGCTAGCTCTGATGGACTTTATAGAATCACGGATTTGCGCGCTCCCGAGTCTCCTCTCTATGAACATAACTTTGGATCCGAGGTTTTGTCTTGCTCTATGTCACTTAGCAAACAGTACACAGCGATCTCAGTCTCGCATGGGGAAGGCGGTGTAGGAGATAACATATCTCTTCCCGATATGGTAAAGAGAAAGAAGATACAGAAGAGAAAGAAGGGAGAAGTTGATGTTTATGTCATCGACAACGATCAACACTCACTGGCAGGTGTGCTCCACGGCCATATCGGAGAGGTCAACCTAGTCAAATTTCTAGCGCCTGGGTTCGGTAATCGCATTGTTACCTGCAGCAATGACAGAACTCTACGGGTCTGGGGTGGTCCCGAGGACCTGAAGAAGAGCTGCGCAGAGGTTGCCCGTTTAGATGGTCATATGGACGCAGTTGCAACGTTTGATATCTCATATGACGCTTCTGTAATTATCAGTGCTTCGGTTGACAATGTGTTCCGCGTGTGGAGCGCAAAGTAGTGTTCACAGACTTCAACTCTATTAGATACTTTTAGCTTAACCCTGAGTCAGATTCTGAGGTACAGCACATGTCCTCAGTTCTGTGCTCAGATATCTTCCGTATACTTTCTGCTAGTGAGTCCCTTTTGTAATGTTCAAAATGCAACAAACTAAGTGATCGTTAACGTATGTCTTCGTCAGGCCTATTCGGCCCGTAAACATATGAGAGGGCAAAAGCTGGATGGGTGTACATCGCGGCAATAGCCCTTACTTCGTCATCTGTGAGTTCATGGTTCTTGATAGACAGTTCGTTAGCAATCTCACACTGGAAATCTTCGAAAATAATTGAGGTACGTCTCATGTATGATACAGGTGGTTCTGCCAGGTTGAGGGGCGCGGCGGTCAGTTCATTCTTCTGTAAGTGATTCATGTTAATGTTTGGTTTGATTCTCATTCTCTCAGTAAATATTTTTGAGAGCTTTTGTCGCGTTTGATCAACCACTTCCATGCTGGTTATGTCTGCCTTGTACCTGTCCCACTGATCGGCACCGTTTGCGCCCAGGAGGTCATTAAGGTGTTTCTCCTCCCCGTATGTTACTATTCCATCGTCAGCTTCAATGGGATTGCGCTTCTCACGATATGGATTTATCTTGCACATGGTCTTGGCGCCCCAATCGCTCAAGTGCATCGACATCATAGCGCGCTTAAATTTAGAGTCAACGTACACCTTTCTTATTATCGCGATGATCATGATTGTCGCGAGGAAGTACGCACAGACAAGCGTGATGGTTTCGTTGAGAACGATAAGAAATGCAATCGTCGCTATCATCATTAGCAAAAATCCCAAATAAGTATCTCCGCTAACATACTTAATAATGTCTGTGGCAGCGGACATCTCGGAATCTGAGAGAGGTCTATACACATAGAGAATATTAAAGCGGTTGACTATTGAAAACACGGTGTAAATGATAAAGACAAACACCGTGGATATAGGTGCGACGATTGAGTACATAAAGCCTATCACCGTCATGTGAGAGCCATATGCTAATTGTTTAAGGTAAGGAAATCCTGTGTAGTAAGCTATTCGCCTCTTAGCGATAGGGTCTTTGGTAATCATAAGCTTGAGCAGACCCAGCAGCAAATCGGGAATCCGTAGAAGCGTGAGGACAGAGAAAAGGAAATACTTGGTAATTAAGTAGTTAATAAATGTAAAGATTTGTGCAGGAAAATTGCGGCCAATATTGGCCACCAGTCCGTTCAACGTTAGGCCTGTTAGCTGTTCAAAATCTATAGTTCCATACTCGTTGAAGGTGGAGGTCAGCATGATCTGAATTATTCCTACAATAAAAATGAGAAAAAGAAAGTTAATTCTGTATTCGAGATTGGCTTTTTCTGTGTTGCTAGTGCAAAAGGCAAGCATAGAAAGGTACTTTATAACTAAGGGCAGGAGGGCCATAAAGATAACTTGGACTATGACAGGAAGAAGGGTAATGCTCATAGACGCTGTTTTATAGCAAATGTAACAGACAACTCCCCCAACGTCGCTTACAGTTCCTTTTGTGAGAGAGACCGTCTGAGCACACTTGTAGCGCCCTTGGCCTGGCTTACACATTCTAATATAGAAAGAATTAAACCATTGCTCACTGTTATTTGCAACCAAGTTTAAGATATATGTCTGAGGAACAAAGTAGCCAATGAAAAGAGATAGGAGAAGAACTAGGAAAATTGAGCGCATCACTAATCTAAACCTCTTTGAGTATGCTGTGTTCCCCCAGATTATTTGATTATACTCTGGTGCAGATCCGACCTTTGGCTCGGTTGCGTTCATATAAAGTAGCGAATTAGAGCAAAGGGTCGCTTCGATCTGTGAGTTGAAAACCACAAATGCGGTCCGGCCGATCGGAGTATCGATGTGGGCCCTGTGCTGCTGCCGTGTCTTGCTTTTTATTGTAGCAGCATCTATTTTCCCGAGCCCGTGGTCAGGAAACGTGGTTCTTATTACCTCTGCAACACTCTTGGGTATACCCAGGAGATACTTTGTAAGCACTGGCCTTAAGCTCCTCGTGGAGACCTCGCCTAATGTTGCCTGCTGCTCCCGATATCGCTCTTCTGCACTGATGGGTCGTTGTGTGGATAACGCATACTCTGTTCTGCTAGAAGAGCTAGCTGGTTTCATCGTGGCTCCTGCAGACACGCTTTCTGCCTCACGAAAGCTTCCTTCTTGTGCACTATAGATTGTACTGAGATGAAATGGTTCGGTAGCTTGCCTGCCTGCTGAGACGACTCGAGGAGCGCTTGGAATTCCATCAACTGAACCCATGCCTATCAGTGGGCCAATTAAATTGTTGACACGCAGGTCGTGCGAAATCTTTGGAGAGATCAACACATTAGAAGGATTAGAGAGCTGCATCGTTGAGGTAGGTAGTGACGCATATATATTGTTAAATTGTGAAACAGATCTGTCACTGGACTCTGGAATGCTTCTATCTTGAGACTCTTCATCCCTGGTTAACATAGTCCTGCTAGGGCCTTGAAAGGCAGTAAGGTTGGAGCCCACTCGTGAAAGAGTCTGAATGCTAGGTAGATTAAGTTCGATGTCAAAGTTATCCCGTTCTGCAATAACGTCTTCAGCAGTCATCCGCGTACATGTAGTAAGCTTGTTGAAAGATGTAACATTGGCAGGCATTGGCGGCGGTAGATGCTTGATTCCGATAAGGTGGGAGAGGTCAATATTCATTTCATGGGCATACGCCAGTATTTCTAACTTTAGTTGACGTGATTTAGTCTTAAAAGGAATCAGTGCCATTTGCGACTTAGATATCTTATTCTGCATCTTCTGGACACGCTGTTTCACGGTCGGATCGTCTATTTCGGCCAATGTAAGTCCGTGCAATCCTATTTTGTTCATGTAGGCCTCCAATTCCGTTACATAGTAATTCACCAACCGATCTGTCTTATGCTGATTTAGAATTAGCTTTAGCAGCTTCTTGTATTTGAACGTTAAGCTCAGAGAATGCTCGGGAACGGGAATTATATAGCGTATGACACCCTGCTGAAAGACGCCTTCAAGAGACTTAGCAAGGTCTCCATATGTTCTTATGCCTGAGGGGAGCTGATCCAGCATGACAACGAAGTTCTGTGGTGCCGAGCGACGTAGAGCACGTTGACGGAAATAGATATACACGATGTGGAACTGATCATAGAACTCCATCATCATGAATGTGTAGATTGTCGCAACGACCGTCGGAACTAAAATGGCATAGGAGCCTGCTTCCACGTGTGTAAGAGACATCTTCGACCAGCCTGTACGATAGTCTGTGTTAAAGTCTTGGTCTACGCCCACCACATAGACAGGTATGAGGATTGTTAAGCCAAAGAGAGACATGATACCGAATAAGGAAATCACCATAGTCTGATACAAAACAAATATGGCAGCCACATTTCCACATCTAGCGTATTGCGAAATGGGCTGGCAAAATACGTCTAGAAACCATATGCTAAATTTCCTTTGCCGCCGCATGTAGAACGGACAAAATACCATTGGGAGTAAATACTTGAATAGGGAGAAAATAAGAAGTACCCCTGCTGTCACTGCTAGCTGTATGAGCGTTGTGGCAGTGAGCGTTGTTTCAAAATTTACCTCTCCTGTAGCAGTGTATGACCCTTTGATTTCTGTGCTTGCCATAGCTTGTAGTTTTTATTACTGATAGAGGTACCCAATTCACTCCTTTGCGAAAAGGCTTGTTCTGCTATAGTCTCCGCCAATGGGCCAGCAGACGATGAACAGTACCGGTCACCGTCTGATCCACAGCAAAGCAGGCTCATCCCACATTTTAACGATAGCTGGAAAGCCAGCGTATGGTCATGAAGTGTTATCTGCTACTTTTCTATTCTGAAGCGCCTCATAGACTCTACACCACGGCTCTTCTTTGATAAAGCTCTGCGACCTTTCCATGCGTGCTCTTACTTCGCGATTGTATGCATCTATATCACAGTTATATTTGTGCGCGGCATCGCTATTGGCCGGAGATGATGGATTCGGGTCTGTCAGAAGGGACTGAATGGAAAGGAGGACAGACAAGATTGTAAAGCAAGGAGACCACTGTGACTGCAAAATATCTAAACAAAGCGAGCCGTCCGTATAAACGTTTGGATGATACATCGATGTTACGAAATGTACAGAAGGAGGTTTGATAGGGTACTCGTTGGGAAATTTCATCCTTATACATAGCTTACCATTCTCCCAAGCTGTCCCGGCGGGCCCCAGAATTATGCAATTCCAACAGCGCTCATCCTTTTGGTCTGGCAGCGCCATGACTCCTGGAATGTCTGTCTTCGAGAACTTCTGGTATTCACGCATCAAACGACTCGTGACAGACATGATTTTTCAAAAGGTGGAAGTTATTGGATAATCGGGTTTATTTTGTTGGTAGCTCTGGACTACCCTCTAGAGTGAATGATCCCACCACAAGATTGCCTGTCTGGAGTAGGGACCTGGGAGTACTCGACCTAGGTGTCTCCAAACCTCACGACCAGGCCGGTCTGACGAGCTTGCACAGAACAGGAGCCGGGACTCCTCTGTGTCTGCCTAGGTCGCACTAGCCGGTGGAGAACCCAGTAAGGGGCAGATGCATTGAGGCCCCAGTGCCTGAGCCGTAAGGGACTGGGGCATCCAAAGGAGCTGCAGAGCACGCTTACCCCAGCGAGTCCTTGTCGTAGCTCTTCTCGTGTCCGATACTCCTGCCCATAATTAGGTAGCGGATATGTGGAACAGTGACCGGCTTCCAGCGTAACACGACCCCTCGAGGCCTTCCGTGCGGAGGCAGACGGCTCCTGCTGCTCCTTAGCCACCGGTGACAGTGACTAGCCCAGCAGGGCGTGACTGGTGGACGACTCCGCCTCATCGACAACTGTGCACACTGGTGAGTCTCAAAGACAGACGGGGGTCATCCAGTTCGTAACGATCATTGGTAGGTGTCCTTTACGGCAGAGGAGAATGCGACCAACAGGCCACAGAGCTGCTTGCGCAAAGTCCTTCCACCACTGACCCAAGCCGACCCCTCGCAAGATCCTTAGCGGAGTTGCGTCCGAGATGTGTGCCTGCGTTGCTGTCCAGGTGCATGTGCCGGCCCTGGTGCTTCCCACAAGCTTGCGAGCATCGAGCTGGCCGCTACCGAACCGTATCAGAAGTCAGCACCAGGATGTAGTCCCATCAGTCAGGCTCTGCAGGCTCCCAGAGCTACGCATCAAAAGGCCGTTCTTCTTTGGTTGTGCAGCGTGGGGAGATGCACCGAACTACCACACCCTCTCCGTGTGGCGTGGTTTACGACGGGGGACGGGGTCCCTGTGCTCATGTCTATCTGCCCAGGACGAGTCGCAGCCCGGGTTGACAATGACAAGCGAGCATCGCCCGGCTCCTTGTCAGCGGGTGGGAGATCCCGCCACCCTAGTACCCACAGCAACGGGTGCCGATCACTGGCAGAGGGACACGACACCCAGGCTCCCGTTCCTTCCACTGATGGTAGCCCACTATGAAGAGCCCTTTGTCGCCTGCACCAACAACCTCAGGCACTGTGGGTCAGAGCGCCTCCATAGTGGACAGCGGTAGCACTATGATGATCTGGGGTGACAGGAGTCCCGGTCTATCAACTCAGGAGACAGCACGCTTTGGGCAATGCTTCCCTCCTGTCCAGATCTGGGAGGACTGGCTGCCTTCTGAGCCCACCTGGCACCTTGTCAGGTGATGGAGTGTCTTAAAGTATTCATTACAAAAGATCAGAAATAGCGCCATGCATTCCCAATAGACCAGAACGTCTCCTAGGCTACTCTATGCTGATTCGCACCTTTCATGGACCCTAGCGATCACTGTAATCTTCTCTCGGGATCCCGCAAGGGACTGTCCTTGAGTGCGATTCCCCCACGACAGCCGGGAGTCGCAGACATAATCCAAAGGGATGAGAGTACTACAGAGGCTGAGAGGAGAGCGCCGATGCACAGGGGTCCGCAGAGACCCGGTTCGTACAGGGAAGGCGTGGAGGCTGGCTCTCCAGGGATGTAGAGCCACCAGGAAAGGAGCTGGCAGTGGGGCTTAGGCGCAGCAGAGGCACCCGATCCGTCCTCTGATTGGCCGCGAGGCAGTAGGCGCATGGGGCGGCATCACCGCTTGTTTTTGGATTTTCTGCTTCCCTGCGCGTTGTGCAGGGGTCCGCAGTGGGCTGAGTATCACAGGCTACACATAGTAGATGCGTTTACTACCTAAGTACCTACGCCTTCCCTCTGCAGATGAACCACCAGCAGAGGAAGCCGACGAGGCCGGCCACAATGACAACCGCCGCGACAGAGATCCCTGCTATGGCACCGGTAGAAAGGCCGCTCTTATTCGTGCTTCCCCCGGTACTTTCACCGTTCATGAGGTAGCAGAGAACGGAGCCACTACCAGCCGATGGAGGGGCGCAGCTAGCGCAGTTGGCGACGCCGGTGATGGATCCCCCGTCGCTCTTGTCGCATGCTATACACTTTTCTTTGGACGGGTAGTACCCTGCAGCGCACACCGTGCACTTGGTGGCGTCGTTCGCATTGCACTCGGAGCACTCAGTGGCGCAGGGAACACACTTCTTAGTGTTACCGCCAGTCTTAGCATATCCAGCCTTACACGTGTCGCACTGGTCCTGGCTGGTGCACGTCTTACATCCGGCCGAGCAAGTGATGAGCGCGCCGTTATTCAGCTTGTACCCGTCGGCCGGAGTCTGACAGGCATCGCTCGCTTCTGCTGCGGCTAAGCAGACGCTCTTTCCGGGGAACTTGGTCGTCTCATAGCAGCCCCCGTTCATACGAAGAAGCCCGTTGGCGCATTTGTCACAGACACCAGTCCCTTTGGTAGTGCACGTAATAGCCTTTCCGGCCGCCGCCGAGCAGACTCCGTTCTGTGGAAACTGGCCGGCTTCCTTGCACTTGGAGCAGTAGGCCGTGCCATCGACCGTCAGCTCGCACTTCTCGCAGTTGTTAGCATTTGGCTCGCATCCTGGTTTGCACGTCCCCGTGTTGCCCTCTCCTTCGTAGCTGAGGGCCTTCTTAGGCTCACAGCTCGTACACCCGTTGGAGTTCCCGTTCGCGCACGTCTTGCACGAGGTATCGCACTTGGCACAGGCGGTTTCTTTCTTGTAGTATCCGTCCTTGCAGGTCTCGCACTGTCCTTGCCCGTTGCACAGGAGGCAGTTCTCGACCTCGCACTTCTTGCAGGCCTTCTTGCCCCCCTCGTTGGTGCCCGCGTAGTAGCCTCCCAGATCTCCGCACGCATCGATGCACTGGCCCGTGGGCGTGAGGGCCTTAGTGCCCTCGCACTCTGTGCACACCTCCTTGCTTGTCTTCGGCTCACTGCACGTCTTGCAGCCGGGGGTGTTGCACGGCGCCGCAGGGGGGTCGGACTTCTTCATGCACCCGGTGCCGGCCTCCTCGGGAACGTAGCCCTCAACGCACTCACAAACGCCAGAGGTCTTTTCCTCGTTGGAGTTCAAGGGGCAGCTTTCAACGCACCCCTTCTTGTTTGGCTGGACCTTCTTCTGGTTTTCGCACGTCTTGCAGGCGACTGCTCCATCGGCGCCCTTCTCGCACGTCGCGCATCCATTGGAGGTCCCCTCGGCGCACGCCTTGCACGTCTTCGGCTCAGTGTCGTCGGCGTAGTGGGTGCTTTGATTCTTGCACTCAGTTTCGGTGACGCACGTGCCAGTGTCGCTGCCATTATCCTTCTTCAGGTACGGCTTGTCGTCCTTACAGGAGGTGCACTTCGCAGCCTCGGTCTTACAGGTCTTGCAACCAGGATCACACGCCTCACAGGTTTTGGTGCCGCCATTTTTCACGAAGAACCCTTCGGTGCCGGTGCACTCTTCTTCTGTCACGCAGGAGGTGGCTGAATCTGTAGCCGTCTTCAGATACTTACCTTCTTGGCACGCAGTGCATGTGGCAGCCTTAGTGCCACTAGCTGATAGTTGCTCTGGTTTCTCACAGGTAGCGCACCCAGCCACCCCCGTGTATATCTTATCGCCAGTAAGTGTTACGCCCGTCGCGTCTCCGCACGAAACAACAGAGTCGTGGGCGTCGTCTGTATCTGCCGGCGGGACAAAGTACTTATTTCCAGCGACAGCCTCTGTGCACTTACCAGCATCTGCCGCTTGACACATGGCATTGCCAGGGGGTTTTGCTCGTTCATAGCACCCGCCCTTGTACATGAAGGAGTTGCCGTTACATCCTGTACATTTTCCGCCTGCGTGTGTCTTACATACTGCTGTATCAGACGACACATCTGTGCATACCCCGTTGACAGGAGCGCGATCAGCGGGATCTGCCTTGCATTGAGAGCAATACAATTTACCATCAATCAGAACGTTGCATGCCTCATCGGCACAATTGGTAGTTTGATCTGCACAGGTAGCCGTTCCAGCTTTTTCTGCTATCTGTGCCGTCCATACAAACTGAAGGATTACCCCCGCGAGAACAAATCTACAGAACATTGGGGTCAGCCGGTTACTAGGAGACGGACAGAACTATTAATACATTATTATCAATCTGTGTGATACACAGTAGAGTGTAATACTGGGCACACTTCTGAACGACGTCACGTGAGTGATGAGAACGCCATCCTGTCATTCGCGGAGGGCCTCTCATTCTCCCTCGTTATAGACCGTGGCAACAGAGACACAACAGGCAGCTCGTCCGTCTCCGTAAGCATTCCAGGGAGTCCTGCCTGTCTGTACGAGGAGGTTTACTCTTCCACCAAGGACGGTTTCCGGCTGCTTCCGGTACATCAGTCGTGCCTGGACCGCTAGTCTGTTGACCGCTCGGGATTTCAGATATGAAGGCTTGGATGTGTCCAGGTTCTGGTGGCGGTGATGGAGTATTCCACGTGGGTTTTTGCAGGGGCGGGTCTTTCTGAAGCATACCGCAGGCAGATCTGCGATACACTGACCCACTACCATTGACGGGTGCTCTTGCGCTAGTCTTGTATCTGGTTCGCTGATGATCCCCCCTAGACGACATCTTCCGCCATCTCTCGGAGAAGCGCGGTCTCAGACCAACCTCCAGTGGAACAACTCATCAGTTCCGCCTGTGTGGCGGGCTTCAGGCTTACCTGCAGGCGTAATCCAGAAATTTCACGAGTGGGTCTCGTCATTCCTGGCCAGTTCAGAGACGAGGGTTGGTCGTTAATGATATAATAGGGATCTCCCTTCACTTGTATACCAGGAGTCTTTTGCGTCTCTCAGTCGCTCCGCAGGGGTGTGCTCAGGCTGAGTATGCACGCCGGTCCTTTCGGGGTTCAGGCCTTCTCGTGGACTCTCTGCTCTATCAGTGGCGCCTCTCCTTGGTCTGCCGCCTTGGTGGGTGTAACTCTGGTCACTGTCCTTTTTTAGATGCTCCCGTCTGTCAGGGGCCGTCATCGGGCTCTCCGCTGGCTGGGCCTCTCAGTGTCCGGGCAGCTGTGGCTCGAGTCAGGGCTCCCACGGTCGCGGTCACTTGGGTCTCAGTGGGTCAGCTGGTGGGTGAGGCGGGGTTGGTGGGTGAGGCTGGAGGGCTCTGGTGGGGGCTGAGGCGGGGGGTGTTGTATGTGCCTCTGGATCCGGTGGGCCAGTGGGGTGGTGGGTGATCCCCTCTCTGTTTGCCAAGGTGGTTGCGTCTGATCCCCAGCCTTCGTTGCACTCCTGAGACAGAGGCACCGACGATCGTGTCGTGTCCCCTGACTGAGCGCCTCCCTTGGCCCCTGCATGTCTCGGGCAGTACTGCTTCTCTGTTTGACTAGTACGTGAGTGTTGAGGCAGGCCATCGCAGCCTCTCCTGTTGCTCGCTGGTGCTCTGTGCGGGTCTGCTGAGCCCCTGGCATGCCCTGTCCAGTGCCTCGACGGTAGTTCACCTCGGGCCAGCAGGGGTGTGGATGAGCCTGTGGATGGGATGGGGTGCTCTCAGGCCTCTAGTGTGATGGCCCTCGAAGACTGGCATGGTGGGGACCGGGTGGGCGGTGTTGTATGTGTCCCTGGTCCGGTGGGCCATGTCGGGTGATCGCAGCTGTGGTGACTGGAGGCTGTCTATCTGTGACCCATCCCTCTGTGGACTCGGGAGTGCCCTCCGCCCAGGCAACAGTGGTGCTGCTGGGGCCCTCGCCTGCGGGCGCTGTCCAAAATCTCGCGAGTAAATTCCCGCTCAATTTTTGGCGATGTCCGGAGACGAGGGTTGGTCACGGGCCGTAACGATAATCACAGCGGTTGTAAGGAGGAGCTATCTGCGTTCCTCGGCTATTCTACAGGAGTACACTCAGACTGGATGTGCACATCGGTTCTTTCAGAGATCAAGCCGTCCTGCAGGTTCGCTGGCCTGTTAGAGCGCCTCTCCTTGTTCTCCCTTCACGGTGAGTGAAGCTCTGGTCTTTGTTGTCATTCTCAATACTGTCCATACAGATCAGCAGCAGCTAGCGGGCTTTCTCTTCTGGTTGGGATTCAACTCGGCTGTGTGTCCAGTCTTTGCCCCTTCTCGGTCGTTGTCGTCGGGTCCCGGGGATGGATTCATTCGGTTGTCAGAAGTAGGATGACAGGAGACGGTCGCTCTGGGTGACCAGGCTTTCGGCCCGGTCGCGTCTGATCAGCTCCGTCAGGTGCTCGTTCGCCTCTGCAGCCATGTAGGCGATGGCGAAGGCAGCCCGGACAGAGGTCCACGTGGAGCTCCTCGAGGTGCCCCTTGGACTTGGGGTGGAGGGATCCATCTGTCCCGTAGATGATCGGGAGCGTCCCGTCCCTGTACTTCTTGGCCTTCTCGTTGTAGTAGGCATCCATCTGGCGGGGCTGGATGACACGCACGTCCACTGCCTTGCACTTGTCGACGAGCCAGATGTCGGGCTTCTGGTTCTGGTCGCTGAGGTGGCTGTGGGTCTTGACTTCCAGCTCCGGTTGAGCTTCCCCGAGACGCGGAGGTACAGGCACGTGACGATCATGTCGCGGTCGAGGGTCCTTGCCGTGTGGCAGCCCGGGCAGGTGCCTCTTGTCTGCCCCATGATCGAGCCATCTCTCTGCTTCAGGGCCCTTTCCTCCTCGGTCAGCACGCCGCCGCTCTGTCCGAAAGCTGGTGTGTGCGCGTGAGGAGGCGGTTGAAGTAGGCCCCCTTCCCTTGCAGTGCCTGGCCTTCCACCGACAGCTCCACCGGGTCTCTGGCCCCCTTGTTGACGTCCAGGGAGTCCATGCCCTCCGCAGCTCGTCGTGGTAGAGTCCCAGCATGAGCAGGCCCGGGCCGCCCTTCTCCTTCGGGTACGCCAGGAAGTCGACCAGGCGATCGCAGCTTCTGTTGGCTAGCTTGCTGAAGCCTTGTGCGACGTCTGTCAGCTCCTCGTAGTCCGCCTTGTCCGATGTTATCTCGACCAGGGGGGCGTAGTTCACCATCGGGATCACACAGAGTGACAGCAGGATGAGCTTCTGGTGGGTGGTTATTGGGGCGTTCTCGATCTTCCTCAGGGCAGTCTCAGCACCTGCGATGGCCTTTGGGGTAAGGCTTGCTGGAGTGGGGGACACCGGGTGGTTGAGGAAGGTCACCTCCTCGCCCGCCATGGTGGACTTGCATTGTCGCTCCTGATCGTCAGGCCCATGGCCAGCTGTGTTATCACACCTGCCGGGTAGGCCTCGTCGTGGAACGCCACGATGTCGTCCGCATAGGCAAGGAAGGGGATGCCTCTCTCCTTGAGGCGTCTCAGGAGGCGCTCGATGGCCATGCAGAAGAGGAGCATGCTGAGCGGGTCGCCCTGGGGGACGCCGCAGACCTCGCACTTCACGTCCCGGCTGTGCCTCAGGTCGAGGAAGTCCCCGATGTGGTCGACCATGACCTTCGGGACGCCCGCCTCGTTCAGGGCTCTGGCGACCTCTGCCCTCGGGAGCGAGTTGAGGGCGTTCGTTATGTCGAGGGAGACGGCGTGCATCCCCGCCTGCTGATGAGCTCGTGGGCCCTCCTCACACCTACCGCGTATGCGTTCTGCATGAAGGCGATCTGTTCGCACAAGAGGTAGTTGGCATGCCTGATCAGCCCTTCAGCAGGACGCGGTGGAAGATGTTTGTCACCGTCTCGCCTATCGCGATCGGGCGGTATCCGTCGGACTCCTTCGGGATGAGGATCGCCCGGAACTCGAGCATGGCCATCACCTCTGGCATCGCCTCGGGGTGGGTGGTCAGCTCGTTGTATGCCTGCGTGAGGTACTTCACGAAGCTGTCGCTCTGCTTCATCGCCTTGAGCTGGACCGGCCCGAGGCCTTCTTGTTGAGAGTCCCAACAGGGCCTTCCTCATTTCCTCCTCGGTTGCCGGCTCCAGCCCGTCGAGTTCATCGATGGAGGGTAGTCAAGGCCAACGTAGCCTTCGGGAGGACGCACAGGTGTAGCGCGCTGAGGGCGGTCGGCCTTCTCCGACTTGATGTCTACCATGGGTGTCTCATCAAGGGCGCGGAGAGCCTTAGCAACTGCCCCGAAGCTCAGCGCGTTGTTCACCCTGTTTGCTATCCGGCGTCTCGCCTTCTCGGGGTCTGGGTCTGCCTTACTCTGGGCCTGCTCTACTGTGTTGCTTGAGTCTTCTGGGGCTTCCCACCAGGGCGTTCAGGCCCTTGATAGCGGGGAGCGCGACCCCAGTCCCAGCCTGCTCGATGCTCGCGATCATGCGTGCACCTTGGTGGATGAGCATGGCAGCTGTCCGGTTCGGTACTGGGCCGGAATGATCAACTTGTCGTCGCCCAGCACTCTGTGTCTGTCATCGTTTGCTTCTCTCAGGTGCTCGGTTAGTTGCTTGGCGCTCTCACACGGTTGGCCACAGAGCCAGCACGTGTGTCCTGCTGAGAGAGTAAACGTCTTCGGAGTGGTCCCCCGAGTAGAGACTCACGATTGCTCTCTGGGGGCCCCGGAGGTACGATCTTGCATTCATAATGCGGATCGGGTCCTCGCGGGCTCTTCGACGCTTCAGGTCCAGCTGTGCGCACGCCCACGGAACAGCCGAGGAACGCAGATAGCTCCTCCTTACAACCGCTGTGATTATCGTTACGGCCCGTGACCAACCCTCGTCTCCGGACATCGCCAAAAATTGAGCGGGAATTTACTCGCGAGATTTTGGACAGCGCCCGCAGGCGAGGGCCCCAGCAGCACCACTGTTGCCTGGGCGGAGGGCACTCCCGAGTCCACAGAGGGATGGGTCACAGATAGACAGCCTCCAGTCACCACAGCTGCGATCACCCGACATGGCCCACCGGACCAGGGACACATACAACACCGCCCACCCGGTCCCCACCATGCCAGTCTTCGAGGGCCATCACACTAGAGGCCTGAGAGCACCCCATCCCATCCACAGGCTCATCCACACCCCTGCTGGCCCGAGGTGAACTACCGTCGAGGCACTGGACAGGGCATGCCAGGGGCTCAGCAGACCCGCACAGAGCACCAGCGAGCAACAGGAGAGGCTGCGATGGCCTGCCTCAACACTCACGTACTAGTCAAACAGAGAAGCAGTACTGCCCGAGACATGCAGGGGCCAAGGGAGGCGCTCAGTCAGGGGACACGACACGATCGTCGGTGCCTCTGTCTCAGGAGTGCAACGAAGGCTGGGGATCAGACGCAACCACCTTGGCAAACAGAGAGGGGATCACCCACCACCCCACTGGCCCACCGGATCCAGAGGCACATACAACACCCCCCGCCTCAGCCCCCACCAGAGCCCTCCAGCCTCACCCACCAACCCCGCCTCACCCACCAGCTGACCCACTGAGACCCAAGTGACCGCGACCGTGGGAGCCCTGACTCGAGCCACAGCTGCCCGGACACTGAGAGGCCCAGCCAGCGGAGAGCCCGATGACGGCCCCTGACAGACGGGAGCATCTAAAAAAGGACAGTGACCAGAGTTACACCCACCAAGGCGGCAGACCAAGGAGAGGCGCCACTGATAGAGCAGAGAGTCCACGAGAAGGCCTGAACCCCGAAAGGACCGGCGTGCATACTCAGCCTGAGCACACCCCTGCGGAGCGACTGAGAGACGCAAAAGACTCCTGGTATACAAGTGAAGGGAGATCCCTATTATATCATTAACGACCAACCCTCGTCTCTGAACTGGCCAGGAATGACGAGACCCACTCGTGAAATTTCTGGATTACGCCTGCAGGTAAGCCTGAAGCCCGCCACACAGGCGGAACTGATGAGTTGTTCCACTGGAGGTTGGTCTGAGACCGCGCTTCTCCGAGAGATGGCGGAAGATGTCGTCTAGGGGGGATCATCAGCGAACCAGATACAAGACTAGCGCAAGAGCACCCGTCAATGGTAGTGGGTCAGTGTATCGCAGATCTGCCTGCGGTATGCTTCAGAAAGACCCGCCCCTGCAAAAACCCACGTGGAATACTCCATCACCGCCACCAGAACCTGGACACATCCAAGCCTTCATATCTGAAATCCCGAGCGGTCAACAGACTAGCGGTCCAGGCACGACTGATGTACCGGAAGCAGCCGGAAACCGTCCTTGGTGGAAGAGTAAACCTCCTCGTACAGACAGGCAGGACTCCCTGGAATGCTTACGGAGACGGACGAGCTGCCTGTTGTGTCTCTGTTGCCACGGTCTATAACGAGGGAGAATGAGAGGCCCTCCGCGAATGACAGGATGGCGTTCTCATCACTCACGTGACGTCGTTCAGAAGTGTGCCCAGTATTACACTCTACTGTGTATCACACAGATTGATAATAATGTATTAATAGTTCTGTCCGTCTCCTAGTAACCGGCTGACCCCAATGTTCTGTAGATTTGTTCTCGCGGGGGTAATCCTTCAGTTTGTATGGACGGCACAGATAGCAGAAAAAGCTGGAACGGCTACCTGTGCAGATCAAACTACCAATTGTGCCGATGAGGCATGCAACGTTCTGATTGATGGTAAATTGTATTGCTCTCAATGCAAGGCAGATCCCGCTGATCGCGCTCCTGTCAACGGGGTATGCACAGATGTGTCGTCTGATACAGCAGTATGTAAGACACACGCAGGCGGAAAATGTACAGGATGTAACGGCAACTCCTTCATGTACAAGGGCGGGTGCTATGAACGAGCAAAACCCCCTGGCAATGCCATGTGTCAAGCGGCAGATGCTGGTAAGTGCACAGAGGCTGTCGCTGGAAATAAGTACTTTGTCCCGCCGGCAGATACAGACGACGCCCACGACTCTGTTGTTTCGTGCGGAGACGCGACGGGCGTAACACTTACTGGCGATAAGATATACACGGGGGTGGCTGGGTGCGCTACCTGTGAGAAACCAGAGCAACTATCAGCTAGTGGCACTAAGGCTGCCACATGCACTGCGTGCCAAGAAGGTAAGTATCTGAAGACGGCTACAGATTCAGCCACCTCCTGCGTGACAGAAGAAGAGTGCACCGGCACCGAAGGGTTCTTCGTGAAAAATGGCGGCACCAAAACCTGTGAGGCGTGTGATCCTGGTTGCAAGACCTGTAAGACCGAGGCTGCGAAGTGCACCTCCTGTAAGGACGACAAGCCGTACCTGAAGAAGGATAATGGCAGCGACACTGGCACGTGCGTCACCGAAACTGAGTGCAAGAATCAAAGCACCCACTACGCCGACGACACTGAGCCGAAGACGTGCAAGGCGTGCGCCGAGGGGACCTCCAATGGATGCGCGACGTGCGAGAAGGGCGCCGATGGAGCAGTCGCCTGCAAGACGTGCGAAAACCAGAAGAAGGTCCAGCCAAACAAGAAGGGGTGCGTTGAAAGCTGCCCCTTGAACTCCAACGAGGAAAAGACCTCTGGCGTTTGTGAGTGCGTTGAGGGCTACGTTCCCGAGGAGGCCGGCACCGGGTGCATGAAGAAGTCCGACCCCCCTGCGGCGCCGTGCAACACCCCCGGCTGCAAGACGTGCAGTGAGCCGAAGACAAGCAAGGAGGTGTGCACAGAGTGCGAGGGCACTAAGGCCCTCACGCCCACGGGCCAGTGCATCGATGCGTGCGGAGATCTGGGAGGCTACTACGCGGGCACCAACGAGGGGGGCAAGAAGGCCTGCAAGAAGTGCGAGGTCGAGAACTGCCTCCTGTGCAACGGGCAAGGACAGTGCGAGACCTGCAAGGACGGATACTACAAGAAAGAAACCGCCTGTGCCAAGTGCGATACCTCGTGCAAGACGTGCGCGAACGGGAACTCCAACGGGTGTACGAGCTGTGAGCCTAAGAAGGCCCTCAGCTACGAAGGAGAGGGCAACACGGGGACGTGCAAACCAGGATGCGAGCCAAATGCTAACAACTGCGAGAAGTGCGAGCTGACGGTCGATGGCACGGCCTACTGCTCCAAGTGCAAGGAAGCCGGCCAGTTTCCACAGAACGGAGTCTGCTCGGCGGCGGCCGGAAAGGCTATTACGTGCACTACCAAAGGGACTGGTGTCTGTGACAAATGCGCCAACGGGCTTCTTCGTATGAACGGGGGCTGCTATGAGACGACCAAGTTCCCCGGAAAGAGCGTCTGCTTAGCCGCAGCAGAAGCGAGCGATGCCTGTCAGACTCCGGCCGACGGGTACAAGCTGAATAACGGCGCGCTCATCACTTGCTCGGCCGGATGTAAGACGTGCACCAGCCAGGACCAGTGCGACACGTGTAAGGCTGGATATGCTAAGACTGGCGGTAACACTAAGAAGTGTGTTCCCTGCGCCACTGAGTGCTCCGAGTGCAATGCGAACGACGCCACCAAGTGCACGGTGTGCGCTGCAGGGTACTACCCGTCCAAAGAAAAGTGTATAGCATGCGACAAGAGCGACGGGGGATCCATCACCGGCGTCGCCAACTGCGCTAGCTGCGCCCCTCCATCGGCTGGTAGTGGCTCCGTTCTCTGCTACCTCATGAACGGTGAAAGTACCGGGGGAAGCACGAATAAGAGCGGCCTTTCTACCGGTGCCATAGCAGGGATCTCTGTCGCGGCGGTTGTCATTGTGGCCGGCCTCGTCGGCTTCCTCTGCTGGTGGTTCATCTGCAGAGGGAAGGCGTAGGTACTTAGGTAGTAAACGCATCTACTATGTGTAGCCTGTGATACTCAGCCCACTGCGGACCCCTGCACAACGCGCAGGGAAGCAGAAAATCCAAAAACAAGCGGTGATGCCGCCCCATGCGCCTACTGCCTCGCGGCCAATCAGAGGACGGATCGGGTGCCTCTGCTGCGCCTAAGCCCCACTGCCAGCTCCTTTCCTGGTGGCTCTACATCCCTGGAGAGCCAGCCTCCACGCCTTCCCTGTACGAACCGGGTCTCTGCGGACCCCTGTGCATCGGCGCTCTCCTCTCAGCCTCTGTAGTACTCTCATCCCTTTGGATTATGTCTGCGACTCCCGGCTGTCGTGGGGGAATCGCACTCAAGGACAGTCCCTTGCGGGATCCCGAGAGAAGATTACAGTGATCGCTAGGGTCCATGAAAGGTGCGAATCAGCATAGAGTAGCCTAGGAGACGTTCTGGTCTATTGGGAATGCATGGCGCTATTTCTGATCTTTTGTAATGAATACTTTAAGACACTCCATCACCTGACAAGGTGCCAGGTGGGCTCAGAAGGCAGCCAGTCCTCCCAGATCTGGACAGGAGGGAAGCATTGCCCAAAGCGTGCTGTCTCCTGAGTTGATAGACCGGGACTCCTGTCACCCCAGATCATCATAGTGCTACCGCTGTCCACTATGGAGGCGCTCTGACCCACAGTGCCTGAGGTTGTTGGTGCAGGCGACAAAGGGCTCTTCATAGTGGGCTACCATCAGTGGAAGGAACGGGAGCCTGGGTGTCGTGTCCCTCTGCCAGTGATCGGCACCCGTTGCTGTGGGTACTAGGGTGGCGGGATCTCCCACCCGCTGACAAGGAGCCGGGCGATGCTCGCTTGTCATTGTCAACCCGGGCTGCGACTCGTCCTGGGCAGATAGACATGAGCACAGGGACCCCGTCCCCCGTCGTAAACCACGCCACACGGAGAGGGTGTGGTAGTTCGGTGCATCTCCCCACGCTGCACAACCAAAGAAGAACGGCCTTTTGATGCGTAGCTCTGGGAGCCTGCAGAGCCTGACTGATGGGACTACATCCTGGTGCTGACTTCTGATACGGTTCGGTAGCGGCCAGCTCGATGCTCGCAAGCTTGTGGGAAGCACCAGGGCCGGCACATGCACCTGGACAGCAACGCAGGCACACATCTCGGACGCAACTCCGCTAAGGATCTTGCGAGGGGTCGGCTTGGGTCAGTGGTGGAAGGACTTTGCGCAAGCGCTCCATGCATCAGGGGCCCCTCGAGACCACGAAAGCTCGGCGGCGCTGGCGCACATGTGGACGCGAGACGGTGGGAAAGAGCTGCGTGGTGACTTATAGATGGAAAGGCTGGGCGCGCATAACAATACGCCCAGGAGAGCTATGCACAGCGCAGTGGCCCGGCTGGCTCCTCTTGTAATACGGAGCATCGGCTGCGGGCATGTGCTCTTGAAGAGTGGGGGCATCCAGATGAGTAGTGCAGACGTGAGTGCAACTGGCGGCGCTCAGAGTCTGCATCGGGTGGACAAGTAGGGGACAAGAGCTTATGGCACCACCTGGTCGACGGATGGCTCAAGCTGTGTGACGTACAGCAATCATTCGACCAAAGGTGATGATTGCCCGACAGATGCCAGAACAGATGTGCAGATTGGAGCCCTGGTGGTGGTCTGCCACAAGAGGACGCAGGCAGTATCCGTCTGGATATACGCTGACTGCCACCGGTTTGCACAATACACCTCTACAATCGATCATCTCACCGTGTGTGAGGAGGAGATGAGGCTCCTCGAATTTAGAATAAGTGGACCTTCAGTAAACTCTGCTCTGCTGCAAATGCATAAAATCAAAAACCAGCCTCCAACTCATCTGCAAGTTCTACGGCCTTTCCACGCTTAGGAGCCGAGGAGGCACTACAGGTGTCCCTGCTGTAATCCGGGCTAATGGCTAGTCTCTGTAGCCCCAGCCCTACCCCGCCAGCCCGCCGGGCACATCTACGCTTTCTGTGCGAACCGACTCTCTAGGAACCGCCAGGCACGGATAGTCTTCCGAGTACTTAGAAGACACCATCCTCTGCTGAGGCGTGTCATCAAGGGCCAAGCACTAAGGCGAGGATGGCCAGAGACAGACCCCTCGCAGTTCTGTCCAACACGAGCAGCGAGCATGCAAACGAGTGTGCAGTCTTGACGTGCACTGTAATCCAGGTGCCCGGCAGACTGGACCCATAGCAACTGGTGCGCAGGCCCCGTCGCTAGCCTGTGCACAAGCCGTGGTCCACCTCGAAGGACAGCGGAGGATTCTGCGACCCCTTCTGGGTGTACAGCCGTCACTATGGAGCGCGGCGAGCAGGCATCTGCACAGAGGTCGCGGGCTCGCTTAGAGGCGTGTAGACAGCCGACGCCCCGCCTTGTTGCAATGAGAGCTCTAAGATCAGGCAGCCGCTCCACCCATCGGCCATCATGTGAATATACATGCACCGTCCGAGAAGACCACTACAGTGCCTAGACGACACTATAAGCGTATGCGCCCCCCGCTATAATAAACAAGTGGCAGACAGACCAGCAGCGGAAGCAGCAGGGGTATGCCGAGCCGGTGTAGGGCGCATGGTTAGAACAACAGCTCTCTGGGACAATGACAGTGCACTGCGCGGACACTCCGTTGCATCCGTCCGTGCTATTCGTAGGCTGCAGCGCCTGACAGGTCCACAACTAGCACAGCGCGCCTTCGAGCCGCGCACCCAGTATGCAGGGCCAGGACGGCTGACCCTGTGCGAAGAGGCGCCCTCCCAGGAAGACGACAGTCGCCATCGCTGCCCAAGTTTTTTAGCATTCAAACGCGGGCCCGATGGTCACGCTGGCTTCCCTGGCATTTGCACTGCCTGTCGAGCCTGGCTTCTGACCGGCCTGGGATGGCTGACGGGAGCGTGCAGGTCGGCGCCCTGGTTGCCGGGCCCAGCCTTCCATCCGCACTTGATGCTGAGCAATAACCCGAGCGGCGCAGGTGGTCTTCTTCGCTCTACACGCAGTGAGCCGCCTGGACGGATGCACGACCGGCCGTCTGCCTCTGCTCTGCTTCTGGCCACCAGGAGGCGCTGGCTCGAGTGCGTGCCACAGGGCGCTGCCCGCGATGACAAGGGCAGCGCATCACTTCTCGGGCCTTCCAGCCCATCAGCAGGTGATCCTCAGAGCGCACTTAGAGCCCGGACAGACACACCGGCACAGACTCAGCCACCTTGCGATGCCGCGATCTACCACGGACACTGCAGCCTCCGCAATCATCCACTCTGCCTGTCTTCTGTCTAAGAGAAGAGACGCCGTGTTTGGCAGCGCCCGTGATTTGCCACATCGGGTCAGTTTCCCAGCATCCTGCTAGATGCCTTCCTTGCACCGCGCTGCCCTATTCTTCCCTGCGACAGAAAGAGCTCTGGGGCCCTGGCCCAGACAGAGCCCGTGCCTATAACCTTGCTGCACTCACCGTCAGGCCCGTCATCACAGAGCACACGCGCACAGGGTCATCCACGCTGCATCACCCTGGGCCTCGTCACCGATGTGGCCTCAGCTGGCAGGCCAGACGCCCATGGGCTCACAAGCCTCGCCTCCTGCATGCTCTAAGGACGACCGGTGCCCTGTCCCGTCGCCTGGCGCAACGTCGGGTTCCATCAAGCGCGGCTGAAGAGGCCCGGGCCACGACACTGCCGAAGCCACCGCCAGTCTGATTGCTTGTTCTTCGACATATTGTTCTGGAGCCTGTGGATCGATCCCTCGACCACTGCCCCTGATCTGGTCACATCAACTTGACACGGAAATGGCAGACATCCGAGCCCGCAAGCCTGAGTCCCCCTCTACACGAGAACGTGCCAGGTGTTTCCTGATAGCACCCATCAGTCCTGCGCTTCCTCAAAGCCATAGCCTGCACTGACCCTGGCAGTAGCGTATCCTGCAGCCAAGGGCTTCTGAGGCCTATCCCAGCGGTGGCCGTCGGGTCTCTCCAGGCCCACTCTTTCTTGACGACGCGTCCTGTAGCGCAGACACGCCGCCCCCTACCGAGCTATGTTGTGCCAGGGCGGTAGAAGAGGCAGGACCCAGAGGACGGTGAGGAGTCGGCTTCGCCTGGACGAGATCACCCAGCTTCCTCGCCCGAAGGCCGGGCGCCTGTTGTTCTCTGCCGCATTCGATGGGGCCAGCCCCTTCTCCAACTCGTACGGGAGCAGCAGTGGAGGCCACGTCAGATTGAAACAACATGAGGGTCGTCGGCCCATTGGATAGTGCGGCCCTGAGCCAATCACCGGGATGCAGCATCCCTGCCCCTGTGCTACTAGCCGCAGAGCCTATAGAACCATGATGGTCAGTCGCTACCCTGTGGCCCCTGCATCCTCCGGTCCGCCGGCCTTACAACGTGAGCCCGTACACTAGCTTCCAGAGCGTGGCGACACCCAGCAGTTGTGTCACCGCAAACAGAAGCCTGTGGTAGCGAATTGCATAGTAATGGGTTTGCATTCCGTGGACAGAGGCCTGCAGCATCCTCGGTGCATTAGTCGCCTCACTTCTTGTTCCCTCAGAGAGCTTTTTCTGAGGCCGCCTGTAGCATTTAGGTCCTGCGTCTTAATATGATAACCATATGTATTGATAGCATTATATTAAGCTATTGGCTACCACGTTATGTATGACACATGTAATCAACTGGCATAACTAGATAACTATACTACTTTCCTTCAATAAGCTCCTCTATCACTGTTTTTCCGGATGTTAATATGCACCGAGACTTAAGTAACTGTCGCTCAACTTCATATAACAACAAAACTACCTCTTTGTTAGCATTCATTGCCGCCAGCGAAAGGGCAGAATGGCCCTTTCCCCATTCGTGCTTATCATTTGTAACTCCTCCTGCTTCAAATGGGAGCAGCAAACTTACAATTTTGGTGAAGCCTTTTGTGGCTCCATTCATCAGTGCCGTAAACCCTGTGTAGTTAGCCATTCCTGCTTCGCGCTTCATGAGTATCTCAACTGCTACACAATCTCCATTTTGAGCTGCACGCATTAAGGATGTGGCCCCATAGACATTAGCGATTCCAGCTTCTTGCTCATAGAGTATATGCATGGAGTCGTAGTTGCGGTTGTGGGTTGCGAACATCAGTGCTGTTCTACTCTCAAATCTAGTCCCTAAAAACGTTTTATAGTGTGCTTCATGGGGAAGTAGAATCTGTACGGCTTCTACAAAATTGTCTCTTGCCGCCATCATAAGGGCTGTCATTCCTGATGCTGTTCTACAACCTGCATACGAAATGTGTCTTTGCACGAGCTCATAGTCTTTGGATAAGACACCGAGCATAAGCGGAGAGTATTTTGATTTTCTTCTGTGTTCAGGGTCCACTGCTCCGCTTTTAGTAGATTCGTCTTTCATGTATGTCTGAAGAATGGGCAGAAGGCGCGTGAGTATGTGATATGGATGTACAGGCTGGTTGAAGTTTTCGTCCCATATGATACTGAGCGTATCAATGAAAAGCCTTAGGTCAGGAATCTCGTGTTTGTTTCGGGAGCATGCAATATCCGTTTGAAGTTTATTCCAACTTCGTAGCGTTATACTTTCCTCTAGGTCAATGCGAGACCCAGCAACTAGTAAATTCAATATAATAAGTCCCAGTGACTGCATACCGGGTAAACACATGTGGGCTATTTCATCACAAGTACGAAAGTTATTAGAAGGCGTATGTGTGCCTGATATGCTATTGCATGGCTTGTGACCACCCCGATAAGAACTCATCTTATGGGCAATTATTTTCCACTGCCCTCTGTCATCTACGCATAACATATCCAGCCAATTTATATTCTGAATGTCTAACTCTAGTCCCCACACTCTACTGAGACAAGCTAAATAAGCCAATGCTTCCAAGGCCCCGACAAAAATGGATGCTGCCAGCCTAATGCCACATTCACTCTCCAAAAACGAAAGCTCGTCGATTACGTGACGTAGTGTGCATGAAACGCACGGCTCAGTACAAACCTGAAGCACCTTATCACTGCAGGGAGAAACGCTATAAATAGGTGTTATATTGACGTGGCGCATAGCAACAAAAGCTTGGAGACAATTTTGAGAGAGCAGCGGAGGTAAAAAAGAGTTAGAAGGAAGCGGTATGAGCAGCCTTCTATGGCTATTGCGGGTTGCTGCATTGGCACTAATAGGCCCCGTATGCATCTCCTCTTGAGATGGTCTAAAAGAGTCTCTTATTTAAAGAAGTTTTAAAATCCGTCCCACCTAGCGCTGGATCCATGCTTCACCAAATAGACTGCAAGAGCAAGATCGTTTCGGCGGTCACTAATGGCCCATATACATTTATCGGTCTGGCAACACATCAGGTGCGCTGCTTTAACTGGAAAACAGGCAGACTGGTACGCTCTTACGAGGGCCATACCGGGCCTGTAGTCTGCATTCTTCTTTCGCAAAATAAACGGCACATGTACACGGGAAGCTGGGACAAACGGATCCTGTGCTTTTCCATAGTGGACAGAACCATCGTTGACAACGCGATCTTTGCTCCTGGTCCCGGATTGACCTCACACAACGACTTTGTCAAATGCATGATCTTTTCACACGACGAGCACTATATCTTCAGCGGATCTGCCGACGGTTATGTCTCCAGGTGGGACATCTCTAGGAATAAGCAGGCATTCGAGCCTAATACACCCATTCAGGAAAGTCCGTATATCACGTCAGCGACAATATCTATCTCTCAGAGGGCTGTCAACTCTCTGTGTCTTCTTCCTCTATCAGGAGATGGTCACATCCTTCTTGCAGCTGCCTGCTCTGATGGCGCAACTGTTGTGATTGATGGAAACACAATGGAAGTCATCTACCGCCTCCAACCGCATCCTACCAACGTACTGCTAGTGAAGTTTGCAGGAGAAATCCTGTGGACAGCCTGCGCAGACAAGCACATCCGAGGCGTTGAGCTTCCACTGGCCATGTTCTTAGAGAAGCTTTACTCTGAAACAGGCGAAAAGACAGAACTAGCTGGGTCCTTGAAGAATCAGCAAGAAACACATTTGTATAGCATCGAGCTAGAGGATTGGGCCTTGGACTGGGCATTTCCAAGCGACGAAGAGATTGTTTCGAAGACTGGGCACATAGTTATCGGCTTACGAAGCAAAAGATTGGTCTTTTTGACTTGCCATGGCAAACTACAGGAAGCAAGGTCATCTAGACGGTTCTTCGACGGAATATGTGCAGTCAACCTGGTTCCACAGGTGGTAACACAAGCGTCTGGAGACAAGGAGTTGGATATGGTCGTGTTTGCCAGTTGGGATCATTTTATAAGGCGCATTGCGTATAGAGAGAGTGACGGACTGAATGAAGAGCCAAGCGATATGAGCCTTAGTGATTCTGAGCTGGAGGATAAGCGTGCACAGATACAAGAAGTGCAGGACTCACGCCTAAGGACCATGCTTCTTCCCCCCGGTGAGTGAATATCGATATTCTCTAGCTACTTAGCTAATTGGTCCACGGATCTATGTGGCAGTTGATCTCCTAGACCAAACTAGAACATCAAGCACATCTGCAACACGAGGACCTCCCGATCCTGAAAGCTCTATAATCGATTCTCTGCTCCGTTTTCGCATGTCTTGAGAATTATCTGGAATAAAGTGAATGAGGTCTTTCATTGTCGAGGCCTCTGTCGTAACAAACCTATGGGAAGATGGGATAGAATGCCGAATCCTGTCCTCCCTACCCCCTGACGCAGGCAGGTAGGTTGTCTCTGTACAAGACCTTACCAGCTTGTTAACATATGCCGTTGTTGACTGAACGTTTTTCAACGATCGGGTTGACCGGTCTAGAACCTGACTTGATGTGACAAGCGTAGAGGGTATGGATTGTATAGGCTTAAGTGCCATCTCACGGACTCCTATGGATGATGTTATTTTGACATTTGGTGGGATACACGCAGACTCTATCTTTGCTATCAGCCGTTGCCTCTCCAGGTTAGCCAATTGTTCGGCTCTGGGCCTTTTCCTAGCCTCATTCCCAGCATGACTAAAGGCAAGGTCCTCGATAGTAAGGTAATCAGAATAAGCTTCTTTGACGCTCAGTTCTGCATTCATTGTCACATCAGTATCGCAGACCGTTGCCCTAGTGCTAAGAAGCTGCTGCTCTTGCTCGCTAAGAAGATCCTGCTTACAATCAGCCTCACCACTGACATCTTCTGTGCCTCCCCATGTCTCGGGTGGCAGCTCAGTCATGAGAGTGGCTCCGGTAACAGTTTCTCCATGTGCCCCTTGTGGGATTGCTGCACCTGCTCGAAGTGCATTATAGCGCTCATGTTCCACCTGCGACATGCCGAGAATAGCCTCTGCCTTGGGATGCGTATACAGCAGCCTCGTTTGTGAGACTGCCGACAAGGCCGCATATTCGCTATCGGCTGTTCGATTTTTGCCCGCTAAGGACAGCCGTATTGCCTGGGCCTGGTTGATCTGCTTCAAATGTGTGTAGGAATTGACCTCATCAAAGGCCTGGAGGGTGTTCCTTCTAGATGCGGTTATTCCAAACAAGTGAGTCATAGACCGCTTCCGCAAAGTGAGCGCGTGAGATTCCTTAGCTGCTCGCCGTTTGTTCAGCTCTACTAAACTATGACGTTCGGGAGATTCCACTAGCTGTGTCGAGTAGTATACCTTTGTATTCTTTCCTAGATCTGGATAGTTTGTATAAAGAAGCCCCTGCTGAGGGAGAGAAGGAGGAGTGCTTTCAGCTTTGGTGATAGACGGCTTTCGGGTCTTTTTTGGCGCGTTCATCTAGTAATTATTTAAATGGTTAGTTTGCGGCAGGTTCTATCAGGAATAAAGATGCCATGCGTAGGCTCTGAACGCAGCTGCCCTCGAAAGCAAAGCTGTCTCGATCTAGGAGGAGCTTGCTATCAGCTATTTCTGAAAAGCTTGTAGGTAGTGACCACTGTGCCGTGCAGGTACACGGTGGACAGACACGCTTATGAAGTGGCAGGCTAGCAGCGGAGTCTTCTTATTGCATATACCCACGCCAACTTTAACGGCAATCTAACCAATTTGTAGAGTTTAAAAGGAGTCTGCACCTTACTCTGCAGGAAGTGCAGAATGTCAAGCATAGCAGGATTGTCTTCAGTGAATACTGATCGGACTTTATATTCGTGGTACAGCAGTCAAAAACTTGTTTTTGCAAGTTAGTTATGACCGAAGAAGACTTATCAAACCCTGCCCTTGAAGAAGCGAAGGCCCAGCATCTTGCCACGCTATCGCTGCATGTTCTAAAGACGTCAACCACCTATTCAGCAGAGCTAATGCGTGCTGCAGAGAATGCTGTAGGTGGAAACGTTGATTCCACCCTTCCACTGGTATGCACGCTTTGTGGCCATAGCATTGACTTAGACAGTATAGAGATAGTCTCTCCTGGGCCGCGAGTCTCCACTAGGATTTCCCTAGGACGCAGAATTACACACAAACATCCTAGACCAGATTACGCTTTACTTCACTGCACAGCCTGCGGTAGGTCTGTGCGGTTAGTTCAAGAAAAGGAGAAGTCAGTATGCAATCTCGCAAACGGCGCAGCAGCTTTATTCGCCGCCTCCAGTGGGGCTAGCAGACCTGCTAACAAATTAAGCTCCATCCTCACCAAAAAATCTCGCAATCCTTCTTCCCAATGCGCCTCACTGGGATCTGCAACCATGAATCAGTTTGGATTGTCTATTACCGATTTCATTCACTGATTGTCAGCACTCTCCCTTGCCATGGTGTGCACTCTGGTGTAACAAGCTAGTCGCTCAAAGGTACTGAGTGAGTGCTCGCCAACTCTCAGTGTCCCTACTTCATTAGCGCTGGTTGCTATATCCAATCTACGCCGTTCTTCCCCTATCGCATTAAACTTGTCCACTCTACCCCACTCCAATCTTCCGCGGTAGCTGTCCACTTTCCAAACGCTCTCATCAACCTGAAATATGCTCTTTCTATCCACTCCAGTCTCCTTCCACGCTCCCGTATACCTGGGATTTGGCTTGTACTTCCTGTCGTGGGTCTTTTTGACAAATATCGAGATAGCGAGGAAGAGCACATTAGCTGAGAAGCATACTATTCGCACCCATCCCGTCAGAAGGAGATAGTATGCACCAGTTGCAACAAGCATGAAGGTGAACCCGACAAAGATAGTGTTTTGGAGGAAAAAGAGAATGTTTGGAGCTGGTGATAACCAGCTTTCATCATCGACTGGATGTACATACAGAATATTGTGCCTATCAACTGCTGCCATCAGTGTGTATGCCATAGTTACCACTGGAAGAGATATCGGAGCTATTATGCCAAAAAGAAAGCCTATGCATAACATGTGTGAGCTATATGCGCAGAGCTTTGCTAGGTTAAAGCGTGCGGCTGCCCTATAAGAACGGATGGGCCAATACGAGCGCTGATATACAATTTTGTTAAATATCGTTGTCAAAATGTCCACTGGCCGGAAAAGAGAAAGTATGCTGAATACAAAGTACTTAGTACACACGTATGTAAGAAAAGAAAACACTTGATTGGGCATGTTGCGTCCAATCTGGCTGAGGATCTGATTAAGAGAATAAGTCAAGAGGATGGAGTAGTCGAGAACGCCAGCATTGGACAGCAGTGACGGTAGCACAATCTGAAGAGCTCCTTGAATGATGATGAGAAACAAAAATATCGTCTGGTATTCAACTATCCGTAATGAGGTTATAAACATTGGCCTGCAGAGCTGTGCAAGGCTACCAATTACTACAGGAAGCAACGAATTGAGGCTAGTCGTTATCACCGTCGGCAAAAAGACTATCATGTAGCTTGTAATTTTGTAACACGCATAGCAAGTCGTGCTGCCAATCGAGCTCCTTGTCTCGCCACTGATGGATGGCTGGGCCTTGCACCTGTTTCTTTGGGGTGAGCACATGCCTCCGTAAATCTGTTGAAACCATGTGGCTGAATGTTTGTTAACAAGATTGACGAGAGTTGTGGACGGAAAGAAGTATATGGTTAGGTATATTAACACTAGCAGAACATATAGGACCTGAAAGGCTGCACGAAGCGTTTCGGGTACTTGAAGGTTACTCCACACAACATGCTGAGGAGAGACAGCGAGGACCCTAGGCTTAAATGCGTTAGAAGAGAAAGACATCTGTGCCGCCTTGTGCGCAGCAGCTGGATCTTGAAATTCAAGCACTGCAGACATGACCTTAAGCCCTCGGAACCACTGAGTTAAATTGGTAGAATCCTCTGAAGGGTGCTCATGCCAATCATTCCTCTCACACGCATCACTGCCTAGTGCACGTAGGCACTGGTAGTCAGAAAAGTCAGGGTACTCTATCTGCTCCATGCGCAGTTGATATTGCGCGGAGCTAATTGGCTGCCCCAAAAGTATGAGGTCCAGCTCTTCTTGCGCTCCATCCAACTTATGGAGAAGCTGGCTAAAGGAATATTTGCTCCGTCCAAATCTTTTAGCGGCTCGTATCCGCTTCATATTAAGTAGCTTGTTAAGCAGCGGCCCGCGCGTTGTCATCATCTGCATTTCCTTTTGCAAGGCGCAACTGTACCATTCGCATTCGCAGAGCTTTACGCTTGCTCGGTGTACTAGGCGGTCTTGCTTTTTGATGCATCTAACAGCAGTATGAAAACGCTGCGTTACGGGTATTATCCAGCGCAATGTTTCTCCGTACATTAGCTGGCACGCTGTCTGAAGCGGTTGTATGTAGCGAAGCTCTTTGGGAAGGTGAAGAAGAAGTACGTAGCGTGGAGGTGGTAGGCTCTGCTGAATGCGCACGCAGAAGCTTCTGAGTTGGGTATAATAGAACAGAATTATAAACATATAGATGAACGTTGCTACTAACGGGAAGAGATACGCCAAGCAATTTCCTTCCAGATGAGAGATAGTTATGGATGACCACCCGGAGCCCAGGCTCCCCTGCATGGTGCCACGCCAGTATACGGGAATCAAGACCAGCACACTGAATGACGAGAGAATGAAGAGCATGATGATAACTGCAGTCTGATGCAGGATATAAAGAAGCACTAGATCTCCCCTCCTCGCAAACTCCTCCAGAGGACGAATAAAGACGTCGATGAACCAAGGAAATCTGCTAAGGGTGTGCTGTCTGTGCCGCTGTGGCTGAAAAATCTCCGGGAATGCATGCCTCAATCCACCAAAAATGACAAGAGCACCGCACGATATGGATACGCTAATTAAAAGTATAGACCCGAAGGCCAACCCATAAACGTCGGCAGTGCTCATCCTTCGCCATGGCTTTTTCTGCGGTAGCAGTAAGTAGCTACAGCTAGCTGGTCATTCTACACTTACCCCCGCAAAAGTTCTTCGTAATTAATCGTGTCTGATAATTTTATGTGCATTGGCTAAAGAGTGAAAAACGCAGGCCTGCATGTTTTACAAAATGAGCCTAATGTCCAGGATTTAGTGGTATATCCTCCTCCTATCCTATTACTGGATCTGCACTAATTATCCCTTACTACAATTCCCGGCAGGCATGGGACGATAAGAGTCGTAGGGTGATATCCGTCCTATCCCCCAATTTAAATATCTACGTCCTGGATGGTGTACAGGCACAGCCACCTACTAGCCAAGGGTAGAAAACGCGCCTATACCAAAAGGTTGACGGTGATACCTCCTTTGAGCAATATTACTTTTTCTGGTGAGAAAGGACAAATTAACATGAAATGTGGTCTGATCTCACCACAGGAAAAGCACGCATCACCTGTGGATTTGGCCAAGCATAAGACTAGCGAAGAATCGCAGACGGCCTTTTTGGGAGAGGTGCTGGAGTTTTCTCCTTCCCAAGCCTCCTTTGGCACAGGGACAGTTACTCGTCTAGGCGTTCCTAAAAGAACGATCACCGCGCCGATCATTCGCATTCGAAGTATGTGTTACTATTTCAGTGGAGGAAGCCCGCCTAAGTCTAGGTTTTATATGTTTGTTCCCCAATCTTACGGAGAGATTCTGGTTGAGACCCAGGAGATCCCGTCTATCGAGCCTCGCATGCTCTTTGCTGCCTGCGAGTATAAAAAGCTTTACTTGATCCACGGGGGCCTAACTTCGTATTGGAACGCCTGCAGCAAGGTTGACCCCATGAAGGTCGACGCTATTGATCCCTTCACATATAAGACGTCTGAGATAAAGCTGGCCGGCGACCACATCTCTCCACGCTATTCCCACAATTTCTGCAAGATCTCTAGCTGCAAAGCTCTGCTCTATGGAGGGATCGGTAAGCGGAAGGTGCCGTGTGGAGACGCTTTTATCGTGGACTTTGATGATCAAACCGTGACTCGCGTTCTCAAGCCACCGATTGCCGTGGGGAGCGTCAGCTCGGCCCTGGTTGAGGAGACGGTTTACTTCTTTGGGGGGCTGGACCAGAGGAGGCACTATAACACGCTCTTCTACTATGACCTGGTCAACGGGCAGTGGGGCGAGCGCACTTTAAAGGAGATATCCCCGCGACGAGGTGCAAGCCTTCTTGCATTTGGGAGCAACTTGCTCGTTATTGGAGGCCGCAACGATTGGGACATATTCAACGACATATGGATTATCGACCTAAGAACCTTCGAGCCTCGCCGCTTGAAGCTTTCCGGCGACCCATTTTCGGGAAGATCAGGGGGATCTTGTATCCAAGTCACTAGCAACTCGTTCCTACTCATCGGAGGCCACGCTTCTCCGGTCAGCATGGAACAATCGTACCTGGTCGCGCTGGCGTAGACATTGCAAAGTAAACGGAGGAGCGCCTGGTTCACTTGGCACACGGTCGGCCTACTTGGCGTAGAACTGCCTGCGCTCCTCAACGGTCTCGAAGATACCGTGACCGAACTTGGAGGCCGTGCTGATCCACTGAAGCTGGACCGGAGGACAGTTGCGGTGAGGGAGGAGGGCATTGCGCATGACAACCGGGCGGCGCTTGGGTCCTGGGCACGTGCCCTTGATCATGATGAAGTCTCCCTGGACGCGGCCGTAGTTGACAAAGCCGCCGACCGGGTTGATGCTCTTGTCTGTCAGATCGAACTCCGTTGTGCAGCACCTGGGGTTCTCCGCTGTGTCAATCATAAAGACCTGCTTATTGGTGTCCGTGCGGTGGAAGTAACCCATCTGACCGGCGCGGGCGACAGTATACTGGACGTTGGCCGGGTGCCAGGCACCGATGCAGGCAACTTTGCGGTTTCCGCGGCGGGTCTTACGCGGAAGACGGGTGACGCCCCAGCGGGTGACGACGCCTTCGAACCCACGGCCGCGCGTGATGGAGATGGTGTCGATCTGTGCTCCCACGCTGAAGACGTCCTTGATCGAGATCGGCTTCTCCATGAGGGCGTACGCATAGTCGACCTTCTCGGCCACGTTCGCTCCGCCGTTGACCTGGATTTCCATGATGTCGGCCTTCTTTTGCTTCAGGGGCGTCAGGGCAGGCTGGGTGTGGGCGACAATGCGGATGACGTCAGCGTGCTGCTTAAGGCGCCCAAGCTGCTCCTTGATGTATGTGCCGTCGGCGGCCTTCTTCATGTAGGTCGAGAAGGCCGTCTTCTCCGCGTGGAAGTAGTTGCGGTAGAAGCGACGCATGGCGGGCTCGGCGATGTGGGCGGCCCAGACGGTCGTCACGGCGCGGAGGCCCTTCGGGGTCTTGGCGTACCCGATGATGGCCGTGCAGATCATTGGCGGGGCGTCGATGATTGTCGCCTGGTCGATGGCCTGGCGGTTGTGGAGGTTCGAGCCGCGGTGGTCGATGAAGCGCATGACGTGCGTGCAGCCGGCCTTGTAGCCGAGGAAGGCCGTGAGGTGGATGGGCGCGCCCTGGACGTCTGGTGGGAAGGTCTTGCAGCGCCCGCGGCCGCGCGTGCAGCGCTTGCGGGGGAGGTAGCCGAGGTTGCCCTTGCGGCAGCACGAGAACTTGCGGTGGGACATCGCGGGCCTTGTCTTTTCAGACCCGGAAATGAATTCAAATTGGTTAGGCATACGGACACGCCTGCCTCCCGGCTCCACGCGCGAGCGCGCACGTTTGGCCGAGTGGTTAAGGCGTGAGATTTAGGCTCTCATGGGGGCGACCCCGCGTGGGTTCGAACCCCACAGCGTGCATTTACACCATCTCCGCCGCTCTTTCGGGCTCCGCCGCGGCCTCCTGCTGGACGGTCAGGTCCGCAAACGACGACGGGAGCGCGATGCTCTGCTCCATCGCGATCTCCCTGATCAGCTTGGCGGCGACCTGGGAGTCCATGGTGGCGCTCGTCTGCTCACCCATCATCTGGCCCATGAAGGCAGTGTTCATGGAGAGGTTCTTGTCGGTCTTTGCGAAGTCGTGCATAATCTTCGCAAGGGCACTCGTGTCCATCGTGGCCAGCGCTTTCTGCACATTCTTGTTCACCTTTTTGATTTCCTTCGCGTTCTCCATCATCAGTCCTCCTATCTCCATTTGGGTGGCCATGATCTCCATCTGACCGGCGAGCTTATAAAGCTGGTTTATCTGGTTCTGCTTCGCGACCAGGAGGTTTGCCTTTGTGTTGGCGAGTTCGCGATTGTTCTGGTTGATAAGTCGCGCAACCTCATCTCGCAGCTTGGTTACGTCTTTCTCCAGTCCCCTGGCCTGGTTCTCGAGCTGTTTACCAGCAAACTTCAGCTCCATAGCCTGGTCTCCCAGATCCACTTTGCCCATTTTTTGTTGTAAAGTGATTGTGGGCAGTCAGGCCTTTTCATTGGAGGAGACTAGACATTCAGACGATTGAAGAAATCGTCAGTCGCCTTAAGCATATGCTTAGCGACTCCAGCGAATAAGCTGCATTGGTCAGCAACGTGATCCAAAGATAGTTTCAGTGCGGTGATGGTGTGCAGTTGGTAAGTGTCCATGGAGTCCTCAGCGAGCAGAGAAATGCATGCGGCAATTGGATTATACTCCTTCCCGGTTGCACGTTGCAGGCTAACTAGTCTTTCCTTCCAAAGCTTGACAGAAGGCACGGCTTCTGCATGCTTACTGAGATCTGAGTACTCTGACTGTACACTATCTCTAAGCTCTTTGCTGTAGTTTTCTATCAATTGAACCAACAGGGAGTCCAGGCCCATTCTCAGATCCTCAAGAACTTTGGTAGCATACCGGTTGCTAACAGATGTGAGGTCTGAATTTTCAACCGACGTTCGGGAAAACAATATGCAGGGTGGAAGCTCAGTGTAGCGTGGACAGCATACCATCTGCGATTCAGCGTCGTGGATAGCCGCTAGGTGGCTCTCTAAATCTGCATGATCTAGGGGGACTCCGTTCGGTGGAGAGGTTGACATAAGACAGAGCAGGGTTCGCATGGTAAAACGCTCTGGCGTGCTTTCTAGTTCGCATGCCTGCTTGATCAATTGGCAGACAGGATATTTGCGTTCAATGGTCGCTTGCTTCATTGATCCTAGCAGCTTGTACGTATAAACTTCGTGACCGAAGCTATGCAGAGACAGACCCATGGATGCGGCTACATCGGACATAGCATTCCACCAGAGATCTGCGTCGAGAGGAGGAGCCACTAGCCCTGTCAAGAATCTCAACTGGAAGCTCAGACGCTGAAAGCTAAGAACAACATGCTCATCAGTCGTGGATCGGATCTGGGATGAAAGCAGGCTTCCAATCAGAAATCCATAAAGAATGGACGTGAGACTTTTGATCAGCAGTCTTTGGATGTGTTGAAAAACTGCATTAGGAGAAACAATCTGAGCAACAAAAGTCAATCCTCTCATTGTGGAAAGGCCACTGCGAAGACATATGCTATCAATGACAAGCTGAGTAGGTACAGCTATGCAATCCAAAACCAGCGTGTCAATCTGGCTTAAGGCAAAGGGCTCATACTTTGCTGACAGCACCAGGTACTCAATAGTCCAAGATTCCAGAAGTGTGCTAAGGTGTACACAAAGTGCTCCACTGTCTGTGACACTAGCACTCTTGTTAGGGTGTAGTATGTTCGTTGAGTCTACTATGCAAAGCATGGATGACGGTTCGGTTAACCTTCCACTATCAGCAAGCACCTGCATGCCCTCTGAAAAGGTCTTCACATAAACCTGTCTAAGTTGCAAGTGTGTACCTACTTCATGGCTAATTGGTGGCGCCCTTTCTATAACGACAATCTGTCGGGCAGGCTTACATAAAGCAGCGGCCCGATTTAAGGCTATATCTCTGAGTCGAGAGTCCCAGTCTAAGACTAGGTGGTGAACTGGGGTCTTCACAAGGGAGAGGAAATGCTGAAATGGGCACGAGAGGAAGTCCTGGCACGAGATTGCAACGGCTAAGACAAATCTGGTGTCAAGCATGTCAGCCACGGCCCTGGGGGTATTCTTCCATAGCGCACGCCTGTAGGCTTCAATCTGCTCCATTGAGCAATAGTAGGATATATCGGCAAATGGAATATACTCTGCCAGACTTTTGAATCCATATCCCCAGTGAACCCCATAAGATTTCTGTGGCCCGCCTGTCTGCTTTCGTGTATTAACACTGTAGAGAAAAGACTCCCGCCGCGTGATGCTCGAGGACACAAACAGCATCACTTTGGGGGATCCCAAAAGTAACGGCAGCGTAATGTACTTGAGGGGAGCTTCGCTGGAGAGGATTATTACGGGCTTGACAGAATCAAGGAGGGGCGCTACTAGCTTTGCATCTTGTTCGGTTGCACAGGGGAACTTTGTCTGTAGCAGTGGGAGGATACTCGCCGGCACCTGCCCTTCGGCTGATTCAGGGCATGTCCCCTCGACCTGTACAAGAATCTCTGGTTCTACGATGTCTACCTCAGCCACAGGAACAATCTCAGTGAGCCAGGGGTCTAGATCTGCAGACGAGGCGGCACACCGAGCCTGCTGCAGCTTCTCCTTTAAGGCGCGTCCCTTCCGCCTTCGGGTCTTGCACTCGACTCGCTGGACCCCGGAGTAGAGCTTTGCTGCCCGCTGAGAGGTGTGGCTCACGCGGGTGATGTACCGGGCCTCTCCGTCCCCCATCCAAAATCGGTCACCGTTTACTGTCTTAGATCATTCGGGCAACAAACTCATTGATGTACTTCCCGCGGTACCCAAAGTCACCGCCCTCTGCAAAGTTGTTGCGCTTGTCCTTGAGAGCCGCGGAGTTCAGCTGGAACGGCCACAGGAAGTTGTTTGCCTCTTTGAAGCTCGAGCCGCAGGTGAAGATCTCGTGGACAAGGTCTTCTGCGCAGAGGATGTTGTGCTTGCTGAGCTGCTCGTCGATGAGATTGTTGTCGACAATAGGGATGCGCTGGCCGTTGACCTTCGCGAACCCTCTTTTGTAGATAAGGTTGCGGATGGTCTCCACGGTGGGCTCGCCATACGTGACGTAATGGTCGACTATGCGGAGGGCGTTGAGCGTCGCCTTGTTGCAGCGCATGAAGACTGCGTTGTTGATCTGGCGGAGGCGAAGGAGACTCAGGATCGTGCGAACCTTGGGGGCGACTCCGACGATACCGCGTATGCGCACGACGAGGTACACCTTCGGCTCGTCGGGGACGTAGAGCTGGTTGTTCTTGAGAGCGTTCTCGCGCGCCTTCTTCTCCGACTCCACGAGATCAATGTAGTATCGGGCGTAGACCTGGGCAGACTTGACCGCGTGATCCTTGACCAGCGCGGCCCGCTTCTCCTTCTCAGTCGCGCGCTCGGCCGCTGAGCGGATGTCACGCTGGACCTTCCTGCGGTGCTTGAGGACGAGCTCGGGGATAGGCATCTCGTTCGGGGGCTCAACTAATAATCACCTAGAAATCAAATTCAAATGGTTTACAATATTATTGGGCAGGCTTCCCAGAATAGTCGAGATGGACGGGAATCCGGGGGAGATCGAGGTCGTTAACGCGCGAGAGGGGGCAACGGCAGAGCTCAGCGGGAGTGTGCTTCGCCTAGCATGTCCGGGAGGGATCGGGCATGTGCAGTTTCGGCTCCGCAGCGCCACGCGCCTGACCGTGGCCATTGCAATCTCTAACTGCGAGGGCCTCGACGTGACGATCGGCGAAATTACCAAGGAACGGGGAGACTTTGACGTGCGCCAGGGGCCACAAGAGGCAATCTTCGAGCTCGACGTGCCGGCCAACCAGGATGTCCGTGTCCAGTGGATAGACTATTACAGATAGAGAGTAAACCCCGTGGTTTGATGCTCTTCTTTGGCGTGTCGCTTTGAAGATAGTTGGCCGCAGATGGCAGGGTTGAAAAATCGGTCACTGCGTGCGTGTAGAGGGAACTCTGTGGGTCAACTGCAGACACCCACGACCGATTTTAAGTTCACACTAAAAGCCTATAAATCAGCAAATTTAACCACCAATAAATAATGCTGAAGGTGTCTCTTATGTTGGCGGTCGGCCTGGCCGCGCCGTGCGGTGATACGGGCTATGAGTGCGGGGACCACGGGACCTGCACGCTTATCGGAGAGGTCTACCGCTGCGTCTGCGCCCCCGGATGGACGGGCTACGATTGCAGCAGTTGCTCCCGCGGATTTGTTAACCTTGTGGAGAACTGCATCCCGCCGAGCTGCATTGAGGATGGCTTGGAGTGCGGCGGCAGGGGCACGTGTCTCTACTTGAAAAGCAAGAACGCCTGGGAGTGCGGAAGCTGTCCGGTCGGCTTCTACCAGTATTCCGGCCGCTGTGTCTCTTCGTATTGCTATGGTGACGAGGAGGCCGGCGGGGTGACCACGGAGCGTCCCTGCAGTGGTCAGGGGATCTGCATCTTCAACGGCGCCTCGGAGGCAGACCGGGTCAGACCTGATGTGTACATCTGCTCCTGCAATCTGATCCACACGGGGTCCCAGTGCCAGAACTGTGACCCAAGATTTGGGAAGATTGATCCTCTTCTTCGCGCCTGCGTCGCGATGTCCTGCTATGATGGGGAGGACACAGAGCCTTGCCAGGGCCGTGGAGAGTGCGTTGAGAATATCCAGCAACACCCATTTACTGGGGAGCTCACCACGGGCTACATCTGTCGTTGCGGCTATCCGTACCAGCTTGTTGGCACGGCAAAGTGTCTCCCGCTGAATTGCGTCTCCACCCAAGCGGGCGTAGCAACTGAGTGTGGAACTGGTGGCGTCTGTGAGAGCAGCGGGAGCCAGTTTAGTTGCAGATGTCTCAGCGGCTTTGTTCAACTTACCGATGGTCATTGTACCGCACCCGCTTGTCGACAGAATGATGGGGCTTTAGCATGCAGTGATATTGGAGCATGCGTGTCTGGCGGCGAAGACCCTACGAATCCAAATACGTACTACTGTCAGTGCCCGATGAGCTATTCCAGCGGCGACTATTGTGAAGTGTGTGACAATCAGCGGGGTACTACGATTAATGGAAAGTGCGTTGCCAAGAGCTGCGTTGCCGATAACACTGTCTGCAGCAACAACGGAGACTGTGTGCTGGAAGGGCTTTTTGCATACCGCTGTAAGTGCCACGAGGGGTATGAGGCTCACGGCACAAACGTCTGCGCCAAGCCCGGGTGCTGGGATTCCATCGTCAATAAGACTTGCAGCGGAGCGGGGCAATGCACATCCAACGGCTGCCAATGTAATTCTGGCTTCACGTTGCGTAGCATGCGGTGCATTCCCACCAAGCTCATCAGTGGCAGTTGGGTTTGCAGTGGCAACGGCACAGCCACTATCTCATCGTCCAGCGCAGACGCATCTAAGCCAGAAAACTGGATCTGTCAATGTGATGGCGTCACGAAGGGGACGCTCTGCAACGAGTGCAACACTGAACGGCGGCCTCCTGCGGCTTATATGATCAATGATGCTTGCACCGCGGCCGCGTGCGTCTCTGATTCCACCACATCTCCTCCCACGATTTGCAACGGGGTACAAGGAGCTACTTGTTCGCAATACGGCGTTGACGCTGACTCCGTGTTTTACTGTAAGACTCCAGATAAGAGCCAGTATTTGGTAGCTTATAACAGCTCCCTGGTTGTCCACAGGGGCTGCACGTATCCTTCAAAGACGGAATATCCCCTGAACCTATATTGCGGGCTTCTTGATGGGCACACTATGTATATAGACGATCCGGGGGCCCCACAGTGTTTGTCTGCGCTCACATCTACCTGTAGCTGTGAGGACCCATTCAACTTTGTGACTGTGGAGGATGCTATCAAGAGCGAACTCGGAGACGTGCAATACCGTACATCATGCATCCACAAGGCCTGTTTAAATCCGGACCTTAAGGGAACAACAGACGAGACGGTTCTGCAGAATCCTGATTCTTATTGCAACGGTCTCGGTGACTGCCTCCAAGACGACCACGGAGACTACACATGCTTCTGCGGGCCGGGGTCCACGTACTTCAAAGGTACTTGTGTGTCCAACGCATGTCTGACGCAGGACCCAGAGACAGATGCCACCGTGATGTGTGGTGGCCTGGGGATTTGTGCCCTTGACACTTACGGATACTGGGGTTGCGTTTGCGAATATCCATACTTTGGTAGCGGCTCTAGCTGCTATCCTATCGGTTGCGGATACCATGACCCTCTGGACCGCACGACTGTGCTTTGTGGAGGGGAGGGCAGAGGGACGTGTGTGGCCAATGAGACGCACCCTGAACTCGCCACCTGTGCGTGCAACCGAGGGTTCACCCTGATTAATTCAAACTACTGCGCTCCAAGTGCGTGCACGGCCTATGGAGCCGATAGGGAAGGAGTGGAGCCTAGTCTCTCTTATGTCTGCAGCGGTATCGGTGACTGCTTCTACAACCCTGTCACTGGGAGCTATGAGTGTCACTGTGGAGAGGGATACTATGCAACCGGCCCATACTGCACGCTGGCGCAGTGCATTGTTGTGATCGATGCCGGGGAAGCCATCCCTGGCTTAATCGGTAATCTGTACCTCGAGTGCGGCTTCGCTGGTGCCGGGACCTGCACCTCCGATGGGTGCACTTGCAACAGTGGGTACGTCAAAACCGCGTCTCTTTCAATGTGTGTTCGTGCCGGATGTATCGATGAAAACAACGTTTACTGTGGCGGCGATCATCACGCGGCCTGTGTGGACAAGGGCGATGGCACCGGCTTCTCTTGTGTTTGCACTGCACAGCACGTGAACGTTAATGGAACATGCGTTCCCAAGAAATGCGTCACTCGGGATGTCAATGGAAATAATGTTGTCTGCGGCGGAAGGGGTCAGTGCATTCAGATGTGGACCGGCTACATGTGTGCATGTGACAACAACACCCCGGCAGTGCCCTCCGGAGATTCCTATACGTGCCCTCATCCAGATTGCTGCGGCCAAGTCGGGGAGGATATGGTGGTTTGCAGCGATCAAGGTAGCTGCAAGGAGACTACGACTGGTGGGTTCTGTGTCTGCAACAACGGGTACTCGCTTGTTGGCAAGTCGCAGTGCATAGTCTCTGAGTGTGTGCAGACGGACGGAAACGGAGTGACCTCTATCTGTGGCGGCGGCGAGTGCATTGCGACAAATGATGTTCACTCGTGTGCATGTGCCAATGGATTTTCTAACGTTGATGGGAGGTGTGTTCATTCGAATTGTATAGACACTTACGATGGTGAGCAGATCGAATGTAGTGGCTTTGGGAAGTGCACTGCCGTGGATTCTTCGTACAAGTGTGTCTGTAACCTTGGGTATTCGCCTGGGACGGAGCCTAATAGGTGTTTCAGTGTTATGTGCTTATCTACCATCGGTGACAAGGGTTACGAGTGCGGTGGCCACGGGAAGTGTACGTACTCCGAGGAACAGGAGGAGTTCTCTTGCACCTGTGAAAGCGGCTATAAGAATATCGACGATACTAGCGCGGGCTACTCTATTACATACTTCTGTGTTACCTCCGGATGCACAACCACCTCAGAGGCTGGGCAGACGGTCTGCAACGGCGGAGGCATGTGCGATCCTACAAGTGGAAGATGCGTGTGTAATGAGGGTCACGCAGGCGATACGTGCGCTGACTGTGCTGATGGCTACATCCGTCCTCCGGAGGAGTATATCTTCAAGCACTGCATGAAGACCACCTGTGCAGACAGTACGTGTGGAGGTACAGGGATGTGCGTGCCCTCGCTCCTCTATAATCAGATGGTCTGCGAATGCGCAGATCACCACACTCCTCTTGACGGGCGCTGCGTTCCATGTGCAATAGACAACTGTGAAACCTGTGACGTGTCGCAGCTAGGTCGCGCTTGTAGCCTCTGCCAGGATGGAACATACTTGAGTGGTGACCAGACGCAGTGTCTGCCGTGTCATGCGGACTGTAAAACATGTCAGGGTCCCCAAAGCACCCAGTGTCTTTCATGCGTAGAGGGGAAGGTTCATAGCCTCAACGGAATGGGTGCGTCTGGCTGTAAGGAGGAGTGCAGAATCAACGTGGATGGATGCAAGTCCTGTGGGGCTATGATATCCAAGACAAAATACTGCTCCCAGTGCCAAAGCCAGACCTCTGTTCCGGTCAACGGAGAATGTAAGTCCCAAGCTACGAGGGCTAGTGAGTGTTCTCGCTACTCCAAGGGTGCGTGCTTAGCGTGTGCCGATGGGTATTTCCTCTACGAAGGCGGCTGCTACGAGACATCGAAGTTACCCGGTAGGGACGTTTGCTCCATGGCCTCTAGTGGGAGCTGCAGCTATTGCAAGATAGGATATAGCAACCTTGCTGGGACGTGTACTGCATGTAAAAACGAAAACTGCGCCAGCTGCAACATTGTGACAACTTGCGATGAGTGCAAGCCCGGTTGGTCCCTGGTCAATGGTGAGTGTGTAAGCTGTGCTGCAGAGTGCGAAAGCTGCACGCAGGGATCACCAAGTACGTGCAAAAGCTGCAAAGATGAGTACTTCGCGTCGTTTTCCTTCTCTGGCGATGCCAGTGGCCCTTGCCGCCCTTGTTCCGACACCACACCCATGGATGGAATCGTCGGTGTTCCCGGATGCAAGTATTGCACTCTTCCGCTGACGAATGGAACAAACGAGAATCCCGTCTCGGTAATCTGCCTGACCACAGAGAGCGCCGGTAAGATGATGTCCACTGGAGCCATAGCGGGGATAACCATAGCCGTCCTGGTGGTTGTCGGAGGCTCCGTTGCTGGGGTTCTGGTCTGGTTCTTCCTTTTCAGAAATCGGAAGGGGCCCATGAAGAAGAGCCCTCGCAGGAGGTTCCATCCAGACGAAACATCGACCTCCCTTCTGAGCCAGGATTACGGGTCTTCCATGCTTTAAGGAGTGAATACCATTCTTTTATTAAAACATGAGTTATGCAAAGCAGGCGGAGGCGTACATCCAGATCGCCGAAGAGATGCTGGCAAAAGAATCTGAGGAGGAAGGAGCAGTGGATGCGGCGGTGGACAATTACGAGAAGGCGGGAAACATGTATAAGCTTGCAAAAAACAATCTCAAGGCCGGCGAGCTTTACGAGAAGTGCGCCTCTCTGTGCCTTTCCCATGAGAAGCCGCATCTATCCCTGGACTTTTACAGCTCGGCCATTTCAGTGTACAAGGAAGACCACCTCCAGTTAGCCATCATTACCGCTAAGCAATTGGCCACAGTTGCCATGCAGATTGGAAGCTACTCCCAGGCCGGGAAGGTCCTCCAGGATCTGGCCGTTCTTTCAGAAGACCATGAAGATTACGAAGAAGCATACGCCCTCTACGCTAAGGCTGAGGTTGCCTTCAAGCATGACTGCGCCTCGGCTAACGAACATCGGAATTGCAGAATCCGCCTTGCAGAGCTTGGCGCCTGTCTTGGTAGTAACTACGAGATAAGCGCATCTATCTTTGAAGACGTTGCCATAGAGTGCATTCAGACCCCTGCTCTTCGAGACTCGGCCAAGCATTTCTTCTTTTCATCGTTTATCTGCATGACCTTCTTCCAGGAAGAGGCCCAGCTTAGGGACGCTCTTTCTAGGTTTGAGAAGCAAGACCCGACGCTTGTGGGGTCCCCCGAAGGAGAGTTTATCTATGAGTGCCTCTTGGCCTTGAAGAATTCTGACTCAGCTGCGTATGAAGCCGCCGTTACAAAGCTACGCAATCGCATGGGCATCACATTGACAACTAACGTGTTTAAGCGCAGAACCCTTGAACTTCTCGGCACCAAGCTGGGTTGCAACGCTATCGGCGAGTTGTTGTAAATACTGATTCAAAATTCTGTGCGGGATGAACGAGGACAACGTCAACGACCTTGAGTTTTTGCGGCGGTTGGATGCATCAAAGCAGGAGGTCTCCGTCGACAAGATGATATCGGACTCCTTGGACAAGATCTACAACATTAGGGGCGCCTTCTCAGAATCGACGGGAACACAGCATCCCCTCGAGCATATCTCCGACGAGACTGTCCTCCTTCAGAAACGCAAGCAGCTCGCTGACTATCAGACGAGGCTGGACGAGCGCCGGATTCTCTACACCGAGGAGATAAAGGCGCTCGAGGACCGCGAGGCCATTCTGGCCAGCCAACGTAAGGAGCTAGAAGTGGCCAAGCAGCGGTTCACAAAGTTTATCCAGGAGAACAATGAAAAGAAGGAGACTGCGCTACTCCGGATGCACGAGGAGTATAGCAATGAGGAGCAGCTTCGCATGCTGCAAGCAGAACTGCTACATACACAGGAGGGAATGGCTGCCCGCTTTCGCTGTCTGAAGCGTGAGCTGAGTAACATGAGTGTCTATGAGGACTTTCTCCAGAACGTGACCCAGGCCTCCGAGGAGTTCATCTACGCTGACCAGATCCTTCACAGATATGCCAACTTGAAAACCACCCATGCAAAGCTAATGGAGCAGGTAAGCGCCGAGCAGCTTAATGCCGAGCAGCTACGCGAAAAAGCACGGGCTATTGAAAAGATGCAGGCAGCCAAGGTCTATGCAATCAACAGCGAGACTTCTAATGTTATCAAGGAACTCGAAATAAAGGAGCGGGACACGACAGGCCTCAGTGCTATGATCGCGAAGCACAAGCTGACGATTGACCGGACAATGGCCAACATAGGGGTCATCATACTTGGAATAGACAACCTGTATCTCCGCTGTCTTGCCACCTCGAAGATAGGCAGAGAGTATGAGAGCAAGCTGTCTATCTTGGATAAGTTGCAAATCATCTCGGAAATTGTCGGTGACATGGAGGCTCTGGTGGAAAAGGGGAAAGAGGACGGTTTATTATAGAAATTGCTGAAGTGCTTGCGACTGCTTTGTTATAGGCGTCACTCACAAACAACTCAGGCTAATTCTGTCACGCAGCACCAATTGCCGTTGCAAACCCATTTAGAAAGTCTGCATAGCTCTTGTCTTGACTGGTCGAGTCTTCAACGAGCATCCAGCGTACAAGGCCCTCCACGCCACCAACTCCCTCGGGAACTACAATGTCACCTCCGCAACAGTCCGTAAGCCTCTTAACGATTGTAATAAAGTTTAGCAGCGTGGAGCAAATGCCTTTGTCCTGAGAAGCAGAAGCATAAAGACTAAACGGGGCAACCCTTAACTCGCCATGCGACTGTGCACCGAAGAGCCCCCTTCTGAGTTCTTCAGGTACCAGAGATCCTACCCAAAAGAATGACAGATTCCCAGATACGATATATAAGATGCTTCCGGTCAGATTTTCTATATATCTGCTGCATGCACGTATTGGTGTAGGAATGGAGACGGGCATGGTGAGCACCGCCTCTGGGTGCGCAGTCTTGTAGGTCCCAATTTCTGGGACAAAGGATGTCAAGTAAGTAGTGATGTTGTATATCACCGGATAAAGCATCGATGCGATGGAGCTGACCGACGCAGAGACAACTAGGAATGCAGTGCTACATCGCATGTCCGCGGTAAAGGGACCACCCTCGCTTTCAGAGCGGTGAGCATGACAGAGTGCAGTTCGTGTCAGCCCCATAAGGTAGAACGGAACTAGGTCCATATTAGTTGGAACTGTAAGTCTGTCGTTTGCAATGCTTGTTGAGAGGTCTCTAAATTGCCTGATAAGAGGATACACCATTTGCTCTAATGTTTTTCTCCCTCTAAGAACGGCCCCATAGGAATATTCTCCATCGAAGAGTAGAGAGGACGATGCGATGTTGAGTGGCAGCTGTTTCGTTGTTAGTAGTCCACCGTATTTAGAAAGCAAGTAGGCTGCTCCATTGGCTGACATATGCCCTGTGCGGACACCCTCGTCTATGGTCTTGCGTTTTCCTTGCAGGCCAAGGGAATTGGAAATGGACTGTACTACAGACGTCTGTATATTCTGACTGGCTTGGGATGCGTTGAGTAGATTGTTATCAGCCATGCCTCCCCCATGAAGCGGCATGGATAAATAATCACCGCTTGCAGGCACAGCCGACCCTATGACAATACTGCCATACTTCACAAGACCAGCCTCGATTTCAACATCCACACCACTATCTGAGATAGGCTTTTCCAGCAAGATGCGTCCTCCAAGCGCGCCGATGTCACCCATCACGAGTGCGGCGCTATTCAAAGTGAGAAACGCTAGCTTCTTTGCCAACCAGCTCATATAGATGCTCTGGTCTATATTTGAGTATATATCCGTGAGGTTGTCACTCACCGCTAGTTGCAGTGTCGACACGCGGAGTCTTCGAGAACCGTCTGTACTTGTGTAAAGAAGCGCTGTCTGGACATAACTGTTGCTACACTCAGCGGGCAATTTTGCGTTATACTTCAACTCCATAACGTAGGAAGTGTACTCGGAGATGCTGGCAAAACTGTACTCCACATCGGAGACCTTAAGGTAATTTGCAAAGAAGTTATCCGCAGAAGACACCTTGTAGCGTGGTTTGTTTTCTGTTTGAATTAGCTGTGCAATATTCTCAATGGATGGCCGCCCCTTTGAGACTTCAGATGCCTGGCCACTGGCGGAAAGCATGCCCTTATTGAGGGCGGAATCCTCATTACCAGACCCATCCCCGGAGCGTCTACTCATGGTAGTCGCAATGAAGTCTCGTGTATTAGCCCAGAGGGCGGATGCCCCTGTAGCAGTGAAAGCCGAGCTGAGAGAGGACGATGCAGGCTTCCCAGTGACTTCTTGCATGCTAACTGTTAGGCCCTCGCTCGTCCGGATTGACAAAGTTGCTGAGACGCCCTGTGTTGCAGTCAAGAGCCGTAATAGTGCATTGGTGGCAAAATCGGCATTTCCGAGACCCATAGCGCTAGCAGAATGCTTTTCGGCATAGGCGGACGCCTCGTTGTAGAGAAGCGCGCCACCTGTCATGACGCAAAGAGAGGATAGGGGCACGAGGCCCAAATTCACGTTTTTGTCCATGGGCAGAGCTATAATGTCAATACCAATATTATGACTAGCTGCAGCATAGGCAAGTCTATTTATCAACATGCTTCTCGATAAGTAAAGCTTCTCAACGCTAGGATTCGAATACTCAACTGGGTTGATAGTGGAAAGGGGATTGCACCCAATGCCGCGCGTGCAAGGATCTGTTTGAACAACTACTATCTTACCGCTCATCCTCTGTAGTGTGGAGATGCACCCAGAAATGGCAGAGATCATTGAGGACACGGTGTAATGCTCTGCACCCGCGGCCACAGAGGCGGCAGCCTGATTGTAGAACCGGGAAAGCAGCTTTTGAAAGAAGGATTGTTCCTTTGCGAAGTCTCTGGTTATGGCCAATTCTTCAAGCGGATATGGGATAACTGGCTCCGACACTAGAGGATCTGGAGTTATTTCTATCTCTTCTATGCGCTCTGGATCGTGGTTGATCCGTCTGTAACAGATGATCTTTTGATTATAGAACAGTGGTACAAAGGATATGTGCTGGTTCATTAGCTGCAGCGAGGACAAAATGGATGTGCATGAGCTGGCGAGAACCCCTGAATTAATGCTATTAACAGTAATTGGAATAAGAACTATTATACTAAATGGAAGACAAACGGGCTGTGCCTTGTGCAGAAGATGTACAGAGTCTTTCTCCGATACAGGTACGGCGTTCGCAATAAGCTCATCTGCATTTAGCACGGGGAGCTTCCTTGCATATAGGCACTCAGTACTTGGTATTGAGATGTTGTTCCCTTCAAAGCGATTCTGTGCTAATTCTAGACTTGAAAAAGGCTGTTCTGCTGCTACGGTAATGGCATTGGCCTCCATAATGGCATCTGCAGACAGGACCGATGCTTGCACATGGGACACCTCTCCAGGATTCAGCTCGCTAAACCGTGCAGCAGCTGCATCGGTGGTAGCGGGTAGAAACGCCAGGTTAGCCGATACGTCATACTCCACCGTAGCACAGAGGAACTCCGCGTAGGGGAAGGAGCATGTGTTACCTGGACTACACTCGGGTGGAATAGAGGGAACAAAGGCGTTGGCTTGTGCGCTAAAGACTAGGGCTGGAACACGGTTAGGGGGATATGGGTTCACGCGGGAGCAGAGGACGCACGTCCAGCTTTCGTTAAGCAATATGTTGTATGGATTCATGTATCCCCGACACCGCTGGCAACGAATGGGCGGGGCCGTTATTAGGGGTATACTGCTTGACTGGAGACCCACAACACGCAGATTGTCTAGCGGAGCGAGAGGAGACACGCTCAGAGCTATCGGAACCCCGAGCTTACGCAGTATACCCTCTGACCGAGGAATGGTGTTCAGCGAGCAGGACAGAACTGCCATTGAAGGCCTCTTCTTGTGAACATAGCGGAAAATCTCCAAGAATGATCCAGACGCAGGCCCAACGCCATCGCCATCGCTAATGTTGTGCTGGCCAGTCGGGAAGAGAGACGAGTAGCGTTTAACAGGCGTGGGAGCCTGCACCCCAGCACTCATTTTTATCTGGCTCAAGGGATAAGACCACACGGGCCAGGACTTGATTTACTCCAACATTCCGCTGGGGATCATCTGTGCGTGGAAGCTATGGGCTCAGATTTTACTTTGCTTCATCGGGCTTAGGCTGGGGGGCTCTATCGGGCTTGCCCTTCGACGAGAAGCACTGTGCATATTGAGGAGGCTTAATACTAGGCTTCGAATACGGCGTCGGGAGAACATCGTCGGTGAGATCCAACTCCTTGCGGATGAACTGCTCGCCCTTCTCAGTGAGAAGATAGTAGTGGTGTCTCCAGGCGAATGTATCCTTCACAACGCCACGGGACTCAAGAGACTGCATTATACAATTGACGTGAAGATAGGTGGGATTGCAGAGCTTGCCATTCTCATCGACATACGTGATCCCTGGCACGTTCCCTACGCGCCAGTATTCCTTCAGAGCCAGAGACGCATTCTCGTACAGATGCGCGTAAACGGCCTTGTAGACTGCCTTCGGAATGTGGACCATAGTTCGGGATCGCTTTTCTCTAAGGCCGCAAATTCATTTTAAAATCTTTCGGGAATTTACTCAGGGGATGATCTCCAGACTGTAGCGCTCGCTCGGAAAGTGGAACTGAGCCCATGAGATCTTTCCAGTTGCAAGCATCGTTTGGACCCTGTCAGAGTGCGATTCACAAAGGGCGATAAGGTGCTTGTTGAGCTCACACACTAAGGCATGTCCATCATCACCCCACCAGAGGGTTTGGTTTGCGTATAAGCAGCGACCCCCGCAAACCTCTCGGACCTCACAGACGTCACACATTCCTCCAACAGACTTCTGACCCAAGAGAGAGGTCCGAGAGTCACTTAGCTTTCCGAGGTTGTTCCAGCATTCCCCGCTTGCAACAGGACACGCCAGCACTCGGCCATCAGTTGTGATGCTAACCGCCTTGTGCCCAGCTGAGCAGCGCAAGTATCCGCGTCTGGGGACAGAAGGATCTGCACCATCGATGGCATTGCAATCCAAGTATGCCTCTGTAATTGTGTTGAACGGGACAATGACCTTCACATCTCCACGCTCCAGACCCTCGCGCCATTCCTTGAAGAGCCTGTCAACCCCTGGCATATATGTTTGACGCATCCAGACCTCGAAGTTCCCCCAACGGGCATTCATGGGAGAGTCCCACTCGACATCTAGCTGCCAATAAACAGCGTCAAACTTCAGCGGAGATTCATACATGAGGTAGTGGACATCCTTATATATGTCTGTCTTCAACGAGCACGCCATACGAGCCACGATCGGTCCAGTATATCCTCGAGAGCGGGCGTCGTTGATGTTCTTCTCAATCCTTTCGTAGACGCCCTCTCCCCGATAAGCATCAACCGTTTCCGGGCGGCCATCAATGGAAAGCAGTATGCAGGCGAATCTCTTAAGGTAGGGGGTGGGCAAATCATAGAGCAACGTGCAGTTGGATTGCAGCACAAAAGTGGCGTCTGGAAAGCGATCCATGACGCGGCATACATAGGGACGGTTCAGCAAGGGCTCTCCACCGTAAAACACGAAGACAGGATCATCGTCTCCGGCAATAAACTCCGCGAGCTTCTCGAACTCATAGGTTGGCTTGGCAGGCATGCAGAGATCCTCGGGCGAGTTGCCACAATACGAGCAAGCTAAGTTACAGTCTGCTGAACAGAAGACGAAGTATATCATCCCCGGAGGCTAACTTGTGGCTGACGTGGGCAGAATTTAATTGCAACATTTTTTAGAAATTGTTCAATCAACCACAAAAGGGCAATTTATTGATGGTCCACTAATATTTGACAATCTGGACTGTGCACTTGAAGATGTCGTTCTCTATCGAGGCCATCTCTGTAGCTGATTTGCTCTCGATGTTCCCCGGCTCTGAGTTACGGATTGTTCCGTTCAAGCGATCTGCAATAGAGTCGACGGCGTACTGGACCAACTCGTCCCCCTCTTGAACGGAGTATACATAGACATCTGCCTTGTCGCGAAAGTCCATGCCAACCCGCCTGCGCAGTTGTTGAATCTTACTGAATAGAATACGCACGACAGCCTTCTGCTTTATCTCTTGAGTGATGCGTGTATCGAAGGAGCAGAGGAATCCGTTCTCGTCCGCTGCACTGGCGTAATTCGGGACGGGGATGGGCTCCAGCATTACTTTGCATAGATCGCTTGTCACAGTTATGCCGTCCAGCTGGCAGCGCCCAGTCTTTCTGAGCTCCTTTACAAAGGCTAGGTTTTCAGGCTTTGAGATGTCACAGAGCCCTTTCACCTTGTTGATTACGTTTCCAAGCACCTTCTTATCCCCAGCATACACTTCTTTGATGGCTATAAAGTCTGGAATAACAGCAAACGTTGCCAGCCCCTCCTCGCCTACATGGAAGTTGACCTCGAGGACATTCAGTTCGCTTTGAATGAACGACACCAGAGTTTTGAGCTCATCCAGAATTTCCTTCCTGTCGTGTGCTATGGTAACACTCCCCAGTGGCATCTTGAACGACGTGACCCCACACTTGTCCTTGCGTACCATCCGCCCGAGCATGATGACGTCTTTGAGCGCAGTCATCTTCTGGATAACGTTGGGCTGTGCTTGAAACTTGAAGGTGTTGGGCGCAAGGCTAGGAACTGCCCAAAAGTGGATCGAGCGGTATGCCACTTTATCGAACACACCGGGGAGATTCATAACTGGCCTGAGTTGAAGGTACATCCAGTCGCACACAAAAGGAGTGTAGGGTGCCATTAAGCGACAGAGCATGAACAGGACATAGAACAAAACATTTAGACTGACGTACGTGGCGCTGACCCCATCCTCTCCCTTGAGCGTGTCTCTGTTGAAGCGGATATACCATTTTGTCAGATCGTCGATGAACCGTAGAAGCTCAGGAAGCACGTTATATAGTTGGTAGGAGGCCATTTCGCGTCTAACAGTCGCGACCAACTGCTCAAAGGAAGCTAAAATCCACATATCGAGGACGCTAGTTACCATTCGTTTCAGCGCTTCCTCAAATAGCGGCTTTTCTGAGTGAATAAGCAGTGAAAGGAAATCTTTCCCTGTGACCTCGTGATACCTGGTGGCCTGTTGTGTGAAGAAGCGGAAGCTATTGTACCAAGGAACAAACAGGTCCTTCGTCACGCCCTTTACACCTTCCTCACGGAACCGCAGCTCTTGAGCACGGACCGCAGGGGAGTTTACCAGATAGAGGCGAAGTGCATCGGACCCATAGGTATTGATAATGTGGTTAACGTCCGGATAGTTACGGATACGCTTGGACATCTTCTGGCCGTCGCTCGCCAGGACAAGACCGTTGACGATGCAGTTCATGGACGGTGGGCTGTCGAAGAGAGCTGTTGAGAGAATGAGAAGTGTGTAGAACCAGCCTCGTGTCTGATCAAGGCCTTCAGCGATAAAGTCTCCTGGAAACTCCTTGAGAAACGCGTCTACGCCCTGTGCCTTCTTGTAATCAGGATGGAATGGGTAGTGCTTTTGCGCATAGGGCATAGACCCAGACTCAAACCAGCAGTCAAAGACAGGAGAAATGCGTCTCATTGGGGGATAGTCCGGCCCTCGCGGATCGGGTATTGTCATGTTATCGAGATAGTCCCGGTGGATATCCCTGATTCGGGTCAGAGGAACCCCAGTCAGCTCACTCAACTCCGAGATACTTCCAATAACTTTCAGCTGGGTCTTGTCGGCTGACATCCAAATGGGAATCGGGCAGCCCCAAAAGCGGTTGCGACTTATAGACCAGTCACGGGCATTCTCCAGCCAGTTGTGGAACCTCTTCTCTTGAATTGCCTTTGGAACCCAAGAGGCCTTCAGGTTGTTCCTTATCAAGGAATCCTTTATCTGCTCGACCCGGACAAACCAGGAGGGAATCGCCCGATAGATTAGAGGAGTGTCTGAGCGCCAACAATAGGGATAGCTGTGGGTACATGTAGACTGGGAGACAAGCCTGCCGGCCTCCTTGAGATACTTTAATATGGGCTTGTTGGCGTCCTTAACATAGAGGCCTGCAAAGTCAACAACGTCGGGGAGGAAGTTGCCAGAGTCGTCCAGAGGACAAACGATATCTCCATCCTTCACGATAATGTTGTTTTCCAAACCAACTCTGTAGTCGTCCTCGCCAAAGAAAGGAGCAATATGGACTATGCCCACTCCAGAGTCTGACGTTACATAGTCATCTGCGACAACCTTCCAGCAAGCATGCTTCGCTCCATATGAGGACTTAAAGTACGGGAAAAGGGGGTTGTAACGCAGACCTGCCAAGTCCTGGCCAACAAGCCGGTGGAGAACTTCATGCGTAGGGGTCTCCTTCTTCGTCTTTTTGTCCACCAGAGGAGGAAACAGGGTCTTTACAAGAGATTCAGCAACGAGATAGCACGGTGAGTTCTCAGCTTTTCCGCCATCAGAATCCAACACTCGTCGGCAAAGAAGATAAGCTAGAGAAGGATTGACGCAAAGAGCAAGATTGGAGGGTAGAGTCCACGGTGTCGTGGTCCAAGCCACTAGGTGTACCTCGGGAAAAGGAGAAAACACCTTCTTCCAAAGGGAGATCTTCTCCTCATTCACGTTCTTATCAACGGTCCCACCCACCTCGCGGTTTGTGTCTGGTACTATCACTGGGAAGCTAACGATACACGTCATGTCTTGGACCTCTTTGTAATTTAAGTTGGCTTCGAAGTTAGATAGAGGCGTAGCACAGGCCGTGCTGTATGGCATCACCTTGGTCCCCTCATAAACAAGACCTTTGTCGTATAGCTCTTTAAACACCCACCACACAGACTCCATAAAGAGAAGATTCATAGTCTTGTAGTCACGCTTAAAGTCTATCCAGCGACCAGATCGCTTGACGATGGCCTCCCACTCCTGCGAATATCTCATGACGATTGACCTGCACGTTTGATTGTACTTTCTGATGCCTATTTTATTGATGACATCGCTAGGGCTCTTGACGTCAAGCATCTTGTCAACTTCATACTCGACAGGAAGTCCGTGGCAATCCCAGCCAAAACGACGATTCACATAACGACGATTCATCGAATAATATCTACAGACAACATCCTTTATGGTACCGGCTAAAAGATGACCGTAGTGAGGAAGCCCAGTGGCGAACGGCGGACCGTCGTAGAAGTTGAAAGGTGGGTAGCTTCTGGTGAGGCGGAGCTGCGTCTCAAATGCCTGGATCTGGTCCCAGTAGTTAAGCATCTCCTCCTCCATCGCAGGAAAGTCCAGTAGGCCCTGAGGTATGTGGAGCACGCTCGGTGGCACATACGGGGTGAAGGCCATTTTAAAATTACTCCATTCTTTTTATCAGGCCGAAACACCAATGCAGGTGGCTGATTTTACCAAGCGAGAGTACTTAGACAGAGAAGCACTAGACGCGCTGGTAGCCCTTTGCGATAGAGAGGCCCGCCTTACTTCAGAGCACACAGGAGCAACTGAGGGTATGCTGGATCGGGCAGACCCCTACTTCATACTTAATGCGATAACCGAGAGCCTCTATACGGAGCTTCTGGAATTAGCGATTCATCAAGGTACTATGAACAAAAGCCAGCCACCGTACATCATTACGCCAAAGCACGTTACTCATCTCTTGAATACGTACGGGGTCAACGGAGCCCGCTTTCTTGTCGAGGAGTGATAAGGCTCCTGCGCTCTATTCTGTCCATGAAGCCTAGGCTCCAGGTTTACCGAAGGATAAAAAACATGGCATCCCAGGAGCACGATTCCCCTCTTCGCCAGGCTCCCACCCTTTCGTTTGACCCACTCACCAATATTGAGTGGAAGCTCATCTACGAACTCAACTACGAACTTGACGATAGAATGCAATCTATGACTTTTCGGCACTTGGAGACATCGCAGCAGCCGGCCCCCATGCAGCAACCTCAGAACGGTACAGATGACGATAAGGAGCTGGCTGGAAGTGCAGTTGGGGTTGTCCGTTTAGGCATGCGATTCCCGACAGAGTATTATAGAAGCCTCGAACTTCCTGTGAAAGGCGGTGCAGACGTCACGACCCTTTCCACACCAATCGAAATCAGCACAATGGCGGGGCAAAGCATCGTAGAGCACCTTACAGAGATCCGAAAGAGCGTTGACGCCCTACCAATCAGCTACTTCACTGCCCCAAGCATTGACCTGGAAGAGCTAAGAAAGGAAAATGCTGCTGTTGAGGAGGAGCTCCGGATGGAAATAGAGAAGACCCGCCAATTTGCAAAAGAGCTGGATGAGTACAGACGGAAGATTGCCCTACGCCGGTTTGCATCTGCAGACAAGCACGCTACAAAGAGTGAACTATAGAAAACATTTACACTTACTCGTCTCGGCTTGCAGCCTCTGTTTTGAGTACCTGCGATGATATTATTGGCAGAAGCTTTGGGGGGCAGAAGCGCATGGACTCAGTCTGAGCCTGGGGAAAGGGTGCTACCTCACACGGAAGAGGAAGATCCATTATGCAGTAAGCGTGGCAGGCGATGTTTTAAAAATGTACGCCACTAAAGCAATCGCTGTTCTTTCCGACCCGCGACCCAGATATCTAGAGGTAGATGGCACGTCTCTTTTTCTCTGCGGCAAGGATGGACGGCGGAAGCAATTCTCTATGAGCACAATCGTGGAAGCATATGAAAGCAAGGCATTTGTGGACAATCTTGCTCGGACCACCGTGGGAACACTGTCCAGTGGGGAGTCGTCCACAATCCTGGTAATGGGGACCCAGGGGACGGGCAAGACCAGGCTTTCTTCTTATCAGGCCGGTATACTTGAGGCCTTGCTCACAGAGGTAACTGGGTTAGTTGACTCATCCCACTCGGTCACCTTTTCAGCGTTTGAGCTTTTTGATGATGTCATTATCGATCACTTTGCACCAGAAGATGATTTTGAGTCGACAATAGACAACATGAAGATTACAAAGGTCCAGCTGGCCGACAAGGCCCAAAGCTTAACGCTTTTGGAATATGTCCGCAATCTTAGCAAGAACTATACTGAGAGAGAAACAACTGGTGTAGCGGAGCCAGCCCCTAGCAGCTCTACCATGTGCTTCAAAATACAGCTTTACAATCAAGCCAATGGGGCAATTTCTACTGTCACCCTTATTGACTCTACACCTGGGCCAGTTCTTCATGCGCTAACAACTGGGCTGCTGGATATAGCATCAAGTGGGCAGACAGTTGAGTTCTTCATCAGCGCGAACCCTATTCCTACAGCCCCAATAACTCAGCTTGTACTCCCCATTCTGGCTCGCGCTAGGCCCGTCCTCATTGGAATGTTTAATGGCTCCAGCGAGTCTGGTCAATACGCTGAAACACTCTTAGCAATGTTGCATATTTGCAAGACTTCTCTTGAGACAACCAAGGTAGCTAGGAATCGCATGCATCCGCCAGTCAACCCCCCTATAGAAGTAACAGATCTCATAGACTCTGAACTGCAAAAGGCGCTGGATGCTACTATCCGCTCTCGCCCCTCGATCTCTTCTCCCCTTTTACCTGTCGCTCAAGACTTAGGGACTAAAGATGATGATATGAAACCAGACATGGGCATGCTCTATGAAGATAAGCACTCAAACAAGTACACAAAGACGTCTGAGCCCCATTATGACGGGTCATATCCTTCATTTAACAGCACCATGCATGAGCAAAAGACACCTCCCCAAGTGCCCCAGCCCAGACCAGCAGGTTTTGTATCCCCAGCATCCACTTCCTTGAGACCAGAGGTGGAGCTGTTTGACCAACCGCCGAGTATCACGCACGTTGTAGACCCCGCTATGTATGGCGTCCAAGAGGTGAATGAGCTCACAGGCCAGGCGTATGTTCATGATGCACATAGTCCTGTTTACACAATGAGCACCGATGCGTTCCCTGCTGCTCTGGCTTCCAGCGGTGTCGACAATACTGCGCATATAATATCGGTAAAGCACAACATAGTGTCCCTAGATCCTGTTGTTGAAACAAATATAAGCCCCAGCGTATTCAATTCTTTACATGCAGAGTCTGCTCTTGCAACCTCTAACACAGGCCTTTCGGAAGATCAAGTTTCGTTACAGACTGTTGGTAATGTCGTTATCTCCCCAAAAACTCAGCTTTCTGATGCTAGCCGTCAGCAAGAAACAGCAGCTATGCTAGCAAATAGGTTTCTCGAGACCCTCAGGGCCAATGCAAGGTTAGACGCCCCAAAAGCAAAGATGACGGATAAGACGTCGGAGCAGGACGATGTGGTAAGCACCATTGACTCTCTTGCGCTTGATCTACCTCAGCCATCCTCCCAGTCGGACCTTCAGGCTCTAAAAGACAAGCTAACAACAGCGACACAAGCACTAGAGCGCGCCACTCTCTACAAAGACGAGCTTCTAGCGCGCATTACAGACCTAGAGTGTCAAGGACAGGAGGCCCTTCTGGTGTCTGAATTACACATGATGGCCGCACAGAAGCGTGCTACTGACATAAGGAAGATAATCTCGGCTTCGCTTGGGACAACAACCACAGCACCGGGATCTCTAGCCAAGAGTGCAATCCCCGTGGCTGACATAAAGAGGCTTTTGAACTCTCACGAGGAGGATATCAGCCAGTTAGAAAAGAAACTTTACGCCGAAATAAAGGGGCAAGCCGAAGAAGCCATAGCGTCGGCGTTGAATTACAACAAGCAAGCGGCGTCCCGCTCTTTGGAAGACGCACAGGTGAAGTCTCTCGTGAATGAACTCCGTAAAGCAGTGGACGCAAGGCTCAAGAACGAAATAAAGCTTCGCCAGCTTCAGCGCCAGGAAAGAGAACTATCGGCCAAGATGCTATTATTCAAAGAGATCGAAAAGAAGCACACGGTACTCAAACAGGAGCGTTCAGGAAAGGTCAGCGAGGTGAGACAGATAAAGGAGTCGCACAAAAAGCTGCAGCATCAGAATCTTACATCCCAAGCAGAGCTGGACAGTTTAAAAAAGCAGCTGGCCTCTGCTACCGCTACTTTGCAGGAAATAAAATTGGACGTTAGCTCTCTTCGGGTTGCATTCCAGAACCTGGAGCGTGCGGTTGCAGATCATGGCTCCGAAACAGTTGTATTTCCCGCATATCAAACAAATGTAACTAGTGTTCCCCTTGAGCAAGCAACAGCAGATTTTATGCGTAGAAGCGCAGAATCAGGCAGTGCATTCGCCATTCATGCCATCCACGAAATGCAAAAGCCTACTGAACAACCGGGGACACGAGAGGAGTCGCTTGCTCTATTAGACCACGTGCTGGGTTTAGTAGAAGATGTCCTGGAAGCAATCCGTAAGAAGGGGACTGTAGCCGGCTTGACGACGGACGAGAGAAGAGTCAAAGACTGCATGGACGACATTCAGGCGTGCCTCACTAAGGCAATTCGTGCGCGTACTACTGGACCAAGTGCTGACAACTATATTACAGACTATAACAAGTACACTGTGACCCTACCTCAAACTGCGGCCGAGCTTCCTCCCGCTCCTGCTGCACAGGAGGTCCCAGTGAGCAGCATTGTGGACACTGCTTCACGAATGATTAGCGGTGCAATTAAAGCAACTAATACTGAAGACAAGGACGATACTATGCAGGGATATCAAACAGGATACACAATGGCTGGCCTAGAGCGGCTTCGGGTGATGGCACCTGATGTAGCGCGAGTAGCAGAGCTGGGAATAGTTTCTGCGCAGGAGGCTGTCAAAGCAGCTGCGCTTGATCACGAACCCAAAATTGCGACCCCGATCCATTCGAATCAGCCCATCGGGGCACAAATAAGAACATCGTTGACAGACACATTACAAGCAGTACAATCTGTAGAGAAGGGGATTGAAGAGCGTCTGAAGCGTCTGATGAGCGGCTACAAAGAGAACTTTAGTTAGCAACCCTATGCCATTTTGACAACAGGCAGCGCCAGAAAAGGCACAGGGCCATACAGGCATCAAACGCGCAATATTATATTAATAAGTTTACACATTTTCGGTGTACATTTTTCAACTTCATTTAATTCGAGAGTAAAAAATGTTACTTCTCCTCTGCTGGCTTCTGGCTTTCATGCTCTGTGCCGTAGAGGTGGAGGTGGTCGATGTCATGACAGAGGAGGACCTGCGTACCATGTCTACGAATCTCAACGGGTTTTACCGTCTAAAAAATGACATAGTCCTCACGCAGCCCTGGACCCCGGTGAGCTCCTTCACAGGCGTTCTTGACGGTCAGGGAAAAAGCATCCGCAATATCACGTTTGACAGCGCAGAGCTGACGGGCAACGTTGGCTTTTTTGCTCAACTGAATATGGCCCAAATTTATGATGTGACTTTTGTCGCCAACGCAAGTATAACCATGGCTAACCCTAGCGGAAAGAGTGATACGGGAGCCGGAATTGTGGCAGGTAGCGTTATTGACACTGTTTTCTACCTTGTTAGGGTCGAGGGGAGCTTCAGCGTAACCTCATTGGGGAACAACAAAGACGCGAGGTTGTTTATTGGGGGTGCTGTAGGTGACTACAAGTGCAATACTGTTGCTGGTGCGGGCCTCTATAGCAACGTCAACTTGACGACAACCACGATCTTTGTGAAGTACTTTGCTGTTGGTGGAACGATTGGGAGAGTCCAAGGAGGGTGCACTTTCACTGACTTGGCCGTTGGTAGCCAGAGCATAGTCGACGCCACGGTCACTCAGGCAGTCACTAACTTGACTGTGGGTGGGCTTGTTGGTGTTGTCTACCAGAATGCGGTTTTCCGGTATTCTGTGGCCTCCGCAGCACTAGTTAAGGGCAAAGTAATCAGCGGAAGTGCTTTTGTGGGAGGTGCTGTGGGTCTTTGTCAGGCGATCCAGCACATAGACAGCACAACCTCGAATGTCTCTTGCTCGGCTACTGAGACTTCCAAGTGCTACGTTGGAGGCGTAGTTGGAGGGATTGTCAATCATGACAACACTCCCACTGAGAGCGTCAGGCTGCGCTCATTGTCATCGTCTTCAGTGGTATATTGTTCGTCTGACGCCACCTCCGCTTGTCACACGGGAGGCGTCGCCGGCATCGTGAACAGGATGACCATCAACGACTGTGTTTCCTATGCGTCTCCTACGGTGGTCGGAAAAGGCCACGTTGCTGCGGGAGGACTTGTGGGGACCCTCTCGGCTGGGCGGATTATCGGGGGCCGTGTGTACCTCGACACAATAGCCATTGCAGATACATCGGATACAACTGAGATCCATCTTGGTGGCCTTGTTGGAGATGCGATGCGTGGAGGATCCGATAGCTTCGTGTCTATAGGCAACTCGTACGTACGAATCCATACTCTTAAGGTCTATACCAAGAACTCGGCAAAGGTTGGCGGCATTGTCGGCGCGCATAGAACAGTTTCAAATACTGTTAACGAGATGGGTGGTGAGATACACGACTGCTGCGCTGTGTTAAACAACGTCGACGTAATGTCTGATAAAGCCCTGAATACCGAGCTGGAGCACGTGGTGGCTGTTGGGGGCGTTGCGGGGTCCCTGGTTTATGTAAGCATGCGTAACACTTACGTCACATATAAGACGATCGCTGTGAAGACTCACGGAATAACGGCGGGCATCGGTGGCATACAAGGCATAAGTATCAACTCTCGTTTGGGAACTGTCTTTGCGGTAGGAGAAAACATCGTCTACAGCAAAGCCGTTGAAGGCAGTAGCGATAAGGTTGGCGATGTTTACATCGGCGGCGGATCTGGATACACCAAGTTTTCCACCGTTCGCCATACATATTCTGACACAAGTAGCATTGGAGCAACTATTACCAATTGTAGATATGCATCTATTGGCGGGTTTACCGGGTTTTCAAACACGTCACGCCACTACCTTTCTTATTCGATTGCAAATAAGATTTCTGTCTCTCGGAATCTAGGGTCATACAACGTTGGCGGATTCATTGGCTTTACAACAGTAGGCGTGGGCACCTTCGATAGCGATAAGACCTGGTCGTATGCGAATATACACGTTAAGTGTCAGGACGGTGTCACATGTTTAGCAGAAGAATCCTGTAATGTTGGAGGATATGCAGGAAGGATATCAAACTTAATGGATATTCGCTATAGCTATGCTGAGGGAACGCTGGCAAGTTCAGATGCCACGTGTGGTGTCGGTCTGTTTGTTGGGGCCCAGAGCTCAAGCATTGCCAAGCACTCTATGGCTACTCTATCCTTCAGTGGCACTGCTAAGTCTGGATCTACAATCACTTGGTACGGGGGCCTCAGTACTAGCAAGACCAGGCCTACGCCGTGCACAGGCTGCCTCTATGCTACCGATTTTGCAGGTGTCATGTCCCTCGCTGATCCTTCTCTTAGTAATGTCTTTGATAAAGCTTTTGCGGCTCAAGGCATTGTGCAGAACTTCACACTGTCTGAATTATGCAAAGTGGACACATATGGACAGGAGTCTCTAGGGTCTAGTGGATACTTCAAGTTCTCTCCCAGCAGCAACTGGTATATGGACGAGGGAAGGCTCCCGTTCCTTTCGCCGATGCCTTACCGTGCTGCCAGGCTCAGTAATGTCCAGGGTGCAGACGTGTCAATCCAGCTCTTCAACGACTGCAACCTGGAGTTCTGTTGGAGCAGCGACGCAGCCAGCGTTGTCAAGGGCACCTGGAAGGTTGACTCTGCATTCCGCAACCGGCCGGTCTTCGACATATTAATGGAGGCCTGCACTTCTTGGTCGCTGTGCTCCAGTCGAAAAAGCACACCGGATTCATTCTCCTGTAAGGACAATGCGACAGGCCAATTTTGCAACGTCTGCACTAAAGATTCGTTCTGCAAACATGGCGGACAGTGCAAGAGAGGGTTGTGCTCCTGCCAAAATGGGCTCGGAGGATCCGACTGCAGCGTCCAGTATTGCAGGATGAACGATGCGGGCATGTGTGGCGGGCCCCTTAACACGTGTCTCAGTATCTCTGGTGACCAGTACACCTGCATGTGTAACAACGGATTTACAAAGTTTGACGGCATTTGTATTCGTTCCCCCGCAGCCCTGTCCGCGGAGCCGAAGGATGGTGTTCTTGTTGTTAATAGAATCGAATCTCGTCGCGCAGCACCAGTCAACATTGCATTCACCTCTATTTTTGCTATTCTTCTAGTCGGTGCAGTTGCAGCACTGATCTTCTTCCTTCTTCGTATCTACGTCTGTAAGTCTGGCACGGGACGCATGAAATCGTCCTCACTCGGCAAGTCTACAAGCAACATGTCCCTTTCCAGATCCACCTCACACTTTGGTAACGCGTCTGCTGACAACATATCTCTCATGGCAGCGTAATGCATATCTACGCACTCCTCTATGACCACCGCGCCTCCAAATATTTGTTGCCAAGGTAAATGCATTGTTTATTAGGTAACAGCATTGAGTTAAGGGGCTTAGAGGCGTTTCGGTGGTTTATATGCAGGAGTTTTGATCACCCCTGCATTCTGTAGGCTTCTGGGCCCCGTGACAACAGGAGCTTGCTGCTTGGTGGGCGGCTTGTAGCTGGGATGCTGGTGTCCCACGCTTCCGGGACCACAGAAGGCACTGGGATTGGGCGGTGGGGGGTGTATGTTAAGCACCGGCGCAGGAGCAGGGCTATCAGATTCATAAATTGGGCACGGAGCCATTATATCCGAGATTGGCGGTGGTGCAGCGATAATAGGTGGGGAGCGGTGTGCATGCTGCTGACTGGGGGCTGTCTGATCAGGTAAGTACCTGGAGACTCGGGGATGGCTCAAAAGGTCGCTGGCAGAGTATCTAAGAGCAGGATCCAGGACCAGAAGAGAGCTAACAACCCCCTTCATGTCATTGCTATAGTCTGAGCTTATGGGTTTATACTGTATGTCCTTCAGATCTTTATGGATATCTTCAATGCCGTTCCAATAAAAGGGAAGAGAGTACTCGCACATCTGATAAATGATACATCCGAGAGACCACATGTCAGCTTTCTCGGTATAGCCGACATTCGAGCAGACATCGGGGGCAAGGTACGCTAAAGTCCCGGCCAGAGTCTTGGCGCGGGCTGTTTGCACAGAGCGGCACATATTAAAGTCGCAGATCTTGCAGTCCCCTGTCTTCGTCAGCATTATGTTCTGCGGTTTCAGGTCTCTATGCATGATCTTCCCCGAGACCGTGGAGTTCTTTTTGAAGGGACTGTGCATGTAGTTGAGAGCAGACGCCAATTGAGCAATGAATTTCCAAATGATCTCTTCATGGATTTTCGTCCTCTTGTTCTTGTGCATTCTAATAAACTCGGAGAGCTCACCGCCCTCGCAGAACTCCATAACGATATATGCTCTTTGGTTTCTGGTGTCCATGACTACGGCCTTGTAGTTGACGATGTGTGGATGGGACAGAAGAGGCATTACATCAAGTTCTTGGCGCATGGCGTCGCGTTCGGAGTCACTGAAGTCAGAGTAATCTAACTGCTTGATGGCCACCAGCTCCCTCGTGGTCACGGCCTCTGCTTTGTAAACTGTCCCGAAGGCGCCTTGTCCGGCCATCTGAAGGATCCTATAGTCCCTGTCTAACTCTGTCCCCGTGGTAAGGCTCATTAAGTATTTTAAAAATAAGAATGGATCTTTTTGCAGATGGGGCAAACCTGCACAGGAGCTTCCACTGTGAAAAGGTCTTCTCCAAACCCAGAAAGGATGGAGTGCGCACCCAGAGCCAACCGTTCGCGATTAAGCAGTTTCCCCGGAGCTTCGAAGCTCTCAAGGAATGGGCCAACTCATCAACAACCCTCAAAATTGTCCGACCTGACCCGTCCAAGCCCAACAGCTCGCTTCCAGAGCCCCCGCGGTTATCGTATTCGATGGCAGGCAAGCCCCCCACCATCCTAAGCGGTAGGTCTCTCCTGAAATTTGAGCTTTTAGCTACTCAGGATCCAGCCAATCCTTCTGAACAATACGATAACAGTGCAGGCCAGCAGCTCACACGTATGCAACGGTATACCGATTCTTTGGAGCAGCGACGGCGAGCGCTGATTGACAGCTTTCTTCAGTATATTGACAAAATCTTCTCGTCCCTATATGTCGATTTCGATCGTGCGCGAATGACTTTTCAGGATTACTTGTCAGGCGTTGACGCACGGTTTTTGCGACTTGTGAAAGAGCCAGGAGTACGGCCTTATGCAATGAATTCGTCGCTGCAGACAATAGAGGCCGAGGTCATCATGGTATTTACAAAGCTTCGCTCAAGCTTCGATGGCCTAGCATCTATGCTTCGAGAGGTCGTTACAGATGCTGTTAAGACGCTCTCGGTGGGCCTTGGTAATGCATGCTGCACAGAGGGAGAAATCCTTGCATACATTGGAGATATCGTCCACCAGGTTGAGGAACGAATCACTCGGATCTGTACTTCAATGCTGATGTTCATTACATCCAGTCATAACAGAGCGCTGTTGTGTATGGAGGATGGTAGAGGATTGTGCCGTAGAATAATACATCAACGGAAAATGGAACTTGTTCACGACTTTGTGGAACAGTATATACTCTTCATTCACCATGAGCACGAGTTTTCTCCGGTGATGGTTTCAGCCATCCAAGACGTTAATACGGCACTGCAACAGTTTTCATCAACGCTTTTTAATTTCATTACTGACTTATCTATTAGAACAGAGCATCCTAGGGATATGGCTGTACGCTTGGTCAAGACAGTCTTCTTGCCGCGAAAACAGGATGTGCAGTACCGGCTAGAGGAACTCAAGCTTACAGTCGACGATGTCTATACGTCACTTGCCGAAAGCACAAAGGATGTACTCGAATCATTGCAGCAGCTTGATATCCTGAGTGATGACCTTAGGGCTCTCATAACGGAAACCCTCTCTCACTGGAAGAAAAGGTGGGACCTTCGCTTATCTCTTATCGAGGAAACCCTGATTAGAACAGTACACGCTAACTCGTTTTTTATCGCGTGTATTATATCTCTCTGTGCAGCGGCCGACACGGCAGTCAAACACACAACTCTGTTAGAGGACAACTGGTGCAGGCTCTGTGATGACGCACTGAAAGCTATCGAGGAGCGGTTTACTCGTGATTGGAGTAGATCCACCAAATGCTTGGAATACATCAGCACGCGTGTGAAGAACGTGTGGGATATCTCCGAAGCCCAAAAGATCAAGCAAATTTCCAAGAAGCTACTTGATGCGCTGGAACACGCCATCGTTCAACGCGAAGAGGCAGTTGTTAACATGACCAATCAATCGCCTACTGGGAATAAAGTTTTACACACGCTACTGGATATATTTAGTCTAGAACTGAAGGAGTCTGCATTTCTAACCTTATTTGGCACAATAGCGGACAGGGATGAGACCTTACTGTCTGCTGTTACTTTGTTCAATGATACACTAGTGAAGAATCCTGTTCAGGATGTCACTGTTGATGATTTGGTAGATTGCGCTGCAGTTGTTTTACGAGATGTTCCCTTTCCAACGGGCTCCCTGGCCGAGCCCTGGTCTTGCGCAGAGTATCAAATAACAGAACTGACTGATCTCATCAGCGAACGCAGTGCAGACATTGGTGTTATCAATCGATTGGCAACAGCTAGTGATCTACAAAATCACGAGCACATACAGGACGATTCCAAAACGGTTCCCAACAAAATTGAGCAGCATCCACCTTCCAATGTCAGGCCAGATAGTAAAGCAAATAATCGAGCATCCACACCAAATCAGGACAAGAAGCGGGCATCCTCTAAGGGCCGCCCACTGTCAAGTGACCAGGCCGCTGAGTCAGATTCTAGTTCAGCTCACCATTTACTTTTAGAGCCACCTGACTTTGATAAAGATGTGGATATGAAGGCGTATATTAGCGCATACGGATTTAGCTACTTTCAAGATGCAGCTACCCCAGCTCAAGTCCTGGCAGAGTTTACGCAGCTCTTATCACCAGAGCCTGGCAATAAGGAGAAAGATAAAGGGAAGCAAGCCGCACAAGTCCCTGAACAAAAGCCTCTTATTTTTAGTCTTATTGCTCCTAGATATCAGCAGGTTCTCTTCTCCAAGGAGGTCCCCTATGATAAGACGTGTGTGTGCGTCTTCATAAACTTACCTGCCGACCTCCGATTGATTTTGTACCACTCCCTTCTTCGTCTACTCTACAAGGACGGAGAACGAATTGCATACAATAGGGCCGTTTCCGATTTCAAAGACTCGATTCTTTCTTACAGAAGCGCCTACCTCCAGAAGCTCAACTCTGTAGCAACAGAGGCGTATGCTTCTGCACTGGCAGAATGGGAAAAGGAGACAGCTAAAAAGGCCAAGGCTGCACCAAAATCAAAGACCAGTACATCAAGGCCAGAATCAAGGCCGGATGGAAATGATGAAGATGAAAGGCCTGTCGAGCCCGTGTTGGCTACACAACTTCCAGACTATGTAGAAGCGGTCATTGCAGGAATCAAGGTTCCAGACGAACGCCCCCTTGATGAACTCGACGTATATCTAAAGCTCGTCTACACAGTCCTAGACTTCGAGCACCTAAAAATTGTCCCCCTTACGGTTGGCCAAGATATGCCTGTTTCAACAAATCCACTTCTTTCTCCCCCAGCAGCCGCACCTCCTTCCTCCACAAAAGATGCCAAAAAGGCCGTCTCTCAACCCCCGCCAAAGTCTTCATTGTTGAAAGCCTTTACTAAATCTCCAACATTGCTAAACTTTGAAAAAATAGTTTCACAACCTAAGTACTCTGTCAGTGTGGACGACTTGATGTTTAGTGATTGCGTCTACGACAGAGCTAGAGATACTCTCACAAAGCTGAAGCAGACCGTGGTAGCATTGAGCTGTCAAGGAAAGAGACTGACTGCTTCTGCCAACAGTGAGAAGCGTCTCTCTAGTAAGAACACTGTGGGCAATCGACAATCTCCCAACATGGGTTCTCAGATAATAGAAAATTCTCTTGCAGCACGCAATAAGGATAGGATTGACGAGCTTCTAACCCTTGCAAGGCCATGTAGCTCTGCTGAAGAGTCGCAGAATGACTTGGCATGTTCGATTGGATATCGGTCCATTATATCTCCAGGGAGCTCCAAGTCACAAAGAATGGTGGGTCCTCCCAATATTTTAGGCTCCACCTCTGCAGCTCACAGCTTAGAAAGTCAGCAAGCAGATGCAATGGCAAATGCAACCTCTGATATCATCATGGACTGCCGTTCCTATACGTCTTCTGATAGTCTAGCAATAAAGCTTGTCCTTGGAAACATATCAACTCACGTTATTGCACTTATAATGTCTCGTCTTGCAGAAACGTACTCCAGTATCCTTTCCCGTAGTATGGGCAACATCCGCAGAATACTCACCATCTCTGACGACTTGCGCACGTCGTTAGTACCCTACACTGTGAAGCTTTTACATTCAGAAGTCGCACAGATAGAATCGCGATGCAGCAAGTATGTTGGGGTAGAGTACAGAACTTTGAACCGAGCAATGTCTACGATACTGTCTTTGCGGAAGCGTATTCTGGATGCCACCGTCACCCCAGAGGTACCTGTAGGTGCTGCAGCGCCTTCGGGGTCTCGGTCTGCCAGTGGATCTGGAGCTCGAGCCCCATCGAGAGGAAAGCAAACAGTATCCTCCACAGGAGAGGCGCGTCTGTTCCAGGAGTCTCTCGCCCTTTTATCAGCCAAGCGGTTGGACCGCTTTGTTGAATTAACGTTTGATTCATCCAGAGGAATAGTAACGTCATTGCGTCTAAGAAAACAGCTTTCTGCATCCCACCCACTCTTTAAGCACACAGAAAGCGCATACAAAACAAAGTTTGATGCAGTCGTTAATGAAAACATACTCCTTTTCCCAGAACAAGCTGATCGTACCATCATATATGCCTGTGACGCGTTTATTGCTGAATGCAAAGTTCTCCTTAAAAAGAACTTCTCAACACTCATTCACAATGACATAAACTCTGCCGAGCGCATTACGCAATCATTTACAAAGCAAGCAATAGGATGGTCTGGGCTTGATAGTGCAGGCCCCTTTGACTTTGCCGTGGCAGACTTAGCGGTAAGTTTGCTACGGAACAATTACGGAGAAGTTCAGCCTTTAGTTGATACTGCTGCTAGCACCGTTAAGATCCATCCTGCTATAGCAGCCTCACAGTCGCTCCTTGCAACGATAGGCATGCTTCGAGAAGAGGCTTACAGTCGTCTTCACACTGATCTCTTATTTTTCAAATACCTTATGCAAAACGTTTCTCAGGCTGTCAAGCTGGCTAATTCGGAATACTCTGCCAAGGTGTCAACAGTAGAAGCGATGAAGAAGAAGTGTATCTCCATTAAAACAATGGCCCTAAATAGATTGTTCTTATTCAAGGAACGGATGAGTGCGATACGAGAGATATTCATGCAGACAGCCAAGTGCCCAAACAAGACATCGCTAAATTCTGTGTTCTCTAATACTCTTTCTGCAATAGAAGCTAGCTTCGAGCTTGAACAAATAGCCTATTACTTGTCTTATACGGTTGTTTTGCAATTCGTATTCTACCCATTTGAACTCTCACTTATTAACAGGCATCACACGTTTCTTACTTCCTATGACTTGTTTAAGCAAAGGTCGAAGGCATTTAACTCTTTTGCAGGGGCACTTATTGGTGCGATCGTAGCTGTTCTGAACATTCTGTGCTCGGCCACAGTTTTGCAGACACCGTTTACCTATCAGGAAGAAGTGCGAGAGCGATTTTGCTCTCCACCTGGCTATCGCATTTCACCCACCAGAGGCTCTTCTCCAAAACGACTAGTAACACAACAACCCAATCTAGTGTCCAGAACTATCGACCTACATGCTGCAGACATTTCAGAGCTCCCCAGCACCATTTTCTCTAAGGTCCAACAGTTTTTCTCTCGAGCGACTAACTACAAACCTGGGATGAAAGCATTCTACAATACCTCTATCGAATGTGACATCTGCACTCAGCTGCAGGCAGAACTGGAGCAGATGTTTTCCACGTACACCCTCTTTCAGCCCATCTATGTGCCTCGTGATGACGAGCTGGCTACTGTGCAACTACCAGTAATAGAGCCGCGCGAATTGGATGGAATGGAGATTGTCTCGACAGCAGAGTCCTCAAAAAAGGATCTACGGCCTGCCACACCTGTGGAGGAATGCGTTGCCTCGCCAACGCAGCAGATGGTTCTGCCTGCCATGAAGATTAAGCGCCTCAAAGACTCCTCCTTTCAAGATGAGCTTTCGTTGCTACAGCACTATTACCGCGAAGCCTATGACAGCATAAACCAGCTAGTTACTGAAGCGCGCACTCAGCTTCATGACTTGATGGTCCAACGCGACAAGCTTTTTGATACATTAATCAAACAATTTAGTGCGTGCTCCTTTGAGATCACATATCGGTCCATTGAGAGAGCGTGGAAAGTGTACAAGGAAGGATATAAAAACAATTGTGACGCTTTTTCCCAGAGGTTTGCTAAGATTTATGATAGTTTCAGGCCGGCTCTGATTAAGTTTCCTGAAAAAGCCTTAGGCATGCAGCAGGAAATCAAAACGTCATTATCAGAGTATACTAGCACCAGCCAGGGCCTTCTGAACTCTCTTAATAAGGATCTACTCACACTTCTCTCTATATCTAATTGCCTTCTTGTGACTGTTCCAGCCACTCTGCTATCTCTATATCCATCGTGGGCCGGCGACAACCGAGTATCATATTGTGCATCCTTGCAAATCTCAGAGTTGTTATCTTTCTTATCACCTGTTGGAAGCACAATAGATGGGTCTGCCAGGGCACAGGCAGCTGGCAAAAAGCGACCAACTAGCGGAGCATCATCTGCGGCGAGTGTCGCTAATACCACTGTACCATCCTCTTCTATGGCGGTGAAGTTGTTGGGTGATGAACAGTCAACCAAGATACTGATAGATTCGTGCGTCTCTTCAGAGTCAGAAATAAAGTCCTGTTCGGCCACATTTGTACAAGTGATGCAGCACATTGAAGCATCAATTAACTCCGGAAAGGCCGTGTTTGAGACAGAGCCTACTGCAGCTTTTTCCACTGCACACCAGAACCAACCTCCTAGTGGAAAAGTAAAGGAGGCAGCACAAACCGGCTGTCTCCAGAGCGCCATTTTGCCGTCGAGCGGCCTTGATTTTATTACTGCAGAAGCTACTCAGCTCGAAATTTTCTTCAATACCTTTTCTGGGAAGAGTATTCTTTTGGAGGAGCCTCAGATCCTTTCTACTCTCACATGTCGAAATCTAGACGATGTTCTACAGCACTTGTTGAAGTACAAAGCAGGCTTGTCTGGAGACCAGACTCAGCAAGCCTCTCCATTGAGGGATAAGGACAAGAAGAAGCAGCCAGCAGACCCTAAAAAGCCTTCCGGCGCTACTACTGAGGTTGACGGAGCTGTGTCTCCTCCTGTGATTTATTATAAATTAGGCCACGTAACACTTCCATTGATAGATTCGATGGGTAATGGCGTCAAGGATGGTGTCCTTACACATTTGCCAGAGCAGGTACAACTACTCATTGGATGCTCTTACGACGCTGTAAAGATGCTGCTCAAATCTCTTAAAAACTCTAGGCGGCTGAACTCTTTAGCTTCAGGGTATTTGGCTGAATCGGCAAAGATGGAACAGGAGGCGAACGAGGATATTGAGCATATGAAGGCAGAGTTCACGCAAGCGTTTAATCTCCTCAATAATCCGAAGCTGGCAAATTTTGCAATCTAGATGTCAATAGAGCAATAGAACTGTTACTAATAAATTCTGATTTAAAAATTGTTAGGTGCAGCGTTGTCGGTTACTGTAAAATGTCTCTGTATGGAGGCTCGCCTGCCTCTATACCATATAGGGAGGTACTTGAAGTTGGTAACCGTCTGGAAAAGGCCTGGAAAGAAAGGAAGGCAGAAACGTTTTTGACAAAGATAGAGCATCGTCCGGTGAGACGGCCTATTTCTAACGGATCTGCATCTGATAGACCATCTCTTATGTGTGCCTCACCACAAGCGACTGAGGCTCAACTACCAATTAGCTGTTCGAGGAAATCCATTTCATCTGCCCGAAGTGTCCTTGAGTCTCCTCTATACTTCCGTCAATATACCCTCGCAGATCCTCCGTTGCAACGTGATTCCATGGTTGTCATTGGATGCACCAATGGCTTACAGAACAGTAGTGTCTCTAGTCCTCTTGTGCCTTTGCACGCACTTACTCCGCCAACAAACTCTACAGTTGAGTGGAAAGGATCTCCTTGTGAGAGCCTTGTTGTCAGTACCCCGCTGCGTCAAAGCGTATGCGTGAATAACACCAGTCACCAGGTTACAAAGCCTGCCAGTGTGCCCCGCCCCCCACGAGTGTACTCTATCTCCACAAGACACTCTCTCCCACATAACCCTTCTACACGCGCTGGATGCAGTCCTCTCGATCCTGCACAGCCAATGGACACAACTGTCTCAGAGTCTAAGCAAATACCGGGAAGAAAGGGTCAAGTACCGGGGCCAGCTACTTATGAAGAAGCGTCACTGGCAAAATGTGACCCTAAATCTCCTATTACTATGTGCACAACCAAGGCAACTGGGATAGGGCACTGCTCCAGAGTTAGTCAACATGTGCCGCTAACGGCGAAGAGTCCCTTGGCACGGCCACAGGCATTGCTTCCGTTTAATCCCAGACGAACCGCAAAGCAATTCAGACAGGAGATAATGGCGCTAGGCCCGCCACCGGAAGTCAAGCCAATGGTAATGACTGCGTCTTGCACACGAAACAGACCCAGAGTTACGCAGTATGATTTGGCTACAAAGGGAGCTTCCAATCTATTAAGATTTGATCGATTAGAGTTTCGAGTACATCGCCCACCTTCAACTGGTGCAGGTTTCGTCACTGGCGCCTATCACAGCAATGGAGTGCCTCAGAAGCCACTGAGACCACACTCCATTAAAAGGACTGACATTACAGGCAGAAATGTGGTTATCACGGAATTTGATGCCGATTCTCAGAATGATGCAGACGTACTCTTTAGTAATTTACTTGATGTACGGTGAGCTTATCCATCCTATATATGGATGGGGACAAACAGAGTTCTAGTTGAACTTCTTGGGCTCTGTGTCCACAAACGTAAGCACAAAACATCGGAGGTTGTCCCCGTCTTGGAGGGTGGTGGGAATAGGAGCAGGAACTCGCGCTGCCGTACCTTTGATAACAGAATATGTGTTTTCCTTTATGGGTGGTCTGTGTATTCGTTCCATGCGAGATTGTACGCAGTAGTTTTCATCAGAGTAATCGGAGTGAGCACTACCGGACACACTTGCATCCACCACTCGGTAGTCTGTGTCGATCTCGTCTTCGCTAACATTCTCCACCATGTCATACATTCCTGAGTGCATTACAGGGTGCTCTACTGGAGTATTCACGTCATGAATTGCACGCGTACTTTCCTCAACCCTGTGACTGGCATAGCTCGCCGGTATCTCGATGGAGTTCGATTTGGTAGGTGTTACTCGTACAGCAGTTGCTCTATTGAATGTCATATTAACGTTATTATTGCCCTGGGCGTACCTATTAGTTTCCATCGGAGATGTATTTGCCATGAAGGGTGTCGATGCATCCCGAACAGCACCCCTCGGAGGCATATCAATCTTGATAGTACTCCATGACCCATCGGTGTAGTCCTTTTTCTTTCTACGCTCGTCAACGGCGCTCTTAACTTCGAATATGCGGACATCGTCAATAGCTAGGCTGGGGTGTTTAATTGTGGATGTAACGGTGTAAAGGTAGTCGTTATCGGAATCGTTACTGGCAGGCACTTTAGATTCATGTGGAAACGGTTTACCACAGCTTCTGCTGCTACAACCAGCAGATGACAACACGCGCTTGCAATCTGATATGCTACTCTCAAGAAATGAAGATTCTTCTTCGTTTGTATGTGAACCGTGCAGAGTGGACTTCTCCATGCATTTGGAAGTAAGTATTGGGGTTTTTCTGGTCAAGGTGGAAACTAAGTCTACTTCGGGTATTTCATCCCTTGAAGATTCTTTGTGACTAGGCCGAGGAATCCGCGTCACCTCAAAGTCCTTATTTGATATAACGTTGTGGATTGGCACTAGACGCTTTGGGGACGGCTCTGCGCGTCGGATCTGCTGAATAGGAACTTGGTGCGTCGACACCCTCACAGTTTCATCTGTTGCCGTACTAAATACCTTTACAGGTCCTGTTTTGTGTATCGTTGTAGACAGAATTTTGCACTGCACTTCAGCCCCTTGAATCTCGCTATGCAGTTCTCGTTCTCGTCTAGACGCATAGGAATCCGATTTAGCTGCTTGTAATACTGTTACAGGCCTCGCAACACAGCACCTCTGCTCAGGCTCTGGACCAGTGTCTGCTGAAATACGTGTAGAAGAGATAATATCCGAGGCCGGACATTCCTCAGTGCCAGCTTCATGAGTTTCCAGAAATATCCGATCAAAAATGTACTTCATCCTTGAGACAAAGGTGCGACCGGAAACCGCCGGAGTCTACAGTTGAATTGCATAGGAATTACACGGAATGGACAAATGCAATTAAAACGTAAATAGACTGCATGAGACATTGGGACGGGGAGGAGCTTGAATTTCGCGAGTTCTTTGAGGCTGAAACAGTGGAGGTTGGTGCGAGCGTTGCAACTGCCATGGCCCAGCTTCTCAGAGATTCTTCGATTCAGCACAGGTTAAAGGAGTTCGCGATTATGATCATCCGACGGTCTCAGGCTCCAGCAGAGGTGGTTGTCTACGCATGTGGCCTAGTTAACCGAATCAACTATCAAGTCCGAGGATCCCTCAATTCCCGCAATATTAGGCGATATTTATTCAGTGCTATTATGATATCATACGACCTTGTTTGTCGAGAATCCCCAACCCTGGAGTCGTGGGTCATCATATCGAAGAATAAGTTCAATCTCCAACAAGTTATTCTTTTACAGCAGGCTTTTCTTTCAATTATTTCCTGGAATCTCTTGATAGAGCGGGCAACCTTTGCCTTCGCAGTAGAACATCTTATGAACAGTCTTGCAAAAGTGCGGAACCCAACGACGGACTCAGTAGCCCGTGTCGCCGGAACCATCATGAATTCTAGATTCGCTTCTGCATGTCAATCTGCTAACATATCTGACTGTTCTTCAGAGACTGAAGACAGCAAGTAACCGGAAAGAGCTAGCCTGCGCACTCTACAGGCTTTATTCCCTTTTAAGAGCAGAGATTTACTGATCACTGCAACTTGGCTAAACATGACTTGTATGACTCTATCGTAATGGCTCTAGCCGCACAGATAAAGGAAATCTTCTTGTCGTAACACAGTGAGCTCATATGAGAGTGGAAGACGCTCCAAACATCTGGGTCATTCTGTAGGGCCAGGTACAGAGCGCGCATGGGGGTGTATGTCCCCCATCCCTCAGTTTTCATGGAGGCCACTATAAGTTCCTGATCGTTTAGGTGTTTCGCAATGGAAGAGCCGTACTCGTCACTGAAGCGGTACTCGAGATTATAAGTGGCCGTTGGAACATTATGTCCGGTACGATGCCTTGTGTAGACGTTTTCTGTACGCGTTTTGATGTTGGCCAGCCCTAAGTCTAGGTAGTATTGTACATAGTCCATAACGTTGCCGGTCTTCGGCGAAAGCTCGACCTGTCTATATCCCGGGTTATTGTATCTATTCGGAGAGATGGCAGGCAGCATGAAGAGAGGGATTCCTGAAGCGTTGCTCTGACAGTAAATCAGTTTGAACTCGTCGCGGTGATCCTCTGCAGCGTGAATGTTCGCTACCACGTCATAATATTCGCAGTACAAATGCCTTAGAGCATCAGAGTACCTTTGCTGCATGGTATATGTACCAGTGTACGTGGACATCATCAAGGGGATGTGCTGTATTACTGCCACCCGACACTTAGACTTACGGCAATCCTCCAACTCCGCCTTAACAAAGGCCACTTGCCCAAGAGGATCCTCTTCCTCCCTCTTCTGAAGAGAGTTATACAGCCCCGTGTTGATGACTATAAACTTTAGTCTGCCATCCCTAACAGAGTAGTAGCCACCGTTAAGAAATTGTTTGTACGCCGATGGAGAAACACTCTCAAGGCCGGTAAGCTTACCAAGCTTCTCAATCTGTGAGAGAATTTCTTCGTTGGATGATGAATGATTGATCCCATAGAACTCGGTGTTGCCCAGTACGGGGTAAAGAGGTCCGTTGATTCCGCTGCGAATCTTATCATACAAGGATTTAATCGCCTGGTCATGGTCCTCACGATTTGCATGCTTACCTAGGATGGCGTCGCCGATCATGAAAGAGATGTTAGACGTCTTAGTTGTCTGACGGAGAGCATCCACGAGCACATCCAGCGCTTTGTCAACTGCTCCACATTTGTATTGGCCATACGGATAAGTTATATTAGGTGCTGCACCACCACTGACGCGGCAATTCTCGCTGGGGTTGGAATCTTCCTTATAGAGAGGGTCGTAGTGCGGATCCGCAACGAAGGTCACCGTGTAGGCACTGATGGCCACAGAGAGGAGCAGCACGGCCAAGAACATATGTAAAACTAATATGTAAAAACTACACGCTTTTTACACTATAATTAATTATGTGTTTCAGTTAACACATACCGTGGTTAGTAAAGGCTGTCAGACGTAATTGGCTAAAGTTCAGCCAGGAGCGTTGCAAGCAGAGACCCAATGATTCACTGGGCGTGCTCCTACAGGAAAGGGCTTTGCATGGGCTCAAACCTTAGCCAATTGCTTTCCGGGATGAGAGTGAGTCCTCAGCACCAATCAGCAGACCCGGTTTGACTATAGTATGCCACCCGTGGTCACTTGTCAACGCTGTGAACAACACGGGAAGCCGCAGACGGCACCTCCTCGTGTCTATGCGTACGTCTGTTCTCGTCTTTCCTCCGCTCGGCTTGATTGTGTATGATTGCTCGTCGGCGTGCAACAGTAAGGAGGTGAGGCAAGCGATGACTCTTTAACACCTGCCGGACTGCTGGCACGTTCTGGAACTTGTTGACTAACGTCTCTCGGTAGTCGATGGCGTCTGCTTCTGACCTCGTCAAGGTCTTCAGTGACTCAGATGCTCTAGTCTTCCACACACGGAGGTTTGCATCATCCGACCCAGTAAGTAGGAAGCGCCCATCGCCGCTGAATGCAAGTGCCCAGACACGCATCATGCGAGGGTTATGATAGGTGTCGTATGGCTGTATGTTAAATGCGAAAGGGTGATTCCGCGACTTGCTAACATCGGAGCACATGGTCTCCTGGTTGCTGTACTCAGCCATTTCCAACTTGTCGCGTGTCTCCCCCATGGGAAGCCCAGCCGTCTCCAATGACTGGAAGATGACCTCACCACGGTGGTTCTTCAGAGTCATGTTAGGCCCAACGGTCCGTACATCATACAGCCGTACAGCCTTGTCATAACCACCCGTCGCTAGGACGCTTCCGTCTGGGGAAAAGGCACACGACAGAACTGCACCAGTGTTTCCTGTGAATCTGTCCAGTGCTCTATAATTGTCGTTGCGGCTAAAGTTCCTTATATCAAAGGAGTAGCAGTACCCGTCGTTGGCCCCGATAGCAAGCACGTTAGGGTAGTAGTTGTTGAAAGTGATGCACGACGGCCTGCTCCACAAAGAGAACCGAAAGGCAGGACGGTGCACACGCACGTCAAAGAAGACACAGTATGTCTCCGAAGTCGCTGCGACAAGATGCTGCTCTGCCTGGTTGAACTGCACGGTAGAAAAGCTGGAGTCCATGATGCCCCCATCAGAGTATGTCAGACAAGCAAGCGCCTCTTGGCGTTCGTGGTCAAAGATGTGGACTCCGGTAGGGGTAGCCAGCGCGAGCTTCCGATCCGCTGCATGGTGCGCCAGGCCGGCCGGCGACGCCTCCAGATTAATGGATGAGATGAGCTGAATTTCTCTTCTATGAAGTGGCACCGACTGATCGTTGAGGGCATATATGTCTGGGAGCTTCCAGAAACGCAACAAAGAGTCACGTGCACAGGTGACCATCATGTCAGCAGTACACGCCGGAAAGCAAACTCCGGTAATCCAGCCAGTGTGAGCTGTGAGAGAGCTAAGCTGCGCACCAGAGGAGATGTCATAGATCTTAACAGATCCATCAACGCTGGCCGTGGCAAATGTGGTAATAGAAGAAGGGTGGCGTGCAATATTATAAACTCCGTCAACGTGATCGTTCATGGCTCTGATAAAAGGCTTGGCAAACATTTGCTTCAGCTTGGCTGCAGTGAGAGCCCGAACAAACTCTTTTTCGACTTGGAAGTGATCGTGACCTGTGGTTGCCGTCCTATAGCCTCCGCGCCGCGCACCGTCTTCTCGAGACCGTACAATTGTCCTGACTTGTGTCATGATTTAATTCCACCCTAATTATGCAATTTCAAAGAAAGTTCATTTCCTTCATTTACGGATTTCGTAGACCGGTTCTTATTCTTTGCAAGATAAACCTGGAAGAAACCTGAAAGAGTCTTTGTCAGTTTTTGGTCATGTTGAGCCTCAACTCCATAATTGCCTCCCTTAATTCGACGATCCCGGCTGTTGTATCTCAAACGCTTGATCAGCTACCTGCGTATGCCCTCTCTAACCCTCGAGACTCTGATCACATCCTGGACCACCTGTATGAGCTTTATATCGTTTCAGAGGGGAACCTCATTAACATGATATTATCATGTGTTCGCAAAATCGTGGTACTTTTGGCAGATGATCGACAACTCTTCCTTGAGCTCCTCCCTAAGGCGTTGAAGATCCTGTTTTCTACCACGACACATCCTATGTATGATGTTATCCTCTACTCTGTTCAGTCTATACGCATGCTTATCCCCTTTGCCCCGCAGGAGATCTTCGATAGCATGTGTACCTTTATGAATAGCTACCAGTCTCCTGATGAAGTGCGCTCTTCCCCTAAGCTGTCCATTCTTGCTCTACTGCCTTACTTTTATGTGGGGCCTGATCCCCAGGACAACTTTCTGCAAAACTTTGATACCCCAACAGGAATAACAGATGCCAAGATAACTGAACTGATCAGGAATATTGTCCAGGAGGTGACCTTTGCAGAGGGAATTGCCCCGATTGCGGACGGTGTGCTCTCACTGTGCGAACTTTATGGACCCATCTTTCTATCATCAATGCCTAAATACTTTGAGGATAAGATGGAGGCTATTCAGAAGAAGCTCTTTGACATTCCCTCTAAGACCGATCTGTGTGGAAAGGAGGTTCATGTGCGCATGAAGACCGGGGACTTTCTGCTCAATTACAGCGATGACGAAAGACAAGTATATATTCTCGGCCTCTCCGGTCACATTGACTTTAGCCATATCATTGATTTATTTTTCAAGCAACTTATTGGAGCAGACTTCGTGCTGAATAACTATTTGACGCCTGTGTATACTCAGAACCTCATGAGGCGTCTCCAGGGTTTGCTAAAGGATGATCTTGTCCCCTCCCTCTCTGCACCAGCGGCCAAAATTTCATATGAAAATGCTGACCTGCTCACATCTATACTTCATTCACTGTCTGTGATTGTCGTAGTACAGCCCTGCCACGTCGGGGCCTACTTGTTGCTGATAACCCTTATACTTGAGGCTGCCGACAGACAGCTAGTCACCAAAGAAATAATAATGGAGACAGTTGTCTACTTGGCAATTAGTCTTCAGCACAAGCTGGGAACTAACTTAAGTATAGCCCCTAACAGCAAGGCGGCTAAGGCACATGAGAAACACCACACTAGAGAGCACAACCAAGCGGTTCTAGATGTCATACTTTCCATTACAATAAAGATTATCAATATCTGCAAAGAAATCGAGGGGCAGCAGAACGTCTCCGACCGTCCCAGAGAAGTGGTTAGTCCGACCTTGATCTTGCATATTACTAGAGTTCTGGGGTGCATAGGATCCTTCATGGATGCAGAGTATAGCCTTGCTGCTCTTACTTCAAGCATCCTTAAAAATGTCATGACTCTTATCAACCAGACAGCTATTACGGTTTGCACCGTTCCCCGAGAGGTCATACTGCAAATACTTAACCACCTTAATCTTGAGGTTAAGTTATCTCAACCTGATATTGCAGACACCAGCCCAGTGCACTCCAGTGACCAGCATATTATCATATCCAATTGTAGCTTGATAACGTATATGAGTGGTGCGCCCATTACAAAGCTGACTAAGCTATTACTCGTTGAACTTGTTCACCAGATAGACCAGCTCCTTGCCTACTTTGTGAAGCGACCCCTCGAAGACCCTTCTGAAGACTTTGTTTCCCTGTGCATCGAAGCAATCCTTCCATTTACTGTCACACCCAACTACGCACTAGCAAGATACTTTGCATTTCATGTGCTAGAGAGCTACAAGGAGCACATTTCGCTCAATATATTGCCCCTCGTAAAGTACGGCTTATTTGATCCGTCTTGGCGGGTTCGCCTAGCGACGTGGAACATGCTAGCGCGGCATAACTTCACAGATCTCGTCAGTATGTATAACCCAGCTATCCCTGAGAACCTCCTGCTCGAGAGCAACGACCTCATCATGAACAGAGACTGTCTGTCCTCTATCCCTGTCTCTATTATTCTTTGGTGTTACGACAGCGTCGCAGTTGTCCGAGACTCGTGTATTCAAGCATTCTCTGGATGGTTCGCAAGGGTTTTTGACACAGACGTTGGGATCCTCAATCTAAAGCTCCCTGATCCCTCGTCTCCTGCTGCCAGTAAGCTAGATGCTTATCTTCGACCAGAAGCATACACTGTCGTGCACCTTACAGTTAACAAACTTATTTATATCTGCGATCATCTACTCACTTCTCTTAGATACTACTACCGTGCGGTCGCCATTGAGATCTTATTCTTTGCATATCGTATACTGTCCGAGGTTATAAATTCATTGAGTGATAGACTTGGAAAAGGTCTGAAAGTGCTTGAGCCAAAGATGCAAGAGCTGGACGCGGCCCTGCAACGCGTGATATCTTTTCTAGTTATGACTGCCAAGACAGATAGTCAGAACGTTAAGTATGTCATGATCTTCGCCATGGCAGATTGCTACAAAGATCGGCAGCTGGAGGGTGTAGTTAACATACTCAAGCTAGACCCAGCGGTTTCTCAGGAGGCTATACGGGTGTTTAGGTAAGTTACTCTGCAAGCCGAGCTTCTGAAATTTCAAGGTGATGAGGCCCATGCATCACAGGTCTTCGTTGATCCCTAGCACCAGCTTTTCGAGTGGAAGTCCTGCAAGGCATGTTCTAAAGAACCGTGGCACTTCAGTGGAAACCCCGGACGCTCCTAGCTTTTCGTGGCCTTCACCTGTGTTTCTAGTGAGCGAACCAAAAGATACAATATCTGCGTGGCTTAGGAAGCTGCCTAAAACCTGATAGGGTGCCTTTGCAGACGTTGCTGCGATGACGACTTTACCCTGGAAGACGCAGTCATCGAGAACCACATCAGCATGATCGTAGGAGTCTGCGTGGTAGACAAGGACGATAGAGTGCGGGTCCATGGCATGCTTAACCTCGTTATTGATAGTGCAATCGTCCTCCGACTCTGACTGAACGAGTGAATCGACGTATCTAAGAGTAAATCCAAAGGTACTTGCCGCTTCGTTCAGTTCCTGAGATTCCTCCCGGGCTATCACCAGGATATTCTGGCCTGCACTTGAGGCGGACGCGTAGACACATTGCAGCTCTGCATCAAGAGGGCTTGTAACTGCTGGAACAAGAAGCAATTTGCTCCCTGTAAGAGCTGATCTCTCCAGAATTGCTGCTGCATCACTTACGAAGCTTTTGATTTCGCTGTCAGTTAGTTGCCTGGCCTTCTTGATCGACCGCTGATGTGCTATACTTTTCCAGCAGGTGCGACAGGTAGGAGCATACAGTTCGGCCCCACCGATAACAATCTCTTCTGTCTGAGCAGAGAATCGTGCAGAGAACGGCGCAGGGGCATGGCATATTGCACATATGGCCGATCGGAGATAAATAGCAGATGCTAGGGGGAATAACCGCGGTATCAGCTCAAAGGGCTCGCGCTTAAAGTTCCCCGAAAGGGCCGAAACGTACACATAAAGCCCCTTCGAGAGTGCATCCTGAACACCTGAGACGATATCAGCAAAAAATTGGCCTTCATCTACTATAAGGGCATCGTAGTCGCCAAACTCTGTTGCAAGTTCGCCAAGAAGTACCGCTCTCTTCGCAGCTATCCTCGTGTTGTCGTGAGTAGTCAAGGAGTTGTCATCATAGCGAGTGTCAAAGGTGTGCTTAACAACTAAGACGCGCTTATGGGCAGCTACAAGCCGGGCATGGATGCCGACGAGCTCTGTGGACTTGCCAGCGAACATGGGTCCCAGTATGAGCGTAAGGGAGTTCATCCAATTTTTTTTCGCGGAAAATGCTGGGTTTTAAAGAATGCGACCGCGAGCCGTAAACGCTTCGCTTTTGTCAGGTGCTGGTATTGTCTGTTCTTGCCTTATAGAATTCATAGCATTACTAATGTCTTGCTGGCCTTGCGGACGCAATTCAACATCCTTAGATTCAGCCTGTTGTGCAGCGCCTGTATAGATGTCATAAATACTAGTGACATCTTCAGCCCCCTGAAGCCAAGATCGTGGAACTATTAGTCCTGCTATTACGGCCATCAGGTTATAGAAAATGCCATACCATGGCGGATACATCATAAGTTGTGCAAAGACATATGTGATGAGAATGTAGGCCCACGAGGGTATTTGGCAAAAGCAGAAAGGGAGAGTCCGTTGTCTGAGCGCTCGGATGCTACAAATCATCGTAAAGAGAAGCAGCGATGTCGGCCCGAGATCGGAAGTACTGAACCACTGGGCCTTGAAGTAGCTCCACTTGTTGATACCAGGTGTGTAGTACAAAACCGCGGCTATTGCAGATATTGTAAGAGATACAAATGCCATGCAGAACACTAACAATCCGAAGAACCGCAGTGATCCTATCTTCTTCTCTAGAATGAACGCGGGCGGAACAAACGACATAAGAATAAACAGTGTTTGCCACAGGGTTGCAGGAACCAGGTGCGGCGTCACGATTCTCCACACGTGACCTTGAAGAAAGATAGCACCGGGCATAAGCGCCGTGTAGTCCATGAGGAAGCACTGGAACTGAATGTACATGCTCATGCATGTGATAAAGAACGCAATGCTACATAGGAGCACAACAGCAGGGATTGCTATTGTCAGAGGAGGCGCTGTCTTCCAGAAAAGCCCGCAGCACAGTGAGCAGGAGCCCTGCGCAACCATCGTCTAAGAATAAAATTAGGCATGCTATGTCTGCGAAGGCTACAAAGTGGTTTACTTCACATAATACTTAGCTTGCGAACAAACCTGAATCTTTAGTAGGAAACGGCATTACCACTTTTCCTTGAAGATCGTATTCAGCAATAGTATCCTTTATTGTCTCCATGACACCGTTGGACACCATAATTATGCTGATATCTGGACTGTTCCTTAGCTCCTCAAACGCTGCTTCGACATCTGCTTTGGACACATTCTGGTCTACAACGTGAAAATTCTTCTGATTACCGCTACTAATGCAACCTGCACCAGCAAGAAGGAAGCCCGTGATGGTGGCCTCGTCAGCTAGTATCCCGATATTTGCCATAAAAGGATGCCGGTGCTTATGATAAACGTTAATTTGCCATATAAATATAGAAAGTGGACGCAAAGACTTAACAGATGAAATTAAGAAATGGAAGTCTGAAATAGTCCGAGGCCGAGGAGCTTGCGCCATGCTTCGAAACTTCCCGCTCTACGTTTCGCAATACCGCCTTCGGGGCCTAGCGGCAGAAATATCCTCTCTCAATACGTATCGGCGGGCGCTTCAGTCGATTAGCGCAACTCTTAAAGAGCAGGCCGGCGAGCTTCAAAGCTCTCTTGACACCTACAATTGCAAACTTGAGGAGCTTCTTGAAGAGTCTCTTGATCAGGTAGAAAGCTTTTCTACTGTCGGTGAGCCAGAGCTAAAGCGTGCACAAAGCTCCACTCAGCTTCTTAGCGCGCTATGCTTTGGAACCATGCTTCGTATAGAGGAGCAAAAGATATCTGAAGCAGATGACCAATCTACTGCTTTCAACTCTGCTTTACAATTAATCGAGGCGTTTGCCACAGACAAAGAGCAGAAGTACTTCGTTCAGCCCATCTCAAAGAAGAGTAATAAGTTCGAAGAGCTGCGTACTAACTACTTTTCAAACGAAGTTCTTATTTGCGATGTCGAACAGAAGCCGCGCATCCTGTGTGGGCAGCTTTCAGAACAGTTTCTTAATGACCCTGGAATAGGACTTTTATTTCCAGAAGACGTCCTAGCTCTATGTGATTATGCAAGTAATAGCATTGATAACGGTAGCATGGTATCAAATAGTGAGCTAAAGGGCTCCAATCAACAGGATAGCAATGACAACCATGGTAACGTATCACTCACTAACTCAGAGGAGCACAAACATGATGACTTAGTGGAACTGTTACACCGGTTGAACAGAGATGTTATAAACATGTTAAAGCTCTTCAACGCGGAGAACACTGATGCACCCAATAGCACCAACCACGATAATATACCACACAGTATTAAGAATGAGTCATCGCTGAACAGCAGTGCAGTGGAAAATAGTAGAATAGAAGATCGGCCAGGTAATGGACAAAGAGACCAATCCACACTAGATGATAGATCAAAAAGGCTTTTCTCGCTTTTTCGTAACGTTAACCTATCGGCTCTAAGGTCTCTCAGTGAGTACTTGAATGATGTCCATGATAAAATCACACATATCTGGGCACAGAATGGTACAGACTCAAAGCTTATGGATAAGTCCGCAGAGAATAGCGACGACATTGATGATAAGAGCCCAGACGATTTCCTAGACGGAATTATCTCTAGTTTAGTCTCTACAGATGACGTCGGTGAGCTGTTTGGACGCATGTTAAACACTGCACGCATATCTAATGATCCCTCTGACCTCGTCAAGGAAACTCCTGCAATCAAAGAGATTATAGACATAGTACAGAAAATAAAGACGATGATACGGCAAAAAGAGAAGCTTGACGGGCTGATATCTACCATTACCACGTCAACCTCCACCATTTCATCTACATCAGAAAGCAGCTTTACAGGTACGGAATCGAGAGAGTATTTAGAAATATTTAATAGCGCAGCAGGAGATTTTCAGTCGATGATACTCTATCTAGGATCAGCAAGAGATATAATTCACGACGCAATAGATGCCTTGGAGAAGAGCCTAACTAAAAGATTTGCAGGTTTCATAACTAAGATGGCACATGATGAACACGGTGAGCACGCCGGCGATGTATCTGACTCCCCTTTTGCGGTGAGGGGACAAGATAATGTGGAGTCCTTCAGCGACACAGTGACCGCTCTTCGTAACATCCTAAAGACCATCCCAGCAAAGGTTGAGCGCTGGGAGTCCCAAGTGAAGGCAAAAGTTGACGCATATGCCAAGGAGCAAGCACAGCTAACCAACAGTACCACCATAGCCAAGTACTCTGGGATGCTTCTAGAGCACAAGCAAACCATCGAGCAAATGCTAGATACGGCACATCACGAGATTGACGAGATATTAGAGGTGGGACTTGAGTACAGTAACCAGGCCTGTTCGTTGTACTTAGAGCAACTTAAGCTTACGGCCACAATAAGAGCTCTTCCTTGTAGCGATACTAGCAAGCACATTCTTAGCAGCCTCATGGTTCACAAAAGGTGCAAAAAGTGTAAGACGCTTGATTGGACAATGTGTCGGATCGAGGACGGATTCCTATGTTGCACCAGTTGCGCACAGAGCGAAACAGGTAAATGGGTTAGGGTGGTAGTGAGCTAAGCTAGCTTCTTTCACTGCTACCTAAGCAGGTAACGCCTCTTGTGCAAAATACAATTGGTGTACTGAGAAAAATTAAAAAGCCGGTCAACCGGCGTCTATGAAAGCGTGGAGCAAGAGCGTTTTTGTAAATGCAGCGAACCAGAAATTCGATATGAAGTCAACTATTCAGTATCCGTACCTCCATACTTTCTTCTCCCCGGCGTCTGGACTTAGCAGTCTTGGACTACTTCACGAAAACCTTGAGATTTTCAATATTCTTGTACCATACAATCCTTCCTTATTAGATATACGCTCACTTTCGCTATTTACCTCCCTGGGTATTCTAGATTTTACCGGTAATGGATTGCTTCTAAAGCATCTTATTCCTTTGCAGTCAGTAATAGTAATGAACCTGGTCCTTAAGAGTAACCCCGAATTGGAGAGTTTGCCATTTTCCCGGCCATTTATGGTTCTGGCATTTCCTCTTCTTTGGTGTCTTAATGGAGAGTACATTTCAGATGAGGAGCGCAGGTTAGCTAGGAGGCTCCTTACCGTAAAGGACAATAACGAGAAGCTGACGCGGCTTCAAAAGCACCTCTTGCGACAGGCAGAGACTGTCAAGGCTGGGGTAGTTGTGCCTCATTATCGTGAATCGAAGTCTTTACTTTCACCAGCCAAACCCTCACATAAGATCCTCAAGTTCAACAGAGCAAAGTTTGAGAACCTGCACTCCAATGCTTCGGTGCCTGATAAACTTTCGTATATCTATGAAACGTACAACAAGCTCTTCAATGATTACCTTGATATCACCCCGAGAGAGGACCTCTCTGGAGATATACTCAACAGTCTAGTTATCTCTCAAGAGCTTCTTAACACCTTAGCAGGCTTCAAAAGTCTTTATCCTCACAATCTCAGCATTTTATTTGTCAGGCTTACCACTCTCAGGAAGCGGATACCGGCTGAATTTGGAGCTATGTTTTATATGCACTCCCTCACCCTCCAGAACTTCCCATTGATTCTTCGAGCAATCGAAACGTCTGAACCAGGACAACGGGCAACCTCTCGGCCACCCAGCTCCAGACTTACAAAATCGACCCTTTCGGCGAGCTTCAGCAAACAGGTGGGGCTATCAACCGTGTCCACGGCATCTATTCAGTGTGAATCAGATGTTTCTGTGACACCAAGGCGGCGCACATCAGCATCTTTTACTAACGCTTCGGTGTACAGTGATGCAGGGTTGCAGACGCAATATGCACGCGATCAATACTCCTTATCTCCAATACATGTTACATCACCAACGAGAAAGTCTGGGGGGCCGCTGTTTGGATTCCTTTCGCAGGCACTACGTTCATGTTGTCTGGGCTATACATTCAAGCTTTCAGCAATATACTATGAAGTTCTACGGAATTATTATGGCGATGGGCCAGTGACAGAGCTTCTTTCGGAACTCTATGGCACAACCCTCTTGGGCCTATGCCTCGGGTTCAGCATGGTGGCAAAACCTCCGGAATACAGACGTGTCCTGCACACAATCCTGCTGGAGGATATTGGCCGTGGATGCCAGTTTAGCTTCTACGATTTTCATGTACTCACAGAAACGACTGTATCATGGTATCTTACTATTCCTTATGACTCTAGGTTTGATGGGTTATTTAAACATCTAATTGTTGCAATAAGCATCGCTGCTAATATATTCAGAGAGTACACGAAGACCCAGATGTTTATTAGAGACGGATTTCTTCCTGATGAGTTTAATGAAAAGTTCCAATCCACTCACTCAGCTCTAGTTAATGAAATTACAGGCTCTGCGGACGACTTTGCTTGGCAGGCTTCCTTTTCACAGTATTCACACAAACACGACGCGAGCCCATTGAACAGTTTGGGAGCATCTGGTTCCGCTCGAAACCTCAAGACACCAGAACAGGCTGCTTCCAACGGTCTACCCGTTGACCATTATCTTCACAAAGCAATATGCACTGCAAATATGGCTATCCTGACAAAGTCTTATGATAACAAGGGAAAGCTTTCTGTGATAGACGAAGCAGCTTCAGACCCACTAACTAACTCGCCTGTAAAATCGCTAAGTAGGCAAAATGAACACCCTTGTCAAATGCCGCTTGGTCATAGGGTAGAATCAAAGAGCACTACTCACAATACTACACAACCTGCTTCATCAGCTCTTTCAGCCGTGACCGGCAGCCCAGTTATTTCCAAGCAGCAGAAATATAGTACAGCAGAGTATGCATCCATTGCAGAATCCATTTATAAGAATAACGTCAACAAAGAGCCCAACCTGTATGACAAACTCGTGCAGACAGGCGCGCGATTCATCTACCCACAAGGAGCACATCCCGTTGGGGGTACCAAAGCTCCTACCAACTTATCTAATAGCCACATAACCACAACATTCTGCGCAGGGCAATATCATAAGTCAAGAGTTTATATCTCTCCAGATTTTAAGTATTCACCAGAAGAGCCCAATGGCTCAATAGTAGCTGGTTCAGACATAACTCAATATGATCTAAACAAAATACAACTGCCTCAAATAGAAAAATCCAAAGTGCTTCAAGTGCAGCCGTCATACCTTTTGGGGAAGAATATGGAAGAGCACACATTAAGACAAGCAAACCTGACTGTAGAAGCAGATCTAGTCAAGAACTATGCTTCTAATGGGTCTATGCCGATGCGCCTAAGGTCCACTAACTATGAGCGTTTGCAGCACGCCGATGTTCTCAGATTTTTGAGCAATATGAAAGAGAAACCCAGAATATCCTATCCACATTTAAACCTAGTACAATCAGAGGTACTACAGGCTCAGCAAAAGGCTCGGGCCGCATTTATCCAGGCAGCAAGGCAGACCAGTCCGGGGACGGAGGGTCCTGAGCCAGACACACGACTACCAGTTGATGACTTACATATTAACTCGACAAGTTTAGGGGGATTAGACACAGTCAATGAGATTGGGTATACATCACCACACACCCATGTAGATAGAGCGATGATCACGAGTGGCCCGACAGAAACACTTTATCCAGAAGCAAGTGCAAATGAGTCTGTTGATAGCGTCTTTGATTCTGTCGGCGAACTCTCAACATCAACGCATCAATTCTTTACAAAACTGGCTGCAACGAGGAAAAGGATCGCTGAGTTGCCATTTTTTGATGAGGAGAATTATAAGAGACTTCTTGCTCTTGAAAGTAGAGTGAAAAAGTACTACAATGAGCAGATACGATTACGGGCGGTGACACAGACCACTCATAGACGCCTCTATAGCTTAGCACTACGGGAGCATTTACAGATAAGCACTACTTATCGGGATGATCCCCTTTTCAAGAGCGGGGTTTTATCAGTTATTGATATAGAGCAAGCTGGGGGATACAGTGCTCCCAAACTGCAGAGAATACAAATTCATCCCAAAAGGACGGATGAGATCTTGCAGAAGAATCTTATTAGACACTTGCCGCGCATGTTTAAGTCCACTGCTTCACTTAACGAATCTTTGCAATTCGAGGCTGTCCTCTCAGGATATCAGAAAAAGCTAGACGAGGTCGTCTGTGCGTTAGAGTCTGTCGCCTGCCAAGAATCACCACTGGTGCTCGCTAAGTCTGATGCTTTCTTGACAGAGCTAGAGCAGTATGTGGACGGCGCAAACCTTTCTGGATGCAATGAGCTGACTGAAGAAACTAGTGACCTCAGTGACGACGCCTCAAAGAACTACTTAAAGGATAAAGAGCTTTTAGAACACCATGTAGTTGTCTCTGGCGGTGGCCAAAGATCGCAAAAGCGGTATAATTCTCAGGTAGTTCCTGATGACATGCCTGCAGCAAAGTCTATTGATCAGGCACCAAAGCCTGCTAATTGCATATCTACTGATCCAGACTCTTCTCAGCGCCCCGCCGTTTCGCTGGGTCTGAACGATTTTCAGACAGAAACGGAGTTGTCAGGTCCTGCTCCCCAACTAGCTCAAAGTACGTTACCAGCTCCAGATTGTCCCATGCCTGTGCTGGCCGTAGACGGGTTTTCTGCTATGGTGAACACAGACCAGAAGAGTGACGTGATACCCTTTGTAGGATCTCAGCCACCAGGGACGGAATTCACAGAGAGCTCAAACCTTATAATAACAGCCATGATGCAGGACGAAATGTCACCTAGTAAAAGCTGAGAATATAATAGTTTATTAGCCGGTTATTAACTTTCCATGGAGAGTCCTGTCCTGACTGCCTCTTCTATGATGCAGCGCAAGATAGAATGAATGCGGCCCCTAGCCTTCGCTTTTGTAATAGAGGTAGAGACGATGTACGGAACGAAGCTGCCGGTCACTGCTGCCTCCAATGGCGAAATAAATCCGCCACGTGTTTCAATTGAGTCCACAGCATCCTTTTCCAACTCAGCAGCATATGCTGTGGCAAATGTTTGGGCAGCCATCTTGCGGGCAACGGCCTCCTCAAGCTCCTTTCTCCTGAGGTCTTCAACCTGGCGCTTGACAATCTCGGCTCTTCTGCGACGCTCTGCCTCCTCTAAGCGACGGACTTCCTGAAGCTCTGCAGCACGGCGCTGCCGCACCTTGTCTCTGGCTATGCGAATCAATCGCAACTCTTCTTCGTCTGAAAATTCCCTGAGAGCTTGCTGCAGCACAGAGCCGACTAGCACATCCAGGATCGGCTGAACCTCTCTATCAAAGTCAAAGAGATCGCCCTCTTCTATCTGTGTAGACACATCGATACCCTGGGGCGGCGGAACGTAGGGGGCAGGTTCCTTGATTTCAAGCATAGGGTCTGTCTGGGTGCAGGCGCCAGCCTCTTCGATTTTATCTGGATACGCCTCAAGGTAGGGAGCAGTTTGGACAGGAATTGATGGCAGCGACGGTCTCTCTGGAACCATGCTCATTAGGTCGCTAACACCCGTTCGTGCAGCGTTTTGAAGTGCACGAGTCCTGGTATTCGTCAGCCCCAGGGAGCGGCCATAGTTGGATCCGCCTGCTTCCCGAGCCCATGTGCTGCCCTTCGCCACACGCGGATCACTCATCGAATTAACTGGGCGAAAGAGGCTCTGAGTTCTTTCGGTAACTTGCTGCGAGCCGAGGAATTCTGGGTTCTGCTGAACCTGCATGAAATCTCAATTTTTTGCCGGCGGACAGATGTCTACTTGTGAGAAGGCGTCCAATGAACCTGCTATTCTGCTATTCATTTAGCAGACCTGCATACTAGCATCTTTTCTACGACAAGATCTTGCTTCTTCGTGATCTGATGAACAAAATTTACTAACACTCAGTACTGTGCATTATGAGCGTTTGCAGGATCTGTATTCCGATATCACATCAGTAGCAGAGTAGATTGCATAGTGGCATTGGCCCAATAAAACACTAAGCATACAAATAGGCATCATTTGAGTAGCCTCGATACGTAGATGAATCGTGGGCAGTGCTTAGCATCGTAGTAGAGGAGGCCGGGGTTCTCCCAAACGAAGTGGAAGGACCACCAAATACATCATACTTGTTCAGAATCTTTGTCTTTTGAAATTCCACAAAATATGCGAGCAAATAGCAGACCAGACTTAGAAATGCTAGAACAAAGCTGGCTATAATATAATGTGGAGTTGTATACACATTGTAGTGCCCGACACCATTTATCAATACGATGAATAAAGGAAGTCCAAATGAAATTAGTGAGCCAATGGTCGGCGTAAGGGCTCGCAAGCAAGCTGACTCGGTATTTAGGAGAAGTACTCCTGCAGTGACAGTAAAGAGCCAGGCAATCCCGACACTCAATGTGGCGTATTTGGATAGATCTCCTATGAGTAATAAAGAAATATAGGCAGATTCGAGGTTAACAAATGGCGTAACTATGCAGGAAAATAGATCTACAATTGCACAATACCCAGTTCCAATTGACGCTAGATAGCAATAGACAACCACATTCCGAGTTTTACTGCAGCTGCAACATAGCATCAAATGGGACACAAAGAAGTAAAGAACTAAAATAGAGAGCACTATAACTGTTCCAAACCATGCTCTAAACTCATAGAAAAAGTGTAGTTTCCAACTGAAGCTATATTCCAAGTTTAGTACGTTAATAACGCCAATGAGACTGCGTGGAACAACGGCTATCGTATATGTGGTAATAATGCATGGAATCCCCACCAGAAGCAGTATCTTTGTAGTTCCAGTCCAGTACCCGCTCATAGGATAAAAGTTATTAAAAACATCGATTCAAAATAAAGTCACCGTCTTTCCAAACCTTATTTGTTTGCTAAAGCTAAACCAGCACTGCTGAACTGCTTACTGCCCCAAGCGATGTACAGTTAAAGTGATTGCAATTATTTAATACGATCTAATTGTATCCACATTGGCCATTGCTCAGCAATTTTCAGCAGTAAATCCTAGGGATGTTATAATGTAGACTGCCACGCCGCCATCGAACTCAATCTTTACTCAAGATTGGATTTTTACTTGGCTAGAATTGTAATAATTTTTTTGATTGATCTGATTGAAATGTGTTGACCATCAAGTGAGGTGCATTTGTGTGCAAGTCCGCTATAACAAAGAAGCTGTGAACTCCTCTAAGAATTTACTACGGACGAGATTCACTTTATAGCCATTGACAATCAGAAGAATATTAAGGTGTCAATTGTACGTTAGAGAGGCACTTTTTAACATCGTATATGCCTTCCTTTGGTTTACTGAGGCGCTAGCTTCTTAGACACAATTGACTTTTATAATATGCAATCAGCTCAGCAAAAAGTTGCATTGATGGGTAATCGTTAAGCGCATCTACGGTATTATTGTGCAAAGGCATCTAGATTAAGCAAGCACAGACTTACTGTACAACAAGCAACATCAGCATAGTGAAGCGCAAAGATAGCTTAAGTAAAGACAGCTGTAACTCTCGGCTAGTATCGCTAAAAAGATCGATGAGTCGCCCGATATCGTAGTCAGAGATTGGCATCAATCGAGGGATTCAGCCCCGCCACTCCAGTCAATTTCTCGCTCTGCCCAGAGCTGTTCTGCATGTCCCAGTTATGCGGCAGGGAAATACCCGATCACAGCCGATTCATCATGGTTGACGAGCCCCGACACTGGTCACCTATCCCAGTCTATGGAAGGCTACGGTCCACTGACGCCCCTCGCCCAGCAACAGTAGGCTCTCGGGCCGGGCGGTCTGCTGTGGACTTAGACTCGATCAGATTGAAAGGACTCCGGGTGTCTATTATTCTGTGGAATGGAGTGCATTCATCGGTGGCTGCCATGATCAACTGTGGCAGGGTGCCTCACGGTAGACCCTAGTTGTTTTTCTTTATCCCCCAGTTAGCTGATTAGAGATAGATCTGTAAGCTCCTTCGGGAAGAGATTGTTGACATCACTCACTATTATAGAAGACTGGTGATCGTAGCTTACCAGCTTCTGTGGAACCCGTCTTTCCACGCTTTGTGGCACAGTCTCTGCCTTGATCCATTAAACTACTGGTCTACTGTCTCCATACACCCTTGGGGTGTGCCAGCTATGCGGTGCGCTATGACGTTGTGGGTCGTGATGTGTGGCCATGCGACCGCACACAGATTCAATGCCTTCGCACCTAGCAGCTTGCTTACAGGATGGACCATTGACTACTCAACGCTTCTCTTGTTAATGCTCTCGTCAGAGGTGCCTCTGGACCGGCATCACATGAGTTCAGAGCTTCATGCACGGGACTGCCCTCGACAAGACGGCAGCCCAGAGTAAACCCCTCATCTTCCTCACACGCTCCGGGACACCAGACTGATCCGCAAGCCGCTGGCCACGCTGGAGTGCCCCGAGGCGGCCCAGGAGAGTGCGTGTGCTGATAGCTTGTCCGCCAGACCCTCCTAGCAGCAGAGCGCCGTCGTGGCAGGAGAGCCTGTCCCTTGCATCGGCCGGTCGGTTGCTGAGACCCCTGGTGCCCTGTCTGTGAGAGGAGACTGCCCATGAGGGCCCTGTACGCTGCTCCCCTGCACCGACTGGCACAGCAGGGGGCCGGATGCCGAGGGACACCTCCAGCGGCTCGGGTCTCTACAGGACCGGGCACACGGCAGGGACATCTGCATGTGGGCTGGGAGTCCTGCTCGGCCCGTCCCTCGTCTGACGCCTTGGTCCCTCGGGAGCCCTGTCAGCACCACCAGAGGCAAGGGCTCTCCAGGAGCGCCGCACCGGGCCCGCATGGAGTGGATGGCCGCCACAGCCAATGCACGGGCCTCTCGGGCAGGGGGTCTCTGCTGCCATTGCAATCTGTAGCAGCGTAGGGGCCGCCCCGTGTGCTGCCCCCTCTGCCGTGGCGGGGCTTCAGGCATACCATCGGGACTGTCCGAAAGTCACCAGTCGGGCCCTGTGTGCACGGCAGGACGAGAAGACTGCCCCACAACGACATGCCCTCGCTGGAGGACTGTCAGCAGGGCAGGGGAAGCTGCGGCCCACTGGGGGAGTGAACGATCTCCGTGGATCCAGGCGCACTTCACTGCGGGCCTGTCGGCTCAGGCTCTGACGGGCGCCGCGATCACTCTGCCCGGTCTGGCAGATCACGGGGGACCTGAGGCCGGCCTATTGGGAGGAGGACCGGGACCCTCGCTGATGGTCGAGCAGAGTCACCACAGGGGGGCATGAGCTCGAGTAAGTGGGAGCCTTCTAGCAGGGTGCATGTCAACCGAGCGAGGAGAACGACATGGCAGTCATCAAGGAGCCATGACCTCTGAGCCTTCTGGGCTCTGCGCCGGGCCGGACATCAGCGCAGCCCGCCTGCCGGAGCACTGCCGCGGGGGTCTCCGTCGTGTGAGTGCCTGGGGTGAGTCGCTTGGGCACAGAGACGGGCTGTGCGGGGCCCAAGAGTGGAAGACCACCACGCTCTGGTGCTGTGGGCCGAGTCGAGACAGGGGCCTCCAAGGCAGGGGTGGAACAGCGCTCCCCCCGTGTGCCGTGCTGGGTAGCCACAGACGGGGTAGAGGCCACAGCAGGGGACCCTCTAATGTTCCAACTGATACCCCTGTTCGTAGCGAGCGCGCTCATGGCGGCCTGCCAGCCAGACGGAGACCACGCCGCGACCTGCCAGACCGGCAAGTGCGAGACGGTCGGGTCAGCCGAGATCTGCACCGAGTGCAAGACCGGGGGCGTCCCGGTCGACGGCTTCTGCCGACCCTTCGGCTCCCCCCAGGCCGCGGCAGCCGGGTGCACCAAAGCGGGCGGGGCTGCCCTTGACAAGATGACAGCAACCTGCGAGAAGTGCGGCGACGGGTACTTCCTCTTCATGGGCGGGTGCTACAAGACAACCGACGGGCCCGGCAGCGAGATATGCACAAAGGCTGAGGGAGGACTGTGCACTGAGTGTAAGACAGCTAACGGCCTGTTCAAGAACCCTGCTGCAACACCAGAGAAGGGTAGTGAGTGCATACTGTGCTCCGATATCAATGGAGCAGATGGATATACGGGGGTGGCTAACTGCGCACAGTGTACCAAGTCAGACAGTAATAAGGGGGCAGCCACGTGTACTGCCTGTCAAGCAGGGTACTACAAGGACTTTCAGGCATGTAGCAAGTGTGATGGTACTTGTCTGACCTGTGAGACATCGGCGGCCCAGTGCACATCGTGTCCAGAGGGGAAGTACTTGAAGGGTGACAAGTCATGCGTGAATAATAATGGATGCACTGGAAACACTTATGCTGACCCGGAGTCGGGGAAGTGCCTTCCTTGCAACACGATAGATCAAGCATGTACCCAGTGTGAGGTTGATTCGACTACCAAGAAGCCGAAGTGCACTAACTGCGGTGGTCAGAAGATGGTGAAGACGGCCATCGATGGCACGACAACCTGTGTCGATGCAAATGGGTGCGCAACAAGTAACGTTGACGGATCCCACTTTCTAAATGATGGTAGCACCAAGTGCATATTGTGTAGTGATGATAGTGAAAGTTTAGAAGCTAATAAAGGGACGCCTGGGTGTAAAACATGTAAGAAGAACGGAGCCAAGCCGACCTGCTCGGAGTGCCTCGACGGATATTACAATAGTGGAAATGGTGGTACGGTTACATGTGAAGCCTGTGGTGCCAACTGTGCCACCTGCACTCAAGCTGGCAATGATAAGTGCACTAAATGCAAGCCTGGATTCTTCATGAAAGGCAATGGTCCTACTGGTGAGTGCGTTGCTTGTGATAATGCACAGGGGGGCATCGATGGGTGTGCCGAGTGCACAAAGGAGTCTACAGGACCTCTCAAGTGCACAAAGTGCAAGCCTAACAGGAAGCCCGCTGGAACCTCAGACAACTATACATGCACAGAGAAGACCTGCGAGGACCCCACGGCTTGTGGGGGGACAGCTGGCTCTTGTGATGCCATCGTAATAGATGATCAGGGCACCACAAAGCACTACTGTTCCTATTGTGGAGATAGTTCACAAGCTCCTATAGATGGTCTCTGTGCTAGTGAGGCTCAAAAGGCTGGGAATACTTGTGCTAATGGTGTATGTACACAGTGCACCAACAACTACTTCCTATACATGGGTGGCTGTTATAGCACTCAGAAGGCTCCTGGTAGCTTCATGTGCAAGACAGCAGGTAATACTGGGATCTGCACAGAAGCAGCCAACAATAGGTACTTCGTAGTGCCTGGTGCATCCAACACTGATCAGTCTGTGTTGGCTTGTAGCAACCCCCTAGGCACACTGACAGGCACTGGTGATACTGCTAAGGCATATGTGGGAGTAGAGGGCTGCTCCCAGTGTACAGCCCCAGCAGCTCTGTCTGATGGTGGTATGGCCCCCGCTGTCTGTACCTCCTGTGACAGTAGTAAGAAGCCCAACAGGGACGGCAGTGGGTGTGTCCTGTGCTCTGTGGGTGGTTGTAAGAGCTGTGTGATGGATAATATATGTGGGGAGTGCAACAGTGGCTTCAGTCTAGACAATGGTAAGTGTGTGTCCTCTGGCGCCAACAGGAGCGGGCTCTCCGCGGGGGCCATCGCGGGGATCTCCGTGGCTGTGGTCGCTGTCGTGGGGGGCCTCGTGGGCTTCCTCTGCTGGTGGTTCGTGTGCAGGGGGAAGGCGTGACTTAGGTAGTGAATGCTATACAATGTGTGATAATGGGTAATAGAGGGTGATAGTGTGATAGTGGAGTGTGATATGTACAAAGGCCAGTAATGGACTGTGCACTGCTTGTAATACAGATAGTCAGTACATATTCCAGAACAGGGCAGAGAAGGTGACCCCTGGTGGGGAGTGCATCCTGTGCCATGATGCCACGGGAGCGAATGAGAACAAAGGAGTGGCTAACTGCCTCAAGTGCACGGAACCAAGTGGTAGTCCAGGAGCTGCCACGTGTACAGAGTGTCAAGCAGGGTACTATAAAGATGGTAACGGTGCATGTGTCAAATGTCATACCGACTGCGAGACGTGTAGTGGAACCGGTCAGAATGCATGCACCCTCTGCGTAGCGGGGAAGTACCTGAAGGGGACTGATTGTGTCGTAGCTGGCTCATGCACAGGCACACACTATACTGACGAAGCTACCAGAACGTGCAAGGAATGTAGTACGATAGATCCCAGCTGTACCCAGTGTGAAGTTGATTCGACTACCAAGAAGCCGAAGTGCAGTAAGTGTGGCGATGATGGAACCAAGATCCCCAGGACGACCCTTGATGGAACCTCGACCTGCGTGGCGAAGAACTACGCCGGGTGTCAAGGAGCTGATAACGGTCTCTTTATGACCGAGGACAACGTGTGTCGTTTGTGCAGTGATCCCGCAGCGTCGGATTCAGAACAAAAGAACAAAGGCATTGCTGGCTGTAAGGCTTGCACGAAGACAGCGAGTGCCAATCCAGCCTGCACAGAATGCCTGGAGGGATACATCGAGAACAGAAGCGGGGGCTTTACATGCGATCCGTGCGCTCCAGGCTGTGCGACATGCTCCAAGAAGGAAGATCCGAGTAAGTGCCTGACATGTAAGCAAGGGTACTTCTTGAAGGATAGCTCCTCTGGTGAGTGCATCTCATGTAGTGACACAACCAAAGGTGGCATCGAGGGGTGTGCCGAGTGCACAAATAGTGGCACATTTAAGTGCACAAAATGCAAGGTGAACTACAGACCCAGTGGAGAACCTTCAACTGGGGTCACATGTACAAAGGCCTGTGAAGATGATACTGCGTGTGGTGGGACAGCAGGGGCCTGCGATGCTATAGTGATCGACAATGATGGAGTAGAGCATCATTACTGTTCCTATTGTGGGGATAGCAGTAAGTATCCTATAGATGGTCTCTGTGCTAGTGAGGCTCAAAGTAATACTTGTAACAACCATGTCTGTGAGTCTTGTACTACAGGGTACTTTATGTATATGAATGGTTGTTACAAGGTTAATACAGAACCAGGTAGCCTCATGTGCAAGACATCAAGTAAGGAGGGTGTCTGTACAGAAGCAGCCAACAATAGATACTTCCTGGTTCCGGGGGCAACCAATGCTCAGCAGTCCGTGTTGGCATGTAGTAACCCCCTAGGCACATCAACAGGCACTGATAGTGCTGCTAAGGCATATGTGGGAATAGATGGCTGTTCAGCATGTACAGCCCCAGCAGGTCTGTCTGATGGTGGTATGACCCCCGCTGTGTGCACCTCCTGTGACAGTGATAAAAAGCCCAACAAGGATGGCAGTGGGTGTGTAGTATGCTCTGACACCAACTGCAAGAGCTGTGTGGTGGACGGTGTGTGTGGGGAGTGCAACAGTGGCTTCAGTCTAGACAATGGTAAGTGTGTGTCCTCTGGCGCCAACAGGAGCGGGCTCTCCGCGGGGGCCATCGCGGGGATCTCCGTGGCTGTGGTCGCTGTCGTGGGGGGCCTCGTGGGCTTCCTCTGCTGGTGGTTCGTGTGTAGAGGGAAGGCGTGACTTAGGTAGTGAATGCTATGAGTGATGATAATGGGTGATAATGTGTGATAGAGGGTGATAATGGGTGATAGTGTGTGATAGTATGATAGTGGAGTGAGATATGTACAAAGGCTGAGGGAGGAGTGTGCACTACTTGTAAGGCAGATAACGGCCTGTTCAAGAACCCTGCTGCAACACCAGAGAAGGGTAGTGAGTGCATCCTCTGTCATGATATCAAGGGAGCAGATGGATATACGGGGGTGGCTAACTGCGCACAGTGTCAGGCACCACAGAGTGCAGGACCTGTCACATGTACTGCCTGTCAAGATGGGTTCGTTAAGAAGGACAGTGCATGTGTGAAGTGCGGAGAGGGCTGCTCTGCCTGCTCAGCTGATACTCCGACTCAGTGTACCGCCTGCGTTGAGGGGAAGTTCCTGAAGGCTGACAAGTGTGTGGATGCTAATCAATGTGACAATGGTAAGTATGCAGACCCAAAAACAGGCCAATGCAAGGCCTGCACGGACACAAGTGTCAATGAATGTGCTACGTGTGCATACAGCGACACTCTTCAGAAGCCTGTGTGCACTGGGTGTAATAGTGGAGGAAACCTGCTTCTTAAGGTGAACCCCGATGGGTCAGCGACGTGTGTTGCGGAGGCAGAGTGCACAAGTGGCAATACGCACTTCCTTGAACAATCTCCAAAAGCTTGTGTTCCATGTGGTGATACTAAAAATGGTGGGATTCTAGGTTGTGATACCTGCTCCTCTAAAACTACATGTACAAAGTGCCTCGATGGATATTACAATAGTGCAAGTGGTAATACCGCTACATGCACAGCCTGTGGTGAGAACTGTGCCACCTGTGCTAAGGATACAAAAGACCAATGCACGACCTGCAAGCAAGGGTACTTCTTGAAGGATAGCTCCTCTGGTGAGTGCATCTCATGTAGTGATACAGCAAATGGTGGCCGCGATGGGTGCAGTGCATGCTCTAACAGTGGTGGATTCAAATGTACTGACTGTAAGCCTAACTATAAGAAACAGCTTAATGGAGATGCAGGGGATGACTATACGTGTACAAAGACCTGTGAAGATGAGACTGCATGCGGGGGGACAGCTGGCTCTTGTGATGCCATAGTGATCGGTGCTGATGGAAAGGAGCTTCACTATTGCTCATACTGTGGGGAGAGTACTAAGGTACCAATTGATGGCATCTGTGCTACTGATAAGAAAGGTAATACTTGTAACAGTCATACATGTACACAGTGTGCTCAAGGGTACTTCTTATATATGGGAGGCTGTTATAAGGTTGGTCAAGAACCAGGTAGCTTCATGTGCAAGGCATCAAGTAGTAATGGGATATGCACAGAGGCAGCAAGTAATAAGTACTTCCTGGTCCCAGGGGCATCCAACACTGATCAGTCCGTGTTGGCTTGTAGCAACCCCCTAGGCACACTGACAGGCACTGGTGATACTGCTAAGGCATACGTGGGGGTGGATGGCTGCTCACAGTGCACAGCCCCAACAGCTCTGACTGAGGGTGGTATGGCTGCTGCTGTGTGTACCTCCTGTGACAGTGATAGGAAGCCCAACAGGGACGGCAGTGGGTGCTTCTCATGTGCCATTAGTGGATGCTCCCACTGCAACAGGGATGACATGTGCGAGGTGTGTAGTAGTGGTAAGAAGGTGAGCCCTGGGAGGAAGTCATGCGTGGATGGCTGCCCCAGCAACTCCACTGATGATAACTCTGTCTGTGTGTGCAACAGTGGATACAGCCCTGACAGCAGTGGGACCTCCTGTGTGTCTACGAGCACCAACAGGAGCGGGCTCTCCACGGGCGCCATCGCGGGCATTGCCGTCGCCGTGGTCGCTGTCGTGGGGGGCCTCGTGGGCTTCCTCTGCTGGTGGTTCCTGTGCAGGGGGAAGGCGTGACTTAGGTAGTGAATGCTGTACAGTGATAGTGATAGTGCTATGTGGTGTGGGGGTGATAGTGATAGTATGAGACTCCTCTTCATGGGCGGGTGCTACAACAAGGATGCACACCCTGGCAGTGAGATATGCACAAAGGCTGAGGGAGGACTGTGCACTGCTTGTAATACAGCTAACGGCCTGTTCAAGAACCCAGTTACACCATCAGAGAAGGGTAGTGAGTGCATCTTGTGCTCCGATACTATAGATAGAAACGGGGTCATGGGAGTCGCTGGATGCTCAGAATGCTCCCACACGGGCACTAGCGGACCGGCCACATGCACTGTCTGCCAAGATGGATACATTAAGAAGGGTGATGCATGTGAGAAGTGTGATCCGTCCTGTCTGACCTGCGATGGAAGTGGTCCGAATCATTGCACATCGTGTCCAGAGGGGAAGTACCTGAAGACTGACAAGTCATGCGTGAATAATAATGGATGCACTGGAAACACTTATGCTGACCCGGAGTCGGGGAAGTGCCTTCCTTGCAACACGATAGATCAAGCATGTACCCAGTGTGAGGTTGATTCGACTACCAAGAAGCCGAAGTGCACAGCTTGTGATAACAGTAAGATCCCCAGGACGGCCCTTGATGGGACCTCGACGTGCGTGACAAAAGACTACGCTGGATGTAAAGGCGCTGACGAGGCCCTATTTATGAAGGAGGACAAAACATGTGTTTTATGCAGTACCGTTTCAGCTGGAGCCGATCCAAATTACCAGGGCATTGCCGGGTGTAAGAAGTGTACCAAGGACTCGGCGACACCGCCGACCTGCTCGGAGTGCCTCGATGGATACTACAGTAGTGGTAGTGGTACGGTTACATGCACCGCTTGTCCAGGTGCTAACTGTGCCACCTGCACTCAAACTGGCAATGATAAGTGTGATACATGCAAGCCTGGGTTCTTCATGAAAGGCAATGGTCCTACTGGTGAGTGCGTTGCTTGTGATAATGCACAGGGGGGCATCGATGGATGTGCAACGTGCACCTTCTCTGGCTCGTTGACCTGCAACTCCTGTAAGCCCAACTACAAGCAAAACGGTACCCCTTCAACTGGGGTCACATGTACAAAGACCTGCGAGGATACAACGGCTTGCGGTGGTACCTCTGGCGCCTGTGATGCCATGATAATAGATGATCAGGGCACCACAAAGCACTATTGTTCTTACTGTGGAGAGGCTAATAAGTTCCCTATTGATGGTATATGTACTAGTGATAATAATAAGAAAGGAACTAATACCTGTGACAGTCATACATGTACACAGTGTGCTCAAGGGTACTTCTTATATATGGGAGGCTGTTATAAGGTTGGTCAAGAACCAGGTAGCTTCATGTGCAAGGCATCAAGTAGTAATGGGATATGCACAGAGGCAGCAAGTAATAAGTACTTCCTGGTCCCAGGGGCATCCAACACTGATCAGTCCGTGTTGGCTTGTAGCAACCCCCTAGGCACACTGACAGGCACTGGTGATACTGCTAAGGCATATGTGGGAGTAGATGGCTGCTCAGCATGTACAGCCCCGACACAGCTAGAGGCTCCTGGCATGGCCCCCGCCACGTGCACAGCGTGTAGCGGCAACAACAAGCCCAACCTGGCTGGGAGCGGGTGCTTCGCATGTACCGTTAGTGGATGTTCGCACTGTGGAGCAGGCGATAAGTGCGAGGGCTGTACCAGTAAAGACCAGAGGCCCAGCCTGGACGGCTCCCAGTGCATCGCCTGCAGTATCGACGGGTGCGTCAGGTGCAGCGAGGAGAACAAGTGCGGCCAGTGTGGGGACGACTACAGGCTGGAGGGTGAGGCGTGCGTGTCCACCAAGCCCAGCGGGGGCAACAGAAGCGGCCTCAGTACTGGTGCCATAGCAGGGATCTCCGTGGCTGTCATCGCTGTCGTGGGGGGCCTCGTGGGCTTCCTCTGCTGGTGGTTCGTGTGCAGGGGGAAGGCGTGACTTAGGTAGTGAATGCTGTACAATGTGTGATAGAAGGTGATAGTGTGATAATGTGTGATAGTGGAGTGTGATATGCACAGCAGCCAGTGATGGAGTGTGCACTGCTTGTAAGGTAGATAACCAGTACATATTCCAGAACAAGGCTACGACAGTGACCCCTGGTAATGAGTGCATCCTGTGCCATGATGCCACGGGAGCGAATGAGAACAAGGGAGTGGCTAATTGCCTCAAGTGCACGGCACCAGCTAATAGTCCAGGGGCTGCCACGTGTGATACCTGCCAAGATGGATACTACAAGGACTCTCTGGTATGTATGCAGTGTGATCAGTCTTGTCTGACCTGCGATGGAAGTGGTCCGAATCAGTGTACATCGTGTCCAGAGGGGAAGTACCTGAAGACTGACAAGTCATGCGTGAATAATAATGGATGCACTGGAAACACTTATGCTGACCCGGAGTCGGGGAAGTGCCTTCCTTGCAACACGATAGATCAAGCATGTACCCAGTGTGAGGTTGATTCGACTACCAAGAAGCCGAAGTGCACAGCTTGTGATAACAGTAAGATCCCCAGGACGGCCCTTGATGGGACCTCGACGTGCGTGACAAAAGACTACGCTGGATGTAAAGGCGCTGACGAGGCCCTATTTATGAAGGAGGACAAAACATGTGTTTTATGCAGTACCGTTTCAGCTGGAGCCGATCCAAATTACCAGGGCATTGCCGGGTGTAAGAAGTGTACCAAGGACTCGGCGACACCGCCGACCTGCTCGGAGTGCCTCGATGGATACTACAGTAGTGGTAGTGGTACGGTTACATGCACCGCTTGTCCAGGTGCTAACTGTGCCACCTGCACTCAAACTGGCAATGATAAGTGTGATACATGCAAGCCTGGGTTCTTCATGAAAGGCAATGGTCCTACTGGTGAGTGCGTTGCTTGTGATAATGCACAGGGGGGCATCGATGGGTGTGCCGAGTGCACAAAGGAGTCTACAGGACCTCTCAAGTGCACAAAGTGCAAGCCTAACAGGAAGCCCGCTGGAACCTCAGACAACTATACATGCACAGAGAAGACCTGCGAGGACCCCACGGCTTGTGGGGGGACAGCTGGCTCTTGTGATGCCATCGTAATAGATGATCAGGGCACCACAAAGCACTACTGTTCCTATTGTGGAGATAGTTCACAAGCTCCTATAGATGGTCTCTGTGCTAGTGAGGCTCAAAAGGCTGGGAATACTTGTGCTAATGGTGTATGTACACAGTGCACCAACAACTACTTCCTATACATGGGTGGCTGTTATAGCACTCAGAAGGCTCCTGGTAGCTTCATGTGCAAGACAGCAGGTAATACTGGGATATGCACAGAAGCGGCCAACAATAGATACTTCGTAGTCCCAGAGGCAACCAATGCTCAGCAGTCTGTACTAGCATGTGGTAACCCATTAGGCACACTAATAGGTACTCAAGACAATGCTAAGGCATACGTTGGGGTACTCAACTGCTCAGCATGCACGGCCCCAACAGCTCTGTCTGATGGTGGTATGACTGCCGCTACATGCACCTCCTGTGACAGTGATAAGAAGCCCAACAAGGATGGCACCGGGTGTGTGCTGTGCTCTGTGGGTGATTGCAAGAGCTGTGTGGTGGATGATGTGTGTGGGGAGTGCAACAGTGGCTTCAGTCTAGACAGCAGTGGGACCTCCTGTGTGTCTATGAGTACCAACAGGAGCGGGCTCTCCACGGGGGCCATCGCGGGGATCTCCGTCGCTGTGGTCGCTGTCGTGGGGGGCCTCGTGGGCTTCCTCTGCTGGTGGTTCGTGTGCAGGGGGAAGGCGTGACTTGGGTAGTGAATGCTGTACAATGTGTGATAGTGGGTGATATGCACAGCAGCCAGTAATGGACTGTGCACTGCTTGTAAGACAGATAACAAGTACGTATTCCAGAACCCTGCTACAGCACCAGAGAAGGGAAGGGAGTGCATACTCTGTCATGATGCCACGGGAGCAGATGGGTATACGGGGGTGGCTAACTGCGCCACATGCACCAAGTCAGATAGTAATAAGGGGGCAGCCACGTGTACTGCCTGTCAAGCAGGGTACTACAAGGACTTTCAGGCATGTAGCAAGTGTGATGGTACTTGTCTGACCTGTGAGACATCGGCGGCCCAGTGCACATCGTGTCCAGAGGGGAAGTACTTGAAGGGTGATAAGACTTGCGTAACTAGTGATCAATGCACGAGCACCGTTTATCCAGACCCAGAGTCTGGAACGTGCAAGGAATGCAGTACGATAGATCAAGCATGTACTACCTGTAAGTACAATGCGACTGTCAGTAAGCCCCAGTGCACCGCCTGTAATAACAATAAGAAGGTGAAGACGGCCATCGATGGCACCACGACATGCGTCGATATAAGCTCTGGCTGCGAGGATGCTGATCACTTCAAGGCAGATGGTGATGCTGCGTGTGTCTTGTGCAGCGATACCAGCGGATCAGACCCAAAGAACAAAGGCATTGCTGGCTGTAAGGCTTGCACGAAGACAGCAAGTGCCAATCCAACCTGCTCAGAGTGCTTAGCTGGATACTACAGTAGTGGTAGTGGTACGGTTACATGCGCAGCCTGTGGTGATAATTGTGCCACCTGCACTCAAACTGGCAATAATCAGTGTACTAAATGCAAGCCTGGATTCTTCATGAAAGGCAGTGGTCCTACTGGTGAGTGCGTTGCTTGTGATAATGCACAGGGGGGCATCGATGGATGTGCAACGTGCACCTTCTCTGGCTCGTTGACCTGCAACTCCTGTAAGCCCAACTACAAGCAAAACGGTACCCCTTCAACTGGGGTCACATGTACAAAGACCTGCGAGGATACAACGGCTTGCGGTGGTACCTCTGGCGCCTGTGATGCCATGATAATAGATGATCAGGGCACCACAAAGCACTATTGTTCATACTGTGGGGATAGCAGTAAGTATCCTATAGATGGTCTCTGTGCTAGTGAGGCTCAAAGTAATACTTGTAACAACCATGTCTGTGAGTCTTGTACTACAGGATATTTCTTATATATGGGTGGCTGTTATAGCACTCAGAAGGCTCCTGGTAGCTTCATGTGCAAGACAGCAGGTAATACTGGGATCTGCACAGAAGCAGCCAACAATAGGTACTTCGTAGTGCCTGGTGCATCCAACACTGATCAGTCTGTGTTGGCTTGTAGTAACCCCCTTGGCACACTGACAGGCACTGGTAATACTGCTAAGGCATATGTGGGGGTAGATGGCTGCTCCCAGTGCACAGCCCCGACAGCTCTAACAACAGCTGGTATGACCCCCGCTGTCTGTACCTCCTGTGACAGTGATAGGAAGCCCAACAGGGACGGCAGTGGGTGTGTCCTGTGCTCTGTGGGTGGTTGTAAGAGCTGTGTGATGGATAATATATGTGGGGAGTGCAACAGTGGCTTCAGTCTAGACAATGGTAAGTGTGTGTCCTCTGGCGCCAACAGGAGCGGGCTCTCCGCGGGGGCCATCGCGGGGATCTCCGTGGCTGTGGTCGCTGTCGTGGGGGGCCTCGTGGGCTTCCTCTGCTGGTGGTTCGTGTGCAGGGGGAAGGCGTGACTTAGGTAGTGAATGCTATACAATGTGTGATAATGGGTAATAGAGGGTGATAGTGTGATAGTGGAGTGTGATATGTACAAAGGCCAGTAATGGACTGTGCACTGCTTGTAATACAGATAGTCAGTACATATTCCAGAACAGGGCAGAGAAGGTGACCCCTGGTGGGGAGTGCATCCTGTGCCATGATGCCACGGGAGCGAATGAGAACAAAGGAGTGGCTAACTGCCTCAAGTGCACGGAACCAAGTGGTAGTCCAGGAGCTGCCACGTGTACAGAGTGTCAAGCAGGGTACTATAAAGATGGTAACGGTGCATGTGTCAAATGTCATACCGACTGCGAGACGTGTAGTGGAACCGGTCAGAATGCATGCACCCTCTGCGTAGCGGGGAAGTACCTGAAGGGGACTGATTGTGTCGTAGCTGGCTCATGCACAGGCACACACTATACTGACGAAGCTACCAGAACGTGCAAGGAATGTAGTACGATAGATCCCAGCTGTACCCAGTGTGAAGTTGATTCGACTACCAAGAAGCCGAAGTGCAGTAAGTGTGGCGATGATGGAACCAAGATCCCCAGGACGACCCTTGATGGAACCTCGACCTGCGTGGCGAAGAACTACGCCGGGTGTCAAGGAGCTGATAACGGTCTCTTTATGACCGAGGACAACGTGTGTCGTTTGTGCAGTGATCCCGCAGCGTCGGATTCAGAACAAAAGAACAAAGGCATTGCTGGCTGTAAGGCTTGCACGAAGACAGCGAGTGCCAATCCAGCCTGCACAGAATGCCTGGAGGGATACATCGAGAACAGAAGCGGGGGCTTTACATGCGATCCGTGCGCTCCAGGCTGTGCGACATGCTCCAAGAAGGAAGATCCGAGTAAGTGCCTGACATGTAAGCAAGGGTACTTCTTGAAGGATAGCTCCTCTGGTGAGTGCATCTCATGTAGTGACACAACCAAAGGTGGCATCGAGGGGTGTGCCGAGTGCACAAATAGTGGCACATTTAAGTGCACAAAATGCAAGGTGAACTACAGACCCAGTGGAGAACCTTCAACTGGGGTCACATGTACAAAGGCCTGTGAAGATGATACTGCGTGTGGTGGGACAGCAGGGGCCTGCGATGCTATAGTGATCGACAATGATGGAGTAGAGCATCATTACTGTTCCTATTGTGGGGATAGCAGTAAGTATCCTATAGATGGTCTCTGTGCTAGTGAGGCTCAAAGTAATACTTGTAACAACCATGTCTGTGAGTCTTGTACTACAGGGTACTTTATGTATATGAATGGTTGTTACAAGGTTAATACAGAACCAGGTAGCCTCATGTGCAAGACATCAAGTAAGGAGGGTGTCTGTACAGAAGCAGCCAACAATAGATACTTCCTGGTTCCGGGGGCAACCAATGCTCAGCAGTCCGTGTTGGCATGTAGTAACCCCCTAGGCACATCAACAGGCACTGATAGTGCTGCTAAGGCATATGTGGGAATAGATGGCTGTTCAGCATGTACAGCCCCAGCAGGTCTGTCTGATGGTGGTATGACCCCCGCTGTGTGCACCTCCTGTGACAGTGATAAAAAGCCCAACAAGGATGGCAGTGGGTGTGTAGTATGCTCTGACACCAACTGCAAGAGCTGTGTGGTGGACGGTGTGTGTGGGGAGTGCAACAGTGGCTTCAGTCTAGACAATGGTAAGTGTGTGTCCTCTGGCGCCAACAGGAGCGGGCTCTCCGCGGGGGCCATCGCGGGGATCTCCGTGGCTGTGGTCGCTGTCGTGGGGGGCCTCGTGGGCTTCCTCTGCTGGTGGTTCGTGTGTAGAGGGAAGGCGTGACTTAGGTAGTGAATGCTATGAGTGATGATAATGGGTGATAATGTGTGATAGAGGGTGATAATGGGTGATAGTGTGTGATAGTATGATAGTGGAGTGAGATATGTACAAAGGCTGAGGGAGGAGTGTGCACTGAGTGTAAGACAGCTAACGGCCTGTTCAAGAACCCTGCTGCAACACCAGAGAAGGGTAGTGAGTGCATACTGTGCTCCGATATCAATGGAGCAGATGGATATACGGGGGTGGCTAACTGCGCACAGTGTACCAAGTCAGACAGTAGTACAGGACCTGCCACGTGTAGTACCTGCAGAGATGGATACTACATGGACTCTCAGGCATGTACCAAATGTAATGACAACTGTGCCACATGTACCGGGGCCGGTCAGAATCAGTGTTCATCTTGTAAAGCGGGCTTCTATCTGAAGTCAGACGGGTCGTGCTCAAAAACCTGCGATAATAACCAGTACCCCGACCCAAGCACCGGCAAGTGCACAGCCTGTAACGGTGCAGCAGAGCAGGGGGGCATACCAGAGTGCACTGCTTGCACGTACGATGCAAAGCTACAGAAGCCGGTATGCAGTGACTGCGGTAATAAGAAGGTAAAGACAGAGCTGGATGGAACGACAACCTGTGTTGATATGAGCTCTGGATGTGTGGATGAGAATCACTTCAAGGCAGACGATGACTCAGCCTGTTATCTATGTGGTGATATTAGTGGAAATAATGAGAATACAAACAAGGGTGTTGCCGATTGCAACAAATGCACCAAGGAGGCAGGTACCAAAACAACGTGCTCTGAATGCCTATCGGGTCGTTTTCTTGAGACTAATACTTGTACGAAGAAATGCGCTGATACCTGTGCAAAGTGTACTGCTGAAACTGACATTAACAAATGTACTGAATGCATGCCGGGATACTTCCTAAAAACCGAGGGTGTAACAAAGGAGTGCGTCCCTTGTAGTGACACAGCCAAAGGTGGCATCGATGGATGCAGTGTCTGCTCGAATGATGGCAATACTTTCAAGTGCACCGATTGTAAGCCCAACTATCGCAAGCAGAGCGATAGCAGTCCTGGCTCTGTCACATGTACCAAGACTTGTGAGGATCCTACAGCTTGTGGTGGTACCTCTGGAGCTTGCGATGCCATGATAATAGATGATCAGGGCACCACAAAGCACTACTGTTCATACTGTGGGGATAGCAGTAAGTATCCTATAGATGGTCTCTGTGCTAGTGAGGCTCAAAGTAATACTTGTAACAACCATGTCTGTGAGTCTTGTACTACAGGATATTTCTTATATATGGGTGGCTGTTATAGCACTCAGAAGGCTCCTGGTAGCTTCATGTGCAAGACAGCAGGTAATACTGGGATCTGCACAGAAGCAGCCAACAATAGGTACTTCGTAGTGCCTGGTGCATCCAACACTGATCAGTCTGTGTTGGCTTGTAGTAACCCCCTAGGCACACTGACAGGCACTGGTGATACTGCTAAGGCATATGTGGGAGTAGATGGCTGCTCAGCATGTACAGCCCCGACACAGCTAGAGGCTCCTGGCATGGCCCCCGCCACGTGCACAGCGTGTAGCGGCAACAACAAGCCCAACCTGGCTGGGAGCGGGTGCTTCGCATGTACCGTTAGTGGATGTTCGCACTGTGGAGCAGGCGATAAGTGCGAGGGCTGTACCAGTAAAGACCAGAGGCCCAGCCTGGACGGCTCCCAGTGCATCGCCTGCAGTATCGACGGGTGCGTCAGGTGCAGCGAGGAGAACAAGTGCGGCCAGTGTGGGGACGACTACAGGCTGGAGGGTGAGGCGTGCGTGTCCACCAAGCCCAGCGGGGGCAACAGAAGCGGCCTCAGTACTGGTGCCATAGCAGGGATCTCCGTGGCTGTCATCGCTGTCGTGGGGGGCCTCGTGGGCTTCCTCTGCTGGTGGTTCGTGTGCAGGGGGAAGGCGTGACTTAGGTAGTGAATGCTGTACAATGTGTGATAGAAGGTGATAGTGTGATAATGTGTGATAGTGGAGTGTGATATGCACAGCAGCCAGTGATGGAGTGTGCACTGCTTGTAAGGTAGATAACCAGTACATATTCCAGAACAAGGCTACGACAGTGACCCCTGGTGGGGAGTGCATACTGTGCCATGATGCCACGGGAGCGAATGAGAACAAGGGAGTGGCTAATTGCCTCAAGTGCACGGCACCAGCTAATAGTCCAGGGGCTGCCACGTGTGATACCTGCCAAGATGGATACTACAAGGACTCTCTGGTATGTATGCAGTGTGATCAGTCTTGTCTGACCTGCGATGGAAGTGGTCCGAATCAGTGTACATCGTGTCCAGAGGGGAAGTACCTGAAGACTGACAAGTCATGCGTGAATAATAATGGATGCACTGGAAACACTTATGCTGACCCGGAGTCGGGGAAGTGCCTTCCTTGCAACACGATAGATCAAGCATGTACCCAGTGTGAGGTTGATTCGACTACCAAGAAGCCGAAGTGCACTAACTGCGGTGGTCAGAAGATGGTGAAGACGGCCATCGATGGCACGACAACCTGTGTCGATGCAAATGGGTGCGCAACAAGTAACGTTGACGGATCCCACTTTCTAAATGATGGTAGCACCAAGTGCATATTGTGTAGTGATGATAGTGAAAGTTTAGAAGCTAATAAAGGGACGCCTGGGTGTAAAACATGTAAGAAGAACGGAGCCAAGCCGACCTGCTCGGAGTGCCTCGACGGATATTACAATAGTGGAAATGGTGGTACGGTTACATGTGAAGCCTGTGGTGCCAACTGTGCCACCTGCACTCAAGCTGGCAATGATAAGTGCACTAAATGCAAGCCTGGATTCTTCATGAAACAACCCGGCTCTACTGGTGAGTGCGTTGCTTGTGACAGTACAACAGATGGTGGCCGTGAAGGCTGTAGTCTATGTTCTAACAATAATGGGTTCAAGTGCACTGAATGTAAGCCTAACTACAGGAAGCAATCCAATGGAGATGCGGGGGATGACTATACATGTGTGAAGACATGTGAAGACCCCACGGCTTGTGGTGGTACCTCTGGTGCCTGCGATGCAATAGTGATTGATGATAAGGGTGTAGAGCATCATTATTGCTCATACTGTGGAGAAGCTAATACGTATCCTATAGATGGGAAGTGTAATAGTGCTAAAGCAAATAATCAATGTGATCAAGGTGTATGTACACAATGCACTAACAACTACTTCTTGTACATGGGTGGGTGTTATAAGTATGATACAGAACCAGGAAGCCTCATGTGCAAGACAGCAGCCGATGGTAAGTGTACAGCTGCCAATGAGAATAATAAGTACTTCGTAGTCCCTGGTGCATCCAACACTGATCAGTCTGTCCTGGCCTGTGGCAACCCATTAGGCACACTAGTAGATACTAAGGCATACGTCGGGGTAGAGGGCTGCTCCCAGTGTACAGCCCCAGCAGCTCTGTCTGATGGTGGTATGGCCCCCGCTGTCTGTACTCCTGTGACAGTAGTAAGAAGCCCAACAGGGATGACATGTGCGAGGCATGTAGTAGTGGGAAGGTGAGCCCTGGGAGGAAGTCATGCGTGGATGGCTGTCCCAGCAACTCCACTGATGATAACTCTGTCTGTGTGTGCAACGATGGGTACAGCCCTGATGATGCTGGGGCCTCCTGTGTGTCCTCTGGCAGTAATAGGAGCGGCCTCAGCACGGGGGCCATCGCGGGGATCTCCGTGGCTGTGGTCGCTGTCGTGGGGGGCCTCGTGGGCTTCCTCTGCTGGTGGTTCGTGTGTAGAGGGAAGGCGTGACTTAGGTAGTGAATGCTATGAGTGATGATAATGGGTGATAATGTGTGATAGAGGGTGATAATGGGTGATAGCGTGTGATAGTATGATAGTGGAGTGAGATATGTACAAAGGCTGAGGGAGGACTGTGCACTGCTTGTAATACAGCTAACGGCCTGTTCAAGAACCCAGTTACACCATCAGAGAAGGGTAGCGAGTGCATCTTGTGCTCCGATACTATAGATAGAAACGGGGTCATGGGAGTCGCTGGATGCTCAGAATGCTCCCACACGGGCACTAGCGGACCGGCCACATGCACTGTCTGCCAAGATGGATACATTAAGAAGGGTGATGCATGTGAGAAGTGTGATCCGTCCTGTCTGACCTGCGATGGAAGTGGTCCGAATCATTGCACATCGTGTCCAGAGGGGAAGTACCTGAAGACTGACAAGTCATGCGTGAATAATAATGGATGCACTGGAAACACTTATGCTGACCCGGAGTCGGGGAAGTGCCTTCCTTGCAACACGATAGATCAAGCATGTACCCAGTGTGAGGTTGATTCGACTACCAAGAAGCCGAAGTGCACTAACTGCGGTGGTCAGAAGATGGTGAAGACGGCCATCGATGGCACGACAACCTGTGTCGATGCAAATGGGTGCGCAACAAGTAACGTTGACGGATCCCACTTTCTAAATGATGGTAGCACCAAGTGCATATTGTGTAGTGATGATAGTGAAAGTTTAGAAGCTAATAAAGGGACGCCTGGGTGTAAAACATGTAAGAAGAACGGAGCCAAGCCGACCTGCTCGGAGTGCCTCGACGGATATTACAATAGTGGAAATGGTGGTACGGTTACATGTGAAGCCTGTGGTGCCAACTGTGCCACCTGCACTCAAGCTGGCAATGATAAGTGCACTAAATGCAAGCCTGGATTCTTCATGAAACAACCCGGCTCTACTGGTGAGTGCGTTGCTTGTGACAGTACAACAGATGGTGGCCGTGAAGGCTGTAGTCTATGTTCTAACAATAATGGGTTCAAGTGCACTGAATGTAAGCCTAACTACAGGAAGCAATCCAATGGAGATGCGGGGGATGACTATACATGTGTGAAGACATGTGAAGACCCCACGGCTTGTGGTGGTACCTCTGGTGCCTGCGATGCAATAGTGATTGATGATAAGGGTGTAGAGCATCATTATTGCTCATACTGTGGAGAAGCTAATACGTATCCTATAGATGGGAAGTGTAATAGTGCTAAAGCAAATAATCAATGTGATCAAGGTGTATGTACACAATGCACTAACAACTACTTCTTGTACATGGGTGGGTGTTATAAGTATGATACAGAACCAGGAAGCCTCATGTGCAAGACAGCAGCCGATGGTAAGTGTACAGCTGCCAATGAGAATAATAAGTACTTCGTAGTCCCTGGTGCATCCAACACTGATCAGTCTGTCCTGGCCTGTGGCAACCCATTAGGCACACTAGTAGATACTAAGGCATACGTCGGGGTAGAGGGCTGCTCCCAGTGTACAGCCCCAGCAGCTCCATCTGATGGTGGTATGGCCCCGCTGTCTGTACTCCTGTGACAGTGGTAAGAAGCCCAACAGGGATGACATGTGCGAGGCATGTAGTAGTGGGAAGGTGAGCCCTGGGAGGAAGTCATGCGTGGATGGCTGTCCCAGCAACTCCACTGATGATAACTCTGTCTGTGTGTGCAACGATGGGTACAGCCCTGATGATGCTGGGGCCTCCTGTGTGTCCTCTGGCAGTAATAGGAGCGGCCTCAGCACGGGGGCCATCGCGGGGATCTCCGTGGCTGTGGTCGCTGTCGTGGGGGGCCTCGTGGGCTTCCTCTGCTGGTGGTTCCTGTGCAGGGGGAAGGCGTGACTTAGGTAGTGAATGCTGTACAGTGATAGTGATAGTGCTATGTGGTGTGGGGGTGATAGTGATAGTATGAGACTCCTCTTCATGGGCGGGTGCTACAACAAGGATGCACACCCTGGCAGTGAGATATGCACAAAGGCTGAGGGAGGACTGTGCACTGCTTGTAATACAGCTAACGGCCTGTTCAAGAACCCAGTTACACCATCAGAGAAGGGTAGTGAGTGCATCTTGTGCTCCGATACTATAGATAGAAACGGGGTCATGGGAGTCGCTGGATGCTCAGAATGCTCCCACACGGGCACTAGCGGACCGGCCACATGCACTGTCTGCCAAGATGGATACATTAAGAAGGGTGATGCATGTGAGAAGTGTGATCAGTCCTGTCTGACCTGCGATGGAAGTGGTCCGAATCATTGCACATCGTGTCCAGAGGGGAAGTACCTGAAGACTGACAAGTCATGCGTGAATAATAATGGATGCACTGGAAACACTTATGCTGACCCGGAGTCGGGGAAGTGCCTTCCTTGCAACACGATAGATCAAGCATGTACCCAGTGTGAGGTTGATTCGACTACCAAGAAGCCGAAGTGCACTAACTGCGGTGGTCAGAAGATGGTGAAGACGGCCATCGATGGCACGACAACCTGTGTCGATGCAAATGGGTGCGCAACAAGTAACGTTGACGGATCCCACTTTCTAAATGATGGTAGCACCAAGTGCATATTGTGTAGTGATGATAGTGAAAGTTTAGAAGCTAATAAAGGGACGCCTGGGTGTAAAACATGTAAGAAGAACGGAGCCAAGCCGACCTGCTCGGAGTGCCTCGACGGATATTACAATAGTGGAAATGGTGGTACGGTTACATGTGAAGCCTGTGGTGCCAACTGTGCCACCTGCACTCAAGCTGGCAATGATAAGTGCACTAAATGCAAGCCTGGATTCTTCATGAAAGGCAATGGTCCTACTGGTGAGTGCGTTGCTTGTGATAATGCACAGGGGGGCATCGATGGGTGTGCCGAGTGCACAAAGGAGTCTACAGGACCTCTCAAGTGCACAAAGTGCAAGCCTAACAGGAAGCCCGCTGGAACCTCAGACAACTATACATGCACAGAGAAGACCTGCGAGGACCCCACGGCTTGTGGGGGGACAGCTGGCTCTTGTGATGCCATCGTAATAGATGATCAGGGCACCACAAAGCACTACTGTTCCTATTGTGGAGATAGTTCACAAGCTCCTATAGATGGTCTCTGTGCTAGTGAGGCTCAAAAGGCTGGGAATACTTGTGCTAATGGTGTATGTACACAGTGCACCAACAACTACTTCCTATACATGGGTGGCTGTTATAGCACTCAGAAGGCTCCTGGTAGCTTCATGTGCAAGACAGCAGGTAATACTGGGATCTGCACAGAAGCAGCCAACAATAGGTACTTCGTAGTGCCTGGTGCATCCAACACTGATCAGTCTGTGTTGGCTTGTAGCAACCCCCTAGGCACACTGACAGGCACTGGTGATACTGCTAAGGCATATGTGGGAGTAGATGGCTGCTCAGCATGTACAGCCCCGACACAGCTAGAGGCTCCTGGCATGGCCCCCGCCACGTGCACAGCGTGTAGCGGCAACAACAAGCCCAACCTGGCTGGGAGCGGGTGCTTCGCATGTACCGTTAGTGGATGTTCGCACTGTGGAGCAGGCGATAAGTGCGAGGGCTGTACCAGTAAAGACCAGAGGCCCAGCCTGGACGGCTCCCAGTGCATCGCCTGCAGTATCGACGGGTGCGTCAGGTGCAGCGAGGAGAACAAGTGCGGCCAGTGCAGTGATGGGTACAGACTAGAGGGTGGCAGGTGCGTGTCCTCTGGCGCCAACAGGAGCGGGCTCTCCGCGGGGGCCATCGCGGGGATCTCCGTGGCTGTGGTCGCCGTCGTGGGGGGCCTCGTCGGCTTCCTCTGCTGGTGGTTCGTGTGTAGAGGGAAGGCGTGACTTAGGTAGTGAATGCTATGAGTGATGATAATGGGTGATAATGTGTGATAGAGGGTGATAATGGGTGATAGTGTGTGATAGTATGATAGTGGAGTGAGATATGTACAAAGGCTGAGGGAGGAGTGTGCACTACTTGTAAGGCAGATAACGGCCTGTTCAAGAACCCTGCTGCAACACCAGAGAAGGGTAGTGAGTGCATCCTCTGTCATGATATCAAGGGAGCAGATGGATATACGGGGGTGGCTAACTGCGCACAGTGTCAGGCACCACAGAGTGCAGGACCTGTCACATGTACTGCCTGTCAAGATGGGTTCGTTAAGAAGGACAGTGCATGTGTGAAGTGCGGAGAGGGCTGCTCTGCCTGCTCAGCTGATACTCCGACTCAGTGTACCGCCTGCGTTGAGGGGAAGTTCCTGAAGGCTGACAAGTGTGTGGATGCTAATCAATGTGACAATGGTAAGTATGCAGACCCAAAAACAGGCCAATGCAAGGCCTGCACGGACACAAGTGTCAATGAATGTGCTACGTGTGCATACAGCGACACTCTTCAGAAGCCTGTGTGCACTGGGTGTAATAGTGGAGGAAACCTGCTTCTTAAGGTGAACCCCGATGGGTCAGCGACGTGTGTTGCGGAGGCAGAGTGCACAAGTGGCAATACGCACTTCCTTGAACAATCTCCAAAAGCTTGTGTTCCATGTGGTGATACTAAAAATGGTGGGATTCTAGGTTGTGATACCTGCTCCTCTAAAACTACATGTACAAAGTGCCTCGATGGATATTACAATAGTGCAAGTGGTAATACCGCTACATGCACAGCCTGTGGTGAGAACTGTGCCACCTGTGCTAAGGATACAAAAGACCAATGCACGACCTGCAAGCAAGGGTACTTCTTGAAGGATAGCTCCTCTGGTGAGTGCATCTCATGTAGTGATACAGCAAATGGTGGCCGCGATGGGTGCAGTGCATGCTCTAACAGTGGTGGATTCAAATGTACTGACTGTAAGCCTAACTATAAGAAACAGCTTAATGGAGATGCAGGGGATGACTATACGTGTACAAAGACCTGTGAAGATGAGACTGCATGCGGGGGGACAGCAGGGGCCTGCGACGCCATCGTGGTCGGCAACGACGGCAGCATGCTCTCTTACTGTTCAAAGTGTGTTGGCGCCGGCTATGGCCCCATTAATGGGAAGTGCACCAATGCACTTGCAGGTAATACCTGCGCCGATGGTGTATGTACGCGGTGCACCAACAACTACTTCCTCTATATGGGTGGCTGTTATAAAGCAACAGAGGTGCCTGGTAGCCTCATGTGCTCCGAAGCAACAACAGCTGGTGTCTGTACTACTCCCAATGCCAATGATAGGTACTTCGTAGTCCCAGAAGCAAAGGCTACTGATCAGTCTGTACTAGCCTGTGGCAACCCCCTAGGCACACTAGTAGACCCTCAAGGTACTGCTAAGGCATACGTGGGGGTGGATGGCTGCTCACAGTGCACAGCCCCAACAGCTCTGACTGAGGGTGGTATGGCTGCTGCTGTGTGTACCTCCTGTGACAGTGATAAAAGCCCAACAAGGATGGCAGTGGGTGTGTAGTATGCTCTGACACCACTGCAAGAGCTGTGTGATGGATGATGTGTGTGGGGAGTGCAGCGATGGATACAGCATAGAGGGTGATAAGTGTGTGTCCTCTGGCAGTAATAGGAGCGGCCTCCGCACGGGGGCCATCGCGGGCATTGCCGTCGCCGTGGTCGCTGTCGTGGGGGGCCTCGTGGGCTTCCTCTGCTGGTGGTTCGTGTGTAGGGGGAAGGCGTGACTTAGGTAGTGAATGCTGTACAGTGTGTGATAGTGTGTGATAGAGGGTGATAGTGGAGTATGATATGCACAGCAGCCAAGGATGGAGTGTGCACTGCTTGTAAGACAGATAACCAGTACATATTCCAGAACAGGGCAGAGAAGGTGACCCCTGGTGGGGAGTGCATCCTGTGCCATGATGCCACGGGAGCGAATGAGAACAAAGGAGTGGCTAACTGCCTCAAGTGCACGGAACCAAGTGGTAGTCCAGGAGCTGCCACGTGTACAGAGTGTCAAGCAGGGTACTATAAAGATGGTAACGGTGCATGTGTCAAATGTCATACCGACTGCGAGACGTGTAGTGGAACCGGTCAGAATGCATGCACCCTCTGCGTAGCGGGGAAGTACCTGAAGGGGACTGATTGTGTCGTAGCTGGCTCATGCACAGGCACACACTATACTGACGAAGCTACCAGAACGTGCAAGGAATGTAGTACGATAGATCCCAGCTGTACCCAGTGTGAAGTTGATTCGACTACCAAGAAGCCGAAGTGCAGTAAGTGTGGCGATGATGGAACCAAGATCCCCAGGACGACCCTTGATGGAACCTCGACCTGCGTGGCGAAGAACTACGCCGGGTGTCAAGGAGCTGATAACGGTCTCTTTATGACCGAGGACAACGTGTGTCGTTTGTGCAGTGATCCCGCAGCGTCGGATTCAGAACAAAAGAACAAAGGCATTGCTGGCTGTAAGGCTTGCACGAAGACAGCGAGTGCCAATCCAGCCTGCACAGAATGCCTGGAGGGATACATCGAGAACAGAAGCGGGGGCTTTACATGCGATCCGTGCGCTCCAGGCTGTGCGACATGCTCCAAGAAGGAAGATCCGAGTAAGTGCCTGACATGTAAGCAAGGGTACTTCTTGAAGGATAGCTCCTCTGGTGAGTGCATCTCATGTAGTGACACAACCAAAGGTGGCATCGAGGGGTGTGCCGAGTGCACAAATAGTGGCACATTTAAGTGCACAAAATGCAAGGTGAACTACAGACCCAGTGGAGAACCTTCAACTGGGGTCACATGTACAAAGGCCTGTGAAGATGATACTGCGTGTGGTGGGACAGCAGGGGCCTGCGATGCTATAGTGATCGACAATGATGGAGTAGAGCATCATTACTGTTCCTATTGTGGGGATAGCAGTAAGTATCCTATAGATGGTCTCTGTGCTAGTGAGGCTCAAAGTAATACTTGTAACAACCATGTCTGTGAGTCTTGTACTACAGGGTACTTTATGTATATGAATGGTTGTTACAAGGTTAATACAGAACCAGGTAGCCTCATGTGCAAGACATCAAGTAAGGAGGGTGTCTGTACAGAAGCAGCCAACAATAGATACTTCCTGGTTCCGGGGGCAACCAATGCTCAGCAGTCCGTGTTGGCATGTAGTAACCCCCTAGGCACATCAACAGGCACTGATAGTGCTGCTAAGGCATATGTGGGAATAGATGGCTGTTCAGCATGTACAGCCCCAGCAGGTCTGTCTGATGGTGGTATGACCCCCGCTGTGTGCACCTCCTGTGACAGTGATAAAAAGCCCAACAAGGATGGCAGTGGGTGTGTAGTATGCTCTGACACCAACTGCAAGAGCTGTGTGATGGACGGTGTGTGTGGGGAGTGCAACAGTGGCTTCAGTCTAGACAATGGTAAGTGTGTGTCCTCTGGCGCCAACAGGAGCGGGCTCTCCACGGGGGCCATCGCGGGGATCTCCGTCGCTGTGGTCGCTGTCGTGGGGGGCCTCGTGGGCTTCCTCTGCTGGTGGTTCGTGTGTAGGGGGAAGGCGTGACTTAGGTAGTGAATGCTGTACAGTGTGTGATAGTGTGTGATAGAGGGTGATAGTGGAGTATGATATGCACAGCAGCCAAGGATGGAGTGTGCACTGCTTGTAAGACAGATAACCAGTACATATTCCAGAATGGGGCAGAGAAGGTGACCCCTGGTAATGAGTGCATACTCTGTCATGATGCCACGGGAGCAGATGGGTATACGGGGGTGGCTAACTGCGCCACATGCACCAAGTCAGATAGTAATAAGGGGGCAGCCACGTGTACTGCCTGTCAAGCAGGGTACTACAAGGACTTTCAGGCATGTAGCAAGTGTGATGGTACTTGTCTGACCTGTGAGACATCGGCGGCCCAGTGCACATCGTGTCCAGAGGGGAAGTACTTGAAGGGTGATAAGACTTGCGTAACTAGTGATCAATGCACGAGCACCGTTTATCCAGACCCAGAGTCTGGAACGTGCAAGGAATGCAGTACGATAGATCAAGCATGTACTACCTGTAAGTACAATGCGACTGTCAGTAAGCCCCAGTGCACCGCCTGTAATAACAATAAGAAGGTGAAGACGGCCATCGATGGCACCACGACATGCGTCGATATAAGCTCTGGCTGCGAGGATGCTGATCACTTCAAGGCAGATGGTGATGCTGCGTGTGTCTTGTGCAGCGATACCAGCGGATCAGACCCAAAGAACAAAGGCATTGCTGGCTGTAAGGCTTGCACGAAGACAGCAAGTGCCAATCCAACCTGCTCAGAGTGCTTAGCTGGATACTACAGTAGTGGTAGTGGTACGGTTACATGCGCAGCCTGTGGTGATAATTGTGCCACCTGCACTCAAACTGGCAATAATCAGTGTACTAAATGCAAGCCTGGATTCTTCATGAAAGGCAGTGGTCCTACTGGTGAGTGCGTTGCTTGTGATAATGCACAGGGGGGCATCGATGGATGTGCAACGTGCACCTTCTCTGGCTCGTTGACCTGCAACTCCTGTAAGCCCAACTACAAGCAAAACGGTACCCCTTCAACTGGGGTCACATGTACAAAGACCTGCGAGGATACAACGGCTTGCGGTGGTACCTCTGGCGCCTGTGATGCCATGATAATAGATGATCAGGGCACCACAAAGCACTATTGTTCTTACTGTGGAGAGGCTAATAAGTTCCCTATTGATGGTATATGTACTAGTGATAATAATAAGAAAGGAACTAATACCTGTGACAGTCATACATGTACACAGTGTGCTCAAGGGTACTTCTTATATATGGGAGGCTGTTATAAGGTTGGTCAAGAACCAGGTAGCTTCATGTGCAAGGCATCAAGTAGTAATGGGATATGCACAGAGGCAGCAAGTAATAAGTACTTCCTGGTCCCAGGGGCATCCAACACTGATCAGTCCGTGTTGGCTTGTAGCAACCCCCTAGGCACACTGACAGGCACTGGTGATACTGCTAAGGCATATGTGGGAGTAGATGGCTGCTCAGCATGTACAGCCCCGACACAGCTAGAGGCTCCTGGCATGGCCCCCGCCACGTGCACAGCGTGTAGCGGCAACAACAAGCCCAACCTGGCTGGGAGCGGGTGCTTCGCATGTACCGTTAGTGGATGTTCGCACTGTGGAGCAGGCGATAAGTGCGAGGGCTGTACCAGTAAAGACCAGAGGCCCAGCCTGGACGGCTCCCAGTGCATCGCCTGCAGTATCGACGGGTGCGTCAGGTGCAGCGAGGAGAACAAGTGCGGCCAGTGCAGTGATGGGTACAGACTAGAGGGTGGCAGGTGCGTGTCCTCTGGCGCCAACAGGAGCGGGCTCTCCGCGGGGGCCATCGCGGGGATCTCCGTGGCTGTGGTCGCTGTCGTGGGGGGCCTCGTGGGCTTCCTCTGCTGGTGGTTCGTGTGTAGAGGGAAGGCGTGACTTAGGTAGTGAATGCTATGAGTGATGATAATGGGTGATAATGTGTGATAGAGGGTGATAATGGGTGATAGTGTGTGATAGTATGATAGTGGAGTGAGATATGTACAAAGGCTGAGGGAGGAGTGTGCACTACTTGTAAGGCAGATAACGGCCTGTTCAAGAACCCTGCTGCAACACCAGAGAAGGGTAGTGAGTGCATCCTCTGTCATGATATCAAGGGAGCAGATGGATATACGGGGGTGGCTAACTGCGCACAGTGTCAGGCACCACAGAGTGCAGGACCTGTCACATGTACTGCCTGTCAAGATGGGTTCGTTAAGAAGGACAGTGCATGTGTGAAGTGCGGAGAGGGCTGCTCTGCCTGCTCAGCTGATACTCCGACTCAGTGTACCGCCTGCGTTGAGGGGAAGTTCCTGAAGGCTGACAAGTGTGTGGATGCTAATCAATGTGACAATGGTAAGTATGCAGACCCAAAAACAGGCCAATGCAAGGCCTGCACGGACACAAGTGTCAATGAATGTGCTACGTGTGCATACAGCGACACTCTTCAGAAGCCTGTGTGCACTGGGTGTAATAGTGGAGGAAACCTGCTTCTTAAGGTGAACCCCGATGGGTCAGCGACGTGTGTTGCGGAGGCAGAGTGCACAAGTGGCAATACGCACTTCCTTGAACAATCTCCAAAAGCTTGTGTTCCATGTGGTGATACTAAAAATGGTGGGATTCTAGGTTGTGATACCTGCTCCTCTAAAACTACATGTACAAAGTGCCTCGATGGATATTACAATAGTGCAAGTGGTAATACCGCTACATGCACAGCCTGTGGTGAGAACTGTGCCACCTGTGCTAAGGATACAAAAGACCAATGCACGACCTGCAAGCAAGGGTACTTCTTGAAGGATAGCTCCTCTGGTGAGTGCATCTCATGTAGTGATACAGCAAATGGTGGCCGCGATGGGTGCAGTGCATGCTCTAACAGTGGTGGATTCAAATGTACTGACTGTAAGCCTAACTATAAGAAACAGCTTAATGGAGATGCAGGGGATGACTATACGTGTACAAAGACCTGTGAAGATGAGACTGCATGCGGGGGGACAGCAGGGGCCTGCGACGCCATCGTGGTCGGCAACGACGGCAGCATGCTCTCTTACTGTTCAAAGTGTGTTGGCGCCGGCTATGGCCCCATTAATGGGAAGTGCACCAATGCACTTGCAGGTAATACCTGCGCCGATGGTGTATGTACGCGGTGCACCAACAACTACTTCCTCTATATGGGTGGCTGTTATAAAGCAACAGAGGTGCCTGGTAGCCTCATGTGCTCCGAAGCAACAACAGCTGGTGTCTGTACTACTCCCAATGCCAATGATAGGTACTTCGTAGTCCCAGAAGCAAAGGCTACTGATCAGTCTGTACTAGCCTGTGGCAACCCCCTAGGCACACTAGTAGACCCTCAAGGTACTGCTAAGGCATACGTGGGGGTGGATGGCTGCTCACAGTGCACAGCCCCAACAGCTCTGACTGAGGGTGGTATGGCTGCTGCTGTGTGTACCTCCTGTGACAGTGATAGGAAGCCCAACAGGGACGGCAGTGGGTGTGTCCTGTGCTCTGTGGGTGGTTGTAAGAGCTGTGTGGTGGACGGTGTGTGTGGGGAGTGCAACAGTGGCTTCAGTCTAGACAATGGTAAGTGTGTGTCCTCTGGCGCCAACAGGAGCGGGCTCTCCACGGGGGCCATCGCGGGGATCTCCGTCGCTGTCATCGCTGTCGTGGGGGGCCTCGTGGGCTTCCTCTGCTGGTGGTTCGTGTGTAGAGGGAAGGCGTGACTTAGGTAGTGAATGCTATGAGTGATGATAATGGGTGATAATGTGTGATAGAGGGTGATAATGGGTGATAGTGTGTGATAGTATGATAGTGGAGTGAGATATGTACAAAGGCTGAGGGAGGAGTGTGCACTGAGTGTAATACAGCTAACGGCCTGTTCAAGAACCCGGCTGCAACACCAGAGAAGGGAAGGGAGTGCATACTGTGCTCCGATATCAATGGAGCAGATGGATATACGGGGGTGGCTAACTGCGCACAGTGTACCAAGTCAGACAGTAGTACAGGACCTGCCACGTGTAGTACCTGCAGAGATGGATACTACATGGACTCTCAGGCATGTACCAAATGTAATGACAACTGTGCCACATGTACCGGGGCCGGTCAGAATCAGTGTTCATCTTGTAAAGCGGGCTTCTATCTGAAGTCAGACGGGTCGTGCTCAAAAACCTGCGATAATAACCAGTACCCCGACCCAAGCACCGGCAAGTGCACAGCCTGTAACGGTGCAGCAGAGCAGGGGGGCATACCAGAGTGCACTGCTTGCACGTACGATGCAAAGCTACAGAAGCCGGTATGCAGTGACTGCGGTAATAAGAAGGTAAAGACAGAGCTGGATGGAACGACAACCTGTGTTGATATGAGCTCTGGATGTGTGGATGAGAATCACTTCAAGGCAGACGATGACTCAGCCTGTTATCTATGTGGTGATATTAGTGGAAATAATGAGAATACAAACAAGGGTGTTGCCGATTGCAACAAATGCACCAAGGAGGCAGGTACCAAAACAACGTGCTCTGAATGCCTATCGGGTCGTTTTCTTGAGACTAATACTTGTACGAAGAAATGCGCTGATACCTGTGCAAAGTGTACTGCTGAAACTGACATTAACAAATGTACTGAATGCATGCCGGGATACTTCCTAAAAACCGAGGGTGTAACAAAGGAGTGCGTCCCTTGTAGTGACACAGCCAAAGGTGGCATCGATGGATGCAGTGTCTGCTCGAATGATGGCAATACTTTCAAGTGCACCGATTGTAAGCCCAACTATCGCAAGCAGAGCGATAGCAGTCCTGGCTCTGTCACATGTACCAAGACTTGTGAGGATCCTACAGCTTGTGGTGGTACCTCTGGAGCTTGCGATGCCATGATAATAGATGATAAGGGCAATGCAAAGCACTATTGTTCATACTGTGGAGAGACCAATAAGTTCCCTATCGATGGTATATGTAATAGTGATGCTCAAAGTAATACTTGTAACAACCATGTCTGTACATCATGTACTACGGGGTACTTCCTATACATGGGTGGCTGTTATAGTGTATCAGCTCAGCCTGGCAACTATATGTGCAAGACAGCAGATAGTAGTGGGATATGCACAGAGGCGGCCAACAATAGGTACTTCCTGGTCCCAGGGGCATCCAACACTGATCAGTCCGTGTTGGCTTGTAGCAACCCCCTAGGCACACTGACAGGCACTGGTGATACTGCTAAGGCATATGTGGGAGTAGATGGCTGCTCAGCATGTACAGCCCCGACACAGCTAGAGGCTCCTGGCATGGCCCCCGCCACGTGCACAGCGTGTAGCGGCAACAACAAGCCCAACCTGGCTGGGAGCGGGTGCTTCGCATGTACCGTTAGTGGATGTTCGCACTGTGGAGCAGGCGATAAGTGCGAGGGCTGTACCAGTAAAGACCAGAGGCCCAGCCTGGACGGCTCCCAGTGCATCGCCTGCAGTATCGACGGGTGCGTCAGGTGCAGCGAGGAGAACAAGTGCGGCCAGTGCAGTGATGGGTACAGACTAGAGGGTGGCAGGTGCGTGTCCTCTGGCGCCAACAGGAGCGGGCTCTCCGCGGGGGCCATCGCGGGGATCTCCGTGGCTGTGGTCGCTGTCGTGGGGGGCCTCGTGGGCTTCCTCTGCTGGTGGTTCGTGTGTAGAGGGAAGGCGTGACTTAGGTAGTGAATGCTATGAGTGATGATAATGGGTGATAATGTGTGATAGAGGGTGATAATGGGTGATAGCGTGTGATAGTATGATAGTGGAGTGAGATATGTACAAAGGCTGAGGGAGGAGTGTGCACTGAGTGTAATACAGCTAACGGCCTGTTCAAGAACCCGGCTGCAACACCAGAGAAGGGTAGTGAGTGCATCCTCTGTCATGATATCAAGGGAGCAGATGGATATACGGGGGTGGCTAACTGCGCACAGTGTCAGGCACCACAGAGTGCAGGACCTGTCACATGTACTGCCTGTCAAGATGGGTTCGTTAAGAAGGACAGTGCATGTGTGAAGTGCGGAGAGGGCTGCTCTGCCTGCTCAGCTGATACTCCGACTCAGTGTACCGCCTGCGTTGAGGGGAAGTTCCTGAAGGCTGACAAGTGTGTGGATGCTAATCAATGTGACAATGGTAAGTATGCAGACCCAAAAACAGGCCAATGCAAGGCCTGCACGGACACAAGTGTCAATGAATGTGCTACGTGTGCATACAGCGACACTCTTCAGAAGCCTGTGTGCACTGGGTGTAATAGTGGAGGAAACCTGCTTCTTAAGGTGAACCCCGATGGGTCAGCGACGTGTGTTGCGGAGGCAGAGTGCACAAGTGGCAATACGCACTTCCTTGAACAATCTCCAAAAGCTTGTGTTCCATGTGGTGATACTAAAAATGGTGGGATTCTAGGTTGTGATACCTGCTCCTCTAAAACTACATGTACAAAGTGCCTCGATGGATATTACAATAGTGCAAGTGGTAATACCGCTACATGCACAGCCTGTGGTGAGAACTGTGCCACCTGTGCTAAGGATACAAAAGACCAATGCACGACCTGCAAGCAAGGGTACTTCTTGAAGGATAGCTCCTCTGGTGAGTGCATCTCATGTAGTGATACAGCAAATGGTGGCCGCGATGGGTGCAGTGCATGCTCTAACAGTGGTGGATTCAAATGTACTGACTGTAAGCCTAACTATAAGAAACAGCTTAATGGAGATGCAGGGGATGACTATACGTGTACAAAGACCTGTGAAGATGAGACTGCATGCGGGGGGACAGCAGGGGCCTGCGACGCCATCGTGGTCGGCAACGACGGCAGCATGCTCTCTTACTGTTCAAAGTGTGTTGGCGCCGGCTATGGCCCCATTAATGGGAAGTGCACCAATGCACTTGCAGGTAATACCTGCGCCGATGGTGTATGTACGCGGTGCACCAACAACTACTTCCTCTATATGGGTGGCTGTTATAAAGCAACAGAGGTGCCTGGTAGCCTCATGTGCTCCGAAGCAACAACAGCTGGTGTCTGTACTACTCCCAATGCCAATGATAGGTACTTCGTAGTCCCAGAAGCAAAGGCTACTGATCAGTCTGTACTAGCCTGTGGCAACCCCCTAGGCACACTAGTAGACCCTCAAGGTACTGCTAAGGCATACGTGGGGGTGGATGGCTGCTCACAGTGCACAGCCCCAACAGCTCTGACTGAGGGTGGTATGGCTGCTGCTGTGTGTACCTCCTGTGACAGTGATAGGAAGCCCAACAGGGACGGCAGTGGGTGTGTCCTGTGCTCTGTGGGTGGTTGTAAGAGCTGTGTGGTGGACGGTGTGTGTGGGGAGTGCAACAGTGGCTTCAGTCTAGACAATGGTAAGTGTGTGTCCTCTGGCGCCAACAGGAGCGGGCTCTCCGCGGGGGCCATCGCGGGGATCTCCGTGGCTGTGGTCGCTGTCGTGGGGGGCCTCGTGGGCTTCCTCTGCTGGTGGTTCGTGTGTAGAGGGAAGGCGTGACTTAGGTAGTGAATGCTATGAGTGATGATAATGGGTGATAATGTGTGATAGAGGGTGATAATGGGTGATAGTGTGTGATAGTATGATAGTGGAGTGAGATATGTACAAAGGCTGAGGGAGGAGTGTGCACTGAGTGTAATACAGCTAACGGCCTGTTCAAGAACCCGGCTGCAACACCAGAGAAGGGAAGGGAGTGCATACTGTGCTCCGATATCAATGGAGCAGATGGATATACGGGGGTGGCTAACTGCGCACAGTGTACCAAGTCAGACAGTAGTACAGGACCTGCCACGTGTAGTACCTGCAGAGATGGATACTACATGGACTCTCAGGCATGTACCAAATGTAATGACAACTGTGCCACATGTACCGGGGCCGGTCAGAATCAGTGTTCATCTTGTAAAGCGGGCTTCTATCTGAAGTCAGACGGGTCGTGCTCAAAAACCTGCGATAATAACCAGTACCCCGACCCAAGCACCGGCAAGTGCACAGCCTGTAACGGTGCAGCAGAGCAGGGGGGCATACCAGAGTGCACTGCTTGCACGTACGATGCAAAGCTACAGAAGCCGGTATGCAGTGACTGCGGTAATAAGAAGGTAAAGACAGAGCTGGATGGAACGACAACCTGTGTTGATATGAGCTCTGGATGTGTGGATGAGAATCACTTCAAGGCAGACGATGACTCAGCCTGTTATCTATGTGGTGATATTAGTGGAAATAATGAGAATACAAACAAGGGTGTTGCCGATTGCAACAAATGCACCAAGGAGGCAGGTACCAAAACAACGTGCTCTGAATGCCTATCGGGTCGTTTTCTTGAGACTAATACTTGTACGAAGAAATGCGCTGATACCTGTGCAAAGTGTACTGCTGAAACTGACATTAACAAATGTACTGAATGCATGCCGGGATACTTCCTAAAAACCGAGGGTGTAACAAAGGAGTGCGTCCCTTGTAGTGACACAGCCAAAGGTGGCATCGATGGATGCAGTGTCTGCTCGAATGATGGCAATACTTTCAAGTGCACCGATTGTAAGCCCAACTATCGCAAGCAGAGCGATAGCAGTCCTGGCTCTGTCACATGTACCAAGACTTGTGAGGATCCTACAGCTTGTGGTGGTACCTCTGGAGCTTGCGATGCCATGATAATAGATGATAAGGGCAATGCAAAGCACTATTGTTCATACTGTGGAGAGACCAATAAGTTCCCTATCGATGGTATATGTAATAGTGATGCTCAAAGTAATACTTGTAACAACCATGTCTGTACATCATGTACTACGGGGTACTTCCTATACATGGGTGGCTGTTATAGTGTATCAGCTCAGCCTGGCAACTATATGTGCAAGACAGCAGATAGTAGTGGGATATGCACAGAGGCGGCCAACAATAGGTACTTCCTGGTCCCAGGGGCATCCAACACTGATCAGTCCGTGTTGGCTTGTAGCAACCCCCTAGGCACACTGACAGGCACTGGTGATACTGCTAAGGCATATGTGGGAGTAGATGGCTGCTCAGCATGTACAGCCCCGACACAGCTAGAGGCTCCTGGCATGGCCCCCGCCACGTGCACAGCGTGTAGCGGCAACAACAAGCCCAACCTGGCTGGGAGCGGGTGCTTCGCATGTACCGTTAGTGGATGTTCGCACTGTGGAGCAGGCGATAAGTGCGAGGGCTGTACCAGTAAAGACCAGAGGCCCAGCCTGGACGGCTCCCAGTGCATCGCCTGCAGTATCGACGGGTGCGTCAGGTGCAGCGAGGAGAACAAGTGCGGCCAGTGCAGTGATGGGTACAGACTAGAGGGTGGCAGGTGCGTGTCCTCTGGCGCCAACAGGAGCGGGCTCTCCGCGGGGGCCATCGCGGGGATCTCCGTGGCTGTGGTCGCTGTCGTGGGGGGCCTCGTGGGCTTCCTCTGCTGGTGGTTCGTGTGTAGAGGGAAGGCGTGACTTAGGTAGTGAATGCTATGAGTGATGATAATGGGTGATAATGTGTGATAGAGGGTGATAATGGGTGATAGTGTGTGATAGTATGATAGTGGAGTGAGATATGTACAAAGGCTGAGGGAGGAGTGTGCACTACTTGTAAGGCAGATAACGGCCTGTTCAAGAACCCTGCTGCAACACCAGAGAAGGGTAGTGAGTGCATCCTCTGTCATGATATCAAGGGAGCAGATGGATATACGGGGGTGGCTAACTGCGCACAGTGTCAGGCACCACAGAGTGCAGGACCTGTCACATGTACTGCCTGTCAAGATGGGTTCGTTAAGAAGGACAGTGCATGTGTGAAGTGCGGAGAGGGCTGCTCTGCCTGCTCAGCTGATACTCCGACTCAGTGTACCGCCTGCGTTGAGGGGAAGTTCCTGAAGGCTGACAAGTGTGTGGATGCTAATCAATGTGACAATGGTAAGTATGCAGACCCAAAAACAGGCCAATGCAAGGCCTGCACGGACACAAGTGTCAATGAATGTGCTACGTGTGCATACAGCGACACTCTTCAGAAGCCTGTGTGCACTGGGTGTAATAGTGGAGGAAACCTGCTTCTTAAGGTGAACCCCGATGGGTCAGCGACGTGTGTTGCGGAGGCAGAGTGCACAAGTGGCAATACGCACTTCCTTGAACAATCTCCAAAAGCTTGTGTTCCATGTGGTGATACTAAAAATGGTGGGATTCTAGGTTGTGATACCTGCTCCTCTAAAACTACATGTACAAAGTGCCTCGATGGATATTACAATAGTGCAAGTGGTAATACCGCTACATGCACAGCCTGTGGTGAGAACTGTGCCACCTGTGCTAAGGATACAAAAGACCAATGCACGACCTGCAAGCAAGGGTACTTCTTGAAGGATAGCTCCTCTGGTGAGTGCATCTCATGTAGTGATACAGCAAATGGTGGCCGCGATGGGTGCAGTGCATGCTCTAACAGTGGTGGATTCAAATGTACTGACTGTAAGCCTAACTATAAGAAACAGCTTAATGGAGATGCAGGGGATGACTATACGTGTACAAAGACCTGTGAAGATGAGACTGCATGCGGGGGGACAGCAGGGGCCTGCGACGCCATCGTGGTCGGCAACGACGGCAGCATGCTCTCTTACTGTTCAAAGTGTGTTGGCGCCGGCTATGGCCCCATTAATGGGAAGTGCACCAATGCACTTGCAGGTAATACCTGCGCCGATGGTGTATGTACGCGGTGCACCAACAACTACTTCCTCTATATGGGTGGCTGTTATAAAGCAACAGAGGTGCCTGGTAGCCTCATGTGCTCCGAAGCAACAACAGCTGGTGTCTGTACTACTCCCAATGCCAATGATAGGTACTTCGTAGTCCCAGAAGCAAAGGCTACTGATCAGTCTGTACTAGCCTGTGGCAACCCCCTAGGCACACTAGTAGACCCTCAAGGTACTGCTAAGGCATACGTGGGGGTGGATGGCTGCTCACAGTGCACAGCCCCAACAGCTCTGACTGAGGGTGGTATGGCTGCTGCTGTGTGTACCTCCTGTGACAGTGATAGGAAGCCCAACAGGGACGGCAGTGGGTGCTTCTCATGTGCCATTAGTGGATGCTCCCACTGCAACAGGGATGACATGTGCGAGGTGTGTAGTAGTGGTAAGAAGGTGAGCCCTGGGAGGAAGTCATGCGTGGATGGCTGCCCCAGCAACTCCACTGATGATAACTCTGTCTGTGTGTGCAACAGTGGATACAGCCCTGACAGCAGTGGGACCTCCTGTGTGTCTACGAGCACCAACAGGAGCGGGCTCTCCACGGGCGCCATCGCGGGGATCTCCGTGGCTGTGGTCGCCGTCGTGGGGGGCCTCGTCGGCTTCCTCTGCTGGTGGTTCGTGTGTAGAGGGAAGGCGTGACTTAGGTAGTGAATGCTGTGCAGTGTGTGATAGTGGGTGATATGCACAGCAGCCAGTAATGGACTGTGCACTGCTTGTAAGACAGATAACAAGTACGTATTCCAGAACCCTGCTACAGCACCAGAGAAGGGAAGGGAGTGCATACTCTGTCATGATGCCACGGGAGCAGATGGGTATACGGGGGTGGCTAACTGCGCCACATGCACCAAGTCAGATAGTAATAAGGGGGCAGCCACGTGTACTGCCTGTCAAGCAGGGTACTACAAGGACTTTCAGGCATGTAGCAAGTGTGATGGTACTTGTCTGACCTGTGAGACATCGGCGGCCCAGTGCACATCGTGTCCAGAGGGGAAGTACTTGAAGGGTGATAAGACTTGCGTAACTAGTGATCAATGCACGAGCACCGTTTATCCAGACCCAGAGTCTGGAACGTGCAAGGAATGCAGTACGATAGATCAAGCATGTACTACCTGTAAGTACAATGCGACTGTCAGTAAGCCCCAGTGCACCGCCTGTAATAACAATAAGAAGGTGAAGACGGCCATCGATGGCACCACGACATGCGTCGATATAAGCTCTGGCTGCGAGGATGCTGATCACTTCAAGGCAGATGGTGATGCTGCGTGTGTCTTGTGCAGCGATACCAGCGGATCAGACCCAAAGAACAAAGGCATTGCTGGCTGTAAGGCTTGCACGAAGACAGCAAGTGCCAATCCAACCTGCTCAGAGTGCTTAGCTGGATACTACAGTAGTGGTAGTGGTACGGTTACATGCGCAGCCTGTGGTGATAATTGTGCCACCTGCACTCAAACTGGCAATAATCAGTGTACTAAATGCAAGCCTGGATTCTTCATGAAAGGCAGTGGTCCTACTGGTGAGTGCGTTGCTTGTGATAATGCACAGGGGGGCATCGATGGATGTGCAACGTGCACCTTCTCTGGCTCGTTGACCTGCAACTCCTGTAAGCCCAACTACAAGCAAAACGGTACCCCTTCAACTGGGGTCACATGTACAAAGACCTGCGAGGATACAACGGCTTGCGGTGGTACCTCTGGCGCCTGTGATGCCATGATAATAGATGATCAGGGCACCACAAAGCACTATTGTTCTTACTGTGGAGAGGCTAATAAGTTCCCTATTGATGGTATATGTACTAGTGATAATAATAAGAAAGGAACTAATACCTGTGACAGTCATACATGTACACAGTGTGCTCAAGGGTACTTCTTATATATGGGAGGCTGTTATAAGGTTGGTCAAGAACCAGGTAGCTTCATGTGCAAGGCATCAAGTAGTAATGGGATATGCACAGAGGCAGCAAGTAATAAGTACTTCCTGGTCCCAGGGGCATCCAACACTGATCAGTCCGTGTTGGCTTGTAGCAACCCCCTAGGCACACTGACAGGCACTGGTGATACTGCTAAGGCATATGTGGGAGTAGATGGCTGCTCAGCATGTACAGCCCCGACACAGCTAGAGGCTCCTGGCATGGCCCCCGCCACGTGCACAGCGTGTAGCGGCAACAACAAGCCCAACCTGGCTGGGAGCGGGTGCTTCGCATGTACCGTTAGTGGATGTTCGCACTGTGGAGCAGGCGATAAGTGCGAGGGCTGTACCAGTAAAGACCAGAGGCCCAGCCTGGACGGCTCCCAGTGCATCGCCTGCAGTATCGACGGGTGCGTCAGGTGCAGCGAGGAGAACAAGTGCGGCCAGTGCAGTGATGGGTACAGACTAGAGGGTGGCAGGTGCGTGTCCTCTGGCGCCAACAGGAGCGGGCTCTCCGCGGGGGCCATCGCGGGGATCTCCGTGGCTGTGGTCGCTGTCGTGGGGGGCCTCGTGGGCTTCCTCTGCTGGTGGTTCGTGTGTAGAGGGAAGGCGTGACTTAGGTAGTGAATGCTATGAGTGATGATAATGGGTGATAATGTGTGATAGAGGGTGATAATGGGTGATAGCGTGTGATAGTATGATAGTGGAGTGAGATATGTACAAAGGCTGAGGGAGGAGTGTGCACTGAGTGTAATACAGCTAACGGCCTGTTCAAGAACCCGGCTGCAACACCAGAGAAGGGAAGGGAGTGCATACTGTGCTCCGATATCAATGGAGCAGATGGATATACGGGGGTGGCTAACTGCGCACAGTGTACCAAGTCAGACAGTAGTACAGGACCTGCCACGTGTAGTACCTGCAGAGATGGATACTACATGGACTCTCAGGCATGTACCAAATGTAATGACAACTGTGCCACATGTACCGGGGCCGGTCAGAATCAGTGTTCATCTTGTAAAGCGGGCTTCTATCTGAAGTCAGACGGGTCGTGCTCAAAAACCTGCGATAATAACCAGTACCCCGACCCAAGCACCGGCAAGTGCACAGCCTGTAACGGTGCAGCAGAGCAGGGGGGCATACCAGAGTGCACTGCTTGCACGTACGATGCAAAGCTACAGAAGCCGGTATGCAGTGACTGCGGTAATAAGAAGGTAAAGACAGAGCTGGATGGAACGACAACCTGTGTTGATATGAGCTCTGGATGTGTGGATGAGAATCACTTCAAGGCAGACGATGACTCAGCCTGTTATCTATGTGGTGATATTAGTGGAAATAATGAGAATACAAACAAGGGTGTTGCCGATTGCAACAAATGCACCAAGGAGGCAGGTACCAAAACAACGTGCTCTGAATGCCTATCGGGTCGTTTTCTTGAGACTAATACTTGTACGAAGAAATGCGCTGATACCTGTGCAAAGTGTACTGCTGAAACTGACATTAACAAATGTACTGAATGCATGCCGGGATACTTCCTAAAAACCGAGGGTGTAACAAAGGAGTGCGTCCCTTGTAGTGACACAGCCAAAGGTGGCATCGATGGATGCAGTGTCTGCTCGAATGATGGCAATACTTTCAAGTGCACCGATTGTAAGCCCAACTATCGCAAGCAGAGCGATAGCAGTCCTGGCTCTGTCACATGTACCAAGACTTGTGAGGATCCTACAGCTTGTGGTGGTACCTCTGGAGCTTGCGATGCCATGATAATAGATGATAAGGGCAATGCAAAGCACTATTGTTCATACTGTGGAGAGACCAATAAGTTCCCTATCGATGGTATATGTAATAGTGATGCTCAAAGTAATACTTGTAACAACCATGTCTGTACATCATGTACTACGGGGTACTTCCTATACATGGGTGGCTGTTATAGTGTATCAGCTCAGCCTGGCAACTATATGTGCAAGACAGCAGATAGTAGTGGGATATGCACAGAGGCGGCCAACAATAGGTACTTCCTGGTCCCAGGGGCATCCAACACTGATCAGTCCGTGTTGGCTTGTAGCAACCCCCTAGGCACACTGACAGGCACTGGTGATACTGCTAAGGCATATGTGGGAGTAGATGGCTGCTCAGCATGTACAGCCCCGACACAGCTAGAGGCTCCTGGCATGGCCCCCGCCACGTGCACAGCGTGTAGCGGCAACAACAAGCCCAACCTGGCTGGGAGCGGGTGCTTCGCATGTACCGTTAGTGGATGTTCGCACTGTGGAGCAGGCGATAAGTGCGAGGGCTGTACCAGTAAAGACCAGAGGCCCAGCCTGGACGGCTCCCAGTGCATCGCCTGCAGTATCGACGGGTGCGTCAGGTGCAGCGAGGAGAACAAGTGCGGCCAGTGCAGTGATGGGTACAGACTAGAGGGTGGCAGGTGCGTGTCCTCTGGCGCCAACAGGAGCGGGCTCTCCGCGGGGGCCATCGCGGGGATCTCCGTGGCTGTGGTCGCCGTCGTGGGGGGCCTCGTCGGCTTCCTCTGCTGGTGGTTCGTGTGTAGAGGGAAGGCGTGACTTAGGTAGTGAATGCTGTGCAGTGTGTGATAGTGGGTGATATGCACAGCAGCCAGTAATGGACTGTGCACTGCTTGTAAGACAGATAACAAGTACGTATTCCAGAACCCTGCTACAGCACCAGAGAAGGGAAGGGAGTGCATACTCTGTCATGATGCCACGGGAGCAGATGGGTATACGGGGGTGGCTAACTGCGCCACATGCACCAAGTCAGATAGTAATAAGGGGGCAGCCACGTGTACTGCCTGTCAAGCAGGGTACTACAAGGACTTTCAGGCATGTAGCAAGTGTGATGGTACTTGTCTGACCTGTGAGACATCGGCGGCCCAGTGCACATCGTGTCCAGAGGGGAAGTACTTGAAGGGTGATAAGACTTGCGTAACTAGTGATCAATGCACGAGCACCGTTTATCCAGACCCAGAGTCTGGAACGTGCAAGGAATGCAGTACGATAGATCAAGCATGTACTACCTGTAAGTACAATGCGACTGTCAGTAAGCCCCAGTGCACCGCCTGTAATAACAATAAGAAGGTGAAGACGGCCATCGATGGCACCACGACATGCGTCGATATAAGCTCTGGCTGCGAGGATGCTGATCACTTCAAGGCAGATGGTGATGCTGCGTGTGTCTTGTGCAGCGATACCAGCGGATCAGACCCAAAGAACAAAGGCATTGCTGGCTGTAAGGCTTGCACGAAGACAGCAAGTGCCAATCCAACCTGCTCAGAGTGCTTAGCTGGATACTACAGTAGTGGTAGTGGTACGGTTACATGCGCAGCCTGTGGTGATAATTGTGCCACCTGCACTCAAACTGGCAATAATCAGTGTACTAAATGCAAGCCTGGATTCTTCATGAAAGGCAGTGGTCCTACTGGTGAGTGCGTTGCTTGTGATAATGCACAGGGGGGCATCGATGGATGTGCAACGTGCACCTTCTCTGGCTCGTTGACCTGCAACTCCTGTAAGCCCAACTACAAGCAAAACGGTACCCCTTCAACTGGGGTCACATGTACAAAGACCTGCGAGGATACAACGGCTTGCGGTGGTACCTCTGGCGCCTGTGATGCCATGATAATAGATGATCAGGGCACCACAAAGCACTATTGTTCTTACTGTGGAGAGGCTAATAAGTTCCCTATTGATGGTATATGTACTAGTGATAATAATAAGAAAGGAACTAATACCTGTGACAGTCATACATGTACACAGTGTGCTCAAGGGTACTTCTTATATATGGGAGGCTGTTATAAGGTTGGTCAAGAACCAGGTAGCTTCATGTGCAAGGCATCAAGTAGTAATGGGATATGCACAGAGGCAGCAAGTAATAAGTACTTCCTGGTCCCAGGGGCATCCAACACTGATCAGTCCGTGTTGGCTTGTAGCAACCCCCTAGGCACACTGACAGGCACTGGTGATACTGCTAAGGCATACGTGGGGGTGGATGGCTGCTCACAGTGCACAGCCCCAACAGCTCTGACTGAGGGTGGTATGGCTGCTGCTGTGTGTACCTCCTGTGACAGTGATAGGAAGCCCAACAGGGACGGCAGTGGGTGTGTCCTGTGCTCTGTGGGTGGTTGTAAGAGCTGTGTGATGGATAATATATGTGGGGAGTGCAACAGTGGCTTCAGTCTAGACAATGGTAAGTGTGTGTCCTCTGGCACCAACAGGAGCGGCCTCAGCACAGGCGCCATCGCGGGGATCTCCGTCGCCGTGGTCGTCGTCGTGGGGGGCCTCGTCGGCTTCCTCTGCTGGTGGTTCATATGTAGGGGGAAGGCGTGACTCAGGTAGTAAACGCGTCCACCGTTATGTAACCTCACTATGCTCTCATACAATCTGCCTGGATAAGAGGAAAAGTCGCCGACAAGCCTCAGCTGTGCTCTGTTCAGGACCACCACACAGAGGCGAGAAGTCGGCTGGCCGTCATTTTTTAGCAGTGACATCGACTGCTGCCTCTACTGGGTCCTCCTGGAATGCCTAGAGCGCCCACACATGGATTCTTATGTACCCTCCACGGCTATCTGGGCATGATCGCCACAGCTTCTCGTAACCCTGTTTCCCCTGCCACAGGTTCCATGCGCATCTGCTCATAAGAGGATAACACTCACTGTGACCAGAATCAGAAGTGTCGATGGCCCACGTTCCGGGGCTCAACCGTGCAGATTGTGTGCCCAGTCCGTTCAGCACTTACGGACAGTGCCTCTGATAGTGGACTTATAACTAAGCTTACTCAAGTCTCCCGTTGCATGGCCCCCAAGGAAACCGCCCACTCGACGCGCATCTCTGCGAAGAGCAGCATCTCAAGCTCTAGATTTACAGAGACAAACAAAGAGAACAGAGGGTAGACCTCAAGGAATTTCCACTCGGCAAAGCCAGAGGCGCTTATCCAAGACATTGCTGAGTGGCGAGTTTATGCACATAAGAGTCTATTGGATAAACGCTGCAGCAGCTTTCCACAATCAAAAAACCGATGCTAGGTCTTCCAGCACTACTCCTCCTTGCCTCCTCCTGCGGGGCCTCCACATACACGTATCACAACAACTTCGGTGTGGAATGTAACAAACACAGGGATAGCTGCGCCCAGAATAGGTGTGTCTTTATGGGGTGGGAAGAGCTGTGCACCCAGTGCGTTTCTGGCTACGTCCCGATAAATGGAAAGTGTCAGCTGCTGGATGATTCTTCTACATGCGTTCCAGATGACACCTCGTCGCCGACTCGGTGTGTCGAGTGCAAATCAGAGCAAAACGTGTTTCTATTCTACGGTGGCTGCTATACAATAGATCAATCTACTATCGGGAGCGAGATCTGTCGTCAAGCAACAAGCAGCAGGTGCACTGAGTGCAACGTGAGCACCACTGAAAAGTATGTCTTTACCAACCCAGACACAAGTGCAGCTGAAAGGTGTATCTTGTGCTCCGATACAGTCGGATTTGGAGGGTACAGGGGCGCTTCCGATTGCCTGTACTGCATCCAACCGATTAAAGGCGAGATAGGTACAGCGTTGTGCACTAAATGCAGTTATACTAAACAGAATAACGGGATCGGTCCAGTTGACTATCAGTGTCAAGCCAAAGGGCTTCACAACTGCGTCAATGGTTACTGCACGTCATGCTACAAGACACATTTGTTCTATGAATATGGATGCTACAGCCGACACAGTTCGACTGGATTTGCCATATGCGCAGAGGCGAACCAGTACGAGCTAGACAACGTGACGATCTGCACGGAGTGCGTGAACACGTCGCATGCACCCAAGAATGGGGGGTGCACTCTCGTCGGGGAAAGCGCCTCCAGAAGCCTGTTTTCTGACTGCACGAAAGATGCAAGTAGAGGGTTGTGCACAGACTGCTCCAGCACTGGGAAGTCTTTCTTGTTCTATGGTGGTTGCTATAACAGAGACTCCCACGTTGGTTCAAAGCTCTGTCTGGAAGCAGCGGGTGGAGTGTGTAAGCAATGGCGTAGCAATTTTAACTTCACCTTCTCTAAAGCTGAGGGGGGCGACCGATACCTGTGCGGTGATACCAGCAGTGGTGTGCGTGGCTGCGCTACATGCGGGTACAATAACGGTGTGACGTGTACGCGGTGCTCGACGGGATACCTAGGAGTGGATGGGAGATCCTGCAGTGAAGGCTGCAGCGGAGACACTCAGGGAGTGTGCACGAAGGTAGCAGAGGGGAGCGAGTCAACTGAAGTGTCGTGTCGATGCGTCTGTAAGCCGACGTTCTACAACAGCTCCGGAACGTGTACACCATGCACGGACTCATGTGCTGTCTGCAAGGATGGCACACCAACCGGCTGCCAGCAGTGCAGCCCCGGCAAGATCCTGGAGTCGTTAGTCGTTGCAGACGATAATGCAAAGTGTGTAGATGAGTGCGCTGTTGGTGACGACTGTGCAGAGTGCGGCATCACCATCGATGGCAGCAGGTACTGCACGCGCTGCAAGGACTCGAATATGTACCCTCTCAACGGGGTGTGTATTCCGAACACACAAAAAGACGCGTACTGTACCAGCACGGCAAATGGTACTTGTACTACATGCTCAGGAGCGGCCTTCCTGATGAACGGGGGCTGCTACACAAAGGCACACTATCCGGGAAGCACTATCTGTGACAAGCAGTCAGGCGGGAAGTGCACAACGACCAAGGAGGGGTACGGGATATCGCCCGATGGAAAGCTACTGGAGTGCGATCCGACATGTCTGGCGTGCACTGCCCCTGGCCCCGGCCGCTGCACCAGGTGCCCCTCTGACAAGCTCCTGAAGAAGGCCTCAGGTGCCGCCACCGGGGGCTGCGTCGACCCCGGTGCCTGTGTGGACGGGTACTACGCATACGGAGACGCGTGCCTGCCCTGCGCCACTCCGGGGTGCAAGACCTGCGGGCATGCCTCCTTCTGCACAGAGTGCGCGGGGGAGCTCTTCGTGAGCCTGGACGGGCAGTCGTGCTTGGAGGAGTGCACCGGGGACAAGGTGGTGGGAGAGGTGTCCGGCGGCGTGCGGAGGTGCTGGTGCGAGCGGGGCTTCCTGCCGGCGCTGGACAGGTCCGGGTGTGTGCTCCCAACCGAGTGTCCCTCTGGCATGCCGTCGTGTGCTGCCTGCGATGAGTCGGGCAGGTGCCTCTTGTGTGCCACCTCGGGCCACAACGTTCAAGTAGACCAGCGGACGTGTGCAGAAGGGTGCGGTGCCAGGGCCTCATCGAACCAGGGGGTGTGCATGTGCGAGCTCGACGCGGTCCTCACGAAGGGCATCTGCGCTCCGGTCAAGACGCTCACCAAAAAGAAATTGGTGGCAATTGCTGCAGGCACAACGATGGCCGTGCTTGTCGTCGGTGTCTTGGTCGGTTTCCTTTGCTGGTGGTTCATTTTTAGGGGCAGACGCATCGATGCGTCCCCCAGTACTATGACGCTCATTTCCTCCAAGTCGATGTAGGGTTGTCAAGCTTCATCGGTGTATGTCTAGTGATACAGCAGTGCCTGCTCTACCTCAGCGGGTGCCAAGTATCACGTTCGGTGTTTGTAAACGGTTTTGCATCGACCTTGCCTGCTCGCACTGTGCAGTACAAGCTGGAGAAGTCGTGCAAGAGACTGGAAGGGATACGTCCTCGTGCGTCGCGTGACACCCGAGCTCCTTCAACAAGTGTAGCTCTGCCTGTTCCCTACGAAGAGACAGAGGACTGGTTGTTTAGCTGGCAGGGGTGCGCTGCCTGGTTATTAGTGAACAGACTGAGTACCGTCCGATGCCTCTTCAGGGCCACCGTCGAGCGATTACGCGTTCTCCGTCGAGTTCATTTTGCGAATTAAAATGCCCCGCCCCTCCCTTCCTCTTCTGCCTCCAGGTCTGCCTGTGTGGCACATCACCCGTTCAGCACCAGGATGGAGAGCAGGGGCGCGCTGATCAGCACAGGTCCGTGACGCAGGGGGCTTCCATGGAGTGGTTCCATTTACAAGCTGAGCCCAGTGCGACTCCGGCTCAACGAGTCATCTCATCGTACCGCTAGTTGCCCTCCACGTTATGCTTCAGACACGGGAATCTCAGTATGCGCACACGGATTCGCTAGCAGTTAATGTACTCGGTTGCAAGAAACCTTTTCGTTCTGTTGCAAAGGTGCGCCGGAAAATTCAGTGATGTCGGTATTGTTTCTCTTCGGTCTAGCGGTTATCGGCTTAGCGGCCCAGCCGGGCGATGGCTCTACTCCGTACAAGAATGACTACTACGTTGCCTGTACAGGCTACAAGCCTAACTGCGTGCAAGACAAGTGCGTCAGGTTCGGGCGGGGAGTTACCCTATGTACAGAGTGCACCTCTGGAAAGGTGCCTATCAATGGCGGGTGCGTGGGGAAAGACGATGCAGACTCATCTATAGATATAGCTATCTGTGCTCAAGAAGATGGTGGCAATGGCGGACAGCGCTGCACGTCATGCACTGGTGGAAAGGGAAGTAGAAGTGACGATCCTAATGCAGAGACAACTTACTTCCTATTTTATGGTGGTTGCTACAGCAAGGATGAGTGGCCTGGCTCGCACATCTGTAAGACTGTTTCAAGTGGTATGTGTAGCGTTTGCGAAACAGACTATGAAAATGTTTTTACGAATTCAGATACTAATGCTGAGGAAAAGTGTATCCTGTGTGGTGATACTGTTGGCTTCAATGGTAAGGTTGGAATGGATGGTTGTTCAACCTGCGTTTCTTTATCAGAAGATCCTGCACCAAATAATGCTGCAAGCACTGCTAGTATTCAGTGTACTTCTTGTTCAGCTGACGATAAAGCTCCGATCAATGGCCAGTGTACAGACGTCGGCTCTAATGAATGCAAAAACGGATACTGTACTCACTGTGCAGTTGGTTACGTCTACCATAAGGGCGGATGCTATAATAAGGAAAGTGGGGGAAACAATATATGCGCTGAAGAAAATCAGATAAATATAGCTGGTTACTCTGCTTGCAAGCAGTGTGCTAATACTAGCGAAGCACCCCACAATGGAAACTGTGGGCCAACAACTGCAAGAGGGAGCTGTAACAAGGATGTCAGTTCTGGCAAATGCACAGCCTGTAATAAAAACTTCCCAGGTCTTACCATCTTTTTGTATGAAGGAGGATGTTATAGTACTCGTGACCCCCTTGGCAGTAGCATCTGTGTAGAAGCTTTCAACGGTAGATGCACTACTTGTAATGAAGCGCAAGGGTATTATAAGAAGGATCCTGGGTGCAGTAGCTGTGATGCCTCCATTTCCAATTGCGCCATGTGCGTTCCTGGCTCTGATGCTTCCAGCACTCCCATCTGTATTGGCTGTAAGGATAGTAAGTATGCAGCCGTGGGCGGTGCATCCTGTGTTGACTCGTGTCCAGCAGATAATCCAGGTAGCTGCGATGAAAATGGTATTTGCCGCTGCAGTTGTGGCTCAGGAACCTACTTAGACACTGGCACAAGTAGATGCGAGCCATGCGATCCAGCTTGCGCAGATTGCACAGGCTCTGGGCCCGATAGGTGCATATCATGTGCTTCGGGGAAGTACATCAAGTATAATGACCTTGGCACGACTGAGTGTGTAGACTCCGCTGGATGTGGTGAAGGGTATTATGGAGATGATACTAATTATGCTTGTACTCCATGCGGTATCGAAGGGTGCCAAACATGTACCTTCAGCAACAGCAGAGTCATGTGCACAAAGTGTTCCCAAGGATTTGTTTCGGTAGATAGTTCTTCGTGTGTATCTCAGTGTAATGGACCAAATCAGCAACCAGATGGTAGTGGCAGATGCGTCTGTGCGGAGGGCTTTGAGCCCAGTAGTGATGGCGCATGCATCGCTAGGAACACCTGTCCATCAGACGCCACAGGGTGCTCGAGCTGCAGCGCAAGTGGCGAGTGCCTCTCATGTGCGGACAGCAATCACAACGTCCAGCCGAGCAAGAGATCCTGCGCCTCAGGCTGTCCAAGCGGATCAGAATCAGTCGGCTCTCTCTGTATATGCATGGAGGGGTACATTCTCCAGGATGACACATGCGTCTCTCAGACCAGGAAGGCCAGCTCCAGCTCCACGACGATCACCGTGGCAGTCGTTGTCTCCCTTCTCATCATAGCGGCCGTCGCCCTCGCATGCTGGCTCGTCCTGCGGAGGCGGCGGGGATCGAAGCCGATCTCGAAGAAGAGGGCAGCGGCCGAGAACGTGGAGCTCATGGGGACGGTGGACGAGTTCTAGCTCTGTGGCTGTCGGGCCGCAGCTCATAGAGAGTGAATGCTTAGGGCCTGGATCATCCCCTGGACTGACGCCCAGCCCCTTGCAAGCGCCTTCCGGACCACCAGATCGTGGCCTGCCCCCAGCGGGTGGGTGCCACCGGCCTCTCAGTGCACAGGCCTCAGTTAGGGTGCAAGCAGGAAGAATCGCATCGAGTGCTGTGCCATCGGAGCCCGTCTCCGGTGCATTCGGAGGCCTCGGGATAAGCTCGTGCTCGACTCTTGGCCAGTCCGAGGGCGGTTGTAGACAGCAAGCAGGGGCTCCTCTCCACCGGTGCAGAGGGACGACCAGGAGCTCCATGCGATCGTCGGTACCTGTGCCTCCGTGTCTCGGGGAGTGCAACGCAAGCTGGAGATCAGGCCAGCCCGGCGGCCAGAGCAGAGCCCGACACAAACGCAAGGCGGTGGGCGTGGGTGTCATCCAGCAGCCAGAGGGATACCACAGCGAGGAGGTCAAGAAGTGCAGGGACGACCTGAGTTTCATTCATCCTGACGGCAGGCCAAGGAGAGGTACCATTGGTGAATAACATGAATGCGTGAGCCCTGGATGCGCGTCTCCAGACAGAGTACACAACACGAAGCGACCAAGGAAGGCGTCGGGCTCTGGATATACTGATAAAGGGAATCTCGTACTGCTATCATATGCGACCAATCTTCATCTCCAGACTGGCCAGGAAGTGGGCGAGGCTTGCTCGTGAGATTTTTGGACCGCATTTGCGGGCAAGACCCCAGCAGCGCAGCATACACAACAGTTCATTGAGGCGCCATCACATGGAAAAGCAATTTACTGTGGAAGAGCTTACATATTGTTATGCCAATAAACAGGAAGGTGTAGTTCTTGCCAATCATACTGGTACGGACCATCCTTAAGACCTCTACGAGGACAGTAAAGGGTGCTCTTGGAGAAGTCCCATGGCTCTTGATCGTCTGTCGTGGGCCCAGAGATAAAGTACGCGATCATCTTCCTGCTATGGCCATTATAGCTAAGGATCTTTGCATCGTAACCTCCGAATGCCTTACGACGAGACTCATCGAGGCGCAGATCGTACCTGGCAGAGATGCCGTTCCCTGGATCTGGCTCCGTCTGGCCCTCGGTAATTGCAAGCGGATCTGTTTGCCACTTATTATAGCGCATGATCCTCTTCATATCGTCGATGCCAGTAATCTGTGGAACATCGCGTGCAAACATAAGTCCACGAGGATTCTTGTCATAACGATAGCTGGCATCACCCTCTGCGACGCTGGGATAGCCAGCGACAATCCAGAGCTCATCGAAGAAGGGCGTGTTGTAAGATGGGAAGTAGTATCCGCCATAAGTCATATCATGGGCGACATCTTCCGAAACGATATATCCGGGCATCTGCTCGCTAACCCAAACAAAGTTGTTCTTGTACACGGTCATACTCTCAATTTGCTTAAGGTCGACGACAATCCACTGGTTGTTATACGTTCCAGAGTTGTACTGACTGTTGGCTTGATGCCAGCCGGCGCCTGAGACTGCCATCCGGGAGGCCACCTGGGAGCGAATCCACGTGAGAACAGACCTAGGCGTGCAGTTATCATACAGGCTGGTGTTTAGAACGTTGGCTGTCGTTTCAATGATAACAAGTCCTTGCGAGGTCACTGTCCAGTCGTCAAATGAGTAGGAGAAGCCTGGGTATGAGCTAAACGTGAGCGTTTCGGCTGCATTAGACACATCGTTAAGGTTGAGAGTGTATCCCTTGAAGACACGAGTCATGCCACCATAGAAGAACCAGGCTGTTTGGCCAATGTAGACGGTGTCGCCATTGTAGTAAACAAGGCCGCTGCAATGGCTTCTAAAAGCGAGATAGTCGGAGATTTCCTCGCGCGTCATCTTTGAGAAGTCCATCCGTGTGGATGGCACTGCAAAGTTTACGATATCGAGAAGATCGCCGCTCGATAGGTACGTCCAGAGGTCCAGCTCTGAAAGCATCTCCTCCTGCGGAGCCGTTGCCCGATACGCCTCTACCAGCCCGTCGAAGTGATCGAGTGTGTAGGCGACCTGACGCCAGAAGCTGTCAACCTCGGCGTACTTGTAGGCAGTGCTACGGGTCCAGTCAAGGTTCTCCTGAAGAAAGTCGTAGAGCTCTTGGGGGTAGTCGTCTGCGTGAAGGTATGCAAAGAGGAACCAGTCCTTGAGATTATGATAATGGTTGAAGATGTGGTGCTGGAAGATCTTGCCCTCAGCGAATCCGACTGCGCGCATCTGGATGAAGTCTGGATAGCTTGCGCTCGTCGTGACGTTGAAGCGCATCCAGCCCGTCTCGTTGAAGACCTCGATGTCAGAAATGGTAGTGGCGACGCAGTTGTGGCCCTTGTCCTCGAGAGGTACAAGAGTAAAGCTGTCGTTTTCGTAGTAAACGCACTGTCGAACCTCGGCCCCGAGGAGCGCCGCGAGAATGGCCAGAAGCATTTTTGTTTAGCCTATATCCATACACTCGTCACAACGCTTATGTGCGTGTAGTGGTTTTGCGCGCGCCAAGGCACCCGTGGCGCAATGGATAGCGCACCAGACTTCGGATCTGGGGGTTGCGGGTTCAAGTCCCGTCGGGTGTGCTTTGTTCACTTCTCGAGGGCAATCTCGAAGTGCTCTGTAACGGCGCGCTGGCAGTACGGGCACCGCCCACGCAGAGACGCGACGCACTGGCTGCATATGCACATGTGCATGCAGGGCCGGATGATGACGAAGGCCGGGCGGTCTATGCAGACGCAGCAGGGGAACTCGTGGACCGTCGCAGTGAAGCTGTCCAGGAGCGTAGTAATCTCTCCCGTTATCTGTGTAGCAGTAATCCTTTCTGGACTGAAGAAGAGATCAGATATGAGCAGCAGAAACTCCGAGAGAAATTCAAAATCATCGTTATCGGGGTAGTCATTAAGTAGCAACGAGAAGCATGTATGAAGAGCAAGGCAGAACGCTGATGTAACAGCCTTAAAATTGGGGTGTGTCCGCATCATGTGGGAGAAGAGGAGCTGATAGATATCGCTCAGTGGATCTTCCTTACAGTATGTAATTGGATAGTTGCCTTCTGCATCTGGAATCCAAGAGTGTTCAATAAGTTCTAGTATGACAGAGACATCTCCCTCTATCACAGCCATTATCAGGGCATGATGCCCATTGGCATTGAGTGTCTTACCTTCATATTGCTTCAACAACCTAATGCACTCCAGATTGTGACTCGCAACAGCATAGTGAATTGCACACATTCCACTTTCATCAGTTAAGTTTGTTTGGGCAGGAACAAGAATCCCAACAATATCGGACAAACCACGTCGTGCTGCCTGTATCAGAGTAGTGCTCCCTGTTTCTGGATCTATGATTCCACCTAATAAAGCAGCTACATGGTAAGACATTACACTGGGCGTTGTGCTCTGAGCAACAATTAGAGCAGTCTGCCCCTTTTTATCGACAATCTCCTTCTCATGAGGCAACAAAGCTGTCATGCAACCCTCATGTCCATTCAGGATGGCATTCATGGTAGCTGTGCGCCCGTCTGTATCTTGGTATCCTACTTCTTTTTCTAATAAAAGCATTACTATCTCCAAATTGCCCGCAGATGCTGCATACATCAAAGCTGTCTTTCCTGCCTTTGTTTGCTTCCGACAAAGCGGTTCCAGAAGAAGCTCTACAATAGCCTTGCACCCACTCCGTGCAGCCAGGTGAAGACCGGTTTCTCCTGTCCGCAGCGTGCTTCTACCTTCTTTCTCCAACAGAAGCCTGGCAAGCTCATAGTTACCAGCATCACACGCACAAAGAAAGGCGGTCTCTCCTTGCTTGCTAGCCATTCCTGCCTCCACCTTAGCCAAAACCAACGCGGCCTTATTAGATCCTCGCCAGGCGGCACACATGAGCGCTGTCCATCCATTGTTGTCTGTCATTGTACCCTCCCTCGGCAAAAGAAGCTCTACGACCTCTTCAAAGTCATAGGCTGCCGCATGCATGAGTGCAGTTTGGCCATTCTCGCGCTGCTTTCCAACCTGAGTCACCATTAAAAGTCTGGCTAAATCCAGGTACCCGTGCTCTGCAGCAATCATGAGACCTGTCTTCCCACTATTATCAGTGATAACATCCTCATATGGTAGCAGAATTCGCACAACCTCAAGATTGTTATCAACACACGCATGCATGAGAGCTGTAGCCCCGGTGACCTCGTCCCGCACAGTCTTAAACTTAGCAATGTTATCCTTTATCTGATTAACGAGTCCAGCCCGACAAACGTTGAACCAAGTGAACTTGTCCAGAATTGACATTTTTAAAAGAGAACCAAATGACTCGACTATCAGCTCAGCTACGCATTCGAAATCTATTCTTAGATGATAATTAGTGGATCTCTAATGAACTTAATCAATATATCAATAATCAATTTCAAGTTTAAGTTCAAAGAAAAAAATGTTCAACCCAAGGCACGCCAACGGCGAGTTCTTTGGAAGGAGGCATCATGGAAGGCGTCCACCGGATGAAAGCTCCAGCTCATCATCGTCCTCTAGCTGTGAGTGCGAAGCTGGCCATGATGAAAGGGAGTGCTGTAGACAGGGCCCAGGCCCATACTGCTGCGACCGCGAGCGCCGCAAATTCTGGAAACACGGGCCCCCGTTCTCCCACTTTATTAAGGGCAGGGGACATCATGGACCCCACTGTTCAAAAGAAGAGCGCTGGACCGGTCCCAAACCCTGCCCATTTCTGTCATCCAAAGATATGAATGAGCTTCCTGTCACCGTTCATCACGGAAGCATGCCGATTGTCGCACGTGGAGTGGTCACGTTTCATATTGTATCAGAAACAAAGCCGTCCATAACAATCTCCAATACCGGCGCCATCACTGTAGAGGCAGATGGAATCAAGCTTCTTAGCGCCTCCCTGAAGGAAAATTATCCTGCTGATAAGGTCGTTGCGTCGTATGCAAACAAGATTGTCGTTATCCGTATTCCTTGCAACATAGTCACACCTGAGCCTTCTGTTGATATTCCTATTACGATTCAGAAGTAAATGACTATTTGTCTTTTTACCTTCCCTCGTATACTTCAGTGTGGATTCCAGTTTTAGGTCAGATTCCAGTTGTACAAACTATTTTGAAATACTCTATCTAAAGTTAGTAGCGCTAACTGAATATGAACATGGACCAGGAAAGCAATAAGGTAATTAGCATGACTAGCCTCCTGGAAGATGCCCCGCTTCTTTTATCGAATGAACGCATGGGAGAATTAAGTGGAGACTACCGTTTGAAGTGTACCTCTTCACAACCAATGAGTTTGACTGTTCCAGTACAGATATCGAGGGGTAAAAAGCATGAACAATGGAATTTGCAGCCGATAACCAAGAGCAAAACCATGCACAGTGAATGCCGAAGTACCTTGAGAAATTCTCTGAGAACCCAAAAATCTGGCTATCTTCTATTACAGAACGCTTACATACGGGCTCTTAGTCTTGGAAATGCTCAGGAGATTGCTACAATTATAACAACCTTACGGATCAATGAAATCTCGATTAGTATGACTCCGCGCACAGGGCTCCGTACAACTGAGCAGACGAGTCTTATGCAGTTAGCACAAGAAGATGAGAATTTCCACGTTGATAATTCTTCATCAGCCCTGATGATGCAGCAGTATACCAAAGCCATAGAGATGAACAGTATCACGTTTCCTGGAGATTCTATAAGCATAACAGGGGCTTCAGCATTAATGATTGCTGCATTCCGCGGCAATGCTGATGCTGTCGCCAGACTGGTTCCTGAGTCAGGATTGATCAGTGACGATGGATGGAGCGCCTTAATGCTTGCAGCAACTGAAGGCCACATGAAGTGCGTTCAACTTCTTTATGGAGAGATCAATCTCGGTGGCTTCACGATGCTCATGTATGCGGTTGCGTGTGATGACTATGATAGGGCTTGTAGGCTTACTCATCTGGCAGGAAGACAGATCTCACTTAAGTGTGATAAAGGCTGGAGCGCCCTCATGCTTGCCGTCAAGCTGCGGCGCTACAAAATAGCATCTCTACTTGTCGCAGAAGAGATAAGGCTTCAGACTACAAACGATTGGATCAATGATTACACTGCATTACTCATGCTAGCGAAATACAGTAGAAGGGACGACGATAAAAACCTCAGCTGCCAATTTGTTACAGAGGCCTTGCTAAAGGAGGAAGGCGATCTCAGAAATGAAAAAGGCGAAACACCACTAATGATTGCAGCTTCGTCAGGGAACATATGGCTGGTCCGGATGATATGTAGCAAACCAGATAAATGGTATGCAGCGTTAAAAGCGCAAACATACGAAGGAAAAACAGCCCTAATGTATGCTGCAGAACGAGGGCATCTAGAAGTCTGTGAACTGCTTGCAAATAGCGAGGCTCGAATCTCAACAAACGATGGTAAGACGGCCCTTATGTTTGCCAGTGGAGGGGGTCACAGCAGTGTAGTCCAGCTCCTTTGTCAGTGTGAAGGCGGGATGGAGCTTTCTGGCCCCTATTCATCGGGGAAAACCGCACTAATGTTCGCCTCAGAGCACGGCCACGTAGAGGCAGTCAAGCATCTTTTCAATATGGAGAAAGGAAGATCTATGAAGGATGGCACAACTGCGCTTATGCTTGCTGCTGCCGCCGGTCAAGACAAAGTGCTTGAGTTTTTGACGGATGAAGCACGAATGCAGGATAAGCGAGGAAGAACGGCTCTCATTCTTGCCGCGCAATCAGGGTCAATTGCATGTACAAGGATGCTTGTAACGTGGGAGGCCAAAGCTCGAGATCAGTACGGCAACACGGCCTTGATGCACGCTGCCAGAAATGGACATACAGAAATAGCTTCTCTCATAACAAGCTACGAAGCAGGAGCCACTAATAATAATGGATATAGCGCCCTTATGATCGCATCGGAGTCAGGGGATAGAAGCACCTGCCAATTACTGGTTAGTGAGATAGGGATCTCTGGATATACAAGTTTGATGTTCTTTGCGACAACAAGAGCAGTGCTAAAGAACTTCGACGCATATAAAAGCCAAATAGGAAAGTGTGCCACCAATGGTGTAACAGCTCTGATGCTTGCTGCCATAAACAACAACGTCGGAGCAATACCCTATTTGATAGCAGAAGCAGGGGCTCAAGATTGGGAAGGCAACACTGCACTGATGTATGCCTGTAAAAGCGGGTTTGATTCTATTGTGGAAGAACTCGCGAAGTACGAGATAGGCTTCAAAAACAAGGATGGAATGACTGCATTAATGCTTGCAGCCTACTATGGCAAGCATGACTGTCTGAAGCTTGTGCTGGCTAAAGAAAGGTACATACCAGATGATGACGGAAATTATGTAGAATTCTATGCCAAATATCCCAATCACGACGACCATAATAGTAGGGTACAGATACTTGCTTTGTTAGACAGCGAGATAGATGCGGGTGACTCAAGTAAACGGTAGTAGTGCGTCGTTTCTAATTGCATAAAATCTTCACTAGAACTACCTGGAGACAGGTAGACGCCATTCTCGTCCTATAAAAGTGCTTCTGAAGACCAATACGCATTAAATATTGCTCATGTAAATCCATGACTAAACGAGTATATGGTATACATTGATGGAGGCTGTTGATAACTGGGGGATGTGGGTGATTGTAAAGCAAGTAGAAGTCAGTAATGTCGCAAGCATGCTTTCTACCGTGGTAAAAAAGGTCTTGACAGTATTCCCCTAAGTAAAGTGGATGGACAATAAGCTTATAAGAACGCGCTGAATTCCAATGCAGACTCTTAGTGATTAGATGTCTCGCTTTGCAACTAGCATAGTTCTTTCTACATTTCAAGATTGACTGTCCTATTGAAGTATGGAGGGCCGGTAAAAACTGAAAGGGATTTTTATTCTAAAGTCACTCGGATTTTAGGCATGGATGATTTACATAAAGGAGCCAACGGGCCATCTATTGTAGATAAGCTTGAGGATCTCCTTCGGGAACAGTTCAATGAAAAGGAGCGCAAATGGGATGAGCAGGACATCCGGCGGCACGAGCTGCGCATGAAACACAAGGAATGCATTTTGAAGAGGCTGGAGCTTCAGCGTCGCGCAGGTCAGATGTATACTGCTGAACAGGTAGAACTAGCAACTGCTGCAGCAACATCACAGCACATGCTTCCCGCAATTGTACGGCGCTCCCTTCGGAACGGAGAGTACGCCTACCACGGAAAGAATTGTTCTGTGCAGGAGCTGCGCCACTGCAGCTGTAAGCTAAGCTCTCGCCTGCTTGACGAGGCACGAGAGTGCACTCACAAACCCGTTCCCTCCTGGGAATTGAACAAACTTGCCCCCACAGGACACAGTCTTTCTATGTCCCAACCACCCACAACGGGTAAAGGGCACACAACGCTTAACATTGACGGACTCCCCGTTGAAGAAAGGTCTGTCAGTGGACCCATTCTCAGATCTCAGTCTAGGGCCGCATTTACCACTCTCATTTCAGCAAAAGATAAACCATTAGAAGCCAAAGAAAATCACCCACTAATTAATATGTCTCAATATAATAACTCTAAGATTGATATGCTTTCAGGACTATCAATGCAGCTTTTTAATCCGGATGATATGCGCCGCCTCCTTGAAACAGAAAAGCAAGACGGGACTGGGCGGCGCTTAGAAGAGAGCCTGCCTTTCAAATCAACGTTAGAGGGAGGCGTTTTTAACTTAACTGGAACGCAAACTAGGATCTCTCATAGATCTAGTAGTGCAATTTCTCCAGACAGCCCCGTTAGATCCATGCCCATTTCTTTCTTTGATTCTTTACCACTTGTGCAGCCATCTTCTCTTTCCGCGAGCTCCAAGGCTCCCTTGACCGCATACTCAGATCTAGAATCTGTAAGTCCTATTACTCATACTGATACTATAAGCGAGTTGAACCCGAAGTCAGCTGGTGCCGATACACAATCTTTATCTTTGCCAGCTCCCACTATTTCCACATTTACTTTTCATGAGAATCATGAATACTATAAGAATCCCTACTTGGTGACATGTGCCCCTGTGTCAAAAGCTCTCTCTATGCGTCACGTGGCATCTAAGCCTACACAACTAGTCACTACAGAATCCATTAATCTAAAAACGTCTGCTGCCGAACAGTCGCATTTGCCAGAACTAAAATTGGAAACGACCATCTCACTTCCTCAAGTACTTCGCTGTAATAGACTGGCACAAAAAGTAGAGCCTCTCGGGCTAGCAAAAATAGAGCCGATAGCCTTTGTATCTGATACCACTAACGTCTTGACAGAGGAGTTTCAGTACCCGTTTAAGCATCCCAAAAGAGATAAGCCACGCAGGGCGCGAGTGCAGTTTGCAGAACAGACACTCTTTAAGGTAGGGGCAAATGATGATCGCATAGCAGAAACGTATGACTCTGACTCTGACGATTACGTTATGTGTTCTAAGCAAAAGAGCAGCTTGCAGCATCGATTGATTAATAGTACCGACAATGAGAACGAATCGCTAGATAGCAAGATGGATTTTTCGGGAACGTCATCGTGCAAGACAGTTGGCTCACAATGCGGTCTCTTAGATGACGTTTCGGTGAATATCTCCCTTATACACAAGAGCGGCGGAGCTAGCCAAAAGAGGAGTGGTGCAGTCGATAGCCCATCTGCTCTAATTAAAGAATTCGAAGAGAAGCACTTTTTACATATGAGTGGTAAGGGCGCCAATCTATAGTTGAGTCGAATTAAACAGCTATAATACTTTATGCTTATGCAGCATTTTCAGTACAGACGAACAGACTTCATCCAAATACCCGCTACTATCAATAATTTCTACTTTGCAGTTATGCTCTATGTAAACATCTAGCCCTGGCTGTACATGTTCTCGTGCCTTTTCAATGCGCCGCTGTATTATGTCCTTTGTGTCATCGAGTCGTAGTGTAGTAGACTGCTGTCTTGTCATCAGCCTTTCGGCAATTACCTCATCCGAAGCGGAGAGACAAAGTGTTAAAGTAGGAGAACCGAAGTGCAGTAAGTAGGCACGAGCTTGATCATCAGACCGAGGAAAGCCGTCCACAAAAAGAACAGCTGTTCCAGTTGCTTCATGGTGTGCAATCTCCTGCTGGAGGATAGGTATAACTGCGTCCCCTGAAAGTACATTTCCCTGGGCCAACATTAGCTGCATTTCTTGCCCGAGTGGGGTCTGTCGCTGGATCTCCTCGCGGACGATTTGGCCAATGTAAAGACTCGCACACAGGGGGTACTCTTGACAAAATCGGCCAATGACGGTAGATTTACCTGCGCCGGGAACACCAAGAAAATGTACAATACGCATTTATTTATCGCATATCAGTAATATATTTAAAGAGCCAATGGATGAAGAGGCGTGTGTCAAGTCTTCAGTTGGCAGATTCTTCACCGTTTATCATAACATTCGTCACATCAGCCGCGCCGCCGGTGTCACTCGATCTGCTGACCGCTCGTACAATACAAGGTTTTGGCTTGTTCTGGCGGCGAGAGGCCTCGGAGTGCCTCTGGAAGGTCTTTGTAGGTTGTGATTCTAATCTGGAGCATCTTATCAATCGATTCCATGCCCAGTAGCATTCTCTTTTCAGAAAGATATCCCTTGCATTCTCTTGCAAAGTCCCTTACCTCCTGCGAGAGGCGCTCAGATAGACCCCTAAGGTCTCCAGTGGTAGACGTCTCCATTCCTATGTAGAAGTAGTGCTTTCCATGCTCTAACTCACCAAGGCTTGTGCTATCATACCACGTCGGAAGAGGATGAACGCGAATGAGCCTAGCATTATTTCCCACTGCAGGCTGAAGGCTCGTTAAAAGACGACGACATATCCGATTTATCCGAGATTCTAGAAAGCTCTTCACTTTGTCTAATTCCACCATGCTGTTTGATGACATCGTATTCCGCGTTATTAGCAGATACATAATATTTGGTCTATAGCCCGGATTGGAGAAAAACTCTAAAAAGCTGTTATAGAAGAATGTGTCCCAAAGAGATGGCCGCAAAAGGGGCCGTGCAATTTCAAGTCCAAATGAATATGCTGCCACTACTCCTCTAACTATGTCCAATATAGCTTTGACCCCCTGCCGGAAGTTTGTCAGGATGGTGTCGAAAGTTGTTTCAAATATTTTGTCCGTGCTATTAAAATATGGTTCCACTGCGGTGAGAAGGCACATCTTGTCCTTGTCTCGCCGCACCCAGCTCTGAGCTGTCATGGATAGTCTGGTAGCTGCTGATGCCTGTACAGGATTTGGTAGCTGAATGGCCTTTGTGCTCCAATCTAGTCGAGAGTAATAATAATATATATTGTACAGCCACAAGGTAAGAGGGACAGCTTCTCGTAACTCCAGAATAGAGTCACTGTTGTATTGAATGTACGGTGATTGCGGGTCACTGGGACTGGTGAGATCGCCTTGTGCAGTGGATAAAGAAGCTTGATATTCCAAGTTTTGTTGTTCTACATCCAATTGCAGAAGCTCAAACGAGCTCCGCAACATTACGTTTGCCACTAATATTATGCAATTGATGCCGCCGAAAAAACCACAGCGATTACTGTAGATGTTCTTCCGCTTGCACCAGAGACGAAGAGCACGTACAGCATTTTGGAATGTGCTATAGAATATATTGTTCCCAGCGAACTGAGACTTCACATGGATGTTTGTGCGATACCCATTGAGCGACAAAATGGACTTTTCGTGCATATTGGCCGTGCATTCTGGATCAAGAAAGGGTATGGCATCGGTCACGCGGTTGACTGCCATGACGGCCGCGCTCAGGTCGAAATCAACGGAGTCATACGTTAAGGTGATGAGCGGCACCTTTGCGTCTCGAATGCAATCAAAGTAGGACACCTGTGGCATCTGTCCTATGATGGTCGGGAACTTATCAAAGAAGTCTGCTATTCGGACATATTGTGGAAAGATAACGACTGTGTCCACATCTGATGATGGTTCATTAATGCCAAGATAGTATGACCCAAAGGGATACAACCTCACCAGACGCTCTGAGCGAGGCATGTTAGGTTGCTTTCGATAGAATTGCATGTTGGCCAAGAATGCGTCTTTGTACGTTTCATACACCCAGTCTGAAATTATAAGCTCCAGGTTCCTAAGAATGGCTTCTTTTTTCCGTGTTTCCTCTGAGGAGACATATAGCTTGCAATTTTTCAAATAGCTGAGCAGAAGGTTATCTACGAGTTGGAATTGCTCCTTATTAAGCTTGTGTCCTTCTGGAAGGGGTTGGAGGGGAACTTCTGCGTCAATAAGGGGACTCTGACCTCCTAGGTGACTCGTCATTTCTTGCTCAAAACTTGAGCAATTATTTAATTTCTGTCGCTGCATCGTATAAATGCATCTTTTCCTTCTTTCTACGCTCACCTGCCCCAGGAAATCGTGCTGCACTGCCAACGCCGGCTTCACTGTCGACGTCACTGAGCAGGCGGAAGACGACGCCCCGGAGTATAACATCGATATAGTTCGCAAGTTAGCCAGCAGAATGGACTATCCTATGCTCTATGGCATGGTTGGACATGCAGTTGAAGGTCTGCCTCCCGATTTACCAGACGACTATGACTCAAACCAGGAATTTCTAACTGTCCTCGCATATACGCTTTACGGGTTTATAATACTTGAGGGTTCTATTACTTGCAATAGCTGCGGACTAGTCTTTCCAATTACTGAAGGCATACCGCGCATGCGGCTCCCTGAGGAGGACGCAGACGATCCAATCAGAAACTGATAGTATATCATTTACTTTGGTAACTTATACTATCGAGAAACGACGAGTCCCCGGTGCTGTGCTAACGCCCAAGCTGAGACTCATGTTGCTATTAAAGGCACCAGACTTATTCATCATGCCGCCTCTCGACCCAGAGAGGGGCCCATGAGGCATACTGTATGTGCTCCCATCCATACGTGGCACCCCGGTGGAGCTAGCAAGGGTCTGAAGCCTGGAAACACTATCCATTCCTGCTGTGCGACAGGCCCTGTCTAGCATGTATTCGGGACTGTGGTATGAGCCGCAGACCCTGCATGAGCCTGGCAACTGGTGGCTTCGAGGGTTGTCGTGTGGCGTGAACATAATATGATGTGCATGGCAAACCTTGCAAGGAAGCCGGTCAGGGTGGAGGCCGCATCCCAAGTCTTGGCTGCGCATAAGGGAGCGCACTTCATAATCTCGGATTCTATCTGCCGTGTGAGCCATATGCTCCTTGCAGAGCTCCGAGGGCTGATAGTGCTCCATGCGGCAAACAGGGCAGTTGTTCTTGCAATTCTGTGCTCCGCGGAGGCGTGCGCCGGCGGCAAGCAAGTGACCTTGCGTGGCAGCGACGTTATTAACTGTGAACGCATATGCAGAGTCCTTTTCCTTTGCTAGGTAGCTGTCCGAGACTGCCTTTGCGTATTCGCAGCCTCCAACAGCGCCATTTGCATGGGCCTTTCCACAGGTTTTGCACACAGGGCGTTCCCAGTCGGCACACTTGCAAAGGCGAGACGTCTCTGGTTCAGGCTCTCTGCAGAGCCTTCTGTGTGCATCGAAATAGCTCTCGCTACGCAAGAGAGCCGACGGAGAAGTCATGTAGGCGCTGATATCAATTCCCCTTCCGCACCCTGCCGGACTACCGATTTTCCACCCATACTTAAAATTTTCACCGCCAGGCAACTTGGTCGGGTCACTCTTTTTGCTCTGCTCTGCCATTTCCTTGCTCGTTATGAAAAAGTCTCGCCCAGTCAGAGATCCCGGTTCAAGCCCCGCATACTTCCGAGAGAGATGTCCTGCGGAGGCGCTATAAGAACGAGGCATGCTGCGCTTAAAGAAATCACGTGCTAACCCATAGGTTTCGGGCTGCCCTATCCTGCTTTCTGTGGTGCGTACTGGTGGTGAGTAAGGTGCTGTTGCGTGTAAGTAGTTCATATGATTGACCTTGGCTACATAGGCATCTGAGTCAAACGTGCTCCCGCAGGTGACACCGTTTATCCCGGAGGTCTGCATTGATCCTGGAGCCATCTTCGTAAAAGAATTCCCCGCAGCACTGGCCCTAAGGGAGTCACCGAGACCGGATTCGAGGAGAGACTTTGGCCGTGCGTTGATAGGAGACGTAGAGAAGGGAAGGTCCTCCATCCTATTTTCTTTTTAAGAAAAGTGCGCGGAACAGAATTTTTAGCCGTCCCCCGACGAGCGCAAAGGAGACCTTGTTTACTCAGCAAAGACTATCAATAAACAGAGACGTTTGCTAACGAATCAAGCGTGTAATTCCTTGAGATGCGCATGGTACCCGGCGCAGTACTAACGGAGAGGCTCCTGCTGCCCATGGAGCTTCCTCTGCCCATCTTGCTGAAGCTAGCGCCAAGGTTATCGAGAGCTGCGGCGACCGGTGCGACGTGGCTTGAGAAGGATGAGGAAGAAGACCTCAGGCCTGCGCTTGTGGTACGGGTCACCGAAACTGGGAGGACCGAGTTGTAGCGTGCAACAGAGGGCACATAGACAGCCTCCGACGAAGTACCGTAAGTTTTGTACGCGCTTGGCTTAATGATGTCGCTGGACGAAAGGCGCCCAGAATGTGCGTACCGACCCGTCTCAGCATCGCCGATGAACGGCGGGATAACCTTGTTATCGGTGGGGTAGTCAGACGAGCGGAAGCTCCACTTCGGAGACGGCCTCATGGGGTATGAAACCACCCCTGTAAAGATCTTATCTCTGGCAAACATGGTCTCGTTGCCCGGACCGAAGACACGCGAAGTCCCCTTGTCGTAGACAGTGTAGATAGGTTTGCTATGGCACGACCCTACCATGGCCAGGGTTTCAGCCGTCTGGGACATGAGGGGCATCGGCTCCTTGACGTTTCGACTGGAGGAAAGAGACGAGGAGAGAGAACCACCAGATACCTTGACATCAGGAAGCCTGTGGCTATCAAATGAAAAGAAGTCGCGTGCCAGCCCATAGCTCGCGGGATCGCCGACCCTCGAGTTAACGAAGCGACCAGAGCCTATGAGGTTAGATGGAGAGGTCATATTCTGCGTGAAAACCTTGTCATGGAAGTCGTGGAGGGCGCCCGAACCAGACGAGAGCCTTCTCTGCGTGGCATGGGGAACCGCCGTCTCAATCATCTCTGCTGAGTTTGGAAAGGCAGTCATCCTCGTCCCCGCAGAGCTGCCGAAGGACGCATTAAGGGAAGTGTACGTCGACATTTTTAAAAGTTTCTTCCGCGCAAAGGCCGCGGAATGTCACTTCAGTTCTACAAAATTAACAATTGCCTGTCGGCCTTAGAGAGCAAGCATCATGCAGAAGCCTACGTGGTTTATCGATCCTTAAGACGCGAGTATTACACTCACCCAAAAATTTGTCTTATGCTCACGAGTGTTCATGACTGGTTTAACGGGATCTGTAGCAGGAAGTATGCTCAGGTCAAGACAAGCATAGCAATATTTGGGGGAAGGAGAGACGAAGACGGCATGACAGGCCTAATGCGGGCAGCTATCCTTGGGGACGCGGAAATGTGCCAGATCCTCGCTATTTCTGAGTCCTGTGCTACCACACGTACAGGCTTCACTGCTCTGATGTATGCATGTCAGTCAAATAACACTGCATGCTGCAAAGTTCTTGCCCCTCTGGAGCGACTGGTCATTCTCCCCGACTGTAGGACGGCTCTCATGATAGCTGCAGAAGCAGGTTCCTATGAATGTTGCAAGGAACTACTGGGGTTCTTAGGCCCTGAGCGAGACTCAAATGGCATGGGAGCCCTTGAATACGCTATCATGGGGAACTACCTTGAGATTGTGAAGCTCTTGGTGAAGCATGGAAACTTGGGAAAATGCGATCTTATTGAGTGCGCCAGATTAGCTGCACGAGAAGGCTACAGGCAGATAGCGTCTTGGTTGGATAACTGGCTCCTTACCAACAAGCAGATAGAGAACGCTAGTACTCTAGTGACAAGTCATTACAGGACATCATGCTCTTCTCCTCAGCTTAGGGGTGTGTCTCCACAACGTGTTCTCAGGCAGATATTGTCTTTACCTGAGCAACCAAATCCTGGAATCCATCAGACAGAGTTAACTAAGCCGGCAGACTTACAGATACAGGAAGAACAAGGGAATACACGTGATGGACAGGCATTGGATGGTAACTTTGTGTCTCCAGATGGACGGCCAGGTAAGCAGTTAGATGATGAAAACAGGCATGAATTCCCGAAAATGAATGCAGCAAAGGATCCCAGCAATCGTAAAAATTATGTTGTGCATTACAGTGCGTGCCGAGATGAGAACTTGACCAAGAGTGCTATGGAGGACAAAGGGGAGAACGAAGTTCTCTTTCACAGCCTCACTCCAACCTTGAAAAGCCCCGGTAGCAGTTTAGGTAGTAATAGTCGAACGAGTCAGACTGCGTCTCCGATTAGTACAATGCAGAAGCTTGACAACTTCATTCCCTGTCACGCCAACAACAAGCCGGGTGCTGGCCTTACACACATTGAAGAAAAGCTCTCTCATAGTGACCTAGATACTGCCAAACACATTTCTGATGCTGTTAATGGTTTTACAACGACCCACGAAGCGTTGGAACAGCTACAACACTCTCTACAATCTTCAGCAACGAAGGCTGAAGTGGACGCTTTATCCCGACGTCAACAAGTGGAACTTGACTTCGACGCTACCCCGCTGATGCATGCCGCTGTTTCGGATGACCTCTACCAGGTCCAAATAAACATGAAGTATGCTCGTACTGTTACTAGCAATAATCAAACGAGTCTTATGCTTGCCATTCAGAGCGGGTCACTGAGGGCCGCAAAGGAGCTTGTGATCATTGAGGCCGGATTTCAGGATCTGGATGGACGAACCGCTCTTATGTATGCCGTACAACTGGGGTCACTGGATCTGGTGGAGATGCTTGCAGCTGTTGAGTCGGGCCTTGTTGATTCTCATGGGTGTACTGCTCTCATGTATGCTGTGAAGGACAATAAGGAGAACCTAGCTAGCATACTTGTACGTACCGAGGGGTGTATTCGCAACAATTATGGAGACACAGCTCTTCATATCGCTGTTGCATCTAAGTCATTTGCATGTATTCCATGTTTGGCCGCTGTTGAAGCACGTATTCGTGACTCGCACAATAGGACGGCGCTGATGAATGCGTGCGCTCTCTCTTTACTCCGGGCCAGTCAGATTCTGGTTCAGTATGAGGCAGGGCAGGTTGATGATCACGGAAACACGTGTCTTCACATGGCAGTTTTATCGGATAATGTGTCTCTCATTTCTATTCTGGCGCCGAAGGAGGCTCATATTCGAAATGGAGCTGGGAAAACGGCATTGATGCTAGCCATAGATAGGGGGAATCGTGAGGTCATAGATGCTCTATCCCACTTCGAGGCCTCTGCAGCAGATCACAATAATGTAACACCGTTGATGTTAGTTTCCGAAACTGGGATGATTGAGTGTTTGCCATCACTGACTCGGCATAGCAAGAATATTGATCAATGCAACATACATGGACAGTCTGCTCTTGTGCTTGCACTCTTATCTCAACACTACGAAGTTGCGGCAGAGCTGTCCCAAACCGATGGACAGGCAATTGCAGTGCGTGCACAGTATAACCCAAGGGATATAGACAAGCAGATTCGCTTCGGGCATGCAGCCATTGATGACAACGATATAGTGAGCATTTGGGAGTTTGTGCGGCGTCTTGATCCAGACCGGACTGATATAAGGTATGAGTTATTGGAGCATGCTTTAAAGGCAAATAGGCTGGGCATTGCAACTCTCATATCTGACTCTATCTGGGAGAAAGCCTCCTTAAAAAAGTACAATGCAGAGCTGCATCTAGGTCTTATCGATCAGCACAATCTCATCAAGGGCGCTGAACTATTTGTGCAGCGAAACCTACAAACACTGATGCGAAACGCGTCTCTTCGAAAGAAGCTTGAAAAGACCAAGGTAGAGGACCGCGATGTTAAATATGATGCCAATGGATATACTCCTCTTCACATAGCAGTAATGAACAATGATTTGATTGGCGTGTGGCAAACACAGGACATCTACGCAACTGCCACAGATAACCACGGAAATACGGCACTGATGCTTGCAGCTATCTATGGATACGAGGAATGTGTTAAAATTCTCATTCCAAGGGAGGCTGGGCTGAAGCGGAACACTGACGGTGTCACAGCAATGCATCTAGCGCTTCTTCATCGCCATATAAACGTAGCCGAAGTTCTTGCTCCGGTAGAAGCTCCTGACGTTTCCTCCTATCGGCGTACCAACAACCAGCAGACAGAGCTGATGATAGCTGCCATCAGCAACGACTTGCCTCTATGTTACTGTCTGCGGAGGCTTCAGCAGGGTTTAGTGGACCAAGAAAAGAATACAGCCCTTATGCTTGCAGCAACAAGCGGACACGATGCTATGGTCGCCCTTCTTGCCGAGTACGAGCATGGGCGTCAAGATCTCAAGTCGTGGTCCGCTACTATGCACGCAGCGTTTCAGGGTCATACAGAGTGTGTTAGAATCTTATCTAGTTATGAAGCAGGCATGTCGGATGTCAGCGGAGTCACGGCCCTCATGCTAGCGGCTTTTAAGGGGCATACGGATATAGTCGAGCTGCTACTCTCAGCCGAGGCAGGACTTCAAACACAAACAGGATTCACCGCACTTATGTCGGCAGCTCGTCACGGACACGACCACATCGTTGAATTACTTATAGAATATGAGGCCGGCATGACCACCAACCAAGGGGTCACAGCGCTTATGGAAGCAGCTACTCTGGGCCGCACAGAGATCGTGAAGTTGCTTGTCACCAGCGAGTCTGGGTTCAGAACAAACGCAAGCCATCCAAACGGCGCAGGATTCACCGCATTGATGGCTGCAGCACAAGGCGATCATCTTGATTGCTACGAAATCCTGTACCCATACGAAAAGGATGTGGTCCAGCTTGATGGCACAACAGTTAGCGCGTATGCAACAGGTCCGCAATTAAAGAGGTACTTGTCCTGAAGCGCTACAGATAACAGTAAACGTATAAATACGTAAGCCATAAATGGAACTGGACAAGTGTGAGTTTGGTGAAGAGTGGAGCCGGTGTGAAGAAGTGCTAGGGTCATGCCTGCAAACGGGTGGATGCTTTCTCACATTTGACGAACTTAGCAATGTGCTGCTAAGCTCCGGGTTTGCTACAAGTGGAGACTCTCTAAACGAGGTACTATCGGCTTTGCAAATACATCCAGAGAGAAGGTACACTGTGTATGATGTTGAAAGAGCAGCTATTCTTTTGACCAATAAACCTCAGGAGGATGAGATCTTCACGATGCTGGTAGAAACCCTTGATCCAGCGTCTACTGGAACAATCCACATCAACCAACTGAGGTGTCTGCTCGAGAAGTTCGGAGCCAGTGTAGCAGATACGAGATGGGCCCACTTTCAAAACGAACATGCGCCCGATGGCAGTGAAAAATTCACATATGAACAGCTACGCGCCATCCTAAGGAAATGCAAGGATTCCAAAAATCATGAACCAAGCAGTGATGGACGACATAGCGCGACTGAACGGGCTTAACGTTGAAATGCCGGATAACATCTTCCCTAGATTGCTAACTATATTGATGCCGCTAGCAGAGGAGCGCTGCATGCTCATTACTGGGATGCAATCCGGGCATCAGTCCGGGGCAATGGCAGATGTCATAGGAGCCCTCGAGCAACTCTCTATTGCATACCAGCACCATAAGATACTAGAATCGGGCGCATCTGTAACGTCAGCCCACCTGGCTACGAAGACGTTTCGGAAGAGTGGCGCAAGCTTTTTAATTGCGATTGGTGGGGGTTCTGTGCTGAGCGTTGCAAAGTTTGTGGCATCAAACCACGAGACTAGCAGCGTCAGGACACCGCTCATACTAATCCCCACGGGTCCTGGCTGTGGAGCCCTGTCCACCCGGCTCACAGTCTTGATGGATCATCGCTGCAAGCATTGCATTAGTATAATTTGTACCCTAAGAGCAGAAACTGTTCTTTTAAGCACCACGTACTTTGAGACGCTGACACCGGCCATGAGCATCCCTGCATTCTTGATGGGTATAGTGAATGCAGCCGAGTATCTACTGGCAGGAGGTGTTTCCCTTTATCCTGAATGTCAGCCGGTCTATCTTCGTCTCCTCGTGCATACATACGATGCTTGGCTCCTGGGGATCAGACCCTACCTAAAATCATTCAACACTGAGTACTTAAAGAAGCGAGACTTTATATATGCTCTTGCAGCGTGTGCAGTGGAGATTGGCCTGCTACAAAACAAACTAGGCATCGGGTTTTTGACATACTTGGGATCAGCAGTCTCCTATAGGCATGGGTCCAATATTGGGAAATCGTCAGCTATGTTCCTTGCGCCTCTTCTACGGATAAGAGAAGATTCGTTGGGCAAAGAAATTCGCCAACTATATGAATCTATAGGGGTTGAGTCTGTAGACGGTTTGGGACAGGTCATAAAGGAGATTTGCAAGGCAGACGGAGAAGGCCTGCTTTGCTCAACTAGCGACAACGTAGACGACATTGCTCTATGTATTGATCACGTTCTTCCCACTCTCCCCTATGCGCCCTTAAGTGATCTCGAAATAAGGCTGCTTCTAGAGGCAGGATATGACAATACCCTTTCTCCAACAATGCACACGAGCATAGAGCGGTTAGAAACGTTAACGTTGTAACCTATTCTACTCTACATGCGGAACAAAAATTTAAAGATTAAATGATGACTTCTTTGCACACATCCCTAGCCATGATTCTAGTTACAGTAATTATTAAGGCCTCTATTGTTGCCGGATGCACATCTGATAGTGACTGCGGTGGTGTGTCTGGCTCTTGTACAATCTCTATAAATGATCTCAAATACTGTTCTAAATGTGCAACAGAGAAGGTTCCTATAAACGGTAGATGTGTATCTGCAAATGACGCACAAGGAAACGTTTGTTCGGCAGCAGGATGCACTAGATGTACTAAAGGTTATTTTCTCCATTACGGTAGCTGCTTCAACATCAGCACGGACAGCGCTGGAAGTCTAGTATGTGACTTTGTTGATGATGAGAATGAGCAACTGGTTGACGGTTATTGTACTCAGTGCAACCAAGATGGATATACTGATAATCCGAAGAAATCCTCCACAACTCAGTCTTGCATTGCATGCTTTGAGTCAGATGGTACTTCCGGGTGCAACCTGTGCACGGCAATTCCAGACGATGGCAGCACAGGCGGTTTTGTGGTCATCTGTCATGGCTGCGCTGACAGAGACAAAGTAGCCATAGACAACAAGTGTGTTCCCATCGGAGGCGTAGAGGATGCCCTTTCGGGGTGTGTGCATTCTACGTCGTCTGGATCTACATATTGTAACCGTTGTGGAGCAGGCTTTCTGCAGTTTGCATCCACGTGTCTTTTGGCCAACGGAAATTATGCCCCCAAAATCTGTGAAGTATCCAATCAGATTCACGTAGCTGATACTATATGCTGCAAGCAATGTAAGAACACCGGTTTAGCGATTATAGACGGTGATTGTAGTGACTTTAACCTTATGTGCACATGTAGTGGTGGACGGTGTACACAGTGTGCTGAGAAGAAGTTTGTTTACCACTATGGAGGCTGCTATCACAGGTACTCCACTCTGGCTAGGTCCATCTGCTCTGGAGATGTGGATGTCGGTGGCAGATGCCTGCAGTGTAACACAAGCACAGCATCTGGTCTGTTCACCAATCCTACTGCGAGTGATATGCAAGCATGCGTTTCATGTAGCGATACAGCTAGACAGGGTATTGCAAACTGTGTGGAGTGTTCATATGCGCAATCCACATTAACTTGTACGAAATGCTCTGATGGATCGGTTCCTCAAAATAATCACTGCAATGCTGTTACGCCGCCTGGACCTCCCGAGGGTGACTGTAGCATCCTTGCATGCAAAACGTGCAACACTACGGATACGACAAGGTGTGCTGTGTGCCACATGCGCACCTATCTTGCTCTTGATAATAAAACGTGTGTGAGTAACTGCAGCACTCAGAACAGTGATGACAATCACTACTATGGAGACAGTGCTACTGGTGCCTGCGAGAAGTGCCATTCCAGCTGTAGGGCTTGTGTAGGCCCTGGAGAAAACCAGTGTACAGACTGTGTCCCGGAACAGTATGTTCCAGGATCAGTGGGAAACTGCATTGCTTGCTCATCTACCCAGTCTGGCAGTACCTTTACAGGGATACCAAACTGCATTCGCTGTTACAAAGGCGGTTACACGACGACTGAGTTAAAATGTAGTGCTTGTACTACCGGAATGGTTCCCAATTTTAATCAGGTTCACTGCATCTCTTCAACTTCATGCTCAATGAAAAATTGCGAGCTTTGCCAGACAGATCCGTCAACGTGTGATCGCTGTCAGGAGAACTTCTTTCTAGCACCCGACGGATCCTGTGTATCCGATTGCGCGACTCTTGGTCCTTACATTGGAAACACACAGACCCGGAAATGCATTCATTGCGGCGAAGGGTGTATGAGCTGTAATTCTGATCTTTACTGTACCAGCTGTCAATCAACCTATGCTATTGTCAACAATAGGTACTGCTTTAAGTGCGATTCAACGGACAGTGGCTCTCTCATTATGGGGGTTCCCAACTGCACCAAGTGCAAGGCTCCGTCCACTGGACATGGCCCTGTTCATTGCCTTGAGTATAGCACCCAACCTCAGAATGAGACAGGGTCTCGATCTAATGCAACAGGTATCGCAGTAGGGGTTACTATCGCAATATTGGCAATAGCAGGCGTAATAGGGTTTCTTGTCTGGTGGTTTGTATGTAAGAAAAAGACTAATAAGGTGAACATGCCTCCAAAACTCTCTAGCAATTCTTCAATAGTGAGCTCACGAATCGGACTAATGTGATGTTTTTTCATAGCTACCAGCTCCCTAGTAAATGGACCTGGTCCGTACTCTCAGATATGAGGTCGCAACAAAGCGACTCGGTGTCCTTGAGAAATCTAATTTTAAAAATGCCCCTCGACCTGAGTGCCTTTGCCGATGTGATCAGGCATCCAATTTATATCGATCGCGACGTGCTTGAGAAACATGCAAGTATCTTTGCGTCGTATGCAGGCAAGAAGGCTCTTGTGGTCACAGGAAGTACTTCATCCCAGGCAAACCACTCGTTGAGCAAGCTAAAGGACATATTAGCCAGCCACGAGATCGAAAGTTATCTTTTCAATGAGGTTGAGCCGAACCCTAGTACAGTGACCGTCACAAAGGCAGCCAGACAGGTGTCTGGTAAGCAGGTGGACTTTGTCATTGGGCTGGGAGGGGGCTCCGCTATGGATGCGGCAAAAGCCATTGCTGTATATCTAGTCAACAAGGAGGGCATCAAGGTGGCAATCTCTGAGTCACCAAAGGATGTGATATGCATTAGCACGGCAGCAGGCACAGCCTCTGAAGTAACGCCCTATGCCATTTTGACCGACCACATTAAGCAAACTAAAATCAGCATTCCTAACCTCGTATTTCCGAAGATCTCGCTGGTCGACCCTTGCTATCAACTGTATCTGCCGACATCTCAAACGCTTAGCATGTTCCTGGACATCCTGTGTCATGCAGTTGAATCTATGCTTACGGTTAAAACAACTGAGCTCTCTGTTAAAGCATCTGTTGAGAGCCTTAAGCATCTTCAGATCTGCTGGCATTTCTACTTGAAGCCGGCGATCATGAAGACAACATTTACGGACTTAACAGACCCGGAGATGACAGAGTTTCGCGATGAGATGACGCTTGCCTCTTGCTACGCTGGTATAGCCATTACAATTGGAGGCACCTCCATTGCACACGGTCTTTCGTACAAGATAACCTATTTCAAGGGTGTTCCACACGGGAAGGCCTGTGCCATCTTCTTGATAGCGTATCTGAATATATGTAAGCAGCACTCGGAGACACATGACGATCAGCGCTTCGAAAAGACGCTAGAGAAGATTCTTTCTGCATTCCAAATGGACAGTTATGAGGAGTTCAAAGATATGGTTGAGCAGGTCATTTGCGCAGATGTGGAGGGTCGCCGCACTCTTTATGACGAGGAAGAAGTAATGGACTATGCAATTTCTCTATTTGCAAGCGGAAAGAATAAGATGCACCCCTGGCCGATAACAGTGCCCGAAGTTGTTGGAATTATTCGCCAGTCCTGCTACGACACTCTTCCTCTAGCTGATGGGGAAGGTGGAGAATCACAGTAAATTTGTTGGGCGCGGCCCTGTGCTTTTGCCAAAGAAATCAGATGGATAGCTCTTTCGAGTTGGATCCTTCTAGCTTCCTTGGCAGATTGATCTTTAGATACTATGGAACCTACTCTCTAGATGAAGCAGCTAAGCGAGAGAAGGAAGATCGTCAGGAGGGAAATGATCCAGATTGGTTCCCTACTGGAAAGCAAGCTAAGGGTACCTTGCATGTAGCTCTCTCCGAACCACGGCTTAAGGGTGCTCCACACATCTCCAAGATCAAGCATGCGCCACTTTGGAGCAGTTTGGTTCAGGCTGTTCAAAGCCGATGCATCATGGAGGATGTCACAGAAGCTGCAGCAGACACCTATCCGTCGATAGTTACTTGCAAGCAAATAGAAGTACTTGACATGCAAGTTGCTTCATTGTTAGTCATCGGAGAGCGGCTAAAGCTCAGGTTTCCAGATCTTCAGCATGTGATCGGCCACCTGCTGGACAGCTTTATCTCCTACACCACATCCTTATGGGTACTCAGAGGGAAGGCACTTGACAGAGATGCCACCTCAACCAGCCTTTCAGCTATTTACAAGACAGTCGCGCAGTTTGTGCAGAGTCCTTCGGTAGTGCACCAACGCGTCGCATTTATGGGCGCCATCACGCTATGCCCACCAGTCCCTGCACACGCATCAGATGATAAAGACTACAAGCCTCCAATCCTCCCTGGGGAATGCTCTCTATACAGCTTTGCGCAAGAGTATGGACTAGATTCGGAACGTGTGATCAGACGATCGCCTAGCCAAATGGTACAAGTACGCAATCGCTGTCATCAGCGAGTTAACACAGTCATAGAGTAGCACAATAGACTTCTAAGGAGTGTAGTGACTCTCAGTGCCGTCAGCTAGAATAGAATGCTCAGATCCATCAGCTGCGACATACTTCTTAGACCCATCTGGGTAGTAAACCTCCTTGCGATTGTCAGCATAGTGCTTCTCAATCTGCCCTGAGCTGAATCTATACACACTGATGCGTTCGTCCTTGCTGATTGCAGCAGATGGATTTATAAGAACCACTGGGATTGTAGTCATTAGAATACCTTTTTCATGGTAAAAATAGACTATCTTGCCATCGCTGTGTAGCTGCTTCAGGTCATTATTTTGAAACTTGATGTTTATCTCTCCTCTGTGCGGTATCTGTAGCTTCATTGTTCCATTATCAAATTCGGTAAGCGTAGCGCCAGTGGAAAGCACTTTATCCACACGTTGATTCTTTGTATGCTGCTCTAGTATTTGAGCATCCTTCACGTAAGCCAGGACACTGTCGTTAAATTGTCGGAAGAACAAATCCGGGGTGCTGTACGGCAGTAATTTGAGAACCTCATCGTTCTCTGGTGCGTGCATAGAAAGCGATTGTCTGGAAGGCGCCCCCACGGTTGCCTTCGGTAGTGCGATAGGCTGTCTGGGCTGTTGAATTGATGAGGATACCTGTTCCTTAAATGATACGTGCGAGGATCCCGGGCGAGCCGTTGCACTAAGGTGTGCAGGGTTCCTTTTAGGACTTATGGAATCTATATCAGCGCTGATTGGCCGACCCTTTGTAATTTGGCCCCGCCAATCGTGGTTCAGCGTCTGGCTAAGGTTTCTTCCAGGACTACTTGTTATGTTAGAGAGAGTTTTATTAGGTATGTCTGCCCTCAGTGGCTTATTGACAGTGACCATGGAGTCATTCTCTTGCTCCGTGTCACTCACATGGACATTTAGCGGAGCTGCAGCTGGACCTTGACGTCTTGGTGGGGAATTCATAGCTCTAGAAGACGGTTCTCTATCAGAAGTATCAGAACGAGCTTGAATCTGAAGCATTTTATTCAGCTTTTCCAAGTTAAGAATCTTCTGGCGCATTTCAATAGCTGCCTTATCACTCAGTTCCAACCGCTTCTTTAAATTGTTATTTTCCTCTGTAAGAGTGTCGATTTTTGAGCGCAATTGTTCTGAAGTTAGCCGCGAGTTGTTGTCTTTGCGGCGCATATCCTCCCTTAACTTCTGATTGCTGGTCTTGTGCTTCTCTAATTCTGCTGTAAGCTCTTTCAATTTGCTATCTTTATCTTTAAAAGCCGTTCGGCGGTCGTCTAGTTGTTGTTTCTCCTTCTTTATCTTTGCCCATTCCTCCTTCCTGATTCTGTCAAATTCCGCCTTGTCTGCCTCTAGCTTACGCATTCGTTCAGTATGCTCTGCGGCGTTCTTTTTCAAGGACTCGTCGACCTCCTTTTGCATATCTGTTAACTTGTTGATTTCCCTCTCCATCAATCGAAGCTGTTCGTCAATGCGGTCATCTGCACTGGCTGGGGGAAGAGCAATTTGTTGCTGTCGTTGTTGACTCTGGACAGACGTAGGTGCACTCTGGTCGCGAGCTGCATTAAAATCTGCAGGCCCGTCAGGGACCTCCGACTGCTTTCTGACATCATCAGCCTCTAAGAAACGACTAATCCCAGTGGAGTTTGACTTCATGCGGACTATTGTGTTGCTATTCTCCACTGATTCTAGAGTAAGAAATTTAGGTAGGTGAACTACCGTTCCAGTGGAGACACCTTCTTCATCAACAGAGGCAAGGTCTGTTTCAATTCCCGCTAAGCTATTTTTCCTAATGGATGCATGAAACTTGGACTCTAAATCCTCACTTTCTTCACAATTATCATGGCTTGAGTGCGGGTCCTTTACTGCTGCATAATTATCCGATTGTCTCTCTACAGCCTGGAAGTAGGAATTGCTAAGTAAATCTTCTCGATTATGGGTATATGTTTCCCCAAAGTCTGGAGCACTTTGATAATGGCTATCGGATAAGAACTTAGCGGCGTTGTCCATGTGTGCCTTGGCATCAGTATCATTCTCAATATGCGGGTCAACAGATATAATATCGTCCTCGACGTCAAGGTCTGCCAGAAAATCTTGCTCCACTGTTGCTCCCAAAGCTGAATGGGCAAGTCTGGAATCAGGTCCAGGAGAATACCCATTTTCGAAGTCATAACTTTGAGATTCGCCGACCTGTGGGCGCTCTGATAATAGGTTATGTCTTGTGAGAATTCGCTGTTGTCGCGGGGCACCTTCTGCGGTATACAGTCCATCTAATGGATATGGATTTGCGTCCAAGTCAGTATCGTCTGAAATATCTATACAGCTCCCTGTGAGATCGTGCCGCAGCTTGTGTGGAGGGGGTGATTCTTTTGCAAAGTCTCTAGCGAACTTTCGAAGCACATCGGGGTCTTCCCCTGACACCATCTGCTCAATCTGAAGAAATTCTCCTAAACCATCTGAATCCGATACGTCTATGGGCATCGGAAGCAGGAAGTCTTGAGATAAAATTAAAGAATGGCTCGGAAACCGCGTATGACGATTATTCAACTACTAGACAAATACATGGAGAATAGATATAAGAAGCAGGAAGGATACACGCAGGGGGCAGAACAATCACTTATTCCCACCTTTCCTCGTTATTCTTTAATGCGATTGATTTGGCGTGGATACTTTATAAACCTATTATTAGATGTTGCGTATGCAGGATACTTGGTAATGGAATGTGTAGTAATGATTTATTTCACTGGCCTCCATGGCTTCCTTGCTCTTGCCACTGTGTACCCGATTTATCAGATAGCCATTCGGGGTCCAATCATATCCTTTTCTTTATCGGCAGCATCGTTTGTTCACAAGGAGCTGGAAGTGGGCCACGCCATATTTGCTAATGCATACCTCCTTGGCTATATTATTCTCTCTGTGTGCTGGTGCACCCTAGTTTCTCTCACCATTGCCCCCGCGTCCCGTTATATCGTTAGTGCAGTAGGCACCTCAGATGACTCGTACGCTACCAAATACTTAGTACTCTGTTCGACGCTCGGAGGGTTGAGTATTATATTTGATGAAGGGATGACGGCAATTCACATTGTTGAGCAACGGCACGTGCTTATCTTCACACACATATTAACAAGGTACCTGCTTAAGGGTATCTTTCTCCTTCTCTTTTATACCATCTGCAGTAAGATTGGACGGGAGCGGGGTGGGAACATGATGTCAACTCTTGCTACTGCGCCGGCTGTGACTGATATTGTAGTGTCTATACCTTTAAGTATTTGGATGTTACTTATAACGTGCCAGAAGACAATTTACAACTATCCATTAGCAACCTCTCTAAATCTTCTTAAGCAAAACAGATACCCTTGGCAGTGGAAGGTCTATAAGCACATCTTGTTAAGTTCTATTCCACATTATCTTAAAACGCTATATGAGCCACTTATGCTTTTAGCGACCAATACTCTTGTGGCAAAGTACTACACAAACTCTGATGAATCGATCACGAAAAGGATTTCTCTGCTTGTATTCTATCTTTTTCGGCACATCTTTATGATATCATCGAGGTCCTTTGCTACTTCTTACTATACTTCGATGCAGACCTATTACTTTCATAGATTTTATCAGTGTGCAGGGACAGTTCTAGTCAGATTGACTATTCTCGTCTACTCTATTGGACTTCTATTAGGATTTATTTTCCTTGCTTTGTCCCCATTTCTTATGCGACTGTTACTTCCTGCTAACGTGGCCGATTCGTTTGCAACCTTAACCGAGACAAGACAGGCATTGCTTCTTAATTATTGTGATGCAGCAGTGCATAAGGCTGCGATTGCTGGAGTGATACTAGTGGGCCTTGACATGGTCCTCGTTGTCCAGACTCTTCGAGAGACATATATATTGAACACAGTTGTTTGTCTAACCCGGCTAGTCTTCGGGTTAGCTTTTGTGCTTATTATAGGGCTCATGAACCAAGATAATTCAAGTATTGAAAATGCCTTGCTGATTGCAGAGATACCCACAGCCATTGGGACCGTGTTCTTTTCAATAGAACAGATTTATGAGCACACCTTTCTGGGACGGTTAGAAATGTTTCACGCAATGACAAGCAAGACCAATTCCAGTTCCTTGTCTGCCACCGACTGGGCCGAAATCCACCAAAAGATAGCTGAGTCTAAAGCTGAGAAAAGGTCTGCCTATAGGTATCTCAGATTTATGATAACGGGGAAGAGTATTGACAACTGATGCAAGAGCTAGAATATGCCTTTTTAATGTTTACTACCTACCAAATCAGTATAGAACACGGCGGTAGAAGATAAAAGAAAGCAGCGCCATGTTATCGCTCTACAGAGGTAGCAAATTCCTTATGTGGAGTGTCTTAGCATACTCAGAGGGCTTGTGGCCATTTCCGACAAGAATCTTGCCCTCATATGGAATGAGCTTCTTAATAGCCTCTTCGTTCCCCTTTTCAATAGCAAAAATCAAAGCAGTCATCCCTTGATTCATTGTGAGCCCTGCTTCAAATTCAATGAGTCTGTCCATACACTTGATAAAGTTTCCTTTTGCAGAAAACATAAGGGCTGTCCACCCATCCACAAGCTGCCTACGTGCCTCCTTATCTATGAGATAGGGTATAATTTCGTCATGGCCGTTCTGGGCTGCAAACATCAGAGCTGTCCAGCCATTGTGCTTCACCTTTCCAGCCTCGTAATGAGCAAGTATTTCTGCTACGTGTGTATGACCCGCACTGGATGCTAGCATCAAGGCTGTTGCACCGATGCAGTTATTTGTCCCAAGTTTATGTATTCCAGATTCATCTGGAGTAAGGATTTTCACTATGTCAACGTGATTACCTTCTGATGCGTACATCAGCGCGGTTTTCCCTTGCGCATTAGTGAATCGAACCTTGTCGAGGTTATCAGTAACTTGTTTTAAGTTACCGGCCATTGCCGCAAGAATTAGAGCCGTGTTTCCCTTATCGTCACGCCAGACGTCCTCGATAGGCTTTAGCAAGTTAGCGACATGTATGTGCCCTTTAGCCATGGCGAGGCTATATGCACAGGCTCTGTCAGGGCGCATAAACCCGGCTTCTCGAGTCATCAACACACGAACACAGTCTATGTGTCCCTCTGTAGCTGCAATCATAAGAGCCGTAGTTGCATAGTCATCCCGAAGATAGCACTCATAGTTCAGCAACTCACGACAGCTTTCGGGCTGATTGAATTGGGCTGCCACCATTAGAGCCGTGAGCCCGTCATCATTCTTAGCTCTTGCCATGCTTATATATGTTCTAATTCCATCTACATCACCTTTTGAGGCAGAGACGTGCAGTAGAGTACTATTTTCAGCCAGTACATACTCCTTGGTGGTAGCTACAAGAGGAGGCGGTGCTCGGCCTAGGAAGGGAGTTCCTACGTAGTTATCGTCAAGAGGAGCCACAGGAACCATAGGGAGAGATTCAACCATCTCTGTCTGACGCTGCTCAGACTCCTTGTAGACAAAAATATTAGAGCTACGCCGCAGATCATCCTCTGGTGCATATTTGAATGATAACTTTTGCAGGCTTTCCGTTATTATCGGGAACATTAGCAGCTCAGCAGCAGACAATCTCTTAGACGGATCTAGAACAAGAGTATGGTCTAAGAAAATACGAATAGTATTACTGTACTTCTGTGGAATAATGCAATCAGGCTCCTCGCGAAAATTATCCTCGAGGGGAACCCCCGACTTAATCAACGCCGGATATGAGAGAGAGCACATCTCGAGGAGAATGCATCCCAGAGACCAGATATCCTGCTTTTCGTCACATGGTTTGTGCATCAGCACCTCTGGAGCCTTATAGCAAACGGTGTAATCGTTTGTCGTGGTAGAGAAGACCCTATTTGAGGAAGACGGACGAATGGCGTAATCAGTCACGCGCAGAGGACCATCATCACACAATAGTATATTGCTTGGCTTCAAATTCCCATGAATGATGCAACCCGCGTCAGGAGCGTTTGCTTTCATGCGAGCGTGAAGATATGCGAGGGATTGGAGGATCTGTGAGATAATAGCCCAGATACGTTCTTCCGGAAACGGTGAATTGTCATATTTACGCGCGGCAATCTCATCACGAAGACTCCCCTGGGGCAGATAGTCAGAGGTTATGTAAAAGTGGTCGGTCTCTGTGGTGTACGTCTCGTAATAGGGATTGACGTTGGGATGATGAAGAGAACGAATGCGCTCAATGTTCTGCTCGAGCTTTACGCGGCCAAGTTCGGTGAGCGTTTGCGTGTTAACGTCCTTTACAGCGACCCCAACTCCGGTGTCCCTGCGCTGGGCAAGAATACTAGCCCCAAAGCCCGTCTCCCCGAGAAGCTGAACGTAAGAGAACTGGGGAGGTAGACGACGGTGCTCCATCGGCTTGTGATTTAGAAATTAAATTTTGAAACTTAAAATAAACATCATAAGGTATTTACACTAAAGCAATTTGTAACAGAGATATAGTTCATAACATCATAAAAATACAGATTGCAGATTGTAAGCTGAATAAATTTTTAATCATCGGCGTTCTGAAGCTCAACGATGCGCTTCTTGAGCCGCTTGATCTCTGCTTCCTGAGCAGTGAGGCGTGCAGCAAAAACCTTGCTGTTCTCCGTGTTTTGTTGGGTGATGGGACCGTGCAAAATCTTCTGTATCTCTCGCCGCAACACGGCAGCCTCTTTGAGCAGCTCTGCATTCTCTTCCACTATCCTAGCGTTCTCCGTCACTGTTGCATCCTTGGAATTCTGGAGTTCACGGGTGAGCATATTGATTGCCTTGACAAGGTACTGTTGGTGACGCTCCTTCTCGTTGGCGGCCGAAGCTGCGTCTGCATCTATGATGTTGAAGCCACCATACTGATCGAACAGCGTCCGACACTTCTCCTTGAGAGTGGCAAGTGGTATGCTACCGTGCACGTCAGCCAAGTCATGTACATCATGCTCCAAATGCATAAGCTTATTGCGAAGAAGTTGGTTATCCGACTTGAGACGAAGAAGGTTATTCTTCAGCTCGGCGCTTTCATCCTTATGTCCCTGGATAACATTCTCCAATATAGCAGCAGCCTTGTGGAAATTCTCCAGCTCGTTGCTCAGCTCCCTTATCTGCTCTTTGAGGTCGCTTATCTCTGTCTCTCGTGGCTCTATGCACTTACGTAGCTCCTTAATTTTGAAGTCTAAGACAAAGCGATGCTTTTCAAGATCTTTAGCCTCCTTCTTTAAGGAGTAGATAAGCCGCTCCCGGGACACGATGGCCTCATTTCGAGCCTCTGCCTCCGCCCGAGCAAGTTGTATTTCTGCCTTGAGGCTGTTACTTGTTTGTTGTAAGTTGTGAAGGGTATTCTCGCACGTAGCAACGCTTCCTTGATAGGTTAGGATTGATTTTTCAATTGTCTGGAACTTATTCTTTATCATTCCTGTTTCTGCGGCAATGCTGTTAGTGCGTGTTTGGAGCTCTTCTAGCTGGGCATTGTAGCGAGACTGAAGTTCCTGCAGCTGGACGTCTGCATCTTCGTCACTCTGTCTTAGCAGCTCCTGGTACTCCTTGCGTAGCTGTGCGCGATCAGAATCGAGTTTAGACAATTTCTTCTTGATCATTTCCTCTTCCCTATTGTATGCTGTAAAAGTTGATTCCATACGACTGTCACGCTGCTTCATGAGCTCAGCGAGCGTATCATTTAAGTAGGTCTGGGACGCTTCAAGATCCAGCTTGAGTTTCTCATGCTTTTCATGACTGGCTTGCACCTTAATACGATACTGTGCTTCCAATTTCTCTAGGGCTGCAGAGTGCATTCGATCCAGTGAATGCAGCTCTGCCTCATATTGCTCTGCCTCTCGCTCGGCGTTGTTCACTAATAGGTCTGTTCGCTGCTTTGCGCTCTCCAGTTCCTGAGCAGCTAGAGACTTTTCGGCCTCTGCCGCCTTTTCATGCCGTTGGATGACTATCCGAACTGTGTGCTCAAACTCTAGCTCGGCCTCTTTTGTGCGATCGAGTAGTGTAAGAAGAATTCTGCGCAAGACATACAGATAGGATTCGTCAACCAAAATATCTGTGTCAATGAAACCAGCCTCCTCATTCTTGAAGACACCGATGTCGCTGGCAAGCTCCCTAAACTTTCTGTGGATGCATGGCTTGTATGGGCCTGGAAGAAGGACAAGTGTGAAACAGCCATTTTGATTAGTGCTAGTGACAAGAAGATATTTGTGATCTGGAGAAAGAGCAAGCCTTACAACCAAGGGAGACTTTGTCTTTTGTATTTCTTCAAAAGATCGAGATATCTTTCCAATGAGATGCTTCTGTGGCCCAGCTACCTCGGGCAGATCTATGTCCGATGCATCAGAAGGCTGTTCTATCTGCCTCTGTGTCTCTGAAGACGTTGGAACAGACACGGGAGTCTTCCGCTTGGTCGTAGAGGATGCTGTTAGCTGACGATCCGTTGAGGTGATGCCCGAGCGGTATGTGCTCATGAGACCTGCACCAAAGGTCGCCTGCAGATTGGTTTCCACAATACTCATAGACGTGGAAAATCGGACATATGGGAGTTTCATTTCTGCTTGACGGAGGGGTGTCGGCTCTGGCTGCAAGTCTACCCCGACCATCCCCGTCTTGCTATTCTCTATTATGCGAAGACACTTGTCCTTGAGGCTGTCTGGAAACAAAAGCGAATGAATACGGCCATCGATGTCTGAGGCATACACTATGTCTCTGTAGTCGTCATAGAGTATATGCCGCAGACATACCACATTTTGGTCTATTTCTTCTTCATAATAACCTGTAAATAACACCAAATTAGAATTAAAGTCGCAGAGATGAATGCAGCCATTTCCGCATGTTAAAACAGGGGGGTATTTGCCAAACTCAGGTATAGGTGCAGTGTACGGAGAAAGAGACGTAAAGCGAATTCTGCCTATTATCTCAGATATGCGTACCCCAGCCTGGCTCCAAAGATAAAGCATGCCGTCCTTCGCCGCTGTCACAAAGAAGACATCCTTGTAGAGCTTGTTTGGTAGACGGCATATGTCCACAATCATGTCATTGTGACCCTCGAGAGTCCCGATACAGTGCTTGGTCCAGGTGTCATACAAAGACACAACGTTCCCTTTGAGTACAGAAAGGATCCCGCCTGATGTATTAAAGCGCACATACGTTGATAGCTTAATTGGAATCTCGTACTCTAGCACCAAAGAGTCTGAGTTAGTAATTAAGAGACGTACGCTGTCTGTGCACGCTACCGCAACAATATTTCCCATGGGATGGCAAGAAATTGAGGTAATGGTATCTATAATTCTCACTGCTGCAACTACCGAAATACACTGATCATCATACTCATAAAGTCTAACAGTGCCATCACTTGTAGCGACAACAAATCTCCTTGTGCTGAAGGCACAGCTAGAGTCGACTAGTGTTATTCGGGTGGATAGCCTGCCAGCACTAGAAATGAATGGCGCCAGACTAGAATGCCCGAACAGTGCGACAAGGCTATCTGTCTCAAAGCCAGTAACTGGATCATCTACAGTAGATGTGCTATCCAGTGGGTCAAGCAATGGCTGAGATCGCGTAGAGGAGGCGAGAGTATCAGAACCAATCAGTGATGCTTGTTTGCTCATAAACGAAAAAGTCTGAGACACTTGACGGAGATAGGGGACTGCTCCAGAAATAGTGTTAATGTGAACATAGCCAAAGAGAGAAATGAAAGGCGCACATATTGGGCGCATGACACACTGAAGGGCAGTCCTATTATTAACCTGGGGAAGATTCATATAGACGGGGTAGGCAGACCCTGTGGCGGGGTCATACACCACACATGCAATAGTCGTGAGATCCGTACGATCCACAGTCATGGAACAAAGCGTGATATTCGACCTAGTCTCACTCCAAGATGTTATCTCATCGACTATTGACGATGCCCTGGAAAAGATAGAAGTCACTGAGCCGTTCTTTCCAGAGTCACACAGGACAAGGTCCGCATTCAAGAGAACACAAGCAGAAAAGTTAAGAGCTACACTCATATAGCCGGTTTTCATGGCTGTCTGCAGTTCGATGGTGTGTCCTTCTAGCTGTGGCGGCTTCTTGACTTCTACCGGCCTGTCCATGGCATCAAAGCGAACATCACGTTTCTTGGCTGTGCTCTTAACATCATCAGGCCCCTGACCCTCCGTATCGCTTTCCTCGCTACTTAGATCATCCAGCTCAGCACTTCTCTTCTCGGTGCTGGATATATAGAATGAGCAGAACATTCCTGACTTCATGAGCACATAGATAGTTCCCCCTACGATTCCCCGTATAGAGCTCACCCCAAACCGGGGAGTGGGAACGTTCTTAGGAAGTATGAGTGGAATGTTGATTCGCCTATTTATTTCTTTAAATGTAACATAAGTATCTGCCGCAAGACACTCGACAAGAGTCATATTCTCAAATGTTTGCCCCGAGCGTGCGGTTACACCGGACACAGTAGTTGGGAGATATTTAGTGAACGTATTATTGGTCAGAGTACTGCGGTGGGGTATGTCTGGATGCCTTAGCAGGGCGCAGAGGGCAATAGAAGAGTCTGGGAATCCTCCAACAAGATAATTATTAGTGTAGAAAGGCGCAAAGTCGACAGACGTTGCTCCAGTCATGTTCAGGACATATTGGGCAGTGCATGTATAGCTGGAGGACAGCCGCGAGAGATCCCCCTTATCATAGTTGAATTTCTTCCGCAGGGATAAATGAATGCATGCCATTCCTGCCTCCACAATGAACGAAGGTTCGTCAGATAGGAGGCTTGTCGGATCTGCAAGAAAGTATTGGGGCGCAAAGGGCACTCCGTCTGGGAGAAATCCTTCAACGGAAGCAACAATAACGTGTGCGTCCATCTCCATCATTATAAAATACACAGCTCCCGGGAATCTAGTGGTGACTGCCAAGAAGCTTGCATCATGGGAGAAGCAGAGTCCCGACGGCTCGCCAAAAATAGAAGGCCACGGGATGTCATAAGTGTGCGCCATGGTATCTGTGTTGACTATCGCAATAGAGCCCTGTGTGGATCCGTAAACCGCCGCTGCCACAATGCTTTCCCGTGGATGGGCGCGAATGGCCGTCACCACTTGGTCGTATTCTCCGAGATGACAAATTTTGTCAATCTTTGCCCCAGTCGCTGTCAAAGTGTGCCGGATAAGTCCAAAAGGTGACACAGATATGATATTTCCGTTTGGAGTGTACGTAAGAGACCCAGTCGAACTAAAACTAAATCCGGTGGTGCTGTGGATGACTGAGCTGTCTACAGACCCTGCATCAAGCATTGATGTTCCAGGAATGAGACTGGAATTTTATAGATAAATTTTTGCCTTACTGATGGAAACCTAATACGCAACGGATGCAGTTGAGGCAGGGTAGTGAGCTGGTATATGAGCATGTGCTGGGAGTCATTTAATCGTTAAACCTTCACTAGATGAGCCGATCATAAAGGGAAACGTCTGGGAAAAACTGAAAAGAAACAAAATGGACACAGAATGCACGAAGTACACGCCGCATGGCTACTTGCTAGGAAGACTTATGAGAGAATATCATGCACTTGACGTATATGAGGCCGTGCGCGCTCATGATAGCCACCCCGTCTACATATATCGCATCAAGCGCGATAAGCTTAAGACAATGGAGCTTGTCGACATGGAGCTCTCAATACGACATCTTCCATTTGTTACCAATCCATACATTACTAAGTGCTTTTCGGTTCAACGTCACAATGGGTCTTCCTCATCATACGTCATTACCGATAGACCGAGTACTGAGACGCTGCTCAATCTCATATCAAGCGCACGAGCGCAAGGAGAGCATATATCTGAGGCCAAAATATGGTACATCTTTGCGCAGCTCCTTTATGCACTGGCGTCAATACATGATCCAGTTGAAAATCAGCGCCTTAAGAACGATAGCCCGCCTGTTCATATGGACATTCGTCCATCCTCAATCTCTGTGACTAGAGATGGGAACTACCTTCTTTCCGTCTTCAGTCCCAACAAATTTATCTGTCAGCCGTCTGTTGAGCCTATTTCTGCCCACGATTATATACTGTTTCATTATGGCCCTGCAGAAGATATTAAAGAAAACGCGCAGCAAGCCATTTACACTGCTCCAGAGTGGTTTCTAACTGGCGAGTATACCGCAGCATCGGATATCTGGTCTTTGGGGGCATTACTCTACGAACTTTGTACCTTCAAGCCGCTGTTCATAGCACCATCCCACATGGATAAGAAGGATGTTGCCGGGCTCCTGCAGAGTGTGGCAGCAGAGCGCCGTCCAATACCTCAGGACTATACAGATATACTTCGCTGCACAATCTATTACATGCTGAACGTCAACCCGACTAACAGGCCTCTTCTGAGTGATTTGTTTGAGATGCGCCAAGTCGTAGACATGCTCTACATGATGAATAAAACCCCTCCAGAGACCTTTCTCTCTATGCCATCTCCGTCCTCCAACCCTTTCATTTCTAGAATGAAAACGATAGAACGCCTTTGCGATACGCCCGAGGCCCGTATGTCTCCAGATGTTCTAATGGATATTATGGATCTTGCCACTCCATCCTCTCTCTTGGCGGCGAACTGCGAGCCGAAAAGTAATGGCCCAACAGCTTATAAGCTCCGAGATAGAACAGACAACGTTGAAGAGGCACAAGTACCGGATGACAATCACCTACTCGTCCCCATGGCCCCTAGCAATCCATTAAAGCTAACTCTCCCAGATACTGGAATACAAGGCACTACACCACCAAAGGCCCCAGGCTCTGCTAATAAAGGCGCGTCTGCTCTCTCTAAAGCGAACCCCTACGACGATAACACACTATCAATCTCCGAACTCAACCCAGACAAGGCCAACTCCTTGATATTGGCCGTAGAACGCAAGGATATAGAAAAGATTATGCAGCTCATCCCCACGCATGCTGGACGTGCAACACTGGACGGCCGCACAGCCCTTATGGTAGCCGCTGAACAAGAGATGTTAGATATTGTTCGCTTGCTTGCTCCAAAGGAAGCGACGATGGCTCTGAAGGCCCCTAGAATCTTCGAAGGAGAAACTGCATTGATGCAGGTAGCCAGGCGAGGCTTTATTTCTGCCGTTACAGCGTTGGCACCGTATGAAGCAAAGTGTGTTCGTCGTGATGGCCAAACTGCGCTTATGATTGCTGCTCAAGCACAAAGAAAGAACGTTGTTGATGTCCTCATACATTTCGAGCACGGGCTTGCTGACGAGGATGGATGGACCGCTCTTAAGATAGCTTCCAACTTTGGTTATCCAGACATTGTGGAGAGTCTCGTATCTTTCGAGGCTGGGATTGCTGACGACACCGGTGAAACTTCTCTTATGGTGGCTGCTAATAAAGGCTTTCTAGATATAGTTAGAAGCCTTCAGCCAGCAGAAATAAAGATGCAGACGACTGAGGGCCAGACCGCCTTGATGTGCGCTGCACACAAAGGCTATGCAGATATCTGCAAGCTCTTAGCACCGGGAGAAGCGAAGCTGCAGAAGGCTGATGGAACTACCGCCCTTATGTGCGCGGCACATTCTAATTCTCTTGACTGTGTTCGCTTGCTTTTGCCGTTAGAAGAGGGTCTCCAAACAAACAATTTACACTCTAAAGGAGCAGGGTATACCGCTCTTCTGCTGGCAATTGAGCAAAAGGCATACTCGACAGCAGAGTATATACTCACTAATTCCCCAGTAGAATGTCAAAAGACAGTAGTTCTCTCTTCTGGCGATTCAAGGACATGGGTCGATGTGGCGAAGGACCTCGGGTCTCCAGAGGCATTGGACTTTGTCATGAAATACGCTTCATGACAACGGCTTACTAAATCATTCTCTTGTTCTAGCCACGCATGGGCTGTCTGCATTTTTTCTGGCTAACAGTCTACAGTCTACAATTTACAGTATACAATCTACAGTTTACAACTCTCAGATCAAGAAACACAGAAATAAAATATCAGGGATGATGCTCGCTCTCCTTGCTCTTGCAGGTTCTGCCCTTGCCCTCACTTGCCCGGCTACTCAGAGGGAGGTGCTCGTCGAAATCTACGATGCCACTGACGGAGCAAATTGGAAGACCAATAATTGGCTTTCGGGAGACTCTATTTGCACCTGGACAGGTGTTACGTGTGAGGCCTCGAATAACTACGTTATCGCCCTGGATCTTTCGGACATGGGCCTTACAGGTACCATCCCGGAGAACATCGGCTGCCTTACTTACCTCAAGACCCTTTACTTGAGCAACAACTCATTGGCTGGTGCCATCCCAGAGGGTCTGTGCCAATTGACGAACCTCCAGTACTTGCAGGTCAATAGTGCCGGTCTGACAGGCGATATTCCCGAGTGCATGTGCGACCTCATTCACCTAATGTTCTGGTACATGAGTGACAACGCTCTCACAGGCTCCATCCCCACCTGCATCAATGAGCTTCAATTTCTCAAGGAGCTCCACCTAGACTGCAATCAGCTGTCAGGCACGGTCCCTGTTGGCCTTATGACGCTCCCCTACCTTATGGAGCTCTATCTCAACTGCAACCCTGACCTCACATGCCCCGATGCGACTGGAGTGCAGTTCGTCTTCAAGTGCGGAGATGTCGACTGTGAGAACTGTGGAACCTTGCCACCAACCAACTGTGCCCAGTGCTTTACTGATCCGGACTGCGGAGAGTACTGCCTCACCCCGCCTTGACCTAAACGGTAGCCACGAGTGAGTAAACAAACGGCTCTTTGAACAGTTCATGCATTTACAGAATATGGGCAGCACACAAGCAGCAGCGTAAGTGGACTGGTGGCTACTCAAGAAAAGTCTAGCCCAAGTGACCAGAACTTGCTGATCGTTGGCCAAGAGCTCAGCTCAAGAGAATCGACAACAATCGGTGTTTCAAACCTTTTAGAAAGAAGCTCTATGGCCTCCTGTGAATAAAGAGAATCAGTAAGCTCTGGAATGGCAAGGAAGTAGCGCTCAGCTTCACTATCAAAGAGAAAGTCTCCGTAGAGATTGGAATAAATAATAGCCGAAAGATGCATTAAAAAGCCTTCTCCAAAGCCAAACGCAGGCCGTGAGTAATGCACTAAAAGAGAGATACAATCTATTAGCAGCGGGATAACTGGTACGTGACCAGCACGTTGCGTGATGAGCCTGTAGTGTTGCTCCTGAACTGGCGCCTTAGCCTCTATTTGAGAGCCCTCGAAATTCATACATGATGCAAGTGGCAAGCCAAAAGATGGAAGATAGTAACGCATCAATTCTAAAAGACCCCTGATAGTCCTGTACTGCTTCTTCGCTATTATCGTAGAAAGGATCAGTATTACAGGAGCCCAGAACACCTCCAGGTCTCCTGACAAAATGATCATGTTCTGACTGTTGTCATCTCGAAGAAGTTCAACCAATAACCTTGCTGTAGCAACAAATGAGATTATGTAATCCAGCCAGCCAGATTCCTCCACGCGAACAGTGTACTGGAAATCGTTATCCTCCTTAATCGTTTTGATGTGAAATGTGTCGAACAGATCTGCAGCTACACTATAGAGATCTGTATCCCCCTTTTGCTGAAGATTCCAGTTCGCTGGAAGCTCGCTAGAGAAAAATTGCGTCGGCTGTACCAAGTTCAGAGACCACATAGTATTAAATGCCATGGCCAGTTCTTCAAGGAACGGAAGCTTGGTCTGCAACACACGCAAGTAATTAGCGTAATCTATGAAGGTACCATTTGAGTTAGGTGGCATGGTGCTAACTGGCTTCTGAATGTCATAGTAGGTCGTTGGTCCTAGACTAAAAACAATGGCGCGCTTATAGCACGTAGAAGGCATGTAGAAGTCCAGAAAATCCGCAATGGGATTAGCACCAATCCCAAGAATAGGGTTTCCGGAGCGGAATATGGGAAGTCCATCAATGAATCCGGCAACGCAGAGAAAACGATTATCGACGAATGTGTTTGGTCTAATGATGGCTTGATTCGGCAGAAAGAGAAGGTATGGATATGTTTCGCAGACCTGGTAGTTCTTATTGATACAAATGTGGAGCTGAGTTCGTGTAAACTCTGCGGTGCCATCTTGGCCATTTTCAGGTTCATATTCAAGAAGTTCCTTGAGAGCACCTGCCTCACCACCTAGGAGGCTATCTATGGAAGCCTCAGCGTAGACAGGGCTACTACCTAAATCAAGTACAGCGTTGTAGTGTGCCTTAATGTTCAGATACCTCTGGACAGTGAGGGGTTCCTTCAGTGTCTCAGGGTTCTGATCTGGGCCCAGCACTAACTTAGCACGCAATACATCACCGCCCTTTTGCATAGCCAATATTGTACGTGATATACTATAATGTGTCCAGCGATCATTGGCGGTGCTGAGTGTATCATCGCCAGTCGAGCGAAGAAACGTAGGGCGGTTATCACAAAATGTTGGTATGTCTGCACACCGTCCAAGTCCTTTTAGATCCTTTGCTGCATTAATAAGAGGAACAGACATAGGACGGAGAAAGACTCCACGGGCTTGTATGCACCAGTGCTTAACCGTTTGATCAACTATTGCCTGGGGATTCTGGCCGACGGGGATGAATAGATTAAGCTGCAGTGGATAATAAAAATTGAATGTGACAGTCACCCCAGTGGTACTAACGCCTGTTGAAAGGATAGAGCTAAAGTGGGAGAAGGGAATAGACGCGCAAATCGGTAACTGAACCTGGCTATCTTCATTAACAATGGAAGCTGCCAAGCCTGGCTGGAGAAGCTGCGTAATGATTAAGCGATGGCTTGTGGTAATTACACTACAAGAAAAACTGGACTCTTTGGCCGTTACGATCTTAGTAAACGGTGGAAAGTCATCCACCAGTTCATGCCAAAAACGGGAAAAACTGCCGGGAACTTTTGAGACTACGCCGTTGTCCAGCTGGGTCAGGAAAACCTCGTTGTGCCTCATCCTGTGAGAGAGTACTGTGACAAGAGCTGTGAAATTTAAAATTTTTTGAAAGATTTATTTAAAATGTCAAGAGGATAGATATTCACTGCGAATACTCACCGCACAGTTGTCCAGAAAGTGCCAGTAGGCGATTCTTTCTTTTTGTACAGGTTACTGAGAGTACGAATTAAAAAAGTAATGGCGTCAAACTGTAAGGAGAAAGAGTTCACTGGCGAACAAATAGTTAGACATTCTGATCATGTGAGTCGTATACAGAAGTACAGTGTATGAATTTCTATTTCGGTCCACTAAATTTAAAAGAATCTTATAGCGCAGGCTCTTCCTCCTTGATGTGTCATGTTTCTTCGTGATCGTTTGATTTCAGTACCGATAAACTTCAGTAGAAAGGTAGTTGATTCAGTAAGCCATGATATTGAATCAAATTTACTAGCTCTTCCACCGGATCTGGCCCATCTCAACTTTTGTTTGGCTCCGCCAGGACCACGAATTGTATGTCTAACATGCCACTCTGACAACCAATTAGAATTATGCCTGGATTGCTTTACGCAGGGTCAGCACGAAGATCACGTCTGGTTTTTAATCCCCTATTCTGTCATTTCCTGCGCCAATGGCATACTCTGTCACGCTCACGAGCAGATGAACGCAGTGACCCTACGTCCAGATGATCCAGAGGCCTTTCTACACGCGCGGATCCCCCGCGATCTTTACACAAGACTGGTATTTGCAACTGAAGTACTTCTTTATCAGGCACACTTGTCGAACAATGCCCAGGAAGTCTTGAATTTTATACTGAAATATCCTATTTACCACGCACTTGTAGCGCAAGTTTGTTGTACTAAACCGACTCTCCCGGGTCTTCTTGAATACTCATCTCCACAGACTTCAATACCTGTTACGCAGTGTGCTCTTAACAAAACATATGCACTATTGGTATGCACGATAGTACGCTCACTAGAGGGCTTTTTTCAGCTGATTGATCACGGTACTAGTTCAGTTGGACAACTGCATGAAGCTATTAAGAGGGGCTATTCATTCCTAGAGTTCTATGTCCTATACACACACAGTGGTTGCTTGCCACTAGGCCCAGCAAGTGCTGGCGCTAGCACTGATCTTCATGCACTGTACTCTATGCTAGCGTCTGATAGTACCAGCTTTCCATGCTTTATTTTCAAGCTCTGGCCCTTTATTGTCCTTCCTCTGGTCTTCACTACAAGCGATTTGAGAGTATGCAGAGCGCTATTGTTTGATGATGCCTTTTGCTCGGCCCTTCAATCTGATTATTTTTCTGATTTATTCTATACACTTACACGTGAACCATGCGAAAGCCTGATGTACCTGATAGCGACATATAAGCTGGGATGCAGAGCTATGAAACGCTTTACTAATCTAGATCTGGCACATATGCAGCTTGTCCAATCCCTTCTTGTTAGATGGATTGTCCTTATTTTTGGAGGTCCAGAAAAGAGAAACTCGGCGCTCTTGCATTCCTTTTCTAATTATCTTTGTCTATTTTCCACTGATTCACTATCTCAGCAATATTTACAAGCTGCATGCGGTGATGCACCGCAGAGAGTGACAGTTTTGGAGCAACTGTTCTTCTTGGTCCACGAGGGGAGGTACCTTCCCGTCAATACGTATATGGTTTCTCAACTTGCCAGGGCTATTCGGGTTTCGGCAGCTCTTCTTCCTCTGGAGAACAGTACCTTTTATGACTCCGTGAACCATGATGTCATAGATTCGGTTCTCTTGTATGTAGAGTTGCTAAGGCTTGTCGGTAACAAACTCACCTTTGTACACAGAAAGGTCTCTGGAGAGCACGCATCTGCTGCAGACCTGTCTGGACGAAGCTTGGCCTTAATGGTTGATAATGAACGAGCACTGTTTCATCCCACTTTAAGCGCTGTCCACGCGGTATTTATGGCCCGTTCAGGTAATATAATAGAGCTGATGGACACTACTCTCCGACTCTTACTTAACCAGACTCTTCATGGTCGCACCAATCTCTGCGCCTATGTGTACAATCACGAACTGAAGGTTGCACGTGGGTGCGCAGGGTATACGTATCCAGCAATTTTTCTAGCAGCAGTTCACAACGCCTATGAGTATTCTGCTAACTATAGAACCATCTTTATAGCTGCACAGGCGACAGGATTGGCCTTGGATCCACTATTTGTTAATAGGTTGAAGACGTGGAGTGGCGTTTCTGAAGATGGATATGCACTGTCTGGGCTTCGGTTTCCCTCTCTGCCGTTGTACTCCTCTCTCCTACATGCATGTCTTACTAAATACTTGGCTAGCTCATCGGCAGCCACTACATGGTCCTTTGCTAAAACTATGCATGAGCGACTTCTTCTTCGGACTGATTGCTTCTCGTGGCAGTTTGCAGACGAGCTTCTTCCACCGCCTATACTTGCCTCTGATGAAGTTTTTGACATTGTTAAAAATCAAGCTGATACATTGTTTAGGATGCCATATCATTGCGATGATACCTCGTGTACTAAGGATTGTCAATCCGAACGGATTGCCTCAGTAATGTTTTTAGAAATACTTAGTACTCTTATTGGTATCTCTCTCGTCTATAGAATGGCGTTCGGGGCATATGCACGCAACGGCGAAGACGTTACAATGGTTGCTACCCTCTTTATCAGTTGTCACAGGCCTAAGCAGATACATATCTGGCACAAGCATATCTCGCTACTCCAACTCCTTATCTTCATCATGGTTTCTAAAGCCAGATACGGTTCTCTTGACAATAGTCTTTCTAGTTTTTACAACCCTGTTAATTGTTGTTTGCTAGGTATTTTAGTGTCGTTTGGACTGATATCTCGGGGTTCCAATAACCTATATATTCAGTCTTCCAGTATCTTTAACCAGTCATACCTGCCGCTATTGACCATTGAACTCGACAGACGAAGATTTATGACACAAACGGCTGAGCTCATACCTCCGATTGTAGGTGGAGAACTTGGTAATGCGCACGCTCTTCATCCAGAACCCGCTGCACTTTTTTCGTCTCTGTATGAGGGGGCCCTCATACTGTTGCTTCAACTTATTTTCGTGACTCATAACCCGTACTTGACCGTAGGAAATACCTATATTCAGAGCCTTGTTGCCGTTTATGTAGCGCTAAATCGCACCACGTCACCTTCATCTTTAATTGTGGAGTTTTCTGGACAGTTCTCAGACACATCGATCATCCTAGAAGCCGTGAAGCTAGTCTGTAGTCCCAAGACACATGACACGGACTTCTCTGCAGAAGTAAGGCTAACAACTAATGGCTGGCGTGTCCTGGAGCCTCTATTGGCCCCGCTGGAGCTCGATAGGGTGCACTCTGCGTTTATGGATTCTGAGGCTCTCCGAGAGCTACGCATACTTCCAGTGTTGGTAAGTCTACAGTGTAACGAAGATCTGCTTAGCTGTTTTGCTGGCAGTAAGTATTTTGCTGACTTATTATTTGCCTGCATTGATTTGTATGGTGCAGGATATTTACGGCACTGTTGCTTTTTGCATCTTCTTCGTCTTCTGATTTGCATATCTAAAAGGTGCATAACGACCCGATTCCTTGTCCCAACTGCAAACATCATCCAGATGCTTAGCTACGCTCACGGACGTATAGCATCTAGCGCAGGACGCCTCCTGTTTGACCCGATGGCAAGGACTCTTGTAGAGTATCTTGAGGAAAGCTTCAGGGAGAATAGTATAGAATACTCCTCGATGCTCTATGTCCAGGCTTCTGATTCAGCTACGAAATTCACAGAAAGAGTAACCAAACGAAAATCCCCGCAAGCTATTAAGGTCAAATTGACGCGCACACTAAGAAAGCTTATGGCAGATCACCACATGATACACGCATCTTCCTCGGGAAAGAAGGAGCACCAGAATACCGGGGTAGATGCCGCTATCTGTTGCATTTGCTTGGAGTCCCTGACCATTAATAGATCACTGGTTTATAAAACGCAGCTCTGTGCTTTGTCAGAGCTTGATGTGCAGCTGCTCAACCAATTACAAGCCGTACCATTACAAATCATTAGGAGCAATTTTTTGTACATAGCGTTCCGCAAGCATGCCTGCCAGTTGGGAGAGACAGTCTCCCACTACCCTCCACGTGTTTGGCCAGAACTATCAGTATTTGATCTTAATCCTCACACAGGAAACACCAGCTCACATATTTCCCATCACAGCACAGGCTATACATACTTGCTAGACATTACTGCTGACTCTATTCTAATACCGTACGTTGAGCAGTTAGCAGAGGAGGAGCACGCAGGAATCATCATATCTGTTTTTACAACGTCGAGCACAGAGCTCTTCTCGTTGCTCTCAGCATCTTGTGCGCACATCCAGCACGTGTCGTGTATGCTACGTAACGATGAGTCTGAAGTTGCGGAGTCGCTAGTTTGTCCCGTTTGCTCCTTTCCATACATCACCGGAATACCTCTATTTCACGATATTCTTGTACAGCCGAGCATATTCTGGTCCAGCTCTAACTATAAGATGCATAACTTCATTCTGGTAGAGCTTGTTTTCCCACTATTAATCAGAATATTGCATGTTGCTCATTCAAACCACGGTACCAAGAGATTCTTTCCAAATACAGATGAGTTGAAGGCGGTGTTATCATCTGATCCCTTTCTTTTAGGTATGATTCTTTTTCTTATTCATTTTATAGATTGCAATCTACAATCTCTATTATTTTTACCAAAGTGTCAGGAAATGTGTGCAGAGCCGTCTCTTCCACAGTTGTTTCTTAGAGTAATCTCAGACGTGTCTCGCATATTCGCTGTTCTGCTGTATTTGCTACAATATATTTGGATTTTTGATACAAGGATAGGCAAGAGGCCGTTTGTACAAGCCGTGAACGAGTGCCTAGTGCAACTAGGCGAAAGGGCCGTCTTGTCTATGCGTATCATCTGGGAGATGGCCGTGGACGTCAGCAAGGAGCTTCAGCGGTTGGGAGAGCAAGCAATTACACCCAACATGGAAGACTTGTCGCAGTGCCTTACGTGTACCTTGGAGAGACTTACTGGCAACCTACTAAGTATAGGATCCATTCGTAATTATACAGAGGCAACAGCCATTTCCTACAGTTTGATTTTGGTCTGTCTGGAAGCGGCTATATATGAAGCTCTTTGTCCAGAGCAGTCTTCCAATGCACGTGCGTATTCTCTCAAGCGCAACATACAGAGCTACTTGAACGGAGGCCAGCCCATGGCTTTGAATACGACCTTCAGCACAGAGGCATGCAGCTTCCAGACCCATGTAGTCCGAATTGCGATGAAGAACACTACAAGTACAATATCGACAACAATAAAACCCACAACGTTTAATCTCCTGTGTCCTCTAGCACTAGCAGATACAGCTTTTCAGCGCCTGAAGCTCGCATACTTTAGTCTGGGTCGGAATAAGTTCTTTCTCGATTCAACAGAAGGCAGAGTCTGCATATACTGTGGACTTCCAATAAGTGACGAGCGGGAGGATCTATTTGTTGCTGATAAATTGGTGGAAGATGGGCTCTGTCAGTGCTGGAGCAATGAGTTTTTCGAATCACCGTTCTGTGCTAGCCGCTACGCAAGACTAGAAAAGGAAAGCTATGTTCTAGAACCGTATGAAGATGGGTTTGGATTTGTAGCTCCAGGAGGAGGGTGTTTTATGCGGCTGAATCGCAGGCGCTTATCGATTCAGATATTATCTCTAATTTATGGTGGTCTATTAAAGGACTATTAGAAAGCAGCGAGTAAACAAGCAAGTAGCCAGACAATCTATAAAGTACCAGCAGACACTGCAGAGAGCAGACAAGGGGTTTATTATGAGCAAGCTGTGAAAGGTCTTCTTAAAATTTGAAATTTACCTATGCTCAAGGACCCCACGGGACGTGTCCATTTCTTGCATGAAGATGACGAAGTTTTGTATACTGTGGAAGCAGAAAACTTGCTTGACACATTCTATTCAGTCGGAGAGCTCCAAGATGCCATCAGTTCTCTGAGTTTACGGGACCCCATGGCACAGCTTACTGCGTTATCAGTCATCACCAACTCGCCTTACATCTTTGAGGAGTCTCCTCTCTCTGGTCAAATTCTGGATGAATTCACAGAGATATTTCTTTATTCAAACACGTCCAGTGTTGTACATGGCGCGTGCGACGCTTTAGTCACATGCACGCATAGTATAAGTCCTGTCACATGCATCCAATACCTTCAGATGCTGCTGGAGGCCATTCTTAAGCGTTTAAGTGCAGAAGAGGAGTGCTCTAAAAATGAAGATGCCTGCACAATCATCTTAATGCTAATATCTACGTGCGAGTCCCTCTTTTGTCATGTATGCTCAAACGTCTATTCAGTACTTTCTAACTTTTCTGGGTTGCATGGCCTGGGGAATTTAACTGGGGTTTTCTTTCACAAAGCGCTTAACATATACAATTGCCACTTTCAAGAAATGCAAGTATATCTGTCCAAATCGTCGTCTGTCATCATCGCCAACACTCCCTTCAACTCCGTACCGACAGATAGGTTATGCCTACAGTATTTGATCCTATTGGATTCCACGATGGAGTATGCGGACCTTTGGATGAAAAGAATAGCAGCCCTTCCATATGCATCAGAAGGTGCGCAAGACTACTTCTTGCAGGACACTGTAGCAGAGTCCATTGCGATGGCGATAGCCCCGGGTCAGAATCACATCTGTGCCGATGTAGTAGCAGACATTCTAGTGCAGCCATGTATCATTGCCCAGGTTAATAGTAACAGCTTTAATAGGCATCTCTTGGAGCTATCTCCGCGCTCTATCACTAAGCGCGTCCTGACATCTCGCTATATGGCAAACATATTTCTCCGACTGATATACCGAGACGGTCTCTATAAGCTCCCCAAGTTCCACATTGTGACACTAGCATGTTGTGGCGTTTTAGGCCTCTTTTCCTTGCACTTTTGTGAGGCCCTACATCCCCTAGATTTGCTATCACTTCTGCGCTGCGTAATAGATGAGACCTCTCCTGCAGAATGCTCTTCTGAAACCCCACTATCTAAGCCGCAGCTTCTGTCCTCGTCTTCCCCAGCTATTTCCAAAAAGAGTTCTGCACTGACGAAAAATAAGCAGCCAGTCTTTAACACAAGCACAAAAATAGACTATAAAAGCCTAGAGATAACATCACGTACGACACTCCCTCCATTAAGCACTCAACTGAAGTTAGTGACCAAGCAACCAAAGGCGCGAACTATGTTTGTTGCCGGACAAGAACATAGACAGCAGGTTATAGCATCAACAGAAAATAACTACTTCATCAGAAACCAGACAGACCGTGAACTTAAGCTCGATGGGACTCGTAAGCTATGCGAGAAAATCACCAACCTTATGGCAAATTTAAAGGGTAAGAGTGCCTGTTCTAATGATATCTCTGTTAATAGAAGCAAAGCACAGTCTTCTCAAGCGCAAAATTCAAAAATCAGCAGTCTTGATTATTTGGTAATTGATTTGTTCCTTACAGTATTTGCACGATATAGCAACTTTAACCCTAACACTGCCCAGGCAGTTATAGGAGGGCTTCTTTGTCAATACAGCAATATACAAAAAACACCCCTGACACTCTGCCGAATACTAGGATCGCGCTGCTTCGCGTCTTGCCTGGAGAAAAGAGTAGCTACCATCGTATTGAGGAAAACAGTAGATGCAACTATAGCCATGCTTAGCCGCGGTGTTTTATCTTCGAGCAGCTGCATGCTACAAACAGCCATCACTGTCAAGTTTGCAGGGATCCAACCGCACGCTAAAACAATGGTTGAACTACCAGCACAGTCATCCGATATTCTTCGTCAGATTTTAGCCTTGCAAGTATCACGAAATGCTATCCAGCGATCTGGAGTCTTGTGCATGACCTTATTGAATGAGTTTGCAGAGGAAGGTATAGATCAAACTTTGTTTCTTACTAACAACTACTATCAAACGTATGTATTCAATCCCGCCAAGATATCTGCTAGCTCCTTGGATGGACAGGTCCTTGATTTTCCTGATGAGCTTTTACACTGGCTTCAAGTGGATGGAGCATCATTTGAGGCGTGGATAAACACACAGCAAAATAGGCACATTGTTCTAGCCAAGATGCTGTCTGTTGTTACTACCTCTGAGCACTAAGTTCATCTGGTGAGCTAATGCATAGCATCTCCGTGTTTAAACCGGCTTTACATTGCATTGATTTGAAGGATTAAAAAATGCCGCCTTCAAAACCCTCCTTCTTCTACAACCCACTCTTCCCCACCTTCTACTTTGGGCTGCATCATCCGATGAAGCCATTCAGGATTGCCTTGGTGAATGAGCTTATTTTAGCATACGGCTTGGATGAGCATTTGAACTACTATACACCTAGAGACGCCACTTTTCAGGACATGGCTCTTTACCACACCCCTGATTATATACGCTTTCTGAAAAATATCACGCCTGAGACTCTTTCTAAGTTCCAGGACCTTGCCAAGAGATATAACATTACCGAAGACTGCCCCGTGTTCTCTGGGCTCTACGACTACTGTAGCATGACAGTGGGTGCTTCTGTTAATGCATGTGCTCACTTGAATCATGGGATGTGCGATGTAGCCCTCAACTGGATGGGCGGGTTCCACCATGCAAAGGCTTCTGAAGCCTCTGGGTTTTGTTATGCCAATGATCTTGTCTTAGGGATACTTGAGCTCTTGAAGGTACACGAGCGTGTGCTGTATGTAGATATTGACATCCATGCCGGAGATGGAGTCGAGGAGGCCTTCTATACCACAAATCGGGTTTTGACTCTGTCATTCCACAAGTACGACACAGACTTCTTTCCGGGCACCGGCAATCTGTTTGATAATGGAGCTGACCAAGGGAAAGGGTACGCCATTAATTTTCCGCTGAAAGACGCCATCGATGATGACACATTCATCTACATCTTTGGAAGCGTGGTAAAGGATGTGATGTGTTGCTATGATCCACAAGCAGTTGTCTTGCAGTGTGGAGCAGACTCGCTGGCAGGCGATCGACTAGGGGTCTTCAATGTCACCTTGAAAGGTCACGGGGAGTGTGTTAAGATTCTGTATCAGTATACGCAAGCGAAGGGCATACCGCTTCTCTTAACAGGTGGGGGTGGGTATACAGCGCGTTCTGCCGCCAAGTGTTGGACATATGAGACATCACTCGTCTGTAACCAGGTCCTGTCCGAACAGATACCAGCAAATCAGTTCTACGAGTACTATGGCCCCGATTATTCGCTGCTTGTTCCACGCATCAATCTTCCCAATCAGAACACAAGACAGGACATTGAGCAGAAGCTCACACACATTCGACAAAAGCTCAGAGAAATACAACCCGCAAACGCATGTGGTGGTAGCAGCACGTTGACAAGCGTTATGCCTGCTTCTGTGGAGACTAGTAAGGAGATGCTACAAGGGAAAGATAGAGACTACTATGGAGGGCGGCCACTGGCCGAAGATGAAGATGGGTTGGGTCAGCATGAGAAAGAAGGTGTTAGCGAGGGTACACGAGAACGGGCTCGGCAGAATCGGGATGAGCCAACCGTAGTTGTTATGGGTCAAAATGGTTTTGTTGACGGCGCCTTGCGAAGTGAAGCGGGGTTAGATGAGAACTAGACTTTTTCTCCGCTCTACTATACTTATGGACCTTATGAAGACATGGTTCACATTCATCCTGAAAGTGGGATATGAACCCAACCACATCAACTTAGATTAAATTAATTCATGTCTATGTTTAGAGTTACTCCCAGTCAAGGTCAAACACCAACGCCCATTCCAAGTACCTCGATGTCTGAGGACGGCGTTTGGTGTGTAATCTGTCAAGCAAGCATGCACGAATGTGAATCTATGTCCTCCATACAGACCCCGTCCCATCGGAGTGTGGAGATGGAGAGAATAACAACGAAGGTGTCTAAGAAGAAGCTCCCTCTGGTCATTCAGCTCAAACCACACAAGGAGCCTGATAGGAGCGCTACAATTGTAGATTGCAACAGGGTGCGAGAGACGGCCCATTCGAATCCAGACCCTAATGACGTCGTTGTTCTACCGTGCACCCATACCTTTCATCGGATCTGCCTCATTAGATGGCTACACTATGACAATACTTCATGCCCATTATGCCGCGCAAACATAGATATGGATGGACCAATGGGAGAGCGCAGATGGAAGATAAAGAATGTCGCCATAAGAACAAAGTGTTCCCCAGAGTCAATCCGCCTTGGACTGAGGCCGGACGGATGGTTTAACATACAGCTACAGATTGAGCCACCGCCGCATAAGACCATCAGACATGTAAGGTATATATTTCATCCTGCCTTTAGTCTTAACAAACTCGATATTGACACGCCGCCCTTTGACCTCGTCATGAAGCTAGTCAGCAATTCTGTTGATTTGCTTATAGAGGTGTCGTGCACGGACAACACTATATTTACTATGGTGCACTCATTAGTCAAGGAGCTGTGTTGCCGTGTCTACTTCGATGGAATATTCAATGGGGTTGATAGCTCATCCATAAATGGGCTAGAGTATTTCGAAAGCTTGCTTGAGAATTACCATCGCGACAAAGATTACTACGGGGCAGCTATGGACCCTCCCCCGCGATTTACAAAGCGAACTAGAGAGTCGGGGAACGCTATTTCGCGCTTTTTCCATAACATATTCAATTGATAGCGGAACAGTCAGCCATTACATAGAGCTGCTTTACAACTGAGGCTAGATCTGTCCAGGGCTGGATTGACACAGGTAAATTATGCACACTATGATGATTTGAATGCTGTTCAATTGGTAGCCACATAATGTCAGATGCGTACAAGCAGACAGGCCTGTCAATTGGAGCCTCCTTGTCCTCCTGATCCTTATCAGAGGACAATTCTGGAATATTCTTTGTGTATCGCTGTGAAAAGTGAGTGAAAATCCCCACGTCTGCTCCACATTTTCGTATTTGTTCGGCTGCTTGGCCTATTGTACTGTGTCCCTTTAGTGCAGCAAGATCCTGCTCAGAATCAGCAAAAGTAGCTTCATGAACAATTATTAGGAACCTAGTGTTAGCCTCTCTAAGCATTTGCGCCCCAAAAACGAAGGCCGGAGAGGGTCTGGTATCTCCGCTAATACCGATACCGATCTGCAAGGAGTTGTCCCTCAAGAATATGGAGATAGAGCCGGGGATATGATCAGATGGCACACAGAGAAACTGAATGTCGCGTACAGCTGTCAGGTAGTAAGAAGTAGATTGACACCCATCCAAGAACTCCGGAAGGGAGGTAAGTCTTCCTAAATAGTTGGTTGCCTCTCTAGGTAATATTTGCAGATACATATTTGCTAGTTGTTGATAAGATTTTTCAAGGGTCTTAAGACTGTGATCCAAAAAGGACAGTTCTGTTGATCCCGCCAATATAATCAAAGGATGTAGTTTTTCTGTGTCACCTTCAGTTGTGAGGCGCATGACTTCGAGCAAATACCGGTGAACCAGCGAGGATAATCCAAGATAATGATCAGCATGACTATGTGTAATGCCAATAAAAGACAAGCTAACAACCAAGTCTGAAACCGATATGCCCCTGGCCGCCCATTCCAATAGTTGCAGGGTCCCCTCTCCAGGATCAATGCATACTGTATGTCGACTAGATGTGACAACCAGGTAACCAGACACGTTGCGATATTTGGAGGGAACCGAAGCACCGGTCCCTAAGAGTAATAGCCCTGGAACATCTAGACTGTGAACGCACGCTAGGGGAGCTAAGCTGGGATCGGTCTCTGTAAGCAAACCAGAGTATTGGGGATAGATTTCCAGGCTAGATATAAGGTCTTGCAAAGTAGAAAGCCGAATCGGAGCAAATCGCTCTAGAGCAGTGCTGAGAAAAAACCTTGTCAGACTGGGAGTTTCTGAGGCCAAACACGATTCGAGAGGAGGTATAAGTGCATGAGGAACAAGTACATTCCAAATTCTGCGCAAACCAACAAAATCTGCATATGCCGTGAGAACACCTGGATCATTTGGAGATTTAAGGGTGTAGCTGTCGGCACAGTATACAATATCTAACGTATTCCGCTTCAACACTTTCGCTGATAACAGAGGCCTGTACCGCTCAGATGCACAAATAAGAAACGACCCTTCCTTTTGAACTAGTTCTAACACGGCTGAGAGTATTTGCTCTGTTTTCTCGGGATAGTATGTATCCATTAGAATGATAACGCTACGGGTAGTCGCCAGCACAGAGACATCATCGGGAATAATGGGGACACCTTCATGAACAACCGTGCTTCCAGCTGCCAGCTCCTTGCATTGAAGACCGGTCAATCTTAGCTCCTTAATTTTCTTCTTGTCCAACTTACGCTTCGTCACAACATGCTCTATGGAGAATAAGAGTGGCATTTCTGAATCCAGGATTATGGCGCGTATCGCATACAAAGCAGTGGAATAGTCCTGGTATGTCTTACTAAACAGTACAGTGCGTCCATCCCAATATGGTGTATGTGCAAAATTGTTGAGTGTTTCTAGAAGATCAAGAACACTGGGGTCGCTCGTCAGTAGATCAGTAGTCACCGGAGGGCCGTTATTGCATAAGGTCTGGAGAAGCCCCGAGAGGCCTTCTAAGAAATACGGGTGTGCATTGGTCAGGAGCACTGTGGATATATCTCCTACCTTTAGCTTATTTGAGTTCAGGATTCGCTGCGTCCCGCCTGGAACATTGACCAGCACTGCATTACTACTGTTCAGGGCACGGATAAGGAGGGATAGGGGGGCAACAGAAAGGATGTAGACATCCATACCCCTGGCGATAAATTGAAAATGACTATTCAGCAGTATTACACAGTCGTATTTGACAAGAAGATTCTCGAGCAGCACAGAGACGCGTTACTAAATCCAAATCATTTCGAGCACATAGAAATGCCGACCCTTACGATCCCCAACTTCGACCGAATAAAGAATGCATCGCCAAGTGACGAGGACGAACAGCAGTCGAAGCCCAATAAGCGCTACAAGCATTGGTCTTTTGTAGACAACCTCCAGCTACTTATTCAGTTCATAATCTTGGAGTCCTTGGACTTTTCTAAGGCACAAGAGTTGTTTCAGCAGCGAGACATACACAGTTGTCGCGTAAAGTGGACAAATGATCTGATACGCTTCAATTCTAAGGGCGTGAACTACAGCTGGAAAACCTTCATGGTAGCTGTGGTCCTGGACTTTCACTCCCTAGCCGCTATAAGGAACCACCCAGCTGTAAAGACGTGCTTTTCAGAAGTAAAAGAGAGGATTCTGACTACAATTTACTCGGTCGACTACCCTTGCTTTATGACTTCCACGGACTACAGAAGGCAAATCGCCAAGGCCATTCTCTCTATCTACAAGCAGTGTGTCTCATTAGAGGACCTTGAAAAGTCTCCGCCAGACGAACCTAAGGGGCTACCGACCCCGTCCTTTTACTCCAAAATGAAGACAAATTCCTTCTCCATACTTCAAGAGACACGAGAAAATACAAAGGCCTATGAACAACTTGTCCGAGAAATCAAGCGAAAAGCGTCGAAGCTTGTTATTGAATGAGTAAACTATAATACTTAGACATTAATAGGTTGTAAAATAAAAAAGCAGTTTGGCTCTGGTTATTGGGTTTTGGAAGATGCCCTGTTCCTCTATCACCCTGCTTTTTGGTCTCTTTATACTTTATTGTTCGCAAACCCCTGATGCTAAAGATAGCAATCTGTCATCAAGTCCGCCACTAAGCCTAAATGTGTCAATTTCATGTAGAGGAAAAGAAATTGAGCACTGTGTGACATGTACTAAGACTGGATCTCTGTGCAAAACATGTGATAATGGATATGGGCCTAAGTACCCAGATCTTTCTGCATGCTATGATTGTACAAAGGATCTTGGCAAGACAAACACCACGGGATACAATTGTGCAGATATCATGTGCAACATTCTAATGACGAATTGCCAAGAGTGCACAGAAGATGGCAGCGGCTGTAAGACATGTGCTCTTGGAAGCCACCGAGTAGGGGATCGATGCGTTGCGTGCGAAGACGATAGAATGGGAAAGAACTGTGCAGATAGGTTGTGTGCTAGTACTGTAATCCCCTATTGCTCAAAATGTAAGGGCATACAAGCTTCCTGTGAGACTTGCGATGAGGACTATCAGTTGACCGACGAAGGTAGGTGTGAGCCGTGTCCTGAGGGAACCAGTGGCAACAACTGCCGCCAAAAGCAGTGTAACGGCTTTGCTATTTATGACTGTAAGGTCTGCGGCCCTGACAATAGTATGATGTGTAGGGAGTGCAACGATGACTACAAGCTAGATGTCTATGAACAGACAATGATTGACGGTGTCTTGGTGAGCTTGGGGAAATGCGTGGCATGTCCAGATGGGCGTTTAGGGCCTGAGTGCTCCCTTCTGAAGTGCGGACTCAAGAAATTGGAGCACTGCACGTCTTGTGGGACGACGGGAAAGTGCGGCGTTTGCTTTGATGGGTACGCACCAAACACTAGCGGGATTTGTACACCTTGCGAATCTGGACTAAGTGGCGTGAACTGTGTTGTTCGGCAATGTGGGTTTAACCTATTCGAGGGCTGTGCCAGCTGTGACCAGATTGATCCCAATGCATGCGGTTCTTGCAGCAGTGGGCGCTTTAAGAGTTACACGCTTGATAATATCTTCTATGAATCATGTGTTGAATGCCCTTTAGGTTGTGCCAGTTGTGAGTCCTTGAGTAAGTGTACTTCTTGTTTATCGGGATATAGCGGTGATATGTGTACCACGTACAAATGTCTTGGCGTGTCTTTGGAAAACTGTATTCAATGTCCTCCTCTTTCCAACAAGTGTTCTAAGTGCAGGGACATAGCAACATTGGTCAATGGGCAGTGCGTTATCAAGGGTTGTGGCATAGCACATTGTGTAGAATGCACGAATGATGGTACACCCCAGTGCACAACATGTGACGAAGGGTACTACCTTAACCCAAGCCCGTCGGGGGAGCAGGATACATGCATCTCCTGTGCTCATATACCTGGCTGCCAGGTTTGCGATTCGACAGGTGTCTGTCTGATCTGCGCTTCTAATGCGTCTCCTGGCCCCGAGGGTGGACCACAGTGCATTTTCTGTGAGAGCATAACACTTGGATGTGCTAAGTGCGTCGGAGATACCAGAACATGCACGGATTGTAAGTCAGGGATGTTCCTGTTTAATGGAGAGTGTCTCTCTTGCCAAGACCGCTGTTTGAAGTGTCTTTCTGATGGTCGATGTTTGGGCTGCGAGACTGGGTACTATGTTTCTGAGACACACACTTGCGCAAAGTGCATGGATAACTGTGCTATTTGCAGCTCCGCCACTTCCTGTGGCACATGTGCTCCAGGATACTTCTTATCAACGAGCAACGGGGTATCCAGCTGCCTTACGTGTATCGAAAATTGCGCTGAATGTAAGCAAACAGGCACTGCGTCTTTTGAGTGTACTAACTGTGCACCAGGTTACTATCTCGCTGGAACACAATGTGTTAAATGCCTGGCCAACTGTGAGTTATGTGAAAGGGAATATCATTGCTCCGTGTGTGCACAAGGATTCTATCTGACCCTCGACACAACGAGCTCGCCAATCACAATGATCTGCCAGCAGTGCGATCCCAACTGTGAGATTTGCAGCCTGGAAAAAAAGGATGGTAAGTCTATATGCGAGAAAGCAGCAAAAGGGTTTTATATCACAGAATCTAAAACAATAGAGCAGTGCATGGAGAACTGTTTGAGTTGCGACAATGGGACTCAATGCAACCTGGCGATGGATGGATACTACTACAATTCCGAGGATGCATCCATTAATCCGTGCTCGGAAGGGTGTCGTCTTTGTATCGAGAAGAGAGGCTCCTCCAGCGGGTCCACATGTTATGAGTGTGTGGCTGGATACCGGTTGTCCTTATTCAATGGCGTCAACATATGCGTTTTCCCAAAGAGCAACAGCCAGACAAATACAGGCCTCATAGTAGGAGTTATTGTCTTCATTATTGTACTCATTCTCATCGTTGTTACAGTAGTGCTTCTTATTCGTCTTCGTAAGAGGATGGACCGGGAAGATGCAATATTCTGTGAACAAAATACCACGCTCATCCCAGACGGCCAGGGGCTGGAGTATCAAGACTCGGAGGAGCCGTGATCTGACTAACTTTTAGTAAACTTATGACTTTATTCGGCCATTCTATGTGCATGCAGGTCTGTGATAAAAATGCTATTTAATCATCAAAATGACACGTACAGATTACATGATAGGGGCACAGCGATAAGCATCGATGTTCTAGAGGGTTCTTCATGGGTTGAAATTATGTATGAATGTATTCCGGCGCATCAGGGAGAGAGGCTCTTCGTGGTGAGCACTAAAGACCTAGTGCTTATAATCAGTGCAAGGCTCACTGTTTCTCTGATGATACAGCCAAGAGTGTGCGTCACAGAGCTAAGGGAGATCATGAAGCCTCTGGGACTATGCAATTTAGTGGATGTCGAAGGTGTTAGTCAATATCTCATCTTTCTTTTCAGGAAAGACTGCAATGAGCTGCGACTGGTACAAACAGCATATAGACTTATAGAGGGTCAGGATGTTGCGATGCAATTGGTGGATGTCTGTTCTATGCAGGAGCCGACTACTGACCCTGGTAAACAACAAAGACCTTTCTTCATCAAGCTCCAAGTTCTGCCACCTACCCCGCCAAATTTTATAAGCAACAAAAGCCCGCCCCCTCCGCCTCCCCCAAGGGGCCATTCTGGACGTTTTAAATGCGTCGCTTCCATTCACAAGGCAGACATACAAGACCCTCCAACCTCTCTCAAGCATGATGCTGCAATGGTTATTTACTTCCTTACGGACCATCCTATCTGTGATGGAGCATCCGTACCGGCCTTTCAGGCCAACCTTCATAAGATCAATCTAGGTCCAAGTGGAATGGTGATGAGTGCTCAAAGCACACACCTGCATGGCCTACCCATTCGCAACTCTGTCGCCATCACAGAGAATTCCATAGTGCTTATTGCCCAGGAAGCGAGCAACTGCCGCAAGTCTGAGTATCTCCACTACTCACTGCAGCATGACACGTTAACAGAGCATCCTGCTCCGTTCTTCAACAGCGTCGACGTGCAAGGCTCTCTATTGTTCTTATCAGGAGTTTTCCTCTTGTGCCCCTGGTCTGAACCAGGTGGAACTACTGTAATCGACTTCACTAAGGAACTACTGGGTCTACAGATACGAGACTCGTCGATAAAGTATATTTACCCCAAGGATGAGACCGGGAGACACAGTCTATTCGCGTTGCAATCCACCAGCCAAGAAGAGAAAAAAGAAAGTTTCAATACAACCGAAGAGGAACATCCGGTGAAATTATCAAGCAACACCAATGGTGATGACATTGCAGACCTACTCCTCAGTCCTTATTATTCGCCGACAACTGACGCAAAGAACCCGTCACTGCGGGCATACCTATTGAATACATATGGCGCTAACAGCATCCTGCCACCCTTTTCTTCAGAGCTCTCTTTTGCTCATTCAGTCTCAGGAGCAATCAAGGAGAAAGGGGAAGAGAGTGTTATGAGAGCATTATTAGATATTCCACTGGAGACGCTCCTACGTCAACTAGTTGAGAAATACACATCCGATTTAGAACATCGCGATAATTCACTTGGTATTGCAGAGGATACTAACTACAAGGAGGTGCGTCTGGAGGAGGTACAGCTCGAGGTACAAGCCTTGGCTAAGCATACAAGGGATGTTATGGCCCACAACCAAGCACGCATCCAGAGTCTCCAGACAGGGGCCGACAACCCTTATATCGCCCTACACGACCTCATGCTTTCGCTCTCAAACGATACGTACGTTTGGATGCAGAAGCAGATGTTCTACTTTCTTCTGTACTTTCTACCCGCAACTCTACTTCCAGAAAAGGAGATAGTCATTTACAACTATCGCAAGCACCGTCAATTAGGAAGTAACAAGGACTCAGATGAACTTAGTATCCTCTCGATGCAACTTGGGGCCTATTTTATCTTAAATAAGTGGGGAAACGAAGTTCAATGCGCGCTGGTCCATATTGCAAGCGTAATCGCAAGCTCTAAGACTAATGAGCTGGAAGAACGTGATCCAAACTTCCTGTCTAGCCTACACTTCGTGCTGGCAATGCTGAGCAATTTTAATAACAGTACAGATTGCTGTGGAAGGACAAAGCTGACAGCTCCATTAGAACGCGGCGAAAGTCCACCGTCTCTTGTTCAATCAGTTTGTAGTGCTGCTAACAATAATCTGGAAGCAATACCCTCAAGATTCCCGAGCGACGCCTCGTATATGCAACTCTTTGTGTACGTGACACTGTTACTGGGTCTTTTCAAAAAAACCATTGTCGCAGAAAGCCGTTGCTATAGTGTCCAGGGAGACCAGATCAGAACAGCATCTCGACTCGAGCAGGGAGTGACATACAATCTGGTCTTTCCGGCATACGCATCTGCAGATAGCAACAAACTCTTCACAGAGGCCGCCTGGATCCCTTTTATTACACAGACGGAGTTTTCCCTACCTTCTCTGCGGTGATCATCCGAACAGTCAAACGTTTTTTTAGTGTTACTGGGTGTCAGACTGTATTGTTCTGAATGCGATTTCATTTTTTGTTTTTTTGGTCCACGCTTTTCCTCCAATTTTAAAATGAAGCTCTTTCTCCTCGCCGCTGCAGCTTTCTCTGCGCCCGCCCTGACGGTCTCCGAGCTTAACCACATCAAGTCCCTGAATCCCAGGTGGAAGGCGGGCATCCCGAAGCGCTTCGAGGGGCTCACGAAGGACGAGATCTCGAGTCTCCTTATGCCTGTTTCCTTCCTTAAGAACGCAAAGGGCGCCGCACCCCGTGGCACTTTTACCGATAAGGACGACGTGCCTGAGTCTTTTGACTTCCGCGAGGAGTATCCTCACTGCATCCCCGAGGTTGTCGACCAGGGCGGGTGCGGCTCCTGCTGGGCCTTCTCCTCTGTTGCCACCTTTGGTGATCGCCGCTGCGTCGCTGGGCTCGACAAGAAGCCTGTCAAGTACTCCCCACAGTACGTGGTCTCCTGTGATCATGGCGACATGGCTTGCAATGGGGGCTGGCTCCCGAATGTCTGGAAGTTCCTTACCAAGACTGGAACGACCACCGACGAGTGCGTCCCCTACAAGAGCGGGTCGACAACTCTCCGTGGCACCTGCCCGACGAAGTGCGCCGATGGATCGAGCAAGGTTCACTTGGCCACCGCCACGTCTTACAAGGATTACGGGCTTGACATACCCGCCATGATGAAGGCCCTGTCCACGAGCGGCCCTCTCCAGGTCGCCTTCTTGGTCTACTCCGACTTCATGTACTACGAGAGCGGCGTCTACCAGCACACCTACGGATACATGGAGGGTGGCCACGCAGTCGAGATGGTGGGCTACGGCACAGACGACGACGGCGTTGACTACTGGATCATCCGCAACTCCTGGGGTCCTGACTGGGGCGAGGACGGCTACTTCCGCATGATCCGCGGCATAAACGACTGTAGCATCGAGGAGCAGGCCTATGCGGGCTTCTTCGATGAGTAAGCAATGAATACTCTTGTAAACGGAAGATCTCAGACAACGTTCACATGATATGTGATGACGTGGGTCTTCACGGCACCCCGTCCCACGGCGTAGACAAGCCTGTAGATGACCCGGCTTCCCTCACAAAGCGCCTCAGCAAGAACCAGTGCTGATCCCACGTCCTCAGGAAGAAGGCCACCTTCCGCCTTGATATAAGTGTCTGTTGCTCCTGCCACATGCTTGCACAGAATGCAGTACTCTTTCGCGCCAAAAAGCAGAAGAATTTGAATGTCGCGCACTTTAGTCAAGACAATATGGACGTATGCCTCTTCAAGTTCAATGCCGTCGATGATGGAGCAATTAAGAAGGTTGACCGTGGCGAGAATTAGCTTGGGTGGAGTGTTGTCGGAAGAGCCATGCTCAAGATAGGAGACTAGCGCCAACGCCTGGAAGTTGGTGAATAGTGCCATATCATGAATAGTGGCAGTTTTCAATGATAACGATGCATCTGTCAGGCCAAACTTAATGTTGCGATTTTGAACTGCTGGAACCACGATACCATCTTTGCAGAACACAGAGTACATAGATTTGCTAAACAAAACCCCTAAGTCATTAATGGTATCTAATCCACCTATCAGCTTCTCCGAGTCGAAGTTTGTGGAAATAGGTGCTGAAACAGTTGCAACCTCGTCGCCGTCCTTATGTAACGTGACACCTATGATATAGTTTGACTTGACAAGGAGATAGAAAGTGTTTTTAGACGTTTGGATAAACGAAGTAACATTCGTGTATTCAAGCACTAATCTGAGGTCATACATACGCCTAGTCTGATGATCCTTCCGTCCCCGGCTCTTTAAGCGACCTCGTCGTGCCAATCTTGGTGGAACATCAGAGCTCCCATCGAGAGAGGTTCCGCTGTCGCTTTCATCTGTTGCACCATACTCCTCGAAGGTATCTATAGACACCATTGTCCCGTCCACTGTGGTAGTGCTTGATGGATTGTTATTCTGCACGATGGAGAACACAAGGATAGAGGAGGGGTACAAGTAAAGAAGGATGTACTTAGAGAGAAAAATGCAGTATCTTAGAAGTCTGCTGTCAAAGAACCGCTCGCTGGCCGCATAACTTGTCTTCCAATCTTTTGCTATGTATGTTTGCCAAAAGAGGGTGTCCTTTAAAACGGGCAGTAAGTCCTCAGCAAGACTTCCTGAAATCTGTGTCTTATGCAACACACTAATTGGTGTAGCATTCAGTGCCAACCGCGGAGAGTAGAAGATATGGTTGAGAAGCCCGTTTAGGAAACATACAAACGGGTTCTTGAGGAAGGTTATCAGGGTTGATGGGATTAGCGCCCCACCACCGGAGTCCTGCGCTGCTCTCATATGATGGATGCGCGATTCTTTCGTAGGAACCGTCTTGTACCTACTGATAATATAGTAAATCTCTAATAGAATGAGCTTCTTAGCTATCAGTAATCTTTCCACAAAGGTGGTGCCTGCGTGCTCAAGTATTTCCAGATAGGAGACCTCATCCGTGGTGAGTGCATTGCGCTGGATCTCTTTAAAGATGGCATGGTAGGCAGGAAGGATATCCTTGTACGGGCAGTTACTTGTCTTCTCCATAAGTTGATTGAGGTGAATCTGCAATCCATACTTGCTCTGCATGGTGTTTCTAAAAAGAAGCATGCTCCCATTGTTAATTGTGTATTCATGTAGTGCAATTAAAATGTAAAAAAGATTGGAGATCCGAACGTCCGAAATCGAATTCTGAGCATGCGTTGCAAGGAAGCAATCAAAGTTCATCGGCTCTACACGTTTAGTTGCTGACAAGCCATGTCGCACAAGATGTGACAAGCTATTGCTCCCGTGAGTAAGGAAAACAGAGAGCATTTCAAAGCCCATAGTCGAGGCCTCTTTACGCGACAATGAGATAGAATGGGCTGTTGCAGCCAGTGCAGAATTAAAGGCTGCTGGCACATACCTTGTGTAGCCGCCCGGGGTCAGTGTTAGATATGAATAGAATTCTAGTAGGGTATCATATTGTTCAATCATTAATGTGTTATTCTTTGTTACAATTACAAACCCAAGACTGCGGCGTAAAACAGGATGCTTTGCAAAAGGTGTACGCGCAGTTCTATCATAGTCATCTTCTCCTGGAGTATCGTACGGACCATTCATAGCATCTGAAAGCATGGTCGTATGCATCTCCATATCCGAGATCGTTATCACACGCTTCTCTCTGTGCTTTGGCTGTTTAAGCAGCTCTCTATCCGAGCTAGCCGAGGTGGGGTTTTCACGACGCTTAAATAACAACTGCTGGATAATAGACGTGCTATCTCTATCCGATGTCGCCATAGATTGATATTCAGACTCGCTTTGCAACACGCGCGCCTCAGAGTGCACTGAATTCAAGAGCTGCTTAGACGCCTCGTCCCCTGTTGAAAGGGTTGAAATCAAGTTAAGTAAGGAGTCGGTCATATCGTGTATCTCCTTAGACGTAGCTGCTGTAATAGTGGTGTTGACGACAGGAAGAATAGTTGCTTCAAACGAGTTTAGAATCTGAGTAGTATGATCTATGATACGAGGAGACTGTGTGAAACCAAAGATAGTTTTGAAATACGCATGGACAATTCTGCACAGGTGCTGAATCTCTTCTGGTGTCTGCAGCCGGCAGCGGCGATTCTTCAAATGGACCCTAGTTTTATCATGACTCTTTTCCTTGATCATAACCTCTTCCTCACTGTCTGCTTCTATAGGCTCATGACAGCTTTCGTCATCGCTATAGCTATAGCTACTGTTATTGCTGTCACTCTCGTCGTTGTCATTATCAAGCTCGATATTGTCATCAATATAGCCGTCAGGCACACTTGCCGCACAGAGGCGACGGCGTCTGATAACTCTTTCCTCTTTTAGGTGGGCATTTTCTATGTCAAATCTGCTTGGGCGTCGCTTCAATTGAGTGAACAAAATATGCTCTGCTACCTCAGACTGATATTTCTCCCACATGAGGTTAGCAGCTCTCTTCCCATCTCCAGTGAAGAATCCCAAGCAAAGGTAAAACACAAACGTAGATAGTATGCGTCTGAAGCGGTCAGATTGACTGTCTGAAGACTCATCCTTCCCGGTGGCTGCTATCTCTTTTTCTGCTGCAATGTCGCATTGCTCTCTTAGCTTCTTCATTCGAGATGTGTAGCTGCTGCCAAGATATCGGCTAGGGTTTAGAAAATAAAGAAACGCATTGTAGAGCAGAGACGTTGAAAGTGTGTTAGAGTGTAAGTGGATCAGTGACACGAAAGAGAGCTCAAACGCGTTAAAGAGCTGCCTCTGAGAGACCTTGACATCTGAAAGTAGGAGGAACGATCCTAGACCCTCCACTGCAGCAAATGTGCGCCTGCTTAGAGCAAGAATATACATGGACAGATTAAGAATTCGCAACTTCTCAATGGGCCCAAACATGTTACATGAGTAAAGTCGATATAGTGCGTTCAAGATGCTCCGGATCTCGTTTGTCATTTTGTAATGGACGCAAAGGAATATGAAGTTGTGAAGTACATGCAGTACCACAGAGATAGCCTCGTGCATATCCGCTGGTGTACCATTTTCTAGAGTTGTGTGCTGCGTAAACGAGATGATCGCAGCAACAACATCTGTAATAACTGCAGCAAGAAATTCGCTGCTGTCTTCGTATTGACTTAGAACAAAGTAATAGTAGATTATATCGTATGCTGCCATACAGTGAGAGGTAAAATCAGTGATGTTTTTGTGAATTCTGCTTGATGACATCTTGTACGACAACCTTGATATCTCAGACTTTTCCAGATTGATAACTGTATGCTTTTGCGGAGATAGGCTCCCAGTGTCCTCTGTATCTTCTGTGACAACATACTCCTTGATTGTGGAGTTAAAAAGAACTCTTTCCATCGATGTAAGATGATCAGGTGTGATGACGAATGTCGAAGATAGTTGGGTCAGTTTAACAAGTGAATCAGACATGGTGTCTCGCAGATACCTGAAAACTGCCAGCCCAAGATCTATGTTGGCCATGTAGCGCTTATCAACAAGAACAGTAACCATGTGTTCAAAATCGGCCGCCAAGACGAACCATGCTGCTGCCATATAATAATCGCACTTCGTCAGTAATACAAATGCGTTTTTCCTGGCGACCTCAAACGATCTCGCGCTGTCTTCTCCGTTGTACGTGTGGGATTTAAGGAAAGTGGCTACTTTGGTATTCTGTGCACGCAGATAAAGGTTTGCAAGTACAACAAGTCGATTGGTTATTACATAGTAGAAGGTGACCACTGAATTCGGCACTTTTGATAAGCGGTACTCTGTGTCACCAATGGCGATAAAGAGTCCCCTAAGATAGACAGACGGGAGAACTCTGAGCAGGCCTGTTTTGAAAGCATGTGCTTCCGGTAAGAAAATACGAGGCACAGACCCAGAGTGGGCAGCCAGCAATGTATAATCAACAGCGACATGATCAGCAGAAAGGTAGGTTTCCAACCAATTGGGCAGATCATACGCCAGATCCTGAGATATACTATCTGAGCCTTTTGGCCCAAGCTGCTTTGTTAAGCAGAGAACGCCGGTGACTAGGTAAGGGAGAAGTCTATCTCTTGGAAGATCCTTAGACATCAATAATTTTGTTACGATGTAATTTGTAAGATGAGAGTCATAGTCATAATGTTGAGAAGTAGATAAGAGTAAAATAGAGGTGAACTCACTTATCGAAACAGAAACATCGTAAAGGTTGAAGAAGGCGTACTTCATGATAGTATCTGGTTCCAGCTTGTCCCGGAGAGTAATGTTGAAGAGGTAGTGGCTGGATGTCAGCACATTTGTAATAAAGCGCCTAAAAAGCGTTGTGTGCAGGTGAGCAGTGTATGTTCTGAGAATGCTTGGCGCAGAGGAAAGGAAGCATGTGGCAATTGAAAGAAATGGCAAAAAGAAGCGCTCTACATGTATCTTGTGGCGCTGCAGTGGGGCACGCAGCTCATATGGGGTAATAAAAGATAATCGCAAGCAGTCATTTGGAAGAACATAGAACAAACGATGAGGAATTAAATTTGATCTGCGCAATAGACAGCGAAATTGTGTCACCCCGCTAGAAAAGAAACTCGTTTGAGGGTCATCAGACGGATCACTTGTAACCTTCTCCGTCGAAGGAAGAGCATCGTATTCTAAGTCTTGGAAACCTGTGGAGTAAAGATATCTTCCAGACATAGTAAACACAATGGTCAGCAAGTTAAAGTCTCGAATCATGAATGTGCTCCGAGTGTGCTGATCCAAATGGGTATCTATGTTCGGGCACGGGAAGCCAGGAAGAGGCTCCGGGTTCTTTAAGCCAGAGGATGTTTTCACAGACGCGTCGGAAAGATCGGACGGTATAGTAAGGAGAGACTCAGTGGAGTGGTCTGACCCTATGGTCGTGATAGAGGATGTTCTAGTGATCGATGCTGTGGAAGCTATTCGTGCAAGACTATCCACCTTGAGCGTGTCACCGGTCATTTGAACTCTGTTGTCGGCAGCATACTCAGTGCAGAAAGCAATGTATAGCTGCCCATACCTCTCAAAGCTAGTAAATAGTGCGTGCTTTAGAGACGCTTCAGAAGAGTCACGAGATGTGTGTGGAAGGACTAAGTACTTGAAGGAAGACAAATAGTTCCCGTCTTTTTCAGAAAATATAGTTATCTTAATTAGTTCTCCATCTAATTTGTCGGTCTTGTTTCCATAAGGCATAGCAGCTCCTGCAATCCCTTGTATCATCATCAGATTCTTTCCAAAGCCAACCAGGCGCAAGAATGTAGCAGCCAGCCCGACACTATATTTAGACACATACTTATAGCTTACAGCCTCAAACAGTCCTCCATGTTCCTGCGCCTCTAAGCCATCCGCCGGAAGGGATGCACAATTCTCAGAAAGCTCTAAGTTGTAAATATTAAAGACATCGCGCTCGTTATTTGCATACGAATAGATGAAGAGGGTGAGATCCCTACCGGACACAAACTTGATTTTCTCGTTAAACATCATAAGGAAGTACACCTTTGTGTTATCGTGAATGTATAGGAGATTCTCCGATTTATCCGATATAAAGGAGACCAGATGTACCCCTGCAATTGTGTTATTGATAATCGTTTGCTCAGTAAGTGCAAACTCATTGCAGTCGGGGGCTCGAGGCACAGACAAGTAGATCTGCTTCATCACCAGGCGGATGTTTGCAGATTCGCAGTTAACCTGGAAAGCATAGAAAAAACGGAATGCGTCTGTATCGGTATATCGGGCCATGAAGCTCATAGAGAAAAAGAAAGAATTGTTGATAGCTCGCAATGGAGAGATGGTGAAGTTATCTAAGTATGTCTTAGTATGACACAACGACGGACCGCCTAGTTGCTGAGGCTTCATTTCCGTTTCCGTGGCAAGAGGAAACCTGTACGTACACAGCTCATCCAAATTGATTCTTCCAACTGTCTTGCACAGTCTAAACATAGATGCAGAAGTCATCTCATTTTTTGTGTACCGTTTCCAGTCGCTCATTGGCACCTGAGAGAGTGTGTAGATATTAATTGAGAAGAAAGAGAAACACCCTGTTGTGTCATGAACCAGAGTTCCGATGAGAAACACAGGAGTCTGACTACTACCCGAGATATTCATGATATAGTGCTTAATAAAAGTGGTACTGTTAGTAGAGAGATGAGATGCAGTAGAGATCTCTTTTTGCCACTTGTGAGTCAACAAGGTAGACGGAAGAGGAGGGTAAGCAGACTGAAGTTGCTGAGAAAACTTTTGTGATAAAGGAGCAATATCTATGGGCCTTTTTAACAATGTAGGAGCATGCTTGTAACCCGGTCTGTGAGTGTCGATTTCGGAAAGGGTAGAGTCAGAAAGTATACTACAATTGAGACAAACATACTCTCCAGAAGTGGATAGTGTTGCAACCCTCTTAAACATCATTGGCGTCTGTCGCCTGCTTAGTATGTGAAGATTTATAGGAGTCTTGGTCCGTAAAAGCGCATTTCCTACACATGCGTACAGGTACTCGTTAGCATCCATGGATGTAATGTGTTCTGGATTCGGTATGTTCAGCATGCATGAGGCAGTCGAAGGAAGCACAAAGCGGTACACACCGCCAGTATCCACACGGTGCGAAAGTCGCATGTTTGCGTAAATGATACAAGACGGAGAAAACTGGATGCAAATGTGCTCTTCTCGAAGGTACAAAAGAATCTTAGTATGCTCTGGAAAAAGGTGGGACACAGTCAATCCCGGACAATTTGACATTATGGAGCTAATATCAATACGCATCAGCGGGACAAGTGTGGCAACATCCTTAATCGTCGACAGACGGAAAAGGATAGAATGAAGGCCTGGCTCTTCACTACTGATATAGACGGCAAAGACTTGAGGCACATCAAATCTTCCTATTCTGTGCAGCGCCAAGATGCAAGAGTTTGTAAGCTGCACATTGTTAACAACCCTGTTGCCCACAAGGATGTCTATTGTGTCATCATGAAATATAAACTGGGATGTGGCTAAGGATGCCATGGTTGAAATCTTAAACTCTTAAGTATTCCCCGTGGTACGCTGGCTGATGCTTGCGGTCTCTTTGTTGGTGACTCCCTCAAAGTCCGGGGCAACCAAGCTGCAAAGAACGCCACAAGACGCGATATTTTTAATTTATAAAAAGTGAGAGATGCCTCCGCCAATAGGAAGTGTCATTTCGGGCTTCACCGTCGTTCGCACGGTTGAACAGATACCAGAGATAGATTGCTCCTTGATCGAACTAGAGCACAAGCTTACTGGTTTTCGAGCGATCAAATTGACCCCGCTTCAGGCAAGTTACCCGGAATTCAGTGCTTCGATTGGCTTTTGCACTCCTCCAACCTCTGATACAGGCCTTCCGCACATTCTCAGCCGTTCTGTTCTTTGTGGTTCCGACCGTTATCCTCTTCCAGATCCATTTGGCCAGCTGTTACAAGGATCTCTTAAAACGTACCTTAACGCTGGAACCTACGACACATTTACTCTTTATCCCTTTGCGTCGCGTTGTGAAAAGGACTATCTGAATATAATGGCCATCTATCTCGACGCGGTGTTCTGTCCTGCACTCCTTCACGACAAGCGAGTCTTTCACCAGGAAGCGTGGTCCATGCACCTTATGAGCAATACGTCAGAGCTGGAGCTGCGAGGCGCCATCCTTAATGAGCTAACAGTGGCCTTCTCAGAGCCCATCCACATCGCTGTGCACGCTCTTAAGCAGGCTCTATTCGATGGAGGCAGTCTCATGTATACATCTATTGGACACCCTGATCACATCGTCACCTTAGAGCCGGATGATCTTGTCGAGTACCACAGCACTCACTATACCATGGCAAACGGTCGTATAGCCTACCATTCTACTCTCCCATTAGAGAAGGAGCTCTCACTGATATATGATAGATATCTGCAGCCTCTAGAATCTATGAGCAGCGAAGAGCTGGCTCCTTACATTGTTAAAAAGGCCCCTATTTTAGCAGGCGCTTTACCCATCAACGCGTGCATAGAACCATTGCGCCTCTCTTACCCTATCGCAAAGGAATCTCAAGTAGGCTTTCGACAAGGCTATTTGGTACGTATGTGGCGTACTTTCAACATTAACGAAGTCACGCGAACAGAGCGCTTAGCGCTTGACACCCTTTCTGGAATTTTATTTGGTGCCACTTCCTCTCCTGTCCTTGCTCATCTACAGAAGTTGGGCCTTATTTCAGAACTATCTGTGGAGACTGATGATACTAACTGCCAAGGATACACATATATTTGTCTTCACGGGTGCGAATATGATGAAGATTCCACTAGTCGTCTGCGCAGAGAGCTTGATCGTGTCTTCCTTCTTTTGGAGAATGAGAATAGTACGCGAACAGAGCAGGATCCGCTTTCCGACTATATGTTTTATCTTTCTCCAACCCGAATCTCGTCAGAGATGGACAGACTTGAGTTTGAGCTTCGTGAGCATCAGACTAACTATGGCGTCAAGGTTCTGACCTCACTTTTCGGCTCTTGGTTCTACAATGTGACCCCAGAAGAAGAGTTACTGTTTGAAGGGGCATTCCTAGAGTTACGAGAGAAAATAGCAGAGGGTACCATAAGTGTATATATGCGCGAACTCCTTAGAAGATACTACATTGACAACAAAGCCTGGAAGGATGCTATTTTGACCCCAACACCAGGTCTTGCTGAGGACATAGCAGAAGCCAAGCAAAGAGAGCTCCAGGACAAAAAGAGTATGATGTCAGAGAAGGAGATAAACGGCTTAGTTGCACAAACACTGGCTGTACTCAATCGCTCTAATGAAGTCGACGAGAAGGTGCTCAGGGAGTTTCCTCAGGTCTCGGAAGCAGACCTAGTCTCTCTTGAAGATGACTACTTGCAGCTACGCATATTTTCTCGATCGCTTTCCAAACACAATAGCCCAGGAGTTCACCTTAATGATGTCCCCATAAACGTGTATAATACAGGAAGTCTGGGAAATGGAATTGTTCACTTTAGTATGTTTATTGACGTCTCTGAACTGGTGACCTTTGAAGAGGCGCCTTTGATCTCTTTCTTAGCAGGTGCGATGCTCGGAAATGTCAGTACAGAGAACTATGAATCTCCGGAGCAGCTGCAGCTAGCAATTAGCAATGTCCTAGGAAAGTTCCGCGTCTCTATGGAGTATCGTTATTCAACCGTACACACACTGAATGCGTCAGAAACATACCCACGTGCCTATATAAGGATAGATGCTTCATTCTTAGAAAGCAAAACGGATCAGGCCCTTCACCTTATACTCAGCGAAATCTGGCAAAAGTCAATGGTTGGATTGGGCAATCTGGAGCTAGTATTCAAGATACTTCACAGCCATAAGGAGCAAATGGAGAGCCACTTCTTACAGAAAATGGGCTACTACATCGCTTACACGCGTGCCATGGCACTATCTGGGAGTATCGGGGCCATCTATGATGAGTATGTTAATGGGATCAATTATCTGGAATACCTGAAGAAGACTTTGCTGGAGCCCCCGGCTGACTCCGAAATTTCCTCCGCCAACGGACTTGATTTTGATGAGGAATGCATCAAGCATAATGTATACACATTGACCGATGATGATTTGAAGATAGCTATTGTTATGTCAAGGAAGCTGAAGAACATGTATGCAAGGCTTCTGCAAAGGCACACATCGATTGCTGTTTGTATTGGCTTAAATGTCCCTGAACTTGAACCCTTCATGAATAAGCGCATTATCACCAGCAATACGCAAGCCGTGGTAGATAAAATTATTAATGGGCTGCTAATAGTTCAAAAGCTTCAAGCTATTATACACGACAAATACTCAACACATACTTACGATATAAACAAGTGGAATATGAAGCCAGACATATTCCCAATAACTGAACATGCCGCGCACTTTCTAACTACCCCGGTCAAGTTGCATAAGAAGGACTTGTGCCCCCCAGAAAAGGACTCTCAGCGCTTCCTCAAAATGGAACAAGACATACAGCATAGGATGCTCTCTGTGGCGGCTCCCGTCAACGTTAATTATGTTGCTCGAAGTGGCCGGCTTCCGTTGACAGAGCTGACTGGTGCGGAATTATTGCTTTTGCATATCATCACTTACGATTATCTTGCAAAAAAGATACGAATAGAAAATGGAGCTTGTGGCTGCTTCTTTATTTTATCCAGATCACGCTGGTCCTATCTAACAACATACTTAGATCCTCAATTGGTAGAAACAAAGAAGGTGTTTGATGAGATTAAAGAATATATCGACCGCCTTACCTTAACTGCTGAAGAGCTTCTTTTCTTCAAAATAGGCGCCGTCGGTAAGCGCCAAATGGATTTGGCCCCGTTAGTTCGCTTTACCCAGGCCGTTGACTACTGGTTAGAAGGCAACAGTGTTAACGATTACAGAAGAGCTGTTGGCCAAATTCGTCGCATGACCATTAATGACCTTAAGAGTGCTGCTGTTTCATTTGAAGCCGTTATCTCTGGTCAAACTGTTGTTTTTGGAAAGGCAGACGATGTAAGACAGGCAGCTGAAGAAGGAATCATATTGGGATGTCAAGAATACAAGATCTAATCCTTTACGTTCTTAGAAGTAAATCTTTGTAGAATTTGCTTGCCACCCGCTGCCCGAGCAGGCCCGCTGGGGCCTCTCCCCCGCCCTGCGCGGTTGACCCCGAGAGCCTGGAGGCCGCCCGATTCTGGGGAGGGGAGGGGTGTCGCGCCTCCTCGCTCTGAGCGTCGTGACCTTGCTCTTGCGACACCGTCTGGGCTTCTCCTTTCTCTCACTCAGCCCCCTTGGGGCCAACTTCTGTATGGAGTGGAAAGCAGTGATCTTGGCCACGTAGCCTAGGGCCTTGGTACTCTATGACGAAGATTGCATACGCCATGAACCTCGGGATGGCCCGAAGCTCACCGGATACTTTCTTGTCATCTCGTGGAGCGGGTGTCCGTCCCACTATCAAGGGTGTGCTCCCCGTATGCCTCTATCTTGGAGTTAGAGTACGCACTCATGGATGCCGGCGGACAGCTCCCATGCGTTGGTGCCGAGGAAGAGGTCCAGCCCTGGTTTGCCTTCCCGCTCGACCCGTCCTTCTGCTCATGGACCACAGCGCGCCTCTTGTGCAGTGCTAGGAGACGCATACCGACAGACATTGCGCCTTGCCACGTCACTGGCCGGATCTTCCTGCTCGCGGTTGGCATGCGGCTCCTCGTCTGTCTGAACAAGGCAGTGGGGGTTGGAGTGGCAGAACTAGAGCGTGTTTGCCAGAGGCGCTAGTCTGCCGGCTAGAGGCGGAGTCGAGCGATGCCTGCCCAGAGATGCTCGCTCGGCTGCGAGGAGCACTGCAGGGGGTTCCACGAGCGCGGGAAGGCTCCCTCCCCTAGAAGCCCCGAGGGCCCTCGCGTCCCCGAGTTCAGTCTCCAGGGGCTTTGCGGGCATATGCGACGATCTGGGCGCAAGAGCCCTGGGTGGTCTCGAACTCCGGACGCACGCTTTCACCAGGGTTTCGCACCCGAGCGTCCTCAGATACCACCGGGTAATCAGAACGAGCTGCTTTGTCTACACAACCATGGACCGCGGCCACAGAAGTCTAGGACAACTCCTCCTTGAGCACATGCAGGCCGACGAGCCGGTCGCTGAGGGCCTGGTGTTGTCCATCATGGAGCAGCTTTCTACCGGGCTTACCTACCTCCATGACGTCTGCTGGGAGGACGCCAGCGGAGCGCCCTGCCAGGGAATCGTCCACTAGAGCCTCACGCCCGCCGACGCCCTCATTAGACAGGACGAACAGCGCGTCGTGCTCGCAGACTTCGCGTCCACAGAAACGCTCTGCACAGTGGCAGTGCGGAGGCAGAGGGCCCCGCGTACACGGATCCTGAAGCCCTCAGATGGCGCGGCCTCCGATCTCTGGGCCCTTGGTGCTATCGCATGCGAGCCTGCCACTTTGAAGGGGCCGAGCTTCCTGGACGGGTAAGACGCAAAGGCCCCTTTGTCGCCGGATGGAAGCCGAATCTGGGCCTTGTTGTGAAGGATCTCGTGTGGGATGTCCTCGGGAGGGTCTTTGCCTCAGACCCCGAGTGGTGACCAACAGCCACCAAGCTCGCCAGCCTGCTTCTGCGTGCGGGACGTCTGCTGTGGGCCCGGATCTCCAGGCCGGCGAGTTGGCAAGCACGGGCGAGTCTCTGCGGCCAGTGCCGAGTCTGTCCTTTCGAGGCAGGGCCCGAAGATGCCGCTCAGCATATCAGAGGCATTGGCGCATCCATCGGGCCGTTCCACCAAAGGGCGGGAGCAGCACACTGCAGACGGGCACGGGGCTTCCATCGAATCGACCGACCAGGTTGCAGCGAGCGGCACGAGGTCCCTATCCTTCCGGGTCCCTGCGAAGGACTCCTCGTGGACCCGGCTGATGCGCGCTGCCGTTACTGGAGATCTCAAGACGGCACAGAAGCACCTTGGTGAAAAGGACAAGAAGAACGAGGCGGCGACGCGGTGTACACTCCTGCCGTCAAGGCCGGACAGGGGCCGATGCTGGAGCTCCTTGACCTTACGGATAAGGCCGGGTCACGGCGCTCATGAGGGCTGCGGACAGAGGAGACGCAGAGGCAGTGAGGCTTCTGGTGAAGCACGAGGACGGCATGAGGGATGACGATGATTGACGGCGCTCATGATAGCAGCACGGTATCGCCATCCGGAATGCGTTAAGCTTGCTAGAGAGGGAAGCATGTATGACAGGCATAAGAGGCGCGACTGCTCTTGTGCATGCGGCGGCCAACGGCAGTGCCTTGTGCATACCCTTCCTCTTGGAGAAGGAGGCATGTGTGCAGGACGCCAGTGGCTGGTCTGCTCTCGCGTGGGCAACATATCTAGATAAGCCAGAGTGTGCGAAGCTTCTTATGGGGGAGGAGGACATAGAAATCACCCCCATAGCTGGAGGGTATGCCGACGATGGCAACAATGGCAAGACCGGTGGCGACTATTGTCGACTATGACGACTATGATTACTCGACTCCTATGACCACGATTATCATGCTCCTGACGATCATGACGTTTACGATTGCTACGGTTACTAGTATTCTGATAACTATGATTTTCATAATCCTTTTGAATGCGATTCCTTATGTGGCGCCACAGCTCTTGAGCTAGAGGATGGATCATCGAGGGATAGTGGAGGTTCTTTCAACGCGACTGCAGGGTACTAACGGGCTTCTCTACAGGCACACCTTTATACAACTGCCAATCTGTTTGCAGCAGTAAAGCTGCGTCACCGCAGTGGCCTAGGGGCTGCTCGATCTATAATTCCGCAAGGGGCAGGCTGATAAAGCAAAACTCTGCGGCCTAATTTGTGCCCTGTACAGCCAGCAAGCAAATCCTCTGGACCGCCAGCAGAGCTGCTCGTTCAGCGGAGCGCCGTCTCGTAGGGAGAAGCGGGACGTCACTGTCAGGCCCAAGCGAGAGTGCCGGCGCCATGCGAACAGTCTCCGGTCCCTGGAGGCCGCCCCGGGTCACCGAAGGCAGGGTATCCTATTGCACAGTGCAGGCGCGTAGCAGCTAACAGAACCGGCGCAAGTGGCGGCCGAGCGGTGGCTTTTGCGCCTCTCCGAAGTGGGGAGACAGTGTCCAGAAGGCGCGAGGTTCCCGCGATTTGTCTGGAGCCAGCCGGGAGCGTCACAGAAAAAGCATCTTGAGGGCTCCCTAGGTGCAGTGGCAAAGGGACGTCCGCTGCTTCTTCGCCAGCGGCTTGCCCGGTGGACCACAGGGCCTCCTAGGCCGCCAAGCGCGAACACAGCTGCGATGAGTGGCTACTGTACGCCCTTGTGACACAGAGTGGACGTGCAGGATGCCAGCGACGTGCTGAGGAAGGCTTTATTACCCTCCTGCTGTCTGTGCACCTGCTCCTGGTAAGGATGCTGAGCCCATGCTTACAAGCCACGGCCCCTTTGAGAGTGGCCAAAGCCGGTGCTCGAGCAGAGATAGATGGCTGCCTCGCAGATCTCGAATCGCTGCGCATGCCGGTCCAGAGAGACACCGATCAGCCCGTCACTAGGGATGAGGATCCAGGCATGAGAATCGCCAGCCTCCCGCGCCTCGGATGGACCCAGGCGATGGTGGTACGGGGCTAAGGGTCCTGCTACATCCGGGCAGACCAGGCATTGCCTCTGAACATGACATCAGGTCAGGGCCCTGTCGCGGACAGAGGGGCGAGGCTAGAAGCCAGCCGAGGCGGAGCAGCTGCATAGACGGGAGCGCAGGTTATTATGGCAGCAGACTTCCACAGACGAGGGAGCCCGCGCTCTACTCCAGGATGAAACAGCGACGCCCCAGAGTGCGGCCCCGAACCATGCTGCACCCCTCCTTTTGTGGCGCGGGAAGACTGCATGCACTTCAACCACGATGCATCCGGCCTTGAACACTGTGCGGAAAGACAGGCGGCCAGTGCGATTCATGCGACGCAAGGAAGATGCCTCACCTTCTGATGCCCTACAATGCGGGGAACATAGCCCCCTGCGCACGGGCTGTCTGCTTAAGGACGGCAAGCACATGGAACCAGGCATGAACGGAACCGGGTCTTGATAGCGGCACGGCTGTCTTCAAGGGAAGGGTGATCTCTTGTCTCTTTAAGCAAGACGTGCTGGATCGCACAAGCTTACGATTGGGTGAGGAAGGCTTCTGCATGCAACTCTCTGGCATGACCTAGCTGCAAACAGGCGGCAGCGAAGAGCGGACAGCGGGCTCCAGTCGTGCGGAAGGAGGATGCACCTGCCTGAGGCTACACGCAGTCATCAGGCGGGGCGTTCTCTGCAGAGGTTACGTGCTATGCAGGGTCGTGTCAAACCGAAGGACCACTCTTAGATGAGCCAGACCAAGGTGCCCCCATCCGCGCGAGACAGGCCTGTCAGATATATGGCATGCCTGCGAAAGTGAGCGCCGACAGGCAGGGGCCCGGGTAGACCTGGCGTCCTGGCCCAGAGAGTGAACGAGGACGGCCCGCGATACTTGTCCAGCCGAAGTATGAACGCTATGATGCCCCGGGTTGGACAAGCAACTCTTAGCGCCCCCCCTGAGAGGCTGCAGAGGACGGGCTTCTGGATGGAGGGACGACCCCAGCCAGGCAGACGTGATCACAGAAGAAGGGGCGCTGGAACCCGGAACAGTGGCTGACGACTGCGTGTCTGCGCGATGCAGTGCCCACTACTGTCAGTCGGCACACGGCGGTCGGCAGGACGCAGAGCTGCAGAGTGCTGGAGGCGCCGAGCGAGGCCAGTCTCGCTCATGGGACAGAGGCTGCCTGAGCCCCGCAGTCCTGCGAGCCTCTGGACGGTGGCAACAAGAGACCTTTCATGGTACGCATCTGCCTGGATGGCGGCGTGATCCCAGAGCCGGCATCGTACCACTTCACGAGCATCACGATCGCTGTGTCCCCCACGATGGTCACTCGGGCAGTAGTCAGGTGCAGGGCATGGCGGCTCTTCCCTGTCCCCCAGCAGGACCTCGTAAGAGTAGAGTAGATTGTATAACGATGGACGCGTTTACTATCTAAGTCACGCCTTGCCCCTACATATGAACCACCAGCAGAGGAAGCCCACGAGGCCCCCAACGACGACGATGACTGCGACGGAGATGCCCGCGATGGCCCCCGTGGAGAGCCCGCTCTTATTCGTGCTTCCGCCAGTATTGTCGCCGGTATTATCATCCGTTTCGAAACATATGAACTTGCCGTTAACAGGTGTCGCGCACTGCCTGCATCCAGCCAGCCCCTCGGAGCACTTTCTGCACGGCCCATTACTACTACTCTCCTTGTAATATCCAGGAGTACATACCTTGCATGTAGTAGCATCGGCTTCGCAGGTGTAGCAACTTTCGTGGCATTTCGTGCAGGCACTGCCGACCTTCACATATCCGTCCATGCACCTAGAACAGTCCCTAGTGGTGGTGCACTCAGCGCACCCAGTGTAGCAAGCCACAAGGCTCTCGCCTGTCAGGCTAAATCCTTCTTCCGGAGTCTTGCAGGTTCCGCCTGTACTCTGCGCACTCAAGCACACTGTCGACCCCGGAAGCTGGCTGGTGGAGTAGCAGCCGCCGTTCATCTTGAAGAAGCCGTCTGCGCAGACATTGCACACGCCACCAGTAATGCTTCCATCTTTGCACTTATCTGTGCGACTGGTTTTAACAGCACAGACGCCGTTCTGGGGATACTCGTTGTTTTGACTACAGACAGAGCAGTATTTTGTCCCCTCAACAGTCAGACCGCACTCCCTGCACTTGCCTGTGCCTGTGCCCGCCGCGCACTCGGCCCCACATGTGCCAGTGTTTCCTGTGGATCCGTAGGTGAGCGCGCTTCCAGACTTACAGCTTGTGCAATCATTGGCAGTATTTCCGCTACATGTCTTACAGCTGGAATCGCAAGGGGAGCACGCTTCGCCGTAGAAGCCGTCCTTACAGAGACCGCACCCGCCATTTTCACTGCACGCGAGACAGTTGGCGACCTCGCACTTCTTGCAGACCCTCTTGTTGCCCTCTGTGCTACTGTAGTAGCCTAGAATATATTCGCAGTGGTCTATGCACTGGTTTGTTGGCGTCAGATACTTGTTGGACAGACATTCGGTGCAGATCTCTTTGTTTGTTTGTGCACCACTGCATGCCTTACAATCCTGAGTACTGCATGGATTTGAAGGGGAATCATTTGGCACGCATTGTGTTTCTTCTTCGTCAAGTTTAAATCCATCATTGCACGTGCAAGTATTCTCGGTCTTGGCTTCTGAGTTATCAGGGCAGCTACTAATGCACGACTTCTTTCCGAGTCCAAATACCATATTTTCCTTACACGCTGTGCAGGTAACGGAGGTGTCACTTTTGGTGCATGTTTTGCAGTTCTCAAACGTTCCTGCCGTGCACGGCTTGCACGTCTTCGGCTCCTCATCGTCGGCGTAGTGGGTGTTTCCACTCGTGCACGCTTCCTCAGTCACGCACTCGCCTGCCTGATCCTGTGACTGCGCCTTCTTTAGGTACGGCTTGTCCTCATTGCAAGAGGTGCACTTCGTAGCCTCGGTCTCACAGGTCTTGCATGTCTCAGCGCACTTGGTGCATTTTTTACTGCCTGTTGCATCGACGAAGAAGCCTGCAGTACTCGTGCACTCATGTTCCGTCACACACGACGTCACGTCGCCGTCCGTCTTAACAATCCTCGCGGTTTGCTGCGCATCAGGGCCGCACGCAGTACACTTAGCAACTCCACTGGCCTCTACCGTTAATTGTAATCCGTCACAGGCAGTGCACCCATCCACGCCCGTGTACTTCTTATTGCCAGTAAGCGTCACGCCTATCGAATCTCCGCACGAAACAACCGAGTCGTGCGCATTATCAGCGCCCGGCGGTAGAAAGTATCCTTCCGTAGCCTGTGTGCACTTACCACCAGCTGCTCCTCCACACATCACATTGCCAGGCTCAATAGCTTGTTCGTAACACCCGCCCTTGTACATAAAAGTCTGACCAGCGCACTTTGCACAGGTCTCATCAGATGCAGTATTTCCATCGGCAGCTGTACATTTATCTGTTACATCATCTTTGCCTACACATTTTCCATTGATAGGAACAAATCCTGTGTTACATTGAGAGCAATACAATTTACCACCGATCAGAACGTTGCATGCGTTTGCTGCACAATTGGCGTTATTCGCGCAGTGAGCTTCCCGCGCACGTTCTGCTACTTTTTCTGCCCATGCAATCTGGATGGCTAGGCCCGCGAATATAAAACTGCCGAACATTAACCAATCTGGTAGATTGATAGGAACAGAATCGCGATATATTCAGCCAATCCGTGTGACTGACACATGATGATGATGATGATTTACTCCACCCACCGGTTGCTTCCAGTGGTGTGCTGCTGGGGCCCTCGCCTGCAGGTATGGTCCAGAGATCTCACGGGTAAGCTCTTGCTCAGTCCCTGACTAGTCCGGAGACGAGGGTTGGTCGTGTATCAATACAAAGACCACAGTAGTGGAAGGGAGGAGCTATCTGCATTCCTCGGCTGTTCCGTGGGCGTGAGCTCAGACTGGGTGTGCACATCGGTTCTTTCAGAGATCAAGCCGTCCTGCAGGCTTGCTGGTCTACTAGGGTGCCTCTCCTTGCTCTCCCTTCACGGTGAGTGAAGCTCTGGTCTTTGTTGTCATTCTCAATACTGTCCATGTATATCAGCAGCAGCTAGCGGGGCTTTCTCTTCTGGTTGGGATTCAACTCGGTTGTGTGTCCAGTCTTGCGCCCCTTCTCGGTCGTTGTCGACAGGTCCCGGGGATGGACTCATTCGGTTGTCAGAAGTAGGATGACAGGAGACGGTCGCTCTGGGTGGCCAGGCTTTCGGCCCGGCCCGTCTGATCAGCTTCGTCGGGTGCTCGTTCGCCTTTGCAGCCATGTGGGCGATGGCGAAGGCAGCCCGGACAGAGGTCCACGTGGAGCTCCTCGAGGTGCCCCTTGGACTTGGGTGGAGGGATCCGTCTGTCCCGTAGATGATCGGGAGCGTCCCGTCCCTGTACTTCTTGACCTTCTCGTTGTAGTAGGCGTCCATCTGGCGGGGCTGGATGACACCCACATCTATCGCCTTGCACTTGTCGACGAACCAGATGTCGGGCTTCTGGTTCTGGCCGCTGAGGTGGCTGTGGGTCTTGACCTCCAGCTCTGCGTTGAACTTCCCTGAGACGCGGAGGTACAGGCACGTGACGATCATGTCGCGGTCGAGGGTCCTTGCCGTGTGGCAGCCCGGGCAGGTGCCTCTTGTCTGCCCCATGATCGAGCCATCTCTCTGCTTCAGGGCCCTTTCCTCCTCGGTCAGCACGCCGCCGCTCTGTCCGGAAGCTGGTGTATGCGTGAGGAGGCGGTTGGAGTAGGTCCCCTTCCCTTGCAGTGCCTGGCCTTCCACCGGCAGCTCCACCGGGTCTCTGGTCCCCTTGTTGACGTCCAGGGAGGCCCATGCTCTCCGCAGCTCGTCGTGGTAGAACCCCGGCATGAGCAGGCCCGGGCCGCCCTTCTCCTTTGGTACGCCAGGAAGTCGACCAGGCGATCGCAGCTTCTGCTGGTTAGCTTGCTGAAGCCTTGTGCGATATCTGTCAGCTCCTTGTAGTCCGCCTTATCCGATGTTATCTCGACCAGGGGGGCGTAGTTCACCATCGGGACCACGCAGAGTGACATCAGGATGAGCTTCTGGTGGGTGGTTATGGGGGCGTTCTCAATCTTCCTCAGGGCAGTCTCGGCACCTGCGATGGCCTTCGGCGCGAGACTGGCAGGAGTGGGGGACACCGGGTGGTTGGGGAAGGTCACCTCCTCGCCCGCCATGGTGGACTTGCATTGTCGCTCCTGATCGTCAGGCCCATGGCCAGCTGTGTTATCACGCCTGCTGGGTAGGCCTCGTCGTGGAACGCCACGATGTCGTCCGCATAGGCAAGGAAGGTGATGCCCCTCTCCCTGAGGCGTCTCAGGAGGCGCTCGGTGGCCATGCAGAAGAGGAGCATGCTGAGCGGGTCGCCCTGGGGGACGCCGCAGACCTCGCACTTCACGTCCCGGCTGTGCCTCAGGTCGAGGAAGTCCCCGATGTAGTCGACCAGGACCTTCGGGACGCCCGCCTCGTTCAGGGCTCTGACGACCTCCGCCCTCGGGAGCGAGTTGAGGGCGTTCTTTGTGTCGAGGGAGACGGCGTGCTCCTGTCCTGCTGATGAGCTCGTGGGCCCTCCTCACGCCTACCGCGTATGCGTTCTGCATGAAGGCGATCTGTTCGCACAAGAGGTAGTTGGCATGCCTGATCAGCCCTTCAGCAGGACGCGGTGGAAGATGTTTGTCACCGTCTCGCCTATCGCGATCGGGCGGTATCCGTCGGACTCCTTCGGGATGAGGATCGCCCGGAACTCGAGCATGGCCATCACCTCTGGCATCGCCTCGGGGTGGGTGGTCAGCTCGTTGTATGCCTGCGTGAGGTACTTCACGAAGCTGTCGCTCTGCTTCATCGCCTTGAGCTGGACCGGCCCGAGGCCTTCTTGTTGAGAGTCTCAAACAGAGCCTTCCTCATTTCTTCTTCGGTTGCCACTCCAGCCCGTCGAGCTCATCGATGGAGGGTAGTCAAGGCCAACGTAGCCTTCGGGGGGACGCACAGGTGTAGCGCGCTGAGGGCGGTCGGCCTTCTCCGGCTTGTCTATCGTGGGCGTGTCATCAAGGGCGCGGAGGGCCTTGGCAACTGCCCCGAAACTCAGCGCGTTGTTCACCCTGTTTGCTATCCGGCGTCTCGCCTTCTCGGGGTCTGGGTCCGCCTTGCTCTGGGTCTGCTCTGCTGTGTTGCTTGAGTCTTCTAGCAGTTTCCTACCAAGGCGTTCAGGCCCCTGATAGCGGGGAGCGCTACCCCAGTCCCGGCCTGCTCGATGCTCGCGATCATGCTGCACCCTGGTGGATGAGCATGGCAGCTGTCTGGTTCGGTATATGGGATGGAATGATCAGTTTGTCGTCACCTAGTACTCTGTGTCTGTTATCATTTGCTTCTCTCAGGTGCTCGGTTGATTGTTGGCACTCTTGCACGGTAGGCCACAGAGCCAGCGTGTGTGTCCTGCCGAGAGGGCAAGCGTCTTTGGAGTGGTCTCCCAAGTAGAGACTCACGGCTTGCTCTCTGGGGGCCCGAAGGTACGATCTTGCGTTCATGATGTGGATCGGGTCCTTGCGGGCTCTCCTTCGTTTCAGGTCCGGTTGTGTGCGCATGCCCACGGAACAGCCGAGGAATGCAGATAGCTCCTCCTTACAACCGCTGTGATTATCGTTACGGCCCGTGACCAACCCTCATCTCCGGACATCGCCAAAAATTGAGCGGGAATTTACTCGCGAGATTTGCGGACAGCGCCTGCAGGCGAGGGCCCCAGCAGCACACCACTGGAAGCAACCGGTGGGTGGAGTAAATCATCATCATCATCATGTGTCAGTCACACGGATTGGCTGAATATATCGCGATTCTGTTCCTATCAATCTACCAGATTGGTTAATGTTCGGCAGTTTTATATTCGCGGGCCTAGCCATCCAGATTGCATGGGCAGAAAAAGTAGCAGAACGTGCGCGGGAAGCTCACTGCGCGAATAACGCCAATTGTGCAGCAAACGCATGCAACGTTCTGATCGGTGGTAAATTGTATTGCTCTCAATGTAACACAGGATTTGTTCCTATCAATGGAAAATGTGTAGGCAAAGATGATGTAACAGATAAATGTACAGCTGCCGATGGAAATACTGCATCTGATGAGACCTGTGCAAAGTGCGCTGGTCAGACTTTTATGTACAAGGGCGGGTGTTACGAACAAGCTATTGAGCCTGGCAATGTGATGTGTGGAGGAGCAGCTGGTGGTAAGTGCACACAGGCTACGGAAGGATACTTTCTACCGCCGGGCGCTGATAATGCGCACGACTCGGTTGTTTCGTGCGGAGATTCGATAGGCGTGACGCTTACTGGCAATAAGAAGTACACGGGCGTGGATGGGTGCACTGCCTGTGACGGATTACAATTAACGGTAGAGGCCAGTGGAGTTGCTAAGTGTACTGCGTGCGGCCCTGATGCGCAGCAAACCGCGAGGATTGTTAAGACGGACGGCGACGTGACGTCGTGTGTGACGGAACATGAGTGCACGAGTACTGCAGGCTTCTTCGTCGATGCAACAGGCAGTAAAAAATGCACCAAGTGCGCTGAGACATGCAAGACCTGTGAGACCGAGGCTACGAAGTGCACCTCTTGCAATGAGGACAAGCCGTACCTAAAGAAGGCGCAGTCACAGGATCAGGCAGGCGAGTGCGTGACTGAGGAAGCGTGCACGAGTGGAAACACCCACTACGCCGACGATGAGGAGCCGAAGACGTGCAAGCCGTGCACGGCAGGAACGTTTGAGAACTGCAAAACATGCACCAAAAGTGACACCTCCGTTACCTGCACAGCGTGTAAGGAAAATATGGTATTTGGACTCGGAAAGAAGTCGTGCATTAGTAGCTGCCCTGATAACTCAGAAGCCAAGACCGAGAATACTTGCACGTGCAATGATGGATTTAAACTTGACGAAGAAGAAACACAATGCGTGCCAAATGATTCCCCTTCAAATCCATGCAGTACTCAGGATTGTAAGGCATGCAGTGGTGCACAAACAAACAAAGAGATCTGCACCGAATGTCTGTCCAACAAGTATCTGACGCCAACAAACCAGTGCATAGACCACTGCGAATATATTCTAGGCTACTACAGTAGCACAGAGGGCAACAAGAGGGTCTGCAAGAAGTGCGAGGTCGCCAACTGTCTCGCGTGCAGTGAAAATGGCGGGTGCGGTCTCTGTAAGGACGGCTTCTACGGCGAAGCGTGCTCCCCTTGCGATTCCAGCTGTAAGACATGTAGCGGAAATACTGCCAATGATTGCACAAGCTGTAAGTCTGGAAGCGCGCTCACCTACGGATCCACAGGAAACACTGGCACATGTGGGGCCGAGTGCGCGGCGGGCACAGGCACAGGCAAGTGCAGGGAGTGCGGTCTGACTGTTGAGGGGACAAAATACTGCTCTGTCTGTAGTCAAAACAACGAGTATCCCCAGAACGGCGTCTGTGCTGTTAAAACCAGTCGCACAGATAAGTGCAAAGATGGAAGCATTACTGGTGGCGTGTGCAATGTCTGCGCAGACGGCTTCTTCAAGATGAACGGCGGCTGCTACTCCACCAGCCAGCTTCCGGGGTCGACAGTGTGCTTGAGTGCGCAGAGTACAGGCGGAACCTGCAAGACTCCGGAAGAAGGATTTAGCCTGACAGGCGAGAGCCTTGTGGCTTGCTACACTGGGTGCGCTGAGTGCACCACCACTAGGGACTGTTCTAGGTGCATGGACGGATATGTGAAGGTCGGCAGTGCCTGCACGAAATGCCACGAAAGTTGCTACACCTGCGAAGCCGATGCTACTACATGCAAGGTATGTACTCCTGGATATTACAAGGAGAGTAGTAGTAATGGGCCGTGCAGAAAGTGCTCCGAGGGGCTGGCTGGATGCAGGCAGTGCGCGACACCTGTTAACGGCAAGTTCATATGTTTCGAAACGGATGATAATACCGGCGACAATACTGGCGGAAGCACGAATAAGAGCGGGCTCTCCACGGGGGCCATCGCGGGCATCTCCGTCGCAGTCATCGTCGTCGTTGGGGGCCTCGTGGGCTTCCTCTGCTGGTGGTTCATATGTAGGGGCAAGGCGTGACTTAGATAGTAAACGCGTCCATCGTTATACAATCTACTCTACTCTTACGAGGTCCTGCTGGGGGACAGGGAAGAGCCGCCATGCCCTGCACCTGACTACTGCCCGAGTGACCATCGTGGGGGACACAGCGATCGTGATGCTCGTGAAGTGGTACGATGCCGGCTCTGGGATCACGCCGCCATCCAGGCAGATGCGTACCATGAAAGGTCTCTTGTTGCCACCGTCCAGAGGCTCGCAGGACTGCGGGGCTCAGGCAGCCTCTGTCCCATGAGCGAGACTGGCCTCGCTCGGCGCCTCCAGCACTCTGCAGCTCTGCGTCCTGCCGACCGCCGTGTGCCGACTGACAGTAGTGGGCACTGCATCGCGCAGACACGCAGTCGTCAGCCACTGTTCCGGGTTCCAGCGCCCCTTCTTCTGTGATCACGTCTGCCTGGCTGGGGTCGTCCCTCCATCCAGAAGCCCGTCCTCTGCAGCCTCTCAGGGGGGGCGCTAAGAGTTGCTTGTCCAACCCGGGGCATCATAGCGTTCATACTTCGGCTGGACAAGTATCGCGGGCCGTCCTCGTTCACTCTCTGGGCCAGGACGCCAGGTCTACCCGGGCCCCTGCCTGTCGGCGCTCACTTTCGCAGGCATGCCATATATCTGACAGGCCTGTCTCGCGCGGATGGGGGCACCTTGGTCTGGCTCATCTAAGAGTGGTCCTTCGGTTTGACACGACCCTGCATAGCACGTAACCTCTGCAGAGAACGCCCCGCCTGATGACTGCGTGTAGCCTCAGGCAGGTGCATCCTCCTTCCGCACGACTGGAGCCCGCTGTCCGCTCTTCGCTGCCGCCTGTTTGCAGCTAGGTCATGCCAGAGAGTTGCATGCAGAAGCCTTCCTCACCCAATCGTAAGCTTGTGCGATCCAGCACGTCTTGCTTAAAGAGACAAGAGATCACCCTTCCCTTGAAGACAGCCGTGCCGCTATCAAGACCCGGTTCCGTTCATGCCTGGTTCCATGTGCTTGCCGTCCTTAAGCAGACAGCCCGTGCGCAGGGGGCTATGTTCCCCGCATTGTAGGGCATCAGAAGGTGAGGCATCTTCCTTGCGTCGCATGAATCGCACTGGCCGCCTGTCTTTCCGCACAGTGTTCAAGGCCGGATGCATCGTGGTTGAAGTGCATGCAGTCTTCCCGCGCCACAAAAGGAGGGGTGCAGCATGGTTCGGGGCCGCACTCTGGGGCGTCGCTGTTTCATCCTGGAGTAGAGCGCGGGCTCCCTCGTCTGTGGAAGTCTGCTGCCATAATAACCTGCGCTCCCGTCTATGCAGCTGCTCCGCCTCGGCTGGCTTCTAGCCTCGCCCCTCTGTCCGCGACAGGGCCCTGACCTGATGTCATGTTCAGAGGCAATGCCTGGTCTGCCCGGATGTAGCAGGACCCTTAGCCCCGTACCACCATCGCCTGGGTCCATCCGAGGCGCGGGAGGCTGGCGATTCTCATGCCTGGATCCTCATCCCTAGTGACGGGCTGATCGGTGTCTCTCTGGACCGGCATGCGCAGCGATTCGAGATCTGCGAGGCAGCCATCTATCTCTGCTCGAGCACCGGCTTTGGCCACTCTCAAAGGGGCCGTGGCTTGTAAGCATGGGCTCAGCATCCTTACCAGGAGCAGGTGCACAGACAGCAGGAGGGTAATAAAGCCTTCCTCAGCACGTCGCTGGCATCCTGCACGTCCACTCTGTGTCACAAGGGCGTACAGTAGCCACTCATCGCAGCTGTGTTCGCGCTTGGCGGCCTAGGAGGCCCTGTGGTCCACCGGGCAAGCCGCTGGCGAAGAAGCAGCGGACGTCCCTTTGCCACTGCACCTAGGGAGCCCTCAAGATGCTTTTTCTGTGACGCTCCCGGCTGGCTCCAGACAAATCGCGGGAACCTCGCGCCTTCTGGACACTGTCTCCCCACTTCGGAGAGGCGCAAAAGCCACCGCTCGGCCGCCACTTGCGCCGGTTCTGTTAGCTGCTACGCGCCTGCACTGTGCAATAGGATACCCTGCCTTCGGTGACCCGGGGCGGCCTCCAGGGACCGGAGACTGTTCGCATGGCGCCGGCACTCTCGCTTGGGCCTGACAGTGACGTCCCGCTTCTCCCTACGAGACGGCGCTCCGCTGAACGAGCAGCTCTGCTGGCGGTCCAGAGGATTTGCTTGCTGGCTGTACAGGGCACAAATTAGGCCGCAGAGTTTTGCTTTATCAGCCTGCCCCTTGCGGAATTATAGATCGAGCAGCCCCTAGGCCACTGCGGTGACGCAGCTTTACTGCTGCAAACAGATTGGCAGTTGTATAAAGGTGTGCCTGTAGAGAAGCCCGTTAGTACCCTGCAGTCGCGTTGAAAGAACCTCCACTATCCCTCGATGATCCATCCTCTAGCTCAAGAGCTGTGGCGCCACATAAGGAATCGCATTCAAAAGGATTATGAAAATCATAGTTATCAGAATACTAGTAACCGTAGCAATCGTAAACGTCATGATCGTCAGGAGCATGATAATCGTGGTCATAGGAGTCGAGTAATCATAGTCGTCATAGTCGACAATAGTCGCCACCGGTCTTGCCATTGTTGCCATCGTCGGCATACCCTCCAGCTATGGGGGTGATTTCTATGTCCTCCTCCCCCATAAGAAGCTTCGCACACTCTGGCTTATCTAGATATGTTGCCCACGCGAGAGCAGACCAGCCACTGGCGTCCTGCACACATGCCTCCTTCTCCAAGAGGAAGGGTATGCACAAGGCACTGCCGTTGGCCGCCGCATGCACAAGAGCAGTCGCGCCTCTTATGCCTGTCATACATGCTTCCCTCTCTAGCAAGCTTAACGCATTCCGGATGGCGATACCGTGCTGCTATCATGAGCGCCGTCAATCATCGTCATCCCTCATGCCGTCCTCGTGCTTCACCAGAAGCCTCACTGCCTCTGCGTCTCCTCTGTCCGCAGCCCTCATGAGCGCCGTGACCCGGCCTTATCCGTAAGGTCAAGGAGCTCCAGCATCGGCCCCTGTCCGGCCTTGACGGCAGGAGTGTACACCGCGTCGCCGCCTCGTTCTTCTTGTCCTTTTCACCAAGGTGCTTCTGTGCCGTCTTGAGATCTCCAGTAACGGCAGCGCGCATCAGCCGGGTCCACGAGGAGTCCTTCGCAGGGACCCGGAAGGATAGGGACCTCGTGCCGCTCGCTGCAACCTGGTCGGTCGATTCGATGGAAGCCCCGTGCCCGTCTGCAGTGTGCTGCTCCCGCCCTTTGGTGGAACGGCCCGATGGATGCGCCAATGCCTCTGATATGCTGAGCGGCATCTTCGGGCCCTGCCTCGAAAGGACAGACTCGGCACTGGCCGCAGAGACTCGCCCGTGCTTGCCAACTCGCCGGCCTGGAGATCCGGGCCCACAGCAGACGTCCCGCACGCAGAAGCAGGCTGGCGAGCTTGGTGGCTGTTGGTCACCACTCGGGGTCTGAGGCAAAGACCCTCCCGAGGACATCCCACACGAGATCCTTCACAACAAGGCCCAGATTCGGCTTCCATCCGGCGACAAAGGGGCCTTTGCGTCTTACCCGTCCAGGAAGCTCGGCCCCTTCAAAGTGGCAGGCTCGCATGCGATAGCACCAAGGGCCCAGAGATCGGAGGCCGCGCCATCTGAGGGCTTCAGGATCCGTGTACGCGGGGCCCTCTGCCTCCGCACTGCCACTGTGCAGAGCGTTTCTGTGGACGCGAAGTCTGCGAGCACGACGCGCTGTTCGTCCTGTCTAATGAGGGCGTCGGCGGGCGTGAGGCTCTAGTGGACGATTCCCTGGCAGGGCGCTCCGCTGGCGTCCTCCCAGCAGACGTCATGGAGGTAGGTAAGCCCGGTAGAAAGCTGCTCCATGATGGACAACACCAGGCCCTCAGCGACCGGCTCGTCGGCCTGCATGTGCTCAAGGAGGAGTTGTCCTAGACTTCTGTGGCCGCGGTCCATGGTTGTGTAGACAAAGCAGCTCGTTCTGATTACCCGGTGGTATCTGAGGACGCTCGGGTGCGAAACCCTGGTGAAAGCGTGCGTCCGGAGTTCGAGACCACCCAGGGCTCTTGCGCCCAGATCGTCGCATATGCCCGCAAAGCCCCTGGAGACTGAACTCGGGGACGCGAGGGCCCTCGGGGCTTCTAGGGGAGGGAGCCTTCCCGCGCTCGTGGAACCCCCTGCAGTGCTCCTCGCAGCCGAGCGAGCATCTCTGGGCAGGCATCGCTCGACTCCGCCTCTAGCCGGCAGACTAGCGCCTCTGGCAAACACGCTCTAGTTCTGCCACTCCAACCCCCACTGCCTTGTTCAGACAGACGAGGAGCCGCATGCCAACCGCGAGCAGGAAGATCCGGCCAGTGACGTGGCAAGGCGCAATGTCTGTCGGTATGCGTCTCCTAGCACTGCACAAGAGGCGCGCTGTGGTCCATGAGCAGAAGGACGGGTCGAGCGGGAAGGCAAACCAGGGCTGGACCTCTTCCTCGGCACCAACGCATGGGAGCTGTCCGCCGGCATCCATGAGTGCGTACTCTAACTCCAAGATAGAGGCATACGGGGAGCACACCCTTGATAGTGGGACGGACACCCGCTCCACGAGATGACAAGAAAGTATCCGGTGAGCTTCGGGCCATCCCGAGGTTCATGGCGTATGCAATCTTCGTCATAGAGTACCAAGGCCCTAGGCTACGTGGCCAAGATCACTGCTTTCCACTCCATACAGAAGTTGGCCCCAAGGGGGCTGAGTGAGAGAAAGGAGAAGCCCAGACGGTGTCGCAAGAGCAAGGTCACGACGCTCAGAGCGAGGAGGCGCGACACCCCTCCCCTCCCCAGAATCGGGCGGCCTCCAGGCTCTCGGGGTCAACCGCGCAGGGCGGGGGAGAGGCCCCAGCGGGCCTGCTCGGGCAGCGGGTGGCAAGCTCGTCTGTTAACACGGAGTAAATCTCTTCTTAAAATAAATATAATGGGGAAACCGACCCACCTTAAGTTACAAGCAAAACTGGACATAGTGAAGCGGAAAATGGGTGTAGAAGACGGAAAGCTGAACCCATTTGATCATATTAAGGTGAATACACGCCGTCAAGTCCTCAACAAAGGGGAGCATAAATATAGACACACTTGTGCAAAGCCCATTACCGAGGCAATCAAAAAACCACTTGGTTCTGCGGGTAACAATGCTCACGTAATAGCGGAAATAAATGATGAGCGCATTGTTCCGAAGCAAGGAGAAAAGGGCTATTCCTATCAACGTAGCGAACTCATACGACACAGTATTAATCAGACACCACAGAAATTCGATTTTCCAGATAATACGCGGCCAGATGAGCGGATTTTTTATGAGCGGGAAATGAGGCAGCGTGCTAGAGATGTTTACGCCGAGGTCCGTGCTAAAGCAAAAGCCTACCGAGAAGAGCATAAGCGTATTAATAGAGATGTTTCAGAAGCCGTACAACAGCTCGACAGAGCTTATGGGACAGTGTCTCGACTGTTGCCGAAAGAGACTCGTCTGGAATCCCAGTCCATTGTTGCAGAGTTTCAACCTTTAGATGGAGTCCGCGTCCATGCGTCACGTGGGGCTACTAATTTAGCCGACGCAGTAAGAGCGTGTGCTGAAACACTGGAGAAAATGGATAGAGACAGGAGCACAGCTCCAGTTATGCGTCCTAAACTTGACCACCAGCAATCCACCAATATTACCAGTAATGATCCAGAGTGCCTTAACGGAGATTTCAACTTAGGAGATAATTTTTCATCTGATACTCCTGAAGAATCTGATACGCAAAGTGGCACAGAAGGCAATGAGCACAGTGAGGAAGATGATACTAGAGAGCATCAGTTGCCTCATTTTCTCTGCCGGGAAGTTCAGCCCACATATTTCGAAAAGCTGTCATTCTCGTTGCCAGTTCCAAGTACTATGGATGAGTTCCAGGCAATGTTGGACTCTGTTCAATCGATTGAGGAGATACTGGTCCTAGACAGGCTCATTAAGTCCAACTCTACGCTCTTGGAAAGATCTAATCGTCCCGAAATGGAGAGATTGGGATCTTTCTGCACCACTCGCTTCATGTACCTCATCTATGACGCGCCTGAACTAGATCCAGTTCGCATTGACGCTCAGGCTCGAGGACTACGACATATAACCAGTGAAATTCCACATTACATGATGTCTGCCTATCAAAAGCTTATCTTAACGTATCACAAAGCGGTCCAGGCTGTGAATTTTATGAGGATCTCTCTACACAATCAGGAGGCCTTAAAAAGCAAATGCTCTAATAAGAAGAAAAGAATAGAAGGTCTTGACACTGTGCTTTTTTCCACTGCATCTATAGCCAGTCAAAAAACAGAGGCCTGTGATGAGCAGCCAAAAGGGTTTCTTTCTCTACATGGTCGTGCAATATTTGGAGGTGTTATGCTTTCTAATTTAATGGCCATTGTTTTTCCACAAGGAACTTGGTATACGTTATCCCCAGATGAGTTTGCACTCACTAATATGCGCGTGTTTGAGGAACAGCCTCTCTATACCGCTATGTTTTTGGCCAACGACGCTCCAATTCAAGGTCTGTGTTTGCGCCTTGAACAGATTCTTTTGACAACAGAGGATGCACTAATTAATATGAATAGCTGCATGCTCTGTACAATATATCAAGAGACTCTTTTCTTGCAGGCTCTCGTTCTGACCACCCTCATGCTAAGTAATGCAACTCAACTTCATATTCCATCTGTGTCTCGAGGCCTCGCGTGTATACTCCGTGTATATTCCAAGTTATTTGCACACTCCGTTGCCATCACAGACACACCTAAGAAGGTTTTTCAATCTATTACTGCGCCGTACATAGTCCTAAGTGTACCAACAGAACACAAGATTGAGTTGCTACCGTCTCTATTCCAGGACGATCTGACTTTCACCCTGGGAAATATATTAGCAGGGTTCTCAACAGTTCTCAACGCATGTTTCTTACAACTTAAGATCGCAAAGAAGTACGACCTATCCTCACAGTACTCACTTCTATTGCCAATTTGCAAGGAGCTCCAATCTCACTTAGTGCCTGCAGAAAGTTATAGCACCCCTGGTACACAATTCTCGATTCAGTGGTCTCTTAATTTGCTGGTTGAGACGCTGTCGTCTGAAAGAAAAGAGCAGAGTCTAAGTTGGATAGATGATAGGCTTCCTGAGATCAAAGCAAACGAACCTATGTATATGGTTGACTTTTGCCCAGGAAAGAGTATGGATCCCAACAAGGCCCGCGAGCGCGCCCGTGTAGAAGAGAAGCGTATCAAAAAGCAGAAACGAGACGAGGAGCGGAGTGCTCGGAGAGAAATCAGACGGAAAGCAGCTCTCCGAACAGAACAAAAGCTAAAGCTTAAAACAGGACGAGAGCGCGCCGCCAATAAAGTTCAACATATGTTGGAAGTTGATCAACATAGTTACAAAGACCTGGACGCAGCAAGAGCACGGCTCCTAAAGAAGCGTGGCGCATCTGGACGAGCAGGAGGGAGGTAAAAAGAAGGTTCGGTGCGTTTTACAGTAAATCTGGCTTCCTTAAAATTTGCTATCGTGACCGGAGGCACGTATGGACTCTACGCCGCAAGTGATCCGTCTCCTATTTGAAATGCACAAGGTCTTTCTCTCATCCCAAGCCTCTATTCACAATCGAGCATCTAATACCCACTTTGATCCCATTCAAGCATCGCAGGACTATCTCTCTGTGTTTGACGAACTCGTAAAGGCTTTGAAGGTATCGAACTTGAACATTACCTATGACTTGCTCTTCTTACGATCTATTTGGGCCCTTCTCGAGATGTTCTATCTTCGAATATACAAACACGCAACGCTGGCAAGAGCTACTGCCACAGAAGGAATATTAAGCATTCTTAGGAACTTTATCAAAGCGTTAGCTGACCTGGATGGGGCTGCACTTCAGAGGCAGCCCCATTTGGCTCCAGAAACACGATTCAAGCTTGATTTACTGCTAGGCAATACTGAGGATATACAAGGCTATCTGGCAAGTAATCATGATCCGCTTAGCATACAGATAGCTAACCTCTTGAATGGTATATCACAACCTAAGCAAGGAAAGCCAGGAGCGGATAAGCTTGCTCAGGCCGGTGGAAAAAAGTCTGAACTCCAGCAGATCATAGATATGCTCTCTGGAAATATACAACCACTAGAATTCCTGGGGCATTTAACAATCGCACAAATTGGAGATGATCAAGAGCTAAGACCCTTGATAAGAAAGCTTTCATACTTTGTAAAGCAATCTGATGCAAATAACTCATCTCTTATAGCGCCAATTACATCCAATGCTCTCGTCTACCTTTGCTTCCTTATAATTATAGAGGTACAGTATGGAAAAATAAAGCAGAAAAGACAAGATACTTATGTAGAAGATCTCCGGCTGCTATTTGAGATACTTTTGAAATCAGTCAAATTCTCGCATACTTATGGCCCATATGTTACTGCTTTCTTGGTAACTCTACAAAGTATCCTGTCATTTTCTTCGATTGCTTTATTTAAACAGCCGAATAAAGAACATACACAGGAGGCCTTCATGAGTATTGCCCTACAATCTACACCGTGGTCCTTCTCTACTCTTTGCGGGATGAACTCGTTGAAAAAGCCACTTCTGTTGATGATTTATGCACATATCATGGACCTCATTTCAACTGCTGACCACATTTTCCAGTCAGCCCGTGTTGCTGCCATAATGAGCTATGCGGAGTGCCTTAGTGAGATACGCGTGTTGGTAGATGTCTCTGGGGCCCAAAAAACACTGTCAATCGATACTACAAGTACTGGGATATGGAAGCTCGCCATAGATTACTATCGTTGGACCCTTCCAAGTAACGCAGACCTAGTCTCAAAAAATAATATTTCTCACAGAATTCAGCAAGCACTGTATTCAAAAATTGCATCGGCAGAGGACGTAACCGAGATCATAGAGCTACTACACCTTGTATCCCGATTGGAACTAGGACCAGAGATGGAGCTGCTGGTCAAGAAGGGGGCTGCACAAATGCTGGAGCGAAGAAACCTCATACAAGATGCTGCTTTGTGGTACAAACGCGCAGGAAAGATGGATGAGTTGAAAAGATTGGTTACCAGGGCTCTCAAGGAGGCCATACGAGTGGCTATGGAGGAAATAAACGGAGAAAGCGCTAGTTCGCTATTTGCTGCAATTGAAGCCATGATCTCGGACGTGGATATGGCCGATCATGAAATTGTAGAGGACATTGCACTGGCAAAGAATATAAAGCTCTTCAGAGAGCATATAATAACCGCGCGCCAGAGCATTGATAAAAGGCACCAGCATGCTAAAGAGATTCAGGCATTGTCATATGAGCTTGTGAGCTCCCCGAGTTTCTTCCTCAACGTAGTACCGGCCGTCGTTTCTGACGCTTGCTCAGATGAAATGGGAACTCATATTAGTGCCGTCCAATTTGAGGAGTTGTCTCTAGGTTTCCAGCGCTCTCTAACATACTATAATGCGGAGGCATATCTACCTCAGAGTCAACTTGGGTTACGCAACATTGCCGCGACCCAATATGAAATATGCTCTAGACTTGCAGAAGTATATATGATGAGCACGGAGAAGTTGAGTTGAGTTTGAGTAAGCACATGAAAAATATCTGGGTGTTCCATCAAAATTTGTGCAATAGCCTACCGCATATTAACCCGACAAAGATTGCTAGTATGTAGTGTACTACACGAAGCTCTAGCCTGGTGCCTATGATGTACTTAGACAAGGTGTCATGATTGCCAAGCTCCTTGAGGCGCCTCTGAAGTTCATCAATCTCTCTATTGAACCTAAGTATTTCTGCTTCATCGCGGGAAATGGTATTCTTAAGAAGATCTATTTTTCCTTGCTGAAGCTGGATAGAGTGCAAGAGAGACGCCTTCTCTGCGATGTATCTTGCTTTCTTGTGGCTTATATTCCCCAGCTCTGTATCAAGATCCTTCGAATCAAGTATTTCTGCGGGAACATGACGTGCAAGTTTCTGCACAGCTGCAGGGGGTGCCCCGTCCACAAATGAAACAGTGAATTTCTGAGTAAACAACCTTCCTTTTCTGCATGCGTCATTGTAGTGCGAGTTCCAGTAGATTCGTAATGCTGTTGGTTGCGGAGATGCGTCAGTACTGAGAGATGCATAGGCCCCCTGCTCCAAGGGAAAGGCGTCAACAGAGTAGCGGTGATCTTCGTGAGGTTTTAGCTCTTCCTTTAATGTGAGGCTGACGCAAATTTCTTGGGCTGTATGCGGGGCTAATACAAATATTGGAGGATAGACTATGTAGTCCTGCGAGGCAGTAGAGCTTATCTTGACCAGAATAGGGAGATCAAAGGTGCTAGACACAACAAAAAATGAACCCTGCTTCGCCTTGTATGCTCTGTAGAAGGGCATGGTCATGGGAGAAACGGAGAAGAGAGTGTTCATGCCAAGTCCCGAGTTTTTTTAAAGAAAAATCCGAAATATCAATTGCCCATGAATGAGCAGCTAGGCGCTTTAGAGCACATGTTTCCTGAGTGTACTGTGGATGTATCTTTGCCTGTTGTCTCCCTTTTCATTAATAACGACAAAAGTCGCTATGAAAGCTCTATCGTTTTCAACTTGTCATTGAGCAACTCCGTCGAAGACTCCAAGGATCTACTGATTAACTCCGCAAAAATCCAATCCACAACTCTATCCTTTGATGATTGTAGGCTTTTAACTAAGGAGCTTATGGATATCGTCGAAGCAGATCCCACAGATCTAATTGCTGCTGCTGTCTTTGCATATGGAAAACTGGTTTCTGCACTAGAGTCTTTTAATAGGAATAATGTTCCTAAAGCCGCCTTTACTTCAGAACAATCTAAGTCCCCAGTACTTTGTAAAAGTGCACTTTGCATAGATGATCATTGGCTCAAAGAACGATGTATTCTCAAGTCTAATACCATAAAATCGAAGAAGTCCGTGTTTTTCGCGCACACCGCACACGTTTTGACTATTGAGGACGTTGATCGACTCTGCATCTTTCTCAAGGACACTCAAGGACTTGACGATGCAACCCATAATATCATTGCTTATCGCCTCTGCTCGACGAAAGATCCATCTGACCTTCAAGAGGGCTTCGATGATGACGGAGAGCATGCAGCGGGAGGGCGCCTACTGCTGTTGATGCAGAAGATGAAGGTTTATAATAGGGTCGCAATCGTCACCAGATACTTTGGTGGAATCCCTCTGGGTCCAGCACGATTCAAACATATTAACGATTGCGCACAGGAGATCATTTTGGAAGCAAAGGGATTGGATCCAAACTTTTGTAGTGGGCTGTAGTAGACTGCTGCATTTGCCAACCCACCAACCATGCGATGGAGATCATAGTTCATAGTGAGTATCTACAGGGTTCAAAGTTGAATATAAATTGTTTACATTATGAGGGCACCTGGGGCTACCACTGAGCAACAAGCACGTGTGCCTATAATCCTTATTCCAGGTCTCTGTAGTACCAAACTGGACATCGTCCACAGGACAACGGGCATGAGAGAACGTGCGTGGGTTTCAGCTCATTACATACCAAAGTCCCGTATGGGAGAAAAGATGATAAACGATGTATGGGGAAAGCCAACCAGTGATGGCCGGTATCAGTCGTTTATTGAAGATGTTGGAGATATGCACATATTGGAAGGCTTCAAGGGTTGCTCACACCTAGCTCAGCACTGGGGTATCTCCGTGATTCATGCCTTAAATCCCAAATTCATGCTTGGCAGATATTTCACTACTTTAAAGAATAGACTCAAAAGGCACGGATATCAAGTGGATGTCGATCTCTTTTGCCATTCGTATGATTGGCGACAGCCCCTATCATCTGATGCAGTTTTAGGCTCTCTGCGAAGACTCATTCTGAGTGTCTTGAATAGAACTAGCTCCTTACACGTTATTCTAATTGGTCATAGCCATGGTGCGCTGTTGGTCAGGCTGTATATGCAGTTGTATGATGACTGGCATCAACATATTTTTCGCTTTATAGCAATTGGACCCCCTTACGATAACTCTTCTGCCTATATGGCAATGAGTCTTATCAACGGTTTCGCATTGAAAATCCCATTTATAAAATATATAACAGCTCGCAATTTCCAAGCCAGCAGCTCTGTTCCTGTCTTTCTGGGCCCTGCTCCTGTGGTTTCACAATTAGAGGAGTATGGTGTCAATCAATACATTCCTACTTGCATATTTATTAAGAAAGTTTACCGAAACAGCGCTAATTTTGCACGTCAGATAGGTGTTTCAACTCATGACCCTGGCCCTACCTATTGTACTGATGGATCACTTTACAAAAAGTTCTTGCAAAAAGTCATTCCTACCAACCTCTCTATCAAGGATATCTCTGTTGATTTGAAAAAGTACGGGAAAAAGTTTCCTGATCTTTCGTCTCTTCTTCTTCTGAGACTCAGTCAACAACCAGAAAAACTCCATCCACAACACGAGGCACAGGCATTACGACTTTTGCTGTTAAATATAAAACGCGGAGTTCTTCGGTCAAAGGTGACAGGCGAGCGCATTTGGTCTTCTAATTTCTTATACGTTGATACGCTACTAACTCCACGTTATACGGTTGGTATACCTACTCGAGAGGCTGTTGAGAACCAGCTTGGTTTGTGGGAATGGGAGGCGTATACCTCTTGGACAGAGACTTCAGACCTTAGAAAATCATACCTGCCACTACGTGCCTTTAAGCATCCATGGTTTTATATTTCTGGCGATCGGCTACTCCTCAAAGAAGATGCCCCCTATTACGATGAAATCAAAGACTGCAGAGTTGGCGCACCAACTGAAATCATTCGCTCGTCATCACGCCCAGACATTCTTCAGCATGCATACGCTAACTCCATTTATCAAAGCTTCAGCGATTTCACAGCTCTTCGGGACATTTTTGAAGATGCAGGGACGCTAGTACGGCTTGCTCCTTACACTAACAGAGCAGAAAGCGCATTTGTGCCATTAACGCTTTCTGTTTATAAGACCGCAACATTAGATCTAAACCACAAGCAAAAGGCACTAAACCATAGGCGCACAACTTCGGTAGTGAAGCAAACTAGACTAATAACTCCTACAAAAGCATCTGACCTAGAGGATCATTGTGCTGTGGAAGTAGTTGCAGACAAGAACTTGTTCACTGAATCAACTCCTTTGGAACTAATCTCATCTTTATACAGACTTGACAAAGCGGGTTTTCGTGGTATGTCAGCCTTGCGTCAACGACCACACAATGTGCAGACTGGCATCAAGATACCACCTCTGCCTTGGAGTAGCATAAGTGTCGTTTCATCCATCATCTACCGCAGCGTTCTGTCCTTGATGAAAAGCCTCAACCGCCCTGGAAGCCTGGAGGAGTACTTATTTGAGCCTTTTGAGCAATACTGGGATGAGATCTATAAGATACGAACGAAACCAATTATCTTCCCGCAGCCTAATGAAACCAACTTCCGTTACTTTGCTATCTGTGGAAGTGGGTGCAAGACTCCACTGCACGTGGTCTACAATCAACCAGTCAGTAGCTACCATGAACTCTGCACGCAAATCCCCACTACAATTGATTCTGATGGCGATGGAACAGTCTTGCTTCATTCTGCCCTATCGGATGGATTTCCACATGATTTTGTTATTGACCGTGTTATCGTAAAGAATATTACTCACTTCATGCTTATTCATGACAAGGCCGTCTGGTCATTGATAGAGGAGGTCCTCTTCTAGAGTCGATAAATGAAAATGGATAGAGTACCTAAAGATTTACTTTTATACATCCTGGCGTTAATACGACTTGGCACAGTACATGTAGCAAACAGCAGGTTTCCCTGAAAGGGCACAGACCTCGCCGGGGAGAACATTCTCGTCGGGATTGTGCCCGCGAATTTCTGCAGAGCACGCATCTTTTAGCTTCTTGTCCCACACTTCACCATCGGCCTCTGTCGTATAAAATGGAAAGCGTGCCAGGCCTCCCTTGTTTTCTATACAAGCCACTATCTCATCAAAACTCTTGCAATTGGTAACCATGGAATTGTGAAATGCAAATGCCTTTTCCTTAAGCCTGGCTTTGTAGGCGTCTAGCTCGTCCTTGATAACATTTTTCACAACCAACTCGTGGTTTTCGGTGGTATGAGAAGATACCTTCATGACCTCCGTAATGGGAATTACTCTTTTCTGGTCCTTTCCTACATCACGGGGCACAACAATGCATTGACCGTTGGCCAAATCACGCTGTCCAACTTCTATTCGAAGAGGCACCCCCTTGAGTTCATAATAGTACAATTTATCGCCCATGCTCTTCGAGAAGTCATCGTCGATAGAAACCCGTAATCCAAGCTTTGACTTCAGGGTGTCGGCGATTTCGTTTACCTTCCCCAAAACCTGCTGATCGGACTCTTGGTTGTTTTTCTTTCCACAGCCAATTGGAATTATTACTACATGGATGGGGGCAATGAGGGGAGGAAGAACCAAGCCTCCCGAGTCCCCATGGATTGATAAGGCACACGCTAGCACACGAGTGGATATACCTGCACACGTTAGGTATGGATGCACGCTTTCATTAGCCTTGTTCGCATACAGAATATCGAAGGTAGACGAGAAGCGTTGCCCAAGATTGTGGATGCCGGCTGTTTGAAGCACTCGCCCACACGGCATAACGACATCGGAGACTTCACTGTAGTCCGCACCCGGAAACCTATCCCAACATACGCGGCGTAGCTTTTGCCCCTTGAAGCAGAGCTCGTCGCTAAAAATGGTGTCGATAACTTTCCAGTAGTCGGAAAGTTGAGACACCGCATCTTCTGCTGTTGCATGGCAACAATGTGCCTCGTTCCAATGGATCTCTCTAACTCTTATTAGGGGCTTTGTGTTTTTTGTCTCATGGCGAAATATGGTACACGTCTGATGAATTTTCAGAGGAAGATCTTTGTAGGAACGGACCCACTTGGAGAACATAGAGTATATGGCTGTCTCAGAAGTAGGCCTTAGAGCAAGGCGCTCTTCCAGCGGCTGGAGTCCACCTTTTTCGACCCAGAAGCATTCTGCCTCGAAGCCCTTTATATGATCACTTTCCTTCTTCAGAAAGCTTTCTGGAATAACAGTAGGAAAGAGAATCTGGCTAATACCTACCTTAGCATACTCCTCCTCGCAAAGCCTCATAATAGCATTCTCCATGAAAAACCCATAAGGACGAAAGACAACGCAGCCTTTAACTGGGTAGCGCCTATCAACAAGCTCTGCAGCATCCATAATGGCATCAAACCAATCAGCAAAAGTGTCACGGGTCTTAGTTAAGCTGAAAGTCACGTCGCCACCACGAATCGCCTGCTTCTGTTGCTTCGACTGATCACGTGCTGTGTTGCACTGCTTGCCTCGCACAATGCCATGACTGTCCTTTTCCACCACCTCAGGCATGATTGGTCACTCTAATTTTGAATTGGAATTATTATTTCAGAGGCTTATCGATGAGACAAAATGATTTGCATCTGCTATCCATACTCAGTTAATAGTCAGGTCGCCTAGTCTAAGCTTTGGTACTGTTTTTATTGCATCTCCATTGGTCAACTTAAGACTTTGACATGTTACAGTTTGTTAAAAGTCAAAAAAGAAAGACCAGAGGGCGTGGAGCAAGGATGGTTGCAACGTGGTTAAAGGTGCTGGATCCGTGGGCAAGGATGCTACCTAGTGTTGAGAAGGCTCCGAAAACGGTGCGCTTCACTACAAAAGGGCTTTATACCTTTCTGGCCTTAATTGTCTACCTCACGGCTTCTCAGGTGCCGCTTTACGGTCTGCACTCCTCAATCCGTAAGGATCCTTTGTTCTGGCTGCGTTCTATATTTGCGGGCCAGCGAGGAAGCCTCATGGAGTTGGGTATTGGTCCTACGATCACTTCGAGCTTTTTCCTCAAGATACTTATCTCATCCAAGGTACTGCCCTTTGACAAGAACAACGAAGTAGAGAGCCAAGTTTTTAATCGTGTCCAAAATCTTATTGGATTTATTTTCACCTTCTTCCAGGCCGTTCTTTATGTGCTCGCTGGTATTTACGGGTCTATCTCGCAAATAGGCCTGTTCAGTGCAGTGGCCATTATTGCTCAGCTGACTATCTCATCTATACTGGTTCAGGTCTTGGATGAAATGCTTGAAAATGGATGGGGCATAGGCTCTGGTATTTCTTTATTTACCACTGCCAATGTCTGCGAGAACATCATCTGGAAGTCGTTCTCCTTCTTCCGCATCGACCGTGGCAATGGAAAGGAATTTGAGGGTGCTGTCCTGGCAGCTGTCCATTACATGTTCACCCAGCCAAATAAGCTCAAGGCGATCAAGCTGGCCTTCTTCCGGGATGGTCTCACAAATGTGATGAACATTATAGCAACCCTTGTAGTTTTCCTTGTGGCTATCTATCTCCAGGGAATCAAGCGTAATTTGCGGATTCAGCATGCAAAGGCAGGGCCATCCGTTCAGCAACAATATCCCATCAGACTGCTTTATGCATCTTCGACGCCCATGATGATTATATCAACATTGACGTCTAACGTCTTTATGATTTCTCAGGCTATCTGGCGTCGCTTTGGCAATTCTATTTTCACTGCGCTGCTAGGTACTTGGGCGGAGGTCGAGTCGCGTCCTGGTCAGGCCTTTCCAACAGGTGGTCTTGCATGGATTCTTGCCTCTCCGTACTCTCTTCGAAGTGCACTCTTTCACCCTATTCATACCATTCTCCACGCGGTGACCTTAGTCGCTCTCTCTGGGCTTATCTCACGTGTCTGGGTAGAGTTCTCTGGTGAAGGCGCTAAAGAGGTCGCAGAGATGCTCGAGACCAATGGCTGGTGCATGCCTGGTTATATGACTAAGGGGGCTCTTCAGCGCGAGCTGAATAGATACATTCCAACTGCAGCCCTCGCAGGCGGTCTTATACTCGGGTTTGTTGGGTTCTGTGCGGACATCTTTGGTGCTATTGGGTCTGGCACGGGCATTTTACTTGCAGCAACGACTCTCGTAAAGATGTACGAGGAGTTCGCTAAAGAAGGTATCCAGCTTTCTATGTAAACTCGATAAAAATGACCCCTGATGATGCATCGCTGCGTCTCCTTGTTGTTGGATATGTCACGGGAGAAGGAGGCGATTCTGAGCATTTGCCAGAGTGCATTTTGCGCAGAATCGATTCTATAGTTTCATCCTTAATTCTGGCTCGCAAAGCATATCTACAATTTGTAAAATCAACGGCTTTACAGAGCAAAGAACTTCTTCAGCCGTGCTCACCCCTAGAGAATCCTTGTCCAAGGGACTCTAGTACAGTTCGCCAAAGTACACCTATTGCAGTGCCAATCTTAGGTGGCACTCCTGAGACCACTGAGCTGGTGAGACTTCTAGATAGAACTCACCCTACAGTCGACTGCTCTGCCCAGCTCACAGAGCCTAGTCGCCCTCCTCAAACGCCCGAGCATCGACGACTGTCTCTAATGGAGAGGCTGCAGCCCTGCAACCTTGCGCTGCCTAGCACACCTGCTTCTAACCCCCTTACGGATTTTGAGTCATACACCATCTTTCAGCTCCGTCAGAGCCTAAAGCAGCTGGGAAAGAAGTACTTTACACGAGAGCAGGCCATACAGACTTTGCGTAGAGAGCATGATACTCATGGGTGGCTTCCAAATATCCATTTGACTCAGTTCCAGCTGATGTCCCCGGCACGCCGTCAAACGCTGGAGGAGACAATTACCGATTGGATCAAGGCGTCTCCCTGGTACCTGTTGATTCTGACCTTTGTCCCAGTGAACAAGTACAAAATGCTCGAGCATATGAAGAAGTGTAAGATCAACGTTTCCCTAGAAACACTCAGTAACTATTTACTTAACAATAATGTGTTGATGGCAGAGAGGGAGGAGACTAATACAACTAGCCTAGACGCTGACAAGTTGAAAATTAGATATCCCAAAGAGAACGGGGAGAAGCAGCTAACTTTAAGCGAAATAATTACCCCCAGAGGTCGAAAAGCAAAACGTAAAATTAGGCGATAGCACACCTATGAATTAATGCACTTATCTAGAGCATCCCTGTTTAGCCCAACTATTATATTGGCTCGCAAAACGTCGTTCAAAAGGGCATCAAATTCCTCGTTGTTTATAGGGCACATCTTTACGGTTTCCATCAAAGAACAGCATATCTCCGTGCTAGCCTCAGCAGCTACATCTGGCATACAAAGCGCAACCATAAGAATAGCTATAAAGCAGCAATCTCGGTCATCCACGTCATCGCTTCTGCACACCTGAAGGACTATTATATCCAGATTTTCAGCAACCATCTGTAAAAGGCGACAGTCCAGAAAAGGAACCACTCGTCCCATAAGTAGATAGATTCGCACCCATTTCAGCAAAGCAACAGATGCATTGATCAAAACATCTTTTGTTGCTCGCTCTTCTTGAATCAGTTCGAGAAGGAGCTGCGCGTAATTTTGGAAATGCTCACCAGATAGTTGTGCAGTGTCTGAAAGTATCAGTATCTCTTTTGGTGTTTCACAGTACTGAGGCAGTGCTGCTAAATACGACCCTAGGTCTCCAGATGCTGTGCCACAGTAAAGAGTCATATATGCGTGTACACCAATGGATACACTCAGTTGTGGGCTTGCAATAAGTGTGCTAAATAACCAAGTCGCGTTGTTCTGCGCTTTCGGTTCAAAAGGGCTCTGAATCACATTAAACAAACAATCTAGTAACGCAGATGAATATTCACGGTGCACGAAAATATGCTCTGGATATTCCCTGACAATTTCTCCCAATATCCCGAACATCTCCGCTTGCAGAGTTGTGCCTACAAAAATAGCAGCAGTTTGAATGAGTGCAGGAACAAGTGACTGATTGTTGTAATTTAGAATCATCATAGCCGTGCTATTTCCAGTCAATAAAGCATCATTGATAAACGAAATAAGACTTTCCATCAGTGACACGTCGGGCCAAAGAATTGGATTTTCCACCTGATCCATGCAAAGCATAAGTCCTCTGATTACGCTGTCAATGTAGGTAGGAATGAGGTGAGAATGTATGGTCTTTTGCAGCTTCTCTGTCTGAGGCCCAATACCTGGATGGATCAAGTCCCCAAGCAGTGATGATATGGCATCATTCAGATTACTAAATGCCAAGCATATGCGCTCATCAGAGTCGTTACTATCAGACAAGGTGGTTATTGCGCGAACAACGTGAGGAAGATAGGAAGGAAGTAACGTAGAAAAGACCTCAGCTAAAGCCTCCATGACAGAGGTTGTGCATAGAGAAGAGCGTCCAAGTCCTGATATGTCATACTCTGCCACGCCTGCCATAACTATGGACGTTTCTTTTCCGGAATCGGCCATCAAGCAGGAGATCACTACATCAATTAGAAAGTTAAGCTCTGTGGGAACAACTCTGTTTGCTCGTACGTCCAGTAGTAGAAGCCCACACACTATATTCAGAACACCCTCGTAGACAATTCGATCTATATAGGACACTGTAATAGCTTCTCCTGACGGTACAAATTGAGCTGAATCGGCAGCAGAGCTATCAGAAGATACAAGTGCGATATCAATTATTGTCCCAATGGCTCCGATCGCATAGTACCTTGTTCTGATGTCTGAAGAGAACACAAGGACCTTAAGAAAAGATGCTAGGATACATGTAATTGAGGAGCTGTCAAACAATTCGATGTATTTTGAAATGGTGTATACACTATGAGAAACTATGATAGACAGAAATAGAGAGACCCTCTCCCCTCTTGCTGGGGCACCTAAAAGCTGGCTATGGTTTTCAGTAGCGCTGAAAGAGCGATACGAAGCCTCCATGGCTACAGAGAACTGCTGATTAAATGATACGCTCCCCGTAGAATGGTCGAGTAGAAAAGGCTCAGGATAATCCGTATAGAACGTGTCCAGGACTGTAGCTTTGATCTGTATTAAAATGGTAGTAATGGCTTCCTTCTTGACATGAGACGAAACATATGCAAGAATCGTTATGGCCGCTTCGATGATGGATATGTCACATGATGACAGCATTCGGGTGCATCCCTGTATAACTAGGTCAGTACAATCCCTTCGTATTCCACAGAGTATGTCTAAGAGGAGCAAGGCGTGTTTACGATTAGTCCACGGTCCTAGTAGATCTGAAATTTGTCCTATGTCTCTTGTAGCCACTGCAGCTGAAGATTTTAAAAAGAGAAGCTCATCTTCTTGAAGAATGCACGCAGCAAGCAGGGGATCTATCAGATGAAGGGTAATGTGATTACGCAGAACAGAATAAAAATTGGAATCGCTAACGAAAAGGTGCCACACCTCCATTACTAGCCGCGCCACACCTGTCCCTTCGCCGCGGAGCTTAACCCCAAGATACTGTACTTGTGCCTCAAGTTTCTCTCCAACGTTCTCTAGCTCGTAAAGCTCTTTGGTCATATATATTAGAAGTTCCAGAACATTAGAGAAGAAGTCCGTATTCTGATAGTACAGTTCTGGCGTCACGGTAATGCTTCGGATAACAACTTCGAGTGCAGCCTGGAGAAGATCCCAATCTGAATGAATGGCTAACGGACAGAGGCGCTCTATGAGGATGAAGACTCGCGAAATGAGCGCAGTGTCATCACTAAACTGGGGAGAGATAGGCTCTGTCAAAACACCCTTATAAAACCGTAACACTGGACTGAAAGCAGCAAACATGAGGGGATTTGCATCTATAGAGACTTTAGTAACTAAAAAAGTGGTAACAGTATCGGTTAATACCGTCGAAACCATCATCTCAATGGCAGCCGACAAACCTTTGCAGTCCTTAAGAATCTTAATGGAATCGTCGGTAATATTCTGTATCAGCAAAGAAGTACACATAAATGGAGCGAGAGATTTAGGATTGAGATTCTTGCAAGAGAGAGATGACACGTATGTGGCTTGCATGGAAGTCACTGCCTCTATCAGTGCCTGCTCTAGTTCCGGCCAAATGAATCCCACACGTTCATGACAAACTAATGCACTTATCATATTCGCGAGAATTGACTGTGAATTATATGCTCTAGATGAACTAGATTGCAGGCTGTCTACTAATCGCAGAAAGAGATAGGACGCAATATCCTGCCGCCCTTGCGATATAATATAGCTATACGACTGACGAATGCACGCTTTAAAGAGCGCGCCGGCGTATGTACTGTAGGGTCCATCGGAGAGAAAAGCTTCTAAAAGTAAGCAAGGAAGATCTACCTCTGTCTCGACGAGCCTTGCCATAAGGTCATTTGCCTCTTTATTTGCTTCGTTCGTCATACATGATGCTAAATTGATTAGCTTTTCAGTGTTAGCAATGGCCGTTGAAGTAGGGCTCCAACCCATTGCAATTATTTTTATGGAAAGCACCTCTTGTCGATAGGACAAAGCGGCTCTTGTCCATACATAGAATGTTGCAATTAGTACGTTAGCAATATAGATCGGGTTGAGGCGAGTGAAACACAGCCAAACGTGGTTATTGTGTTAGAGCAACATGCATCATGCGAAAGAGTCAGGCTAAGTAGAAGCGCAACCATTTTCTGAAGACATACCTACGTTGCTTTCTGTCATGATTACAGCCTTAAATTCACTTGTTATTCAGTTGAATTGTTAAATAATATTTTACTACATATAGTTATCGTCACAATCTATAGTTGGAAGCCCGAGAAGCTTGTACACAAAGGTTACGACTTCCAAAGGGTGTATACCACAGGCACCTTAAGTACAAACTAATGTTAAAAATAACACAGATCATTTTGAAATGTACCTAATAGTTACTTAAGGGCAGGACGCTAATAACGTTACAGGCTATTGCGCTTTTTCACCATGCACACGAAAAATGTATAGAATCTAAAATGCAACTTCTTACTCTAATCGCTCTTCTTATTGGAACATTAGCTATCAACTGCCCCCGAGACCACTATGCTCTCGGCAACATGTGCGTTAAGTGCGATGACAGCATGCTCTGGTGCCTCTCGTGTCGGGGGCCAGGAGCCTGCACTGAGTGCAAAGCGGGGTACTATCTCGACTATGGCTATTGCAAGCCGTGCGACCACACATGCAAGACGTGCAATAATCCGAACAGCTGCTTGGAGTGCAGCGGGAATCACTGCAGGAATGCAATTGGGGTCTGCGATGAGCCCGGTGAGGTCTATGAGGGGTGCATCAGGTGCGCACATGACACCAACAAGTGCATACAGTGCCACGCTGGATACTTCTTTAATGCAAAGACCTTTACATGCACTAAATGCAAAGATAACTGTTACAGCTGCAAGAATGAAACTGAGTGTGAGGAGCCCTCTTCTGGGTACTATTTAAATAAAACCACTGGAGAGATTACTCGCTGCGTAGATACTAACTGCAAAATATGTAACACATCTAAGGATACATGTGATGAATGCGTGAATGGATACGGTTTAGATAAAAGTAGTAACAAAAATGGGAGTTGCATTAAGTGCACTGTCCAAAATTGCAATGAATGTGAGCCTAAGGACACGTGTACAGGCTGTAAAGAAGGCTATGTCCTCAGCGGAGCTGCTTGTCTTCCTTGTGCCACAAATTGCTTGTTCTGCATGAATGGTAATACTCCCGCGCCATACCGCTGTACTAGTGGCGCCTGTATGCCAGGGTCTATGTTTAACCCCTATTCGCAGTACTGCTTACCATGTCCAGATGGATGTTTTTCATGTTACTACGATCTTGGACACGGAGAAGCTGTATGTGAAAAATGTAAAGTAACAACAGCAGCTAGGACTGGTCCAAAGATATACGGCGTACTATGTGCTACATCTGAACCAGACCCATGTGCTGAAGATGAATTTCAAGAAAATGGGGCCTGCATACGCTGTGAACTGAGTATACTGGGATGTGATACGTGCAGCGAACGATACAACTGCACAAAGTGTCAGGACGGCTTCTACTTGTCTGACAATATATGCGTGGCCTGTGACTCCGTTTGTTATACCTGCGATGGTCCAGGTAGTAACTGTAAAACATGCCGTAATGATATGGCGTTAAAGGATGGTATTTGCATTCCTGTTGGCGACGTAATTCCTAATTGTATACTTGCAGGCGATGAGACAGATCCCACCTGCATTAAGTGCGTTGCTGGATACTATGTATCTAGTGGAATTTGTGCTTCCTGTGCCGATAAGTGTGAGTCCTGTAGCGGCCCCGACGTATCCCAGTGTATGCGTGCCGTTGAAGGATACTTTTATGACGCAACTAAAAAACAAATCGATAAGTGCCAGGTTGAAAATTGCAGCAGATGTCTGTTTAAACGTGAAGAGTGTTCTACATGCAATAATGGATACTACTTGTCAACAGACAGCACAACTTGTACCAAAGGCTCTGTCCAAAATTGCATGGAATATGTTAAAGGACAGGATAAATGTAATACTTGTATCAAGGGCTACGGATTTTCAGAAGGCGCTAATCCTACCTGTATTCCGTGCCAAAAGGAATGCATTAGAGGCTGTTACTTTGCAGATATTTGTGCGTTCGGAGTTTGTGCCGATGGTTTCTACTTCAGTTATGACAACAGTAAGTGTCTTGAGTGCCCCTCTGGATGCTCTATGTGCAAACAGTTCTCAAATAATGGCCGAGTTGGATGCACGCGATGTGCCTCGGGAGAAACTGTCAGTCTAAGCACAGCCTATGGCCTGCACTGCAGTGGCCTTTTGAACAAGTCTGGCCTCAAGCCCGGAGTAACAGCAGCGATCGTGATTCTGGTCCTGCTCCTCATAGGCGTCTGCGCGGCAATACCGTTCATCGTGAAGGTCCTGGTCCGCAAGGGGGTGCGTAGAAGGACCCGGGCAATGAAGTACGATCGCGGGAGTGCAGACAGTCTGCTGCCCGAGGGGTCCGCCGACTCTGCTCTTTGATGTAAATGTATCTACTGCGGTGGCGATTGTGGAGAAAGCTCGAGTAGGTGCGCCCATTGGCAGGAGACAGCGACTGTGAGTGCGAATTGGGCGACGGGTCCCCGATGTCTCTTGTATTGGGAAAGATCAGCTGGAGCCGAGAACGATGGTGGTTAGATTGCATAATGCTCGAGACTAAGACTCCTTCAGGCACTCAAGTTGGATGAGGATTTCTAAAGATCTGTGTCTACGATAGCGTCCTCAGTATAACCTGGGCCAGAGGTCTGCAGGAGGCGGCTCTCATGGGCTGCTAGGGCTGACGTGTAATCGGCCCCTTCACTGCATCCAGAATTGTAGGTTCCTCGTGGGAGTGCATGCACGTCCGGAAAAGAAGGACAGACTTGCAGCACACCCAAAGAACGGGCCAGCGTTAGTGAGACGCACCATCATGCATTCACTTCTGGACCTGCCCGGTCTCGATGACCTTAACGATGCTGAGCAGGGACTTCGCCTGGTTGACAATCACTGAGTTGGCAAGCAGCGCCGGGACCTTTCCCATGGGATCGCTATGGCAGACAAACGTGGCGGCTGTCTTTCCGCTGCCCGGGGCCGTCTCCTCAAAAAGGAAGGCGCTGATGTGGACGACTCCGCGGACCCAGCCCTCCTGCTTGGTCGCCTCTGGGTAAAGGGCGAGAAGCTCCGGGAGCTCTGGGCTCATGAACGAGTAGAGGATTCGGCGCCTCCCCTCCGCCTTCGGGAGCTCCCTGAAGTTGAGGACGGTGAGAAACTCGCGGTGGGCGACAATCGCAGAGGGAGACGTGGTGACAAACTGGGAGACGCTAGAGATCTCCCTGACCTCGGGGAAGTCCTGGGCCGTCTTCTGCTGGGCATAGCCTGCATAGGCTTTCTTCGCCTCGGCGTCGGCCGGAGACTCCAGCGTCTCGCGGCGGAAAAGCGTCGACTTGCGGAGGGCCTGGCTGTTGGTCTCGTCAACGTTGATGTTCATCGCCACAAGGGCCCCGAAGCAGCAGTGGACGGGGTATGGTATCTCCATCGTCGCCTTGAGCGCGTGGTTCTTGTTGCCCTCGACCACGGCGGTGGTGATCGACATCCCCTCGTCCACCTTGGGGTCCTTCCACGACGCCCCCTCAATGAGCCCCATGGCCTTGTCGAGGCTTGCTAAGCTCAGGGCGCGGATCTTGGCCCACACCTCCGGGGGGATAACGGCCTCTGTGATGGGGATTCTGCGGAGAAGCACCTGTAACCTGTAAGGCCCACTGAAAAGCCGAAAGCGGGAATTGAACCCGCGACCACTGCATTACAAGTGCAGCGCTCTACCGCTGAGCTATTCCGGCGCAAACCCCGCACAATTCTATATATAACCTTTGAACTATTTGTTTTGTGCCATGAGGCCTCGAGGCATTCCTGTAGGAAAACACCACTCGAAAAGGAGCAGAGATTTTTATTTTTAAAAGATGCCCTCTCCCTCCGGCCCGCATCTCCTTCCCTCCGGACACAAGTCTCAGTTGGTTCAGCTCGCGGACGAGCTGGAGCTTGCTAACGAACACCTACTGCTGGGGATCTTCGCCATTAATAAGGACACTAATGCTGATCTTCAGCGTGTTGTTATGGAGGCTGTGCATCTGAGTACAGGTATTGCAAATATTGGGGACTCCGTCACCCTGGCGGCGCTCCGGGGCCGCGAGCACCATGCCAATATCTACAACGTTAAGACGAAACAGCAAGCCAATACAACAGAATCAGAGAAGCAGCAAATGATACGCATTCTCGAGGCCGTTGATCATATTCTTACTGTCGCAGATAACCTATTAAAAGATCTGCAAGCATATAGACATGGAGCAGATAGGCAGTTTGAGTTGTCGATTATTGAGGCGTCTCAAAGCTATTTTGAAGCAATGCATAGCTACGCAGAGGAATTCCCCGGGTTTGACACCTTTGTTGTTGTCTCTCGTTCACATGCCCAGATCAAAGATGCTATTAGAACCTTTGTACAAGCGCTGACCATGCGACTTATAAAGGCCATTTGTAACGAGTTTGCGGTCATTATTGCTACACGTAAGCGATGCAAGGTTAAGGATATAAAAAGCTACTTTGATGTTGCATCCTTTCGTGAGATGTTGTTCTCTGATGCAGCTTCCATATCTTTTCTAAAAGAGTTAGATCCTGCCAGTTATAGCCTTGTGCGAGCAGCTGTGATACTAGTACTTTATGAACTAGCGCGTGGAAGCATATCCTTCTTAGAGGACAACATGCATGAGGGCATTGCAGCACCAGATATAAATCTACTCAGAGGCCTAGGACTTAAGATATATGAACTATCCTATAGCACCATTTGTTATCCGGACAGTGTACCTATCGATCGTAGAGTTGCTGCGGAGAGAGAAGCCCAAACAAAATCGGGGAGGCACTCTAACTCGACTGTGAATACGGTACAACTGCATCATTCCACCTATGCAAATAACCTTCTCAAAGATGGCTGTGAATACTTAGATCGCGCGCTAGGATATTACTTCTTGGCTGTAACCATATACATATATCATACACGAGATATCTTGCTATCAGTTTTTTTCTCTAGTAACCCAAAGGAAAATTCAGAGCCCAGACACGGCACGAAAGAGATCCACGAAATCGAAAGATTTACTGTTGTATTGGATGCTGTCTTAAATGAGCAACTTTCCTCTCGTGAGTCTCTGGAGGTTGCTATACAAAAACTCAGTGCAAACGGAAGTAACAAATTGTTAACAGATCTCTCTACGATTGACGCTTGCCTCGGAACCATTTTCTACCCCGTTCTAGATTATAAAATGCTCCATGCAGAAATAAAATACTTCTCAACCTTAGATTTTACCAGAAGTCAATCCTATCGTAACACACTAAAATGGGTTAAGGATGTTCCTGAGGCCTATTTCTCTTCAGTCCGGACTAGACCTCTCAGTCATGTTCTCGAAGGCGTTCTGACGTCCAACCCTCTCTATGGGTTCGCTCTTTACATGCAGATAGATCATGCTCTGTCAATAGCGTGCACCCTTGATTGCGACCTTATGATACTTTTGCTGTCCAGCGCCCTGCAGACCATCGAGTCCCACGTCGTGTCCTTCACGGATACTTTTCATGCACACTTATCAAAACAGCAGCCAACGATCAAGCAAGCCGGTGTCTTTCCCGGTACCATTTACACGTGCACACTGCTCTCTGCAATACATGCTATGTATTGTTCTGCTACCCTCACCGTCAAGACGCTCTCAGCGAGCTCCCCTGCGTACAGTAGTCTGTTTAGCTCATTGTCAGCTTTCCTTCCGTCAGATCGCGCTGGGAGCATTACTTTTACTCAGCCAGATATTGAAGAAAGTACATTCCCGATGACATTTAAGCTTGACTCCGGACACATGTCGCTGCTCAAGCTTATAACAAACCCGTACATGCTTATCGTTGAAAGATTTGAGGCGTGGCTTGATTCTATTATAGTAGCAGATAAAGCAAATACTGAAAAGTACCGGAACATTGCTACCATTGAAAACTTGTCATTTCTTATATACTTCTGTGACAGTCTTTTAGAGCACAACTTCAGCACATCCATACAGATGTCTTTGAAGACTAAAATAGATATTTTGCTATCTGAGTATATAGAAGAGAATATTAGGTACAAGTTCTGCGATAATTCTTCCAAAGACTTCTCCTGGGTTCAGGTTGTCGATAAGATTGAAGAGGTTATAGCCGGAGGGATCCAGCCAACCGACGTACCCACCCAGACAGGACTAGCACATAAGGATGTAGAGAAAGCAATAAAGACATGCAACTCAACCATCAAGAAGCACTTTTCGGATACCATGGACCGATTTTTCAAGCATATAAACCTCAAGGCGGCCATTGCAAATTGCTCGTCCATCGTTGCTGTTGCGCGTATCAAGGATGGAACAATAGGCCTTCTGAAGCAAGTCAGTGATGCACTCTTTGAAAGTATAAAAAGAAGATATTCCCTTTTCCTTGACTATTCCGAAAGATGCTACGTTCCATCGTTACGAAGCAAGTTTTCATTGTCATTAGAAGATCTGAGGAAGTATTACGAAGGGGAGTTTGAGAAGCTGAAGAAGACTCTCCCCAACTAATCGCTTGTGCTCTAAGCATTCGAAATTCTCGAAGATCAATTCGTGAACGCTAGGTATTAGTAAATCGACAATAGTTTTATTCTATTGTATCCAATCCAATCTTCGTAAATTGGACTAAAAAGTTTAAAATGACATCCGCTATTTGTTGCCTCTGTGCACAGCCAGATGGAATCGTCTGTGCAGGGGTCTGTCGCAGATCATATTGCCCTATGTGTCTCATCGAAGCCAAAATCCGGAAAGCTGAGCCAGTTTTTAACGAAGAACGGATAAACATGAATAAGAGACTATTAGAATGTTTAGGTAGCAACTACCACTTCACTTGTACAGCATGTCAAAGAGGAACAAGCGTTTGCTCTATTTGTCTCGAACATAAGGTTAATGATCAAGGCCCATTACTTGTGTGCTGTGTACCAGGTTGTCAGACAGTGTTCCACCAACAATGCTACAAGAAAGCTGGACTGCCCACTCAGGATATTTTTGGTTTATCCTTTTCCTGTCCTCGGCATGTCTGTCTCCATTGCAAAAAGGGAAAATCCGGGCTTCCCGTAAGCGTTTGCATTCGTTGCAACTCTATGATCCATTTAGCCTGTAGGAAAGCGTTTAGTCGTGAGATGCGGCCACTATTTTTTGGATCGCGAGAAGCAGATTGTGCCTGCTTATGTAATAAGTGTTACATTTTAATACTCAGTACGTCAACACGGCCAACAGAGAGCTACGAACCAGAACTGTATCTCCGAATGTATGTTAGAAGACGGGAGGATATATCTTTGCGGGCCCTATCAACCTTGTTTGACACACAATTTGTTGATCGTCTCTGCCATTTGCACAAACAGTTACAAGCGAACAACTCTCCAAAAGAGAAGGTAATACGAGCTGAAAAAAGCAAAGGTGTAAGCTCTAACCCCTCGCAATCAAAGTTAGATCATCAAGCACCGAAGGAACCGCAACTAAAGCAGCTAACTTCTAAGAAGAGCGTCATACAACCTCCGGAAAAGCAAGACCTTAATGCGGCATCAGAGCTAATGCCTGCGCAGCATTCGGTACTAGAGGTTGAAGCATCCTCTTTGTCTACCTCAGTGATAATAACTACACCCAAGACGAACGTCTCATTTACAAAAGCAATGCAGCCGGAAATTATTCGTTGCCAAACAATTATGATACGGCAGAAGTCGAGATTGTGCTCAAACTCTTCTACTTAGAAGACCTTAGGTCCATCGTATTCGGTTGCCTTGACCTGAGTGACTAGAGGATAGCGTGGGCGAGTAGGGTGCACTATTGTATTTTCTCCGTATTCGTTCTCAAATTGTAATTGCTGTCTATTGATGGCACGGATGATCGTATTTGTTTCCCAGACCATAAAGGGGATAATGAACGCATCGGTTATCCACCCCATCAGGAATATTCCTGCGGTAAAGAGATATAGCAGGCCCATGTCATACTGATAGAGATAAAATCTATGCCCCCCAAAGATGCCCAAGAACAGCCAGAGTAAATAGGTTGTTACCATCGACCGAAGCTTAATCAAAGCCATGTGTGAAACCTATGTGCCTTGCTTCTGATTTCATTGGACTGTAGATGTATACTTTTTAATGACCATCACCTTTCTTTTGATTTTATTGGCTGCAGTCTTGGGTGAACAGGTCAGTTGCAATGTGTTTTATGACATAAATGATGTAGAATCCATGGAGATGATGCGGTATTGCCCGAACTCCGCATTTAAATTGAAGCAAGACATTGTCATGAAAGAGGACTTTATTCCCATAAACACATTTTATGGCGTTCTCGATGGGGAAAATCATGCAATTAGTAATATAACCATCAGTTCTGGAGGCTACACTCTTGGATTCTTTCGAACCTTCAATGGGATAGTTAGAAACATTGTTTTGGATATACACATTAAGAGCATTAAGGCAGATAGTGTCTTCATTGGTGGATTTGCAGGGTACATGGTTCCAAAGATGATTCAGAACGTCAATGTGACCTCCAGAGTAACGGGAGGAACAGAGTACTGTAGAGATTGCTCTCGTAAGGCAATCGGGGGCTTTTGCGGCGCCACATTGAGTTTCCCAAGTGACATTACCATCAACTCTACCATACAGGTGACGCTCATGAGTGCATATGTGGGCGGGTTAGCCGGGATTGTTGGAATAGCAGAGAATGGTTTTCCTGTAACAAACTTGACATCATCTACTATGAATTTGACATCAAACACAAACATACGGTGCTTGCAATCATCTTGCTATGCCGGGGCTCTCTTTGGGATGACATATCAATCTGTTGCTAACTCTACCATTTCTGGGCAAATCCAAATTTCTGGTATGAATGACAAGCCCACCATTGCTGGTGGTGTTGTTGGGCTGTTATTAGCCAGCCTGGTGGATGTTCGCGGTAAGCTTGATCAGTTGCAAGTCATCACATCTGGGTCTGCCAATACCAATTATGTTGGTGGACTTGTAGGTACTGGAAATGCAACAACATTTTTATCGAATAGAATAGATTCTTGTAACATTACTATTTCTGACTTCACTGCAGACTATACGATAGATTATGTTGGGGGAATTCTTGCTAGCAGTACCAATCTTCAAGTCACTAGGACAATTATCAATATAACAAATTTGCATTCGTGTCTGCACACGGGAGGAATTGCTGGTCTGGCTGTACTTTCTGAATTCAGACAGTGCATGGTAGCGGTGGAGACTCACGACAGATCTGCTTGCAGAGTTCCTTTGCCGGCAAATGTAGCCCAGTGCAATGGCATTTTTTTCGGTGGTGCAGTGGCAATGGGGACAGGCGATATTTTTGTCCATCAATCACTAATCAACTTCACGACCATCATTGGAATTTATATGGATAATTTTGTCTTTGGCGGGCTTCTTGGCGAAGGTAGCAAATTTCTTATCAATAGCACTGCAGCAGCATATGCATATATCAATTTCACTGCTTCTGAAGAGATCACTTCAACCCTTACCCTCGGAGGGTTAGTTGGAGGTGTCCTGTTGAAGGACGATTACATCTCGACCATATACAGTTCATATGCGGTCTATGGAATAGCGAATGCAACCCTTTCCTGTCTACCCTATAACAATAGTGCTATTGTAGGCGGCCTAGTGGGATATATTCTTCAAAGATACCAAACTCTAATGAACAATCTGACAGTGCGGTCTTCCTACACTACGATGAATGCCTCCTTTTATTCTGGAGAAACTTGTTTAGCTTCCAGCACATTTCTATACGGGGGGCTCTTTGGCTTGTCGTACGCAGATATTTACTTTTATAATTCTTACATCCAAGCAATTGTTTCTCTCCAGATGGTTGGGTTTAAGGATTTTTCTCCCTCTGGAGTCAATGCATACGGCATTGGTGCCCTATTAGGAAAGTCTCTCCTTTCTCATACGTCAATTAAGGGAGTCCTCATCAATCTAACCGCCCAAATAATTACCTCAAAAGTCTCTGGCACGCTCAGTGTGTCTCTCTACGCTGGTACAAGCGAGATCAATAATTGTTTGCTCTGCGATCTTATATATATTGTGCAAAACAAGTATATTCTTTCAAACGAATTTACAATAAGTCAGGCGATGAGTATTGAAAAGTTTACATACGCCTTCCAGTTCACCGAGACAAGTGAGTGGTTCTTTGACAGTAAGAAACCTGTTCTTCGAACGTTACCAAATTATGAGCTCAGTCCTATGTCTGTATCGACAAGGAACCCATCTGTTCAGTGGGCAGGCAAGATGATTGTCAATGACAAAATATCCAAAATCGGCTGGGATTGCAATTATACGTTTAACTATACACCCTCGACACAATCGCCTCCTCTTCTTCCATTTCAATATATCACAACCCCATGCAATGTTCCCAACTGTAGACACTGCAAGAAGGACGATCCAGATACTTGCATTAGTTGTGTTACATCACACTATGTACTTAGTGGGACAACGATATGTTCCAAGTGTCAATCGGAGTGTGCAATGTGCGGTAGTATCCTTCCGTTTCCGCTGCCAGAGTCCCCAGCTGTTTGTGTCACATGTCCTTTAGGGTTTCTAGTCGCATCTGAAGTCCTCGCAAATGCAGGAGACATTCTTTGCATGATATGTCCGACCTGCAATGTTCCCCACTGTTTGCGTTGTTCTTGCGATGACCCATGGAAGTGTATCAAATGCGCAATGGGATACTACCACAACCCAGAAGGATACTGTACTCCGTGTCCTCTGTATTGTCCATTGTGTACAAACTCTGCAGGGTGCTTGCTATGTAAAAATTATGATAACTTGCCTGTGATTGGGCTGTGTGTGTATAACGTCTACAATGAAGGAACCGCCAATTCATGCGCTGTTTCCATCAGAAGTGATCCAACTCTCTGTATTGCATGTGAAGTCTACAGCACAGGGGAGGTATACCATCCCAATGAAGAGTGGGTATGTAAAAAAATTGAGAATAATTGTCAAGTCGTTGGGTGCTTCAGTTGCGTCTTAAACAGCGAAACAGCGTGTAAGGTATGTCAAGGAGGATACGTTTTTAATCCTTCTACCAAGGGGTGTGACCGATGTGAGGCAGGATGTAAAAGGTGTCTTTCTCCATTTCATTGCTTAGAATGTTTGACCGATTTTACGCTTATCAATAACACATGCTTCACAACAGATAAGTGCGACCATCCAACATGTAGTTTATGCGACGTGTATAACCCACTATATTGTTTAAAATGCAATGCACCTTATGTTATTAATAGAGGATATGGTCTATGCATATATCCAGAATTAGCCCCCATAAACAACCGAACCGTTATAATATCGGTCACAGTTGTGTGTTGTGTTATAGTGCTGATTGTTGCTATCATAGTACCTATTATATTGAACCGTAATAAGAAGAACAAAATGTTACGCAAACAGCTTGACGACATTGAGCAGCTTCTCTCTTCTAACAAATAAGGCCTAGTAGAGCTATGCACAAGGAACTAAACTTAGTGCTGGAATGGCGTCAACTATCCTTCGCCGTAGTTGCGTGAGTAATGCGCTGTCGTTCACAGATAGTTTATTACGTTGTAATAATGCTGATATAGAATGTAAAAGGGATGAAATACTACAAAGAGAATGGTTTTGATAGTACCGTACTTCTGATTTGCTATCTGAACAGTCTGACTCCAATAGCATTTGGTGACAGAGCAATATAACTGTCTTTATAACCGCTACTAAAAGACTCTCTTGATCTGTTTCTGTTATGGAGAGGTATGTTTGATGATTCTCACCAGTGCTTTGGCACACTATAGGAGTTGTAGATAGTGATAGTGAATCCGTATTTCGTGCTAATGTGGTTGAAAATAGGGCCTCTATACTCGTTGATACTACAAGGTATAAGGCCGTATCTTCCAAAAAGACGTTTGCTGACGAACTAAACTCACAAAGACTGTTAAATGCAAATAGTAATATTTGAAGACTACTCTCTCCTGGCTGTAAACTTGTACATGTGGTTACGCTCATAACTAGCAGACATGTTCCTCTAATAATGTTCAGAATATATGTGTATAACCGGCACTCTATTTCATAAAGGGTTGGATTGGTAGGTGTATTGGCTAGGCTTACTACTTCTGTCAGTAAAAGATCACTGATTCGATAAATGACGGTGCTGAAAACAGGAAACGATCCAGGCCCATATGTGCAAAACATGGCTGCAATAAGCTTGGCACCAAACAAAGGATAATTAAAGATGCTTAGGTCTGGACTCTCAATTAGTTCACGCACCAGCCGAAGATTCTCATGCATGTGCTCCTGGTCATTTGATGGTAGCCCTGGTGCTGATGATATATCGGTGCTGATAGAAACGATGAGTTTGGTTATCTCTGCGGCGTCAGCTGGGTAACGTGTGGGACTTGGAAGAAGAAATAGGGCAACGCATTCTCCGTGACGTCTTATAGAACGTGCACGGTTCTCTTGTCGTGGAGCTATCGGGGGTCTTGAATGTTTTAGTTCCGAGTCTAGATGTGTTTGGTTTCCCAACACTATAGAGGCATTTTTATGTAGATCCTTTTGAAAGAGCTGCTTATCAACGGGAAGCGTATAGGCCCGTGCTGATTCCTCATCTTGGTCGGTATCTTGTGACTTTAGTTTACCAATGGTAACCTCTGGACTAATATCAGACTCTAGCAGCTTTTGCCTATCGACAGGACTGTCTGGCTCACGATCCGCAGAGATAATCGGCGGCGGTGGGGTTGTCTCTATGTGAAGTGTGGGTAGATCTGCCGATGCAAAGACTGGAATTGTAGTTGAATCTAGACTATAAACATCTGCTAGAGCATCCCTGATAGTTTTGTTACAGGTATCTACAAATAATCTGTTTAAATCATGAGAGCCCGAAGAGTGTGTTTGTCTTTTATGCGAACAGACTACAATCTCATTAACATCGGCAGATTGCTCTATGCTATCGAACAATTTAACGGATGGAGGAATAGAGTTTTCTTTTGATGCGGAGAGTTTTGCCATAGGAGGTGCTATCTCTATAAGAGGGAGATTCGTGTTAAGCAAGGACTGTGTAGGCTCAGAACAGTCAGGATCTCGACGAGTCAGCATATGAGAGGGTACTTGGCGGTGAGAATATTTGCGCTGAGTTTTCGAACTAGACGAGTTTGCTTTCATGGCAGCTATCGTTCGCATAAGAGACACATTCATTTTGAGGGCTTTTTTCTGTGCTTCCCACGTTGCGAGATCTTTTTCTTCGATCTTCTTTTTAAGTTGTCCTTCTAGAACACGTTTTCTTTCTCTAAGGTTACGAAGCTCTTTGGAAGTAGATGCATTTCGTTGCTTTTCATCCTTAAGCTTTAGTTCCAGCGTAGCAATCTTATCCTTAAGCTCTTTAACCACCTGGTCTGATTGTAGCTGAGCCGTATGGAGCTGCTGTGACAAAGAACTGAGGCTTCTTGGTCGATAGGAGGTAGATGCGTTTCCTGGCTGCGGAGCTGTTGTTGTCAATGTTAAGTCGATCATGGGCTGGGTGCGAGCTAGGCTGGACGACTTGGTTGTCACAAGACGGGATGCCGGCTCTGGGAGCTCTCTTGAAACTTCAAGTGCGCTGCTCGACAAAGGCTTACTATGACTCCCAGTACCTATCAAACTTATTGATGAATCCCCAGCCTTTCTCTTGAAGGAATTTGTGGAACTAGTCTGGGATGCTACGTGTTGTTTTGAAGCTGCTTCGATAGTACTATTAATATCCGGGATAGATCCAACCAGAGCAACTGAGGCTAATAACTCCTGGGGTGTTGCTATAGAAGTAACAGATCTCTTGAGTATATCGCTATGTACTTTTTGCTCCACAGCATTGGATGTACTGTTTGTTGATCCAGGAATACTAAGACGATGTGGTGAATGTTCTTGTATCACTGGTTGCGCCACTTTCAAATAGTCTCTTTGTACACGAGAAAGAATAAGAGGATCATCTATTTGCTCACTACTGGTTGAAGCTTCCTGAGTAGATGTTTTAACTGAGTGCCGGCCTGTTACGAGTCCGACTGACGGTGATGATAGTTCAGTACTAACACTTGAAGAACTGCACACCGTAGATGTCGTGGTGCCCTTGTTGAGCTGAGGAACCTCCAACACTATGGCAGGTTGTCTCCGCTTTGAAGCTTTGGAGGACCCCTTTGGTGTAAGTTCTGTCTGTCTACGATGTGATCGTAAACTAAGAGTACTTGTCATTCCGTGTTTAGGACGAGAAAGCCTGTTGGATACCTCACGCTGTCGCCTTGCCTCTTGTTTGAGAGCATTTTGAGTAGCGGCTACTAAATCCTCTCCTATCTCTTTTATCTTACGCATTTCCTCAATGGAAAATTTATACTCTAGAGACTCTAGTGGTTGATTGGATTTATTTGAACAAGACGGATCTGATCCTAAGCCGGATCTCAACTGCGAAAGAATGTGAGGATTTTCACGAATAATCGTCCTTAGAATTTTCCTAGGCAAAGAGCTCTCTGTGCGGGTGGCACTGGATATCTGGTCTGGTGCTTCTATGTCGTCCTCAGTGTTCAAATCAGAGCAGTAACTATAGCTAACGCTGCTACTATAGTAGTCATCACTCGACGAATAACTATAGCTCCGTGAGGAGTAATCTTCAGGATCATTTGACTGCGCTGAAATATGGGAAGGGCTAGTTTGTGAGTAGAACGAAGTGGATTGCGACCAATCTTCGGTACAGCTAGAGCAGTTAGAGGCTTGGGGACTAAGCGAATAGGTGTTAATATCTACATCTGGTTGGGATTGATATGCAGTTAGTGAGGGGTTGGAATGAGACGTGCTACTTGAAGCGCTAACAATCTGAGTCTGACTTCTGGAAAGATAAATTTGCTCTCCAAGCTTTTCTAATAGAGCAGAAAACGTGCGTCCTGCTGTGCGCTCCGCGAGGTTCCCCCGCGTTTTCATGCTTAGAACTATTTTTTAATTACTTATTCTGCTTGGCATCTCTCTTGTTTCGGCCAAGATTACCCTAAGCCTTAATACGAATAGGATCAGCCGGTTTCTATTCTACCAGAAACAATAAGTATCAGTTTAAAATGAGTAATTTTTTGTTCTGGTGAGATTTAGAATTAATGGCATGTAAAAACTGCGCTAGAAGATAAGCATGTGGTTCAAACCTGAGGTTTTTATGTAGATCTGCTCTTGATGGTGGTATATTTTAAGAACTTATCTGTATTGCCCCTTTGGTCAGCGATCGTCCTTGGTTGCTGATCAATTAACAAGTGGCATGTGAATGGTCACGCTGAAAGTGGGACTACTAGTGTCATGATCCACTCCTCATAGTCCATCTGAAACTAAATAGATAGATGAATATAATTAAATATTTTAAGATTGATGTAGTACCTTGAGTATCTTGTAATACTGAATCGTTTGCTGATAAACACCAAAGAAGACCAGCAAGTACTCACTGCTGGCAAAAGACTACTATATGAACTTTCATTGAGCTATCGATGTAGCTAGTATAGCACAATATGCCTGACTACTTTGTTAGATGTACAATTCACACTGATAAATCTTACTGAATAACGTTACCAGAATGCTCATAGCTAGCTTGTTCGTTTTTGGAGTGAGTTACAGAAATACCTCAACTTAGACAGGCGACCGTCGAAATACCTGAATGAAGGCCCGAGTGGGGTTGTCACCTGTTACCTGAGTGATCTCCCGTGCGAGCTACTACCGTCCTGGGCAAACGGGTATCTCTCGCTCGTGTACCAGCTGAGATCAAAATCCAGAGTCCGAAGATCAGATGCCTTCGATCCCGACAGGAGAAGACTCTGTGCTCCCTCTCCCCCGGGAGCCGCTGCTCCTCACGTTACCTCTAGGGTTCCTCCCTTCCTCTGGCCCGTCGGGGCCAACCATCGTCTGGCATCTAGTGAGCACCCGCTGTCTCGGGTCTTGTGTCGGTCACGGCGATCTGGCCTCCACGTGGCCCGGGACCCTGGTGCTCCATGACGAAGATGGGATACGCCACGACCTCGAGTGTCTACCCCGTTCCTCGGGGTGCCTCTTCGTCTCCTCGTGGATTGTATCATCGGTCCCGAGCATGATCGGAGGGTGCGCTCCCCGTGCGCCTCTATCTTGGAGTCATAGTACGCGTTCGTGGATGCCGATGGAGTACTCCCATGTGTTGTGTCGGGGGAGAGGCCCACCCCTCTGCTCATGGATCGCAGAGGTGCTCCGTCACCCAGCATGAGACCGTGTCGACGCCCACCCTGTGCAGTGTGCCGGCTCGGTGACGTGTGGGCTGGTCCATCTGACAGCACACTTGGGGTGATGCTTCGGTCTGTCGAGGCGTCGGTCCAGGGCCACCTCTCCGAGGGGTGTCGTCTGAGGCACCAGGAGCGATCAGAACTGGTTCGCCGTTAGGCTGTCTTGCTCGGTAGCCGGCACCCGCCTACTCGAGGGTGTCAGGCACTGCCAGCTGCTGTGGCAGACGCCCGGCAGGTGGCCCAGACCACCGCTCTTCGGTGCGGGCAGGATCAGTCCGCCTCTGTCAGCCAAGCACCCCAGGGGCCCATCTCTTGTCGAGGGATTCACAGAGATCGCATGGTGGGTCCATCTCGACAAGCATGGCGAGTGATTAGTGCCATCACTGGCTTCAGGTTCTCTGTTGCCTTGGGGGCTCCTTCGAGCCCGGCCAGGAAGGAGGCCCCCTGCCTCTCAGTGCTCCTACACCCAGTGCTGACCGTCGAGCCAATCGCTTCGCCAGGCCTGTCGCCTCTGTGGCTATCCCCGTCGCGTCACTGTTGCTACTATGGAAGATGGATGTGTCGTCGGCAAGGCAATGAGCGGGGTATCTCCTTCAGTTCCTGGTGAGCAGGCTCTGTCCCCCGCAGCACAGAAGCATGCGCAGGGCCCCGAGGGACCGAGTCCAGGAGTGCAGCGCGTCGCAGCCGGAGGAAGGCCTCGACGCAGCTCCTCGGGACGGGGCACACTCGTCCGGCAGAGGCCGTCTGCTGTTGGAATGTTCGCTATGTCGAGCGAGGCCGCCGTGCCCATCAGTCTGCGCCTCCCTGTGCCATGCGAACACCACCATGTACAGTCGGTGGAACGCAGTCTGCTCTGTCTCGGGGAAGGCTAGTGTCTGGTCTCCAGGGGGCTTGGGACTGCCTTGTGGAGCGCATCATGATCGTCCCCTGATCGTGGTTGTCCTGTCTTGTTCTTGGGAAGAGGGAAGAACAAGAGTTCTTCTCCCACCGGAGTCGCTTGACACCCGCCTTCGAACTCTGGATCTGGATCTCAGTTGGTGAACGAACGAGGAACTTGCCCAGGGTGGCGGTGGCTCGCATGAGAGACCACTCAGATAGCAGGCGACAGTCCCACCTTAGCGTCTCAACAGAGGCGTTTCGCAGGCACTTATCTGTGTATGCGCCACCAGAGGTCCTACTGGGGGAAGAGCCCACTCCAGCTTCCGACCTCTGGAGCCTTGGAGCGGTGCTTTACGAACTGAGCACAGGTAGCAAGCCCGTTGCTCCAGACGGTAGGCGGACCGATGAACTCCTTGAGAAGGGGGTGACATCAGACCTCTAGGGGGTCAAGGACGTGGTCATCCGCGGAATCCTCGAGCATCTTCTTGTGCTCGATCCAAGGGAGCAGCTCGCCGTCATGCAGCGTTCGACTGCCTCAAAAGCCGCTTCTCATCCAGTTATCTCCAGTTTGCTTGGAATGACCGAGTTGATGCAGGTCTCCGCGTGAAGGGATCCTTGAGGATGATTACTTCCTCAACAGACATAGAATTTACTCTTGCAGATCGTTACTGTTTTCTTCTAAAGACAAACAGCCAGACCAGGACCCCAGCAAGGGCGCCAAGGGTCATGGTACCAGCCACGGCAATCCCAGCAATGGCCTGAGTGCTTAAACCAGCCTTGTTCTTCTGTCTCACTATGCACTCATCGTTAGAAGGCGTAAGGCCTGCAGCGCAGATGCAGCGCTGTCCAAGGGGCTGGGAACCGTCAGGGCAGAAGGACACGCACCGTGTCTGCCCTGGGCTGACATACTCAGCATTGGATATACATGAGACGCACTTCCCGCTCGAGCTGCACTTCGAACATCCGACGGCACTGGCTGGACAGTTTCCCTCGTGCTCGCATCCCGACCAATCGGATTTTGGAACCGTTCCCTCGCTGCATTGGCACCTTTCCTTTTTCTCGTCGGGCTTTTGGCCTGGCGGGCACTCGGTGACGCAGCTCTTCTGATCGAGAGAGAACATTCCCTCGCACTCCAGGCAAACGGGGCTAGAACCTAGTATCGCACACTTCTTGCACTTGTCAATAGTACAGGCACATGCTCCGTTGACCAGCCGATAGAGGCCATCCTTGCAAGCGACACAGGCGAATTTGTCACCTTCGCCCTTGCACTCAGTGCAGCCAACACTGCCTTTCGAGTCATCGCAGAAAATGCAATCGTCTCCTAGCTTTGTCACTCCTTTCTGATCGCACGTCCAGTTTGTGCACTTACCATCAGAAGCCTTGCTGCAGAGCAGGTTCCCGGGAGCCTTACTTGCTTCATAACACCCTCCGCCGAACAGGAATATTGTAGGAATCTTTGAATTGCATTTAGTGCAGACTTCTCCACTCCGTTGCTCGCACGTAAAAGTCTCACTCACGCATGCTCCGTTATTGATAAAGAATAGCGGGTCAACGCACTTCCTGCAACACACCCTATTGCCTAGCTCAAACTGATTTTCTGCTTTGCAGATGTACCTCTGTGCAATGCTCCCGTACCGATCGTAACATCCGTACTTAAAGAAAATATGTGTTACGGCACAAGCGCTACAATGTCCATTCCTACATTCGTGTGTCCCCTTGTCTCTGCACGTGCCATCGATTGGGGCCAATTGCGGGTCTGAACAGCCGGCGCAGACAAACGGGTCTGTGCCAGCGATGTCAGTCATGAAGCAGTGAGTACATCCTTCCCTGCCCTTGTAGTTGCCGAAGCCTACCGTATCCATGCAGAGGATGCATAACTCAACAGCGTTCGGTTCTGGATTGGTGAACGTGATCCCCTTGCATTTGGTGCACTTACCGTCCTTCACCTCAGCACAAAAGACATTGAATGCGGTCTCTTCAGTATTATGACAGCCCCCATAGAAGAGAAAATGGTTGTCACCTTTGCAGCTCGTGCACCTCCCATCAGACACCGTGCAGCCAAAGGCATTAATAACTGACTTGTCATCAGCACATATTCCATCTAGAGGGACATAGCCTTCGTTGCACTGTGTACATATTTCACGGAAGGAAACAATAATGCATCTGTTTTCCCTGCAATTAGGGGTACTATTACATTTCATTCAAAACTCATTACTATATGGAACAGCGTCTGCCAAGATCATGTTTGTGCAAAGAGCAATCAACACTGAGACATGCATATTACTTTATTTGTTACTCTAATACAGGCTATAGTGTCCAGTTTTCCTGTAAAGATGGTTTGGATGCAAGGAATGGCTATCTTTCCGAGCAGCTTGACGGTCTTCCTGCCTTCAAGTGGACCTCTTGGTGTATAGGTCGAGGCCCAGTGACAAAGGTGGATACTACTCCTTTCTTGCTCGCTTGTGCAGATGCTTGTAGGACATGATACTAGCGCTAGTCGCTGTCTGAGAGTAATAGAGCAACAACTCAGTAGTAGGACAACAGTTATTTCGAGGAACGATGCAATCGAGTTTACTTTACCAGGGTTTTCTGTCAGTTACGAGGCATCCATCTTGCAGTGTAACGCAGCGTTCACTATGCTGATGAGGTATACTAAGGAGTGCGAAGTAGGCCTCAGTTTGCGACAAATTCGTCGCTATCCAGTTATCTTGGCACAGTGATATCAATGCTGAAAATGGAGGGGAATATTGCAGAGCTGAGCAGCTTAGCAGTGCATTTAGAGTTAATACTTCCATAACGCTTACAAAGTAGTATCACAGGTGCTCAGAAGTCTGATGTATGTTACGCTCTTTATAAAACTGGTCATTGTTGAGCCAATACCAGAATTAGCAGCACAGAGATATACCTAGATGTGTGCCAGATATAACAGTGGCTCAACGGTGTTTGTAATAAGTGAGCTGCTTTGTATTGTTTGTACTTGGCCTACACTTACAAATAGTTAGAAGCAGTTAATTATGCGATGCTTGTAGCTTCAGGCCCCAGCACTTCAGAGGTTGTTACCAAATACATTAACTGCCACAGCGGGTCGTAGCACCAGTGAATATGTTCACATATACAACGCCAAACCTACATTGGTGAGATAGGTAGCAGTTATACAGGCTACGCTTGTGAAGGAGTAGACAGTCGAACAGATACATTATGAGCAGGAAACTTGCAAAGATGCACACTTCTTAATTGGACTGAGGTAGCTTTTGCTTGGTGTGATAACAGGGGTAATTGTGAAGTATGCACTTTTAGGAACGCGACTTTATTAAATGATTCGGCAGTACAGGAAGGTGCTCGGCTCACAGGGATCTATGAATGCCAGTTAAATGACGCTACATGGATATTAGGCGCAGAGTAATATTACCTGAAGAGAAAGTAACAGAAAGGCGGCGGGAGGTTGTCCAAACGTAGCGTGGCGTTGTAACGGATCAGAGGGCAATTAATTTAGGATACTGTCCTAGATGGCGCTAATCGTCCTGCTTAACGTTATGCAGAACAAATACAATTTAGGAGCCGGTGGCCATAATGAACGAAACCATGGCCAAAAACTGATCTAGATCTACTGCTTCTTTTGTAAACAGGTCTCTATATAGTTGAGCATCTCGTATCTGAGGTGTCTCTTCGCCAAGGACAAAGGTGAGTCGGCTCCGTCAATAAGTTCTTGCGGAGTGGGGGCCAACCTACTCAATATTTCTATTGATCCTCCCACTGCCGCACTGTGGACGAGAGACCACCCAGAGCTTTTCTTCATTGCTCCTTCAATAGGCAGAAGAATAGAAAAGCACTCCAGGTGTCCTGTCTCTGCAGCTAGCATAGCAGCAGTTTGTTCCCTGACTGCTCGCATGCCACTTTCGTATGGTGCAAGTAAGCGGCATGTCTCTACATGCCCCGCAGAAGCCGCATACATGAGAGCGGTAAAGCCCTGTTCATCTTGCATCCCTACTTCTCTAGAGTCTTCCTGTTGTAATAGCACCGTCACAGCGAAGGTATTATTGACTGCTGCAGCGCACATCAGTGCTGTTTTCCCATCAAGTTGCCGCCGCCGGAGCTGGCTGTATTGTGGGGCGACAAGTGAGTTAAGCAATGACAGGCTTGTGCTGCTCTCTGCAGCTATCATAAGCATAGAAACCCCAGAGTTATTGTTGAGATCGTATTCTAGTGGCAAAAGGATCTTGCTACACTCGTCGTGGCCGTTGTGTAGCGCACGAAAAAGCGCCGTATTTCCATTGTTGTCCTGAATGGTCGATTCGTTGCCTACTTCTAAAAGCATTTGCACGGCAGCGACGTGGCCCTCTTGTGCTGCACACATCAACGCTGTAAATCCGCTTTCCGTCTGCATTTTCTTTTCATATGGTATCAATCTCTGGACCAGCTCGATACATCCGGATCGTGCTGCACACATCAGTGCAGTAAAGCCTTCATTATCCTGCATTCTTGCGGATGCAGCAATCATGGCTTCGGGGAGATCGTGGATGCATAACAGGGCTGCAAGCATTAGCGGCGTTGCATTGTGAAAACTCCTCTGAGATATCTTACTAGAGTAGCCTACTTCAGGTAATCTTGTCCTGTATTCTAGATCTAAAAGCTTAATCAAAGGATTGCATCTTTCTTTAATAGCCAAGGAAATCGCTAGATCTCCGGATTCTGTATACTCATTAACCATGGAGAGTCGAGAACGAACATTCATAAGATTCTCGTCTGTAGGGTCTTTTATATACTCTCGGCATGCCTTGTGAAGCAGGGTATCTCCAGTGTTGGTACGGACAGTTTCGAACTTTGACAGCCACTCGGCAATCGACGCATATCCCTTAAGATACGCCAGAGTGCCCGCTGTCCGGCCTTCATAGTTGGTCAGACCCGCCTCAGAATGGGCAAGTTGCTTGACAGCCCAAAGGTTGCCAGCAACCGCGGCAAACATAAGCGCAGTCCAGCCCTTAGACGTGCGCTTGCGCAGTTCTTTTGATTTCAACAGACCGGATACACTAGAGCCAGGAGGGAAAGGAGAGGCTGCACAGATCATCGTGTTCGTGAAACCAGTCGTTAGTAGTATGGATGCCTCTAAAGAAGCAAGCAGCTCAACAATAGAGGGACTTCCGTTGTACATAGCATAGGCCAGTGCATAACCGTCTCCTTCTAGATCAGAAATATTTGACTCGTAAGGAGTCAGTGCAGCTACAAGCTCTTTGTGGTTCCCTTGTGTTGCTGCAATCAAAGCTGTTCGTCCTTTGGCACCCCGAACGCCAAGTTGATTTGAGAGTAGGTTAATAAGTAAGAAATGTGATTGTGATTCAATAAGTGACGAGAAGAACCTTGTCTTCTCAAGAAAGCTTTTCTTAGAAGAAGCCTCCTGCCGGCCTGCCTCTGAAATAGTGATATCATCGATCAGCCGAACTAAAATACTGTTATGTCTATCATCGACTAGGGGCTCAAAGAAGCTAAGAAGTGCTGCCTCTTCATATCGTTCTAATTGCAAAAAGTATGATCCAGCACAATAGCCAATCCTGTCTTCGCATTGGACCTCTAGAGGAAGAAGATTTAAAATAGCATCATATGTAATGCTCGAGCCTAGCCCGGTCAGATAGTGAAGGCCTGTTTGTCCAGATATGTCTCTGAGTCCTCCATAGAGGCGCGAATAAAGATGAATGCTGGGGGCATCAGATGATTTTATGGCACGATGAAGTTGTGTGGTCTTAAAGACTGGATCTCGCTCAATGCCACGAGACACCTCCATTTGTGTCAGGGCCAGTTGAGCATTGGGTGTCTGCATATAATTATAAAGAGTTAGCATATTGATAGACGAATTTCTAGAGAAAGAATTAAGGCCCCGAAGGGTATCATTAAATCTAGTCAGATCTTGAAGCTCGTCCGGAAGAGTTAGCTCTGCTTTTGATAAGGTAGCCTTTCGATAATAAAACAGACGAATATAACATGTAACAAACTGAGTTATTAGGTTGGAGAGTGAGTCCGTAAGATAGGTACGGGCAAGTACAGCCATCAATTCCTCAGATCCCATCTGTCTTTTCTGCCTGCTAAATAGTAGAATTTCAACTGGAATCTCAACTGCGATTGAGCCTGTGAGCGTCATAAAGAACTGTTCTTCTTCAAGAAACTGTACAATATTGGGATACTGAGTGCCCACTTCTTGTAGTAGAGCCAGAAAGGCAGTTAGAATACAGAGGCATTCAGAATGAGATAAACTCAGCTTAGAGGAGTCAGTGCACATTGCAGCAAGGCTTAGACGGACTGAACAGCGCTGACGAACCACACACAGTGTCTTCCGGTCACTATGAACCTCTATTCTATATACGCAAACCTCTCCTGGAAGACGAGCAAGAGTGCGATGCTGCTGTAAGACTCTCTGTAAAGATGTAGATCCTCGTGGAAGAACCGAATGGATTATATCTTCCGGGAGACCTGTAAGCCTAGATATTCTAACTGCTGAGGATGATGACAGTTCCCAGCAAAATACATACATGGCAAGGTGCCAATTTTTAGCGTTCTAGCAACAGACATTTTGATGACTTGGATAGTTTTTGAAAACAAACCAATGGATCGAGGTTCTAGGAAGAACCAACAGAAGTTAGCTATAACTGCCTTTGTAGAATTATCTGACACTCCTACATAGATATCATTAGATTTTGCCTCTGCCTTAAGAACTATGCTAAGGACACTACAATTTGTCTTTCAAGTGTAGCTTACATGAGCCGACTTCTTTGGATGTTAAAAAGAACACACGTTGCATTAAAACTGCTAGTATGCTAGACCATGCTTTATGGGCAGCTGTGCAAGCATCAAACTATGCTTGCTTACAGACGCGTAAGAATTTTCTGCCTAATCTTCCTTTAATCACTATCAAGCGTCCTTACTTATTTGTAGGCTGATCTTTAGGAGCTAGATTGCTGTGCGAAATAGTCAATGCGTTAGTGCTGATTGCAAATGAAATAAGAGAGACGTATATACCACTAGTGAGTGGCTAGGATACAAAGGTAATACTAGCAGCAGGCACGCCACATCTAAGTAGATAATAATTAGAGCGAGCGAACTTAATACACTGTGCCTGCAAATTGTGTTCTAATTAGGCTTGAGAACGTTTTTCATTAAAGTGCGTACACGCGCATACATCACTATATAGCCAGTTTTATCTCGCTACAATACATGTTTTGGAATCCGTGCGTCATCTCTAGTCTATGTTTACTATTTTCATGTTGGTGTGATAGAGCAAACAATCAGTTGCAGTTATTCATGGATGCCTTGTTGGCATTAGCATATTTCAGAAGCTTATGTAAGATCACAATTTGTTATAATAGCGTGCAGATTCCTAAAAAATTCAGCACAACTCAGTAACGTCGTTGGCAGATGGACCCAGTGCCCACTTAATTTCTGAGATGAAGAAGCTCCATTTGGTTCTTGCATCCACAAGCCCCAGACGAGCGCAGCTTCTCCAGGACGCTGGATACACGTTCGAGGTTGTACCGTCTCCGGCAGATGAGAATGATGTGGTTTTTACAGCTACGAACAGTATTGAGTCCTTCGTTTGCAAGAAGGCTGCGATAAAGGCAGAAGGCGCTGTTCCTCTCCGCCCTGGTGCACTAGTCGTAGGTTGCGACACAATAGTTGTCTGTAAAGGGCGAATCTATGAGAAGCCCAAGAGCCCCGCCGAGTGCGTTCAATTTTTGGAAGACTTTTCCGAATCAACGTGTACAGTTGTAACTGCAGTCGCACTGAGAGGCCCTGGTGTTTGCCATGATTTGACAGCTTCTACTGAGGTCGATTTCCGACGCATTCCAAAAGAGGACAGTGTTGCCTATGCTGCTACCTCGGAGCCGTACGACAAGTCCGGCGGCTTCGCCTGTCTGGGTCACGCCGCGCGGTGGATTTCCTGCATGCGGGGGGATGCCCCCACCGTTCTCGGGCTCCCTATCTGCGCGTTCGCGAATGCGCTCGAGCAGCTCGGGCTTGCTGTGTGAACGTGCCATCCACATAGTAAACACAGGCAACCTAATCTAATATTCTTATTGGAGTTCCTCAGTAGTGCTGCGGAACAGGCGCATGTGGTGAAAGGGTATCATGAGAGTTTCCCAAGCTTTCGTTCCGGGTTCGAGCCCCGGCATGCGCACATCTTTCGTTCACTCGTCCCCACCTGGGGCCGCGGCGAGGCGAGCGAGCTCCTCCTGCGTCGCCGCGATCCTCCTCACGAAGAACTCCGCCACAGGCTCGAAGAGGAGCATGTCGCCCGCGTCGAAGCGCAGGCTGACAAGCGTCGGGAACGCCTGCCGGTAGACAGCCAGTTTGATAGCCATGCTGTGATCAACCTTCCCATCAAAGAATGCTTTGAAGTATCCCTTCATCCCAATGGATTGCGTAATACGGCCCCGAACATTGCTTTCGGTATAAAGATCTACTGGAGCAAAGTACTTAACATCCTCAGGATAAAAGAACATGTGTCTTACAACAACACGATGCTTCGATATATGAAAGGGCGTTCCAGCGAGGACTATCCGCTGCAACGTAATGAAGGAGGTGTCAAGGCTTGTGAGCTTGCCAGAGCCACAAAACTTAAAGTCTTCCTTGATGCTACAGTATCCGGGTGAGATACTCTTATTGATAAAAGCAAGAACTGGGGGTAGGTTTTGATATTCTACGAACATGGGGCACACGAAAGAAAGGGTGATGCTCGACTCCTGACCATGGTAATAGCGCTGCAACTTGCTCCGCGTCGGTGTAAGAGGTTGGCTCGGGAGGGGAACAGTGTAGAGCCTGCGAAATCCAACATATAAGATAAACGGATGCTCATGTGTGAGGGGTTGTTCTTCTCCCGGTTTGATTGGTGGAGCATCTGGAACACCAAACGTACTAGGAAGACCGTAGAGACTCATTGTAGCATGAGCTATTGAGTCCTTGTTTTCGCAGGAGTAAAGGCCGCATAGACCAACGGTCTTGTTTCTAGTAACATTTTCCATCAATGTATTCAGAAACTCTCTATACTGACTGTATATATCCTCAAGATTTGGTGCAAATTCATCTGAAATTCCTGCAGAAATAAGGTGGCTATGACTGGATGAAATAAACTCCAATGTTATGCGAAGAAAATTCCCAGGTGCTGTAAGTCCACCCATAATTTGTTGTTTTCTTACATAGTCGTAAAACTGTACCGGTTGATGAATGTGGTGTAGACCCTCAAAGCCATCAGGAACCTCCTCACTTGCAATCCTCCAGGGCGAAGTCCTCATGCTCTTGAGACCTCGCCAGCCCTTAAGAAGCGTCCGGAGTTCGAATGCAGGGTGGATGTCCAACTCGTCAGGATACTCCCAAGGCTCGTCACTTTGATATTGAAGCTTCCTATCATAGTCACTGCCCATCTGAATCTTCTCTTCATCGACTGTGTCGGTTTCCTCTTGATTGGCAAGCGCTTGAACAGTCGCGTCAAATGTATCACAGCTATCAGACGCCTCTTCTGCACGCATGGCCTCCATTATGGTCTGTATAACCGTTTCCTTCGCTGCTACTCCACTCCTTTGCTCACAACCCTCAGCATCCTTGCTTCTTGTTTGTAAGTGCTGAAATGATCGAACGTAGATAGCATACTTATCGTCACAAAGGAATGCAGGATTTAGAACGTTTATTGTATCGATATTGAGAATCTTGCATGCCCCGACCGATTGTAAATAAGCATTTTGGTTTGCAGTAAGTGGGAGTTGACCAGAGAGCCATCCTACTACATCGAACCGGACAGCCTGTGTCTCTGAGTCTATCTCCTTGAACTCATATCCAATTATTGGAACAACCGGGCGCTTGCTTATCCATCCAGGTCGGGTTTGCTCGACAGAGACGACGGTGTTGCTAAGGTATCGCATCAGTGAATCACCGTGTCGTGAAACGTCATACGGCGCAATCACATGTGCATCTGGATGGAAAAGCTCCCTGATGAATTTTTTCTGTCGATTTGATATTCCAGATAAAGGTGGAGCGTTACCACTCACAGGCCGCATCCCTAGATCTGTGAAGGTTTCGGTATTACACCCCAATATTTCAAATGTTGCTGTAAATGCTTTGTCAAGGGCGTGAGATACAGCTGTACTTGTGCTGAGACCTAGAACAACCTGAGGTTGATTGAAATGGAGTGCATGGGCCGCTTGTATGACTAAACGGCCCATATCGCTCACCCCTTCTGCATGAACAATGAAAACGAAAAAGTCTGCATGCATTAAAGAGTCCATGCAATCCATGAGGCCTAGTTCGGTGTGAGGCATGTCAGGAAAAATTGGGATATAGCCCTGACCTTGAAACACATGGACAGCAGACTGTGTGGCTATATCTGGAAGTCGGACCTTGACACACTTAGTGGCTGTGGAAAGCTGTTCCCAGACAATGCGAGCATCAATGCCAGCACTGAGAGCTAGGAGCGCAATATACTTCGGCATGCTTTTCGTTAGGTTTTTAGCCTTATTCTGAGATTGCTGGCGAAGCCTAGCCTCCTCTTTCGACAGTTTCCGGCGAATGCTTTTTCCGTCGGTCTTTTTCACTGAAGCCCCTCGAACTTTGGCAGGAACCTTTCCCTTACTCTTTGCTGTACTAGATGCGCGGTGAGCCTTGTTCTCTTGGCGCATGGATGGTCAGGAAGGCAAAATCGCAATTAAATGTTTCAAGGGAGAGGCCAAATTATTCCATAAAAATCTCTTCTTTCATTTGATTCACTTTAGCAAGTAAATATTAGAATTCTCAGGCAATCCGAGCGCTTTGTTACTTCTCCTTTGATCTCATAGAAGACACCTTTGTATAGTCCTTCTTGTGTGCAGCGCGTTAGTACTAAATGGATGATTCCTTTGGTTTGTTTACTACCAACTCTATTCGAAGCGAAAACTCCACCGAGTCCGAGAGTTCTCCTACTCATTATCGTACTGTCCTAGAATTTATGGTCAAACTTATCTTCTACCCACCGCTCAAGCACGGTCAGGCTAGAGATCGTATTTGGACGCGTGTTTATCCAGACGGATCTGTTTCTATTCATGAATACAAATTACATAACCAGATCGGGAAGGGGTCCTACGCCGATGTTTATACTGCTGAAAACACAGTACTACGTAAGACATTTGTCCTAAGAATGGTTGACAGAATACGATTAGCGAAAACTTTGGGCACACAGGAAGCAGCGGATAAATTTTTATGGTCTGCGGCATCTCTCATGGACAGGTTACAACACCCCAACGTGGTTCGGCTTTATGAGGTCTTTTTCAATCTTCTTGTAGTACCTACTCCATATTTAAAACAAGAAGACGTTAATACCTCGGCTCCTACTCGAATGCTCAATGCTGGCGTTATTTACAGCAATTTTGGCGGGCTTTTTTCGTCTTCTCAAAACCTGACTGTCGATTCTCTCCACCTCCATGTTTCCACATCCTTTTCCAGACCAAACAAAACTATCACCTACAATATGGTAAAGGGGATACTTAGCCCAACACATCTAGGCCAGATATTTGACGTGAACGGAACCTCAGCCATCAGGCCTCCAGATGATATCGATTCCTATAATAACAAGTTTATATATGTGATTGAGCGGTGTCACATGAAAGACCTTAGCTCCAATCTTAAAACTCTAAGTCTGAGGGATATTGTACTAATATTCTATCAGATTGCATACGGCTTAGAATATCTACATAGCTTATTAATTGTCCACCATGATATAAAGTTAGAAAATGTGTTGATTGATTACAATGATAACTCGCCATCTCACTCAGTTACATCAGAGAAGCCATATAAGTCTTCGTTAATGTACGGCATAGACCTCTCCAACCTTTACAATCTGTGTTCTTCACTAGATACAAACAATTCGGATCCCGATAGCATCAAATGCCTTCGCACTTGGATACAGCCTTTCAAACCAGCAACTCCTGAATTCGAGTCTCCGTGCCCCTGTACTCAACAACCCAACGCAGCTAAAACCACCACTCAATATGAGCACGATCCTTTTTCATCTACTAAGCGCAGTTTGGCAGCTAAGAGCAAACCAAAGGTTTGCAGGTCTACCAACGCTGATTTCAGCGCTAGTTCCTGCAACAAACACTTGATACCCCCAATTTCCTTGGGAGCATATGATTCTGTGGAGACTATTCTGGATACTTCAGTGACCTCGCTAGAGTTTGCTAAGATAGCCCCTTTTTACATTTATTATTCACTTATTTTCAGCAGCCAGTTTGATTCCACGAATAGAGTAGCCTTTGAGCACGCTATTAAGCGCTCAAATATAAACACGTACTTTCTTGTCGCCAAGTTAAGCGATTTTGACACAGCAAAAGATCTATCTGTTCACGGTAAGGTGCTCCCATCATTGCAAGACTTGCTAGGAAAAATAGTGCATGAGCTAATAAAAGTCCTTATCGATGTATTCACCGATAATTGGTCATCCCTCCTTACTAACTTTGATTTTCTGGATGCATTTCTAGAAGACTTCTTCTTTAGCACTATACGCTATGAACCGGATTCACATCAACCAAACATTTTACACACTGACTATTACGTTTCGTGTGAAAATTTAGACAAGTTGCGTCCCAAAACAAAGATCTTTGGTGGTACCAATGAGCTGAAATCGTTTCTAACCAATAGTTCAAAATGTGGTCACTTGCAGGAAACGTTCACACTGTCTACAAGCTCTTCGTCTGAATTGTCGTTTGCAAAGTCTACTTTCTGTACAGATACCACTGAGAGATTTTTTGTACCGGATCAGACTACCTCAGATCTCATTTTACCGGCATCAATGACTCCCAATGACATAGAAATATGCTCTAGTCCCGTAAGCTCGACTACACAGTTTATAACTACACTCACAGATGAAAATCAGCCTCTGGTTTGTAGTGATAACGAAAGTAGCTCTGACTCTCAGCTCCTTGATAATATGGGACAGTGCCACTCTCATGGTGCCGATGGAGCTAATCTTCTTGATACAAGGAATCAAGAAACTAGTTGCTCTACTCTCGAAAAGAATGGACCCGTGCTACTCAGCGACATTCAGACTAATACTTCAACTTACTCCTCACCCTCACACATCCTTCATTGTGCACTAAATCTTACATCTAAAGCCTTAACTTTTAACAACCTTCAACGACACGACGCTAGCTCCAAATCCTTCGCACGCCGATTACCACGTGTACACAAGGCAAGCAACTTTTCTTTCAGTCAGGTGGTGCTTTCACGGAAATCCTCATCTACAAGGCGGCTCTATCTCCATCATGTTATCAGGTACCTCAACAAGCTTTTGATCTCAGACATGCAACCACAAGTCTTTCAAGATTTTTATTTTTTGCTTGAGTTACTCAATACGTACTTCACATCCAGCATTTTCGAAGATAAATTGGCTGAGCGACTCACAGTCCTTTTTAGTTCCTCCGAGTTCATATGTCATCATCCGCTAAGCAGACATGTCTTTCCAGCATATCTAAGTAGCATAGCTGGAACGCGACAGTGCATGCCACCTGAAAGCCTTCGTGTCTGGAACACACCATCTGCTGCAACCCCCAATCTTTATATGGGAATGCCATCTGATGTCTGGCAGTTTGGCGTCGCCCTCTACTCTGTCCTTATCGGGAAGCACCGGGAGCTGCCTCTTCAACGCTCTTCTGAAGAAGCCATGCAAATATCTACACACCTCTCCCTCCTTCTTGCGGACCTTCTTTGCGGGCTCTTGGCTCCTTCACCAATGCAGAGATATACCATGGTTGAAGTTGTCAATCATCCATTCTTTGATGCCAATAACTTCCCGCTTTCTGCATCTCCTGATCAATTGTTCACTATTAACTTTTCCTCGAAATACACCTCATCTGCCAATTCTTCTGAACATATAGACGGCAAGCCTGACATGCACCAATGCACAGAATCACTTCATCATAGTCCCGCTGGAGCCAGTGATCCTGGTCTTAGATCCACTCTGTTTGCAGGTGTGCTTTATCCAGACTCGCTGTCCTTTGCATCGCACATGTGTTCTTCCAAGGCTAGTGTCTCTAACACCCTATTAGACAGAATTCAGGCACACATAGACTCTAAAGAAATCCGAAAGAGCATTGATCTTGCTCTCCGTTTTCTTATCAAAAATAGCACACATGGAGAGGAGCTACTAAAAATGAGTCTTCGACTGCGTAAGTATCACTTCTGGGTAACTGTTCGACGTAGAGACAAACTTGTACGGGAAAACAGACACATCTTTAGACGATCGTCTATTAGTAATGATGAAATTTATAGTTTGCTTATTCAAACGCCCCATAATAGCAAGCAGTTGCTTCTTGCCGCTTTGCAGTCATCCAAAACTGAAAACTCTAATGCCTTTTCCAAGCCTACCAAACCAGACGAGGCTATCACGCCGCACAAATCTCAAAGCGGTATTTTACATGCTGGGCGATTCAGGGCTTCATCGGAGGAGAGCACCAGCTCAGCTCAAGATAGCAGTGGCTCAGTTGGCTCCAGAATAAAGAAGGTGCCAATGCTGAAGCTCTATGAGACTGCTTGCTCAAGCACGTCGAACCTACCTATCTATAAAGCAAGGCCAAGGACCTTCTTAAATGATGATAGTAGGCATACTGATTGGAGTACTGGCAAACTATCTGGTGGCCAATTTGACTTAATGAATGTTGCAGCTGGCGACAATGTTCTTGACCAACTACATGACGATATCTACCTTATGCTAAACACAATTCCTTGGAAGTCATCTTTTGTTAGAGTGATGCCTTATATCTCTAATTATGATCACAGCATGGTTAAATCTACAAAACGAAAGTCTTCATTTCATTCTGTTTTCAATGCTACTGGTACCAATTTCACAGAGATAAATCCCTTCGTTGATATTGAGGTAAATATCAAGGAGCTTTCGATAGGAACACACGTTGCGTTTTCTAAGTTATTTAATCTTTTTTCGTTGGGGCTGCTCAATGATATGACAACTTTGCAGGACTCTGAAGCCACCACAGTGAGCACACGAAGTCTGGAATACATCTTCAGTAACAGTCTCCTTAAGAGCGCTGGGAACATCTGGGGACTTATCAAAGCGCTCAAGAGTATTCAGGTGGGCGTTTTGCTTGAATGCCTCGTTTCTACCGTTCCGTATTTTGAGAAGCTCACAATAAGCCGACTCACCTGGATTAAGCATCTGTACTCTACGATAAAAACACAGCGCAACTCTAGTTGTCTTTCTTTTCAGCGTCCTACTGTGAACATTTCACACACCACACTTCAGTATCCTGTTAATACTACTCCGTTACCAGCTAACGACCCCCAGATAACCCAGATAAGCCTGTCTAATGTATTAGGACGCGAATCTTTATATAAGAGTGCTTCGATTAAGCTTACCACTTCTGGAATGAATAAAGTGTTTGCCAGTCAGTATATCCACGAAGAGTCCGCTGCATCTTCATCTACTTATACTACTGAGATACAACCCTACTCTACAGAGCCTACATCACCTATTAGGAAGAGCAACAACCTTTCACCTCCACACGATGAATCGATGGAGTTCTCTTGCGCGTTGCTTAGCAGCCCTAGCAGCGTTCCCTCTTTCATTGAAAATGATTCTGAGACAATGCGATGCTACTATTCTGTTAACACCGACTCTTGCATTACCCTAGAGTCAATTTCATCTGCATTAAATGGCTTAGCAACAATTGCTGAAGAAGAGCGCCAACTAAGTAACAAGGATGCATTGCTCACCAATAACTTGTCATTGATAGGTTCATCAAGTTATTCACAGTCGCTATCTGCTAGGCTTCCTATAACTCCCGTTGATCTGACTATTTCTAAAGCTGATCTTCATACCAGCACGGGAATTTTTCCTTTCGATGACCTTTGTTGCTTATCTAGAAGTAAGACTGCATCAGAGTGTCAATTGGAGTTTCCTCCTCGATCTGTTTCAGTTAATACTCTCTCTAAGGCGCCGCCTTCTTTCACTGCTGATCTTCGGGCTGACTTTAAAGAACGCCTTCAAGAGCGCTTAGGTGAAAGCATTACTAGTGGGTATAGTGTCTCAGAATGCGTTAATGATGCTCTAACACCAGCAGACCAACGGGAGTCTCCTTGTCCCAGGATGGTTCGTTATTCATCTGCAATGATGAGTGGAGCCAAAATTCCAGAGTATCCGAAAATTACTAGTGTATTACCTGCTCAATTACGACAAAACTCTAGTGAGGTGCTAACTAATGACCAGATAATGCTTCTCCACACAGCTACCAGCGAATCAAAAGGAATAGCCGCGCTCCACAGTCAATTACGCAATATCTGGGCTGGACAAGCAAACAAAGTAGGGCATGGAACAGGCTCTTCATCTGGTCAATTAAGTGCCAAGGGCAGTATTAACTATCCTTCTCAGAAGACTAGCTCTCAGATTTTGCGGATGGACTCACAGGAAAAGAGTGATTCGGCAAAGATAGTATCCAGTGTGCAAGGACACAAGCTCCCTCTACGGAAGCACGGCTCTACTACTGCCTTAGCAGGGATCTTTTCTGATATGAGCATGCAGTGCAAGGCGATTGAAAGAATGTCTCGTTTTGTTAGCATGGAAAGCTCTTCCTATTCTGATAGCACGGATTGCGAGACGCTTCTCTCCACTGCTTTGCCAGGGAAAGAGAAGACGTCAGAAAGCTGTCGTGATCACGACTTGCCAGAGTCCAATGCGCTACACTTGGAGCCGGCCAATTCTGAACTATTATTGGATGGCAACCCCAGTAATAGAAATAATCTACCAGATCTGAAAAATGCGGTCAAGTTTCAAAAGACAATTTTAAATACTCCCAGGACTGCTAATAGCTCATTTACATCCAGAAATAGTAGCGCAAATTCGCTCCATTTTTATGAAAAAGCCAATGCCCACTTATCACGCTCCTCTGCGTGCATTGCTACAGCTCACAACCAACCGTATCTAGGGGAATGTTCATCCATAGCTTCAGCCTCTGACAATAATATTCCGTCCTGTGTGCTAGATATATTCGATTCAGCTGTTCCTCATGAGGATGACGTCAACAACGTCTCTATAGCCGCGAATGTCACCCGATTTCTCGGCTTGGACGTAAACAATCTGGATAACGTAGAGATAGAGTACAGCACAAGCACAACGAAATAGTCGTTACTTTATATAAATAAAGCCTGTCCCCTAAGAGTGCCTATCATTGTTAGAGGTAGAAGCGACAGACAGGTCTTCATCCGGAGAACTATCATTAGAGGACTCTGCAGCTAAATAGCTGGCATTGTCCAGTTCTTGCTTAGACACACTACGGGCAAGCTCTGCCTTGCTATCTATCAGATATTGCTTATACTCCAACTCCTTTTCCTCAGAAAAAGAGATCTGCACTTCAGCCGTAAAGGATAAAGACGACATTGAGCTATACATCGTAGTATCAGAAGACTCTGTTATTTTCCAAGTAGTAGTGGAGATCTTAAATCCAGAGTCGTCATGGCTTACGTGCTGTGCATCCATTAGAAAGTATTGACAGATGTACCAGAGAATACATGCGGGTTCTTGTTGACTCGGAAAGATGATAGAGATGACATACTTGAGAAGAAAGTTGGCTAGATCTGCTTCAAACTCTCGCATCAAGATATAGAGGGCGTCCTCTTCACTAGGGTAGATATTGGTGTAATATGTCTTGTTATCGTGGAGGTACTCGTAACAGTGTAGCATTATGTCCCAGCTCCGAGAGGCAATGGTATTCAAGATAGAAGTACTGACTGCCAGAAAATCCGCTTTGAGAGTATTCAGGTAGGTAACCTTGTACTTTTGCGTGGCTATTATCTCTGCAAGAATGTTGTCAATGTAAAAGTGGAGGGTTGATGGATTGACGTTCTGAGCATATGTGGATATCTTTGCCTCTGCGGTATGTGCCTCGGCAAGCTCGACTTGTGTGAGAGTTGCAATGGGCCTGAACTTCTCAAGATTTATTCTTGGAATGGTGACACATTTAGTTAGTGTACTGGCAGCGTTAGTGCTGTTGTATGCGCCTTCCTTCTCCGCTAACAGCGAGTCTAATTTGTGAACGTATTTATCATTTAGTAGAATAGAACTTGCTATCGGGACCTTAACGCCTAAGAGATACTTCCGATCATTTCCAAGTGCTATGAGTACGTCTCGCAAGAGGATTGTCATGCGCTTTCTCCTTTCTGAAGTAACGTGCTTCTTAATGATGTTCAGGCATGTTCTGAAAGAGCGCTGTTGATTTGGAACCTTGAAGCATGTGTTTAGGAGGCTTTTATTTTGAGCTTGCCTCTCTAAGTAGTTGTGCAGTGCTGTCTTTGACATAGACATGGCTGTTTCGACACCTAGCTCTGAAATAATATCCTGGGGAATATAGTTTTTACTGCGCCGGAGAGTTGTATTGACAGTTGTATAATCGTTAAAGTCGTCGAGCTCTTCAGCTTGAACCATATTCATTCCACGGACCTGCGAGATACTTTCTACAAGCCGAGAGATCTCAGCCCTTAGTTGCTCTTTATCGCTGGAGAGTCCCTGGGCCTTCTGGTAGTATTCAAGAAAGTGCTGATCATCATAGACAGAGAGGTCTGGAGTGAGGCTGATCCGGACGTTGTCTGTGTCTATTGCACTATACGCAGAGTGAGAAGGGATGCGCAGTACGAGACGCATAAGCTGCTGGATTCGCTTTAGAATACTGCCCCGAGGAGGATCCTCAGGTACCTCAAGGCCGGGGGTGTTCATTACTTCCTCGAGATTCATTAATGGTATGTCATTTTCTGTAATAAAAAAGCCGTCACTTATCGTCAACAGCAATAGCTTTGTATCAATTATGGAAGGATAGATGGTGGCCCAGGACGGTTTTGGCGGTGCAAGACTTGCAGGGAAAAGAAATTTGTCATCCAATACAATAGATTCCAAAATGAGCATCGTGTAGTGTGACTTGCATAGATCCGTTGGGTTAATAGTTGTTGCCATGAATGGAATGGGTGATGTGGCAGACTTCGCTATATGAAGAGGATCATGATTTCTTCTAATGCAGCTCTTTTTACACAACTCCAAGATGCTATCACAGAAGTGCTTGAGGTTGATATCTGAAACCAAGGTTGTAGCTATTGTCTTGTCCATAGAGTAAATCTGTTGTATGTGCGCATTCGTGGTCGTTCCAAAACGCCGAAGAAGCTTTACAATCTTCATTATCTCTCGCGTCTGGAGGAACGAAAACTGCACAAGGTTGACTGCAGGCTTTCCAGGGGATAGGAGTTGCTCTAGTGGTCCCGTAGTGATCTGACGCGCCCCATCATTGGAAGTATTCGCTGCTATAGTATCCTTAATACGACGCCAGAAGTCCTGATCGTTCTCGTGTTTATTCTCTTTGACAGACTTATCTGGAGACAAGTCCGACAGCTGAAAGATATTTCCCGGAAGTTTTCCGAATTTGTTCTGCGACAGATCTTCGTAGTTGACTTCTTCTGCTCCGGAAAGGATTTGCTCGATGTCTAAGAAATTAGTCTCTGGCGAGGTTGAAGACTGTTGGCTACCTGCATTGTGATCCATCTTTGTCAGTTGCTCAGCACCAAAACGAACGACGTGCCGCATAATCTGTTCCTCCTGTTCGTTGGCTGCAGGGGTGATTGACTTTAGGTTAGTAACTGTAACAGAGGAGAGCGTGTCTGTGCCGACAACCTCACCCTGTTCGTTAATAACCGAGAAGGTCTCCACCGGCTGGTTCACAGCCAAGGTCCCTTTATTTAGAAGAGACAGCTCTGCCTGAGCTTGACTTCCAGAGGTGTCTACACGGGTAGGATCGTCAGCAGAACTACGTTGTGAGCTGTCGCCTGTTATAGGGGTTTTGTTACCAAAGGCCGGTTGATCGCTAATGGTAAGATTAATGGACTCATTCTTCTTCTGGATGATAGCGTAGTCCAGCATCAGTTTACGATGACCTATGTCAAGGATTCTCTCCTCAACACTGTCACGCGTCACTAGGCGGTAAATGGTGACTGGCTTTGATTGGCCGATCCTATGGACCCTACCAGCCGCTTGGAGGTCATTGTGTGGATTATAGTCAGCATCAAAGATAATAACAGTGTCTGCTGTTGCTAGATTGATGCCCTGGCCACCCGAACGCGTGCTTAGAAGAAATATGAAATCCTTGGAGTTCTTTTCATTGAAGTTGTTAATTGCACGCCGCCTCTGCTCTGATGTCATCGATCCCTGAAGACGCTGGAACTTATACTTTTTATAGAAGCAGTATCGCTCGAGGATGTCTAACGTCTTAATTAATTGAGAAAAAATCAATACACGGTGGCCCTCGCTGTTCAACTTGTCTAGAAGCTTGTCCAACACTTGAAACTTGCCGCTGCCATCCACTATATCTTTCAGATTAGCTGTGTGGAGTTTCAAATCATGGATAATGTAAGGATGATTGCAAACCTTTCTCAGCTGCATCAGTAGATTCTGCAGCTTCACTGAATTATACGATTTTGCAGTCAGCATTTCGTAGTTCTGCTCCAATAGCCATTCAGAACAAGAAATTTGCAAGGGGGTCATGTGAATACGAAGTATCAACTCTTTCCGAGGAGGAATACACTTTTCGACCACCGACTTTACACGACGCAGAATGTAAGGCTGAATAGTGCTTCTTATGGTATCAACACGCTGTTGGCTACTTAGTATTTCTGAGCAAGAGTTAAGAGATGGAGCTGACGTAGAGATAGTATTTTCCCAGGACTGAAGAGCGTTCTTGAATAGCTCAACACTCTTGTCATCTCTGCAAGCAAAGACATCTATGTTTGGGAAAACCTCTGGCTCGATAAAATTAAGCAGGTTGAAAAGCTCTTCGATGGAGTTTTGCATTGGTGTCCCGGTGATAAGGAGCTTAGCATCTGTTTTATACCGTGAAAAGGTTGTAGTTCTAATAGATGCAGAGTTCTTCAAGCTGTGGGCTTCATCAATTGCCAGGAGACGCCACTGAAAGGACATTAAGTCGTCTTCGTGCTTAACAGCCATCTGGGGAGTCGTCAGCAAGATATGAAAACGAGGAATCTTCTCCGGTATGGACCGCTCTGCTGCGTCGCCTGAAAGAAGCTCTGCTTGGTCGCCCTCTGGCTTAAAATAAAATTCATGTGTGACGATGACCTCTCTATCCTCCTTGGTCCCTATTAGAGTCACCACGGTCATATTCGGACACCAATCGGAAAGAGCCATTTGCCATGCAGAAAGAGTAGAAATAGGAACGACAATAAGAAATGGACCAGGAACATGAAAGTGGTTGTGCAGTGCTGAGATAAAGGCGATTGTTTGTATCGTTTTCCCTACTCCTAGATCATCGGCTAAAATAACGTTCCGCTTCTGTAGCCAGCTTATGAGGAGGAACTTAACGCCATCAATCTGATGGTCTCGCAAGACCAGGTTATCAGAGACATCTATCAAGAAGGACGGATGGGGAGAGCAGATGACAGCATCAACCTCTGACTGTGGATCTCCAGAGAGAATGGGTCGTGCATCGTAACCAATAGAGGATTCCTTGCTAAGGGTCTGACTGATTGCATCTGACCGCGCTTTAAAGTCGTTGATTAATTTGTGAAGGTACTCGTGTCTTATGTACGGATTTGCTAAAAGATCTTCATAATACTCATCTGTTACTTGGGAATATGGGAGGTCCCGCCACTTCACAAGATAGATATATCCGCTTATTTTGTCGATGGCTGAGCTCTGTGATGCTTCAGACAGCAGCCCTTGCCCGTCCGAGGAATGAGCTATGGGATAAGAAGGCAGGTATCCATCCTCATCAAGTTGTCTATTGCAGAATACATCAGGGTCATTGAAATTAAACTCGGTAATAGCCACAGGCTCGGAGTCACTATTATTGAATTCAGGATAATAGTGCAGCTTGCCATCACCTACATTTCGAGTAAATGCGCCTGCAAAAGCTTCCGAGTAACGCAAGTTAAGCTCTGAATCTGTGCGCATATAATTAAATATCTTTGTAAGCTTCTCATTATAGTGAGTAGCCAACTCTGTATCGATGCGCATGCCGACTATCTTCTCGGGAATCATATAGCTTCGAATCTGTAGCTTCTGTGACCGTATTTTGTCTTTGACATCCTCTTTAGAGATGTCATCTGTGTCTTTGTTATAGATGAATCCCTGGATCTTTTCATATTTCTTCTTGTAGTTCTTGACCTTCACGTACGATGATAAGTGCATAAGATAGTCCTCTAGCTCCCACGTTGCATGGCAATGTGCCTTCCTCTGCCACTTGATAAGGAAAATGTATACATGCTCATTTTCTGCTGCTGCTCGCCGCTCTTCAGTTCGAGGAGTAACAACAGTATCACTAGACTCAGTAAGGTCTTCATGGCCCTCTTGGCCGTCAGGTTCATTCGCCTCGTCCAGTTTTTCGGGATTATCATCCTTCTCCTTACTCTCTGGGTCTTGATACTCGCCTTGAGGGAGGCTTCCGTTCTGGTCACTGTCCTTTACAGTAAGTAATTCTGCATCAGCAATGATACTATGGTTGTCTACTACATCAGCTTTTTCAGCGGTAAGGGGTGACGCATTTTGTACGCTTACAATATTATCATCTAACGAGTCCTTGGAAGGAACCTTGGTAATGCCCGTCCTTTGCTTTTCACCCTGAGGCGATTCTTTGATTACAGATCTTTCTAGGTCTCTAACCCCTTTGCTCATACGAGAAGATGAATCTACAGAGCGCTTTATATTTTCCTCTTCTGGAGATATCTCAATCACATTGTTGACGTTGTCTAAATCTTCATACAGAAAGTCTATCCGTACAGTTGCTATACCTCCATCACTGCGTCCCAATCGCTGAATCCCCTTAGGGCGCAAAAAGTCATATTTGCCGATCGTTGACGGATCTGGATCTGGCTTAATTAGGAGGGAAGGTGTGTAAAGCCACGCAGAGGTCATGGGTATCCGTTTGCAATCGAGTACGCATCCAATATAATTTTCTTCCTCAACGTCTGTGTCGTGGTCAGGAACATCGCTGAGTTCATCGGAGACGGCCTGGTTTTGTGTATCTTCAGTGTCATCAAAGACCGGTGATGCCTCCGAAGACTCGCTGCTCTCTTCCATTGTGCTGACTGCTTCCGAGGAGAGTGAGTGTAAGGGGGTTATGCTTGGTGTGGTCGAACGGGTCAGCTGTCTTGTAGATGCACGCTGCCGTTGTTGCATAGTCGGCGGAGGAGCCTTCTGATACGCGGCCTTATTAATGTACATGTCCATGACGCTCTGTTTAATCTGCTCCATTTCAGCTCGAAGGTCGTCAGACCCGTTTATTGACTGTTCGTATGCAGATAATTGTTGCAGACTCGTGTAATATGCCTGCTCCTTTTGCCGCATGTCTTCCTGAATTGCTAGCGCCTTGTTATAAAGAGCTCTAGCCGCAAATTCGGCATTCTGCTTTTCAGCTGAGTTGGTATTTCCAAAGGAGAGGAGGTGGTTGTATGCTACGTTATAGTCCTTTATTACCTTCGAGTAAGAATCGCGAGCGGGCTTTGTGATGTTGGACACCTGAAACACCTGTATGCACAGTTCCCTATATTTATTCAAGAAGGATCTGTGGCTGTCGTTCTGCAATTCGCTTTGTAGCCTGGTCTGTTGCTCTGCTTTACCTAGTCCTTGAGGTTCCGCTTTGGTTTCTGCTCGCGCTTGCGGTTGATGCAAGGGCAACCCGGGATCGCCTGTAGGACCCTGAGTCATAAGGCTGATTTGCGATTCTATATTAGGGAGAGACTCTACCGTAGGTTGGACAAACTCCGCATAATACTCGTTCAGATGAGGATCAGGTTGTGGGAGCTCGTTATAATATGGTGGTCGGTAAAGATTATACTTAAAATCGTAGAACATATTGATTCTAAAATTATTTATGATCGCTGCTGCTTGTGACAAGTCTTGGCCTGAGCTCTTCACCTGGATCGCCGTTACTATGTATCTGGATATTTCATATATACATTGAAAAAGACTATAGCACTGTACCTTCAAGTAATCAAGTACCTGGTACAGCCCTGCAGACGGGAAGGTTTGAGAAGAAGGACAGATCTTTGCATACAAGTCTACATTGAGATTTAACCAGCAATTCTTTGTCTTCCGAGGAAATATGTAGAGATACTTAACAAGGGCAGCTTTTACAGATTGGTATTGTTGCTGAGATGCGGACGGTTGTGCGCAGAGAATTTTGAGCACTTCGTACAGCTGCTTCTGCGTGGCAGGATGAAGAAGCACATATCCAAAGTGTGCATATGATAGCGCTTCCTCCTTGACAGGCTGAAAGATAGAAAGTGGCTGTGCGGCATCTGAGGCAAACGAGCCCTGAGAATACGAATACTGCTGAGCCTGAGCTTGTTTGCTATTCAAAAACATCTGTGTCTCTTCTTCTAACTCCTTATACAGTTCTGGCGATGCGAAAAGGGGAGCTCCCGCTCTACTCTTTTCTTGGCAGAGCAGCGAATATGCTTGCTCTATCTCTGCAGCCTTTGTAGAGTCCCCAGAAAGCTTAATCATGCAAAAAAGATAGCAAAATATAAGCTTCATTTGCGCAAATACACTCTCAACAACCTGGGGCATATGCGATTGCTGCGCGTAAGAGTCATAATATGCTCTGAGAGTGCGCAGAATGTCCTTTGTATGTTGCCCTTGGGTCTGATATGCAAATTCCAGCATATATGACGTTTGGGACAGCCTGTCAGACGCGTTCCTTTGCTGCTGGACTTGTTGTTGGGTCTGCTGCTGAACTGGAGGCTGATGAACCTGCTGGACCTGCTGCGAGCGCTGAGCCATTTGCTGAGTCGCTTGTAGCTGTTGATACTGTAAATACTGAGCCAGTGCGGGATCCACAGTGCTAAGCTGCCTTAGCTTATGAGTGTAGGCTGTGGAAATTTCTAGATATAGCGGACGGTACCGAGCATTGTCATCTTCAGTCGCTTGCTTGGTGAGAACCCTCTGATGCAAGAGATATAAGTCATCCCGGATTGCAGGAGAAAAAGCATTATTAGCGTCTACTGAATGCCGTCCAATCACTTCACAAACGCACTCGTCGTAAATGCTCTGCAGCTTGGCGTCTATATTGAGAAGCTGCTGAGAGTACTGAGGGTCCGCCATTTTATTAATTTTTTGACCGATTAATTAGAAAATGGCCTGCTACTCCTCTTTGTTTCGCAGCTAATATGGAGTTATCAATCTAAGAAATGTGCCTACTGAGAACAAGTATATTAAAATTTATTGAAGATTGTGAAAAAGGCTTCCCGCCCACAGCATTGATGGTTGAGCTATGGAAGCCACGTAAAATTGTTTTATCTGATCTTTCACATCTATTTTAAGGGTCCTCAGCAAGATGTAGCCAAGTAAAAGGGTACGACATTTGTTCGCATCCTCGCTCTTATCAAACTCAAGGATAAGTCTTTTAGAGATGCAGCACAGGTCAATAACGCATGGATGCCCTGCTTCGCGGACTTCGATGATTTCTGCCACAGGGCATTTCAGCAAAATATCTGATGTATGCACTATCACGTGGAGATGCCCTACTGTCACAACTGCTGAATGAAGCACGTAAGACCCCGTAGAAACATGGCACGAGAACATGACGCCGTCTTCCGTTTGACTTGCATCGCCTCCTACTTTGCTAGCTTCGGTAACCTCTTTCGCCAAAAGCTCTGCTGAATCACACCACAGCAGCACAGTAGCGCCGTGGCGCAGATGTATGCGCAGCAGAGCCGTAGACCTCGAGTCCAGAGAGAGTGCTCTGACCCTGGCGTACGGAATCTGCAAGATTATGCTGCGCGCAGCTAGAGAGAGGAAAACGAGTCCTGCACCGACGGGCGCGCAGACGGTCCAGAAGAGGGTGTGATCAGGGCGGCAGAGCGCCGCACGGTGGAGCATAAAATGCCAGCTGTGGGGTTCGAACCCACGCGATCTTGCGATCAGAGGATCTTAAGTCCCCCGCCTTAACCACTCGGCCAAACTGGCGCGCCCGCGCGGGACCTCACCAGAGGCCGGAGTAGGCAGTTTATTGTTTGAAAAGAGTGGCCGATGAAGGCACTCCCATTCATCGAGCGGTACCGCCCGCGCACCCTCGACGGGCTCATCGGGAACCCGGAGATCCTCGCGCGCCTTCGCTACTTCGCCGCACAGGGGAACCTCCCGAACATCCTTTTCGCCGGCGGGCCTGGGCTCGGGAAGACGACGATCGCTCTTTGTCTGGCCAACCAGATGCTTGGTGCACATCGCAGTGTGGCCTTCCTCGAGCTTAACGCGTCGGACGAGCGTAATGTCAGCGATATCCGGGCCAAGGTCAAGACCTTCGCCCAAAAGCAAGTAACTCTTCCCGCGGGTATCCAGAAGCTCGTTTTCCTCGACGAATGCGATGCAATGACAGAGGCCGCCCAGCAAGTCCTTCGCCGCATTATGGATGACGAGACTGGCTCCACGCGCTTCTGTCTCGCATGCAACAACATCTCGAAGGTTATCGAGCCTGTCCAATCGCGGTGTTGTGTTCTCCGCATCATGCCTGCTACGCAAGCAGAACTTATCAAATATCTACAGGAGATCTGCGAAAAGGAAGGGGTTAAGAGCGACACCGAGGCACTCAAGGAGCTTATTTCTATCTCTGGGAACGATGTTCGCTCATGCCTCAACAGCCTGCAGCTGGTTGCAGACGCTAACAACAAGGTAATTACAGTGGCCGGTGTTCAGAAGGCTCTCAGCACTATAGATGTTAAGGTTATTGATCAGGTTATGAAGCTCCTGACATCCGGCAAGTTTGACGACGGATGGATGCTTATAGATAACCAGCTCAACGAAGGTTACAATTACGACGATATCTACAACGCGATGTTTCGCTATGCCCTTAACAGCGAAACAGAAATTAATGACGTGGTGCGGGCTAGTATGCTTCGAATTCTCGCCAGTTTACATGCAAAGAGCAAGACAACCGTTTCAAGTCCCTTGCAGCTATGTCGTCTGCTGGCTGAGCTCTTTCTTCAACTTTCTCCGCACTAGAAGTGCAGGAGCCCTAGTACCCATTCAGTAAACCTACATGACGTTTGATGATCTTTGTAAGTACATAAAGAATCTTATGTCGGAGGTGAATGCCTCGTCCGAACCCTTAAATATACTATCTGCGGAGCCGTCTTTGAAGCACTCTTCAGTTCCTAGGTCTGTTGACTCCCTTACGTCACTTGGTCCAGTGTCCAGCCCCACGGAACTAATGAAGGCAGTACTAGCAAATGATCTGAGCAGGGCCAACAATTACTTCCACGAAGCAGGATGCTTCATGACCAACGGTGAAACAGCGCTGATGATGGCTGCTAAGAGACACCAACTGCCTCTGGTATCTCTTTTACTCCCACAGGAGAAAAACATGCAGGATAAAGATGGTTACACTGCTCTCATGTATGCGGCCTGCTACAACTATACTGAGGTTGCCTGTTTACTAAAATGTGAGCTAGGAAAGCAAACAAGCTCTGGATGGACAGCGCTCATGCTTGCGGTGTTTCACAACAGTCTCGAATGCATTCCCTTGCTACTTAGCGAAATGCCGCTGCGGAACAGAATGGGCTATACTGCCCGGGATCTAGCTATAAAGGGTGGAAGGACAGAGGCTCTACAGGCCATGACAACGCCTTCCACTCTTCCTCGAGCGCCTACTTAGAATAGTAATCTGGCTTGGTCACTTTCATGGCTTTCCACGGTCCAGCGGGTTGTGTTACTGCATCCGTCTTGAAATTCAAGCTTCGAGGAAAAGGTGCAGCTTTTGGCTGAGCTAGTGATGCTCTAGTGGCATCGTGGCGTGATATATGCTCCCTTGTTACACCCTTTACTGGATTGAACGTGCACCATTTGGTCGGGCCTTTATTCTTGTGCACATATGCATCCAGCGTCTTTCTTATCGCATCTGTATCCAAAGTAACTGTTTGTGCACCACTGGGTGCGTCACCATGAAAGTAATCCCGTGCAACAGCCTGACGCCCTACCTTGTCTATCGCAGGTTTTAGATCCTCCTTTGCAAGGATCCTGCGACTGTTGTGATGACTTGAGAGCATGTATGATATGACCTCTTCGTTGCTTCTACGCACGTCCACAGATGTCTTCTTCTTCTGCTCCGCATTAAAAGCCTCAATGTCCCGTTTCTGTGTGAGCTTGTCGCGAAGTTGAGATGCTCTGGCTAACAGGTCATCTGGGGCTCTCTGGCTCTGCTTTAAAAGTATCATTTTGCACATATCTTTTCTTGTCGTGAACGTATCCAATAATGATAATGTCATGGCATGTGTGCTGTCTATAGGCTTATCCTCTACGATAGATGTGCGGATAGGTCTTTTCGAAATCAGAGTAGTCATGGATGGAGAGCGCCAATCATCGCCTGGGCCAGCTCTATCGGGAGAGAAGTCCAGGGTCAGCGAAAAGGAAGATAGTCCAGAGTCACTCATAGAATAACTCTGTGGCTCTGCAGCCTCCTCTTTACTTTTCCTTTGCTGCCGTTTCTCTTCTAGCTTCTTCAGTTCATTGTTCAACCGCTGAATACACATATTTATGTTGTAGGATTGTCGCTTGGGCGCCTCTGGCTCTGAAACAGCTTCACCCTTTGGATTGTCAGACTTGGACGGATTAATTAGTGAGAAGAATGCTCTGCTATAGTCACTCGGCATAGAGCTTGTACTAGGTTCAGTGGTAAGGAGCTTTTGTGACTGTGGGGACAAATGCTTACAAGGAACAGAAGACGGTGTCACAGCAGTAGTATTTGAAGTTGCAGTCGTCTGTAATAAGCCCATCCGAAACGCAACCTGGTCTTCTTCGTAATCTCGAATTATGCGTACTAAATCCCTTTTGTCCTTGTAGCTTGCATAGAGAAGTTCAAGAATACTGTGGCTTGCGATTATCTTAATAACAATTGGCACTGTGAGATCAGCATCGTATCTTACTGTATACTTAATTCCATCATTTGTTATACGCTTAATGGTGACACCAGAGTTATGACCTTCTAGACATGAATCTTGAGATTTGACTGATTTGGTAGCCGACGTGCAGTGAAGCAGGTCATTCAAATCTTCCATGATTTCATCGGCGCAATCTTCTTCTGTATTGATAATTTTCAAAATAAAATGACTGTATTTTAATCTGTAGAGCATTTCCTCATTCTTTTTCCGTAGGCTCTCGTCATCATCCTGGGCTATATAGTGGTCGCTTTGTATATTATTGGAGTAACTATAAGTCTGTTGTCCCCCTACTGATTGATCAGGCGAGTTTGCATGACAGAAAACTTGCTTTCCTTTGGCATAAAACCCCTGCTCTGATACAGCATTTCGCAAATTAGCTGCAGCTGCTGTGAGATAGGATCGAAACAAGTGCTTTTTAATACTACTACTCTTTCGCACAGCCCTCTTCAGGGGCTGAAGCGCTAGTTCATCATATGGATGCAGGAGACTTTCTGGAGCTAGTTTGAAGGGATTTAGCACAGCAAGAGCAGATGAGGAGCGCATGCCCACGTCATCATAGTCTGCATACATGATAGGCTTTGTACTTCGTTCATCGTTGGCTTTATTGGCAAGTCGCATGCGTATTCGCTCGTCACTATAACTGATGCAACTCGTGGCTCTGGGGAAAAGGTATTCTCGCTCCAATTTTGATGTATTCGGTATGATTGCACGTAGTGTGGTGCTAGTAAACTCTGCTTTAGGAAGCTCCATTTCTCCTAATCCACCTGACGTGTTTAGAACACTTTTTGTACTGTCGTTACGTTTTCTTTGCTGCACTGCGGTTAAATTCTTCATCAATCTCTTGTTTGTATGGGTTGATTTCATGGTCGGGGCCATGTATTGAAAGTCTGTAGTGGCAGCACTTATCTGCTCGTCGTGACGTATTAGCACATCCTTCTGGGAATCTGACAAGCAAGTTACTTTGGGAAGACATGCCAATGACGCCTGCAGAGATGGGGCTAGTGCACTTTTGCGTTCCGTTTCTTGAAGGCATGGGAAGAAATCCACGGTACACCACGGTTCAGAGCGACATTCTGGTCCCCTCGTATCTCTGGGGCTAGTACTATGTTGTACTACTGCATGAGAATGTGGTGTTCTGGGGGAGAAAGATTCTGTAGTAGATAGGAACGTGGGACTGCACTCTTCCAAATGCGAATCCACCGTACCCCTTCTACTGCCATCATCTGATTCAGTGATAGATGGCACACAAGTTGACATACACACAGGTTGCTATACTTTTCTTTTCGAGTCAACGGAACAAGCGTTTACTCTAATGTCAGTTAACTTGCCTACGATTGATGATGCGTTCCACAAGTAGGCAAACCAAAATAATACAGACACTGAAAGCCACAATACCACCACTTGTGTAAAAGAAAACAGGGACACTCTCGCTGTTTGGTATGTACACATTCATGCCCAGAAGAGAGGAAAACATGCATGCAATCTCGATAGCTAGCGAAACAAATGTTATGTGTAGTTCAAAACGAAGGATCTTATTCCGACGCTTATCCAAATCCAATTCGCTGAGGGAGAAGGTGTTGAGGATGTTTGACCGCATCACATCTACCGTGGAGATCATTGCCTTAGTAAGAAAGAGGTATATCTCTAGCATGTTAACCAGAGTGTCAATAGGGTAGGGCAGATAATCATTTCCATTGTTGAAGGTCTCCTTCTGAACCTTGCAAAAGTAAAGTCTGTCTCGTTGGAAATGCCTGTTCTTGAAACAAAGACTAATAATCTCATCCTCGTCGTCTAGAAGATCTGAAATTGCGAGTGAAATGCATTGACACTGGGTGCTGAGGTCCAATAGGCGATCAGGAAACTGAAAGAGAAGATCCTTAACTCCGTCCTTTGTTCTGTTTGCCAAATCAATCTGAACGAAATCTGAATTAATATCGTTGAGCCTAGTCCGCAAGGCAGCCGTGGCAGTACTTATAATAGTATCAAGCACTTGGACTTCGAACGGCTCATTGACTAGGTCTCTGTGAGAAACTTGGAAGCATGCCTCCAGTTCCTTAAGAGAGTCATCAGTGAGCCCGGCCTGGACCAGGTAGAGAACAGTTTCTGTTATGATGCCTCGAAACTGTGTAAATTTGAATATTATGGTATCCTCATCAGCTTTGAGATATGCCATCTCCAAGGAGAGGGAGGAAAGCTGCTTGGGAAGAAGCACAGCTTTGGTCTCGGTAGACCGAACAAGCTTCCCATCGAGCATAATGTAGATATAAAAGACCATCTGTCTATTCACGGTTTCAAGAAACGTGTAGTGCATGAGCAAAACTCGTTAGTAGATACGGAGGCCCGGGACAGTGTGGAAAAAGAAGGTTATCGGTTTTTAATTTTTCTAACATTTTTGATGGGCCGCACCAAGGTGCTCATAGTCACTGCTCTTTGCTTATACTGTGGAAGGCTTTTCAAGACAAAAGAGGGGCTGGAGCTTCATCAGCGAGCTCGGCATTTTCGGTGTAGTACTCCCGGCTGTCCACGTCGTGGTCAGCGATTCAAGTCAGTAAGTGCGTTGCATGCACATTGTCTCAAGATACACCCAGATAAGCCCCTACTATATGTCCCTAACGCATACAGGGCATGCAGCTCTCTTGGAATTGCTCGGCTGCTTGAATTTCTAGAAGGCACCGGGTCTTCAAGCAACGAGCTCTATGCACAGATTCTAGCGTTCCATCGTAAGAAACTAGAAGCTCTTCATCCACGACGCCGGATCTGCTTTGCATTCCCTACAGCTTAAGTCGTAGTGACTGCTGTCAATCTAGTACCTGTTACTAAACAAGTGCGAAACACAGCATTGAATTTACAAGGCTCTGGAGATCCGCTGCTGCTACAGCTATTCTACAAGCCCCCAATTGATCTTGAAGCCGAAGAGGTGCATGTTCTCTTTGGAGAGCTTTGCGTCAATATCTTTGTAGTATGTCGGACTATCTGAGTTTGTTGAGGCGTCTAGACTGGCGATGAGCTTAGACTCTAGCTTGGGGTATCTAGAAAGAAAGACCTGAGGGAAGCTACTGCCATAGAAGGATCCGTCTACAAGCTCTCCCTTCAGAACGTCATGCGATAACGGAAGGTAGACATCCTTGCAATAGACACAGTATCCTCCCAACGGAGACACCCCTGGCACGTTACTGGCACCAACGGGAAGTAAGGGACAGTCTTTGCAGCCTTCTCTTGGACACATACCAAACTTTCCAGCCAGAAACATCCGGCTAAGCTTTGCTAAACCTTGATCAGTGGTAACAAAGCGCGCATGGAGCAGACCGTAGAGCAGTCCGATCTCCACCTGAAGGCTCGCGTCCTCAAGTTTCTCTGTGTCAGCCTCGTAGGAAAACTCTAGCCCCTGTAACACGGCTTCGAAGTTGGTGAAGAGCTCTGGAAGGTCTGCGTGATTAAAGGTATCTCTGATAAAGTCTAGCGGCACGTTAACTAGGAGGTCTGTATTGACTATTGGATAGTCCATCGAGTCCTCCGACGAATTATAACTATCTTGAAGCCAGCTGTCGTTTGGGGGCTGCTGTGGTGTTGTCATGGGGGACTGTTTTTTAGGTTTTAAGTAATTTACTCTGTTTCAGGAATCATGCAGAAAGAATACTCTAAGCAATGTATAAGCACAGTTATATACGCATAGCCGCACTTGTGCTAAGGCCTCGGGCTCGTTAAAATTTGATGCGAAATTTCAATTTTAATCTAAGATCTTAAGATCTAGGATTTAATGCAGTCATCTGATACGCTGCTCGTATTTCTGAGGCAAAAACTGACTGAACAGACAAGCTCCACTTTTCGACTGTTTCAAGCAGTTGATATGGATGGAGACGGGTATGTTTCCGTGCACGATTTCATTCAGTACTGTGACCGGTTTTCTCTGCCTCGCGGGGTTGTCACCGAGGAGCAGGTGAGTAGCTGGTTCAGTAGATATGTAGATTGCAACGAGTCGGGTTGTATTGTTAATAGCAGGCGAAGAAACATGATGGATTATAACCTTTTCAAGCACTTCTTAGAGGATGGCATAGAATCAGTTGTTGTCTCTCAGGAGGATAAAACAGCAGTTACAGTCGACACAGTTAGGCGCGCACTGGTCCGGTATATGCATAGCTTGGGGTGCTCGGTCTATAAGTTCTACAAGGTGTGTACCCATGGAGCAGAATTCCTTTATGAGCATCATCTACGTAATATTCTAAGTACACGGTGCGGTATCATGCTTTCAAACTCTGCCTGGAGTAACCTCTGGAAACAACTCAAGAGTGATCCTCGGATCCAGCATATGTCCATTCACGAGTTTAACATCTTGCTTCAGCATCAGCCCGAGTTACCCTTAGAATCTTCTAATACCCCAGTGGCAGCAGAAGAGACTATCACATTTGATGAGTCTGCTTCGGACATGAAGATCAAATTTAGAGAAGAAGGTGTACACGATGGGACCGAGCACAGATTGGCATACAATACAGAGCTCGATGGAAATGTGTCGTTAGTCATGCTGTATCTTGCTGAGAGATTTACAGCCATTTCTTCGCCGCGTGCTCTTTTTGGAAGAATAGATAGACGAAGATACAACTATCTGACTATAGCAGATTTTGTTTCAGCGGTGAGGGACCTTACCGATATAGAGGTAAGCGAAGAGCTGACAAGAGATATTTTCAGGGTGGTGTCTGAACGTGCCAACGACGGTTCAACTCATCAGCTAATGTCTTATCAAGGGTTCCTGAAGCTCTTGTCTTGTCAGGAATATCTAGTTCCTCTTCAACTTCCTAATCGTCCCTGCAGCACCGCGGCAATGTATTGTAAGCGGCCCTTGATACCTGTTGTTGAGTGTGCTTTAAAGCCTCCGCAGCATGGCAGGAGAGCAACCATAAGTGTGCCTACAGGAGAAGTGGATATGAAGGCATCATTCACTGGAGCATACAGTCCAAATTATATGAACGTACCACACAATTCATCGCATCAAGCTTTCTCTGCGGACAAGCCGCTACCAAAACAGTGCGTGAGGCCCGCTTCCACTAGCTCTGTAGCCAAATCCAGCTGTTCCCTATCGTGTCTTCAGACAGGTGACGACCAGAGGTACACAACTACTGCTCTCAACTCACTGCCACTCTCAAGTTTTAGCGAAAAACAGTGTAACAAGGACAATGGGTTCATTACGACTGAGGCACAAATGGAGATACAAGCCCAACACACAGAGTGTAGTGTATTTGTCCAGGATGTGATAAAGAAGTTACGCGCCCGCGGGGAGTCCATGAGGGTTCTTCTTTCTGAGGCTTTCCATAACAGGAAAATTGTAAGCTCAAAAGAGCTACTGTGGTTCTTCAGAAGTAGACTGGGAATAGCTGTTTCTCCTCTGATCATCCTTCAAACATTCAAGCTGGGGGGAAATGACACCATACAAATAGAATCTGTTCTCAATGTGTTTAAGTTGCGGCCAGGAAGCACGGCTCAGCCACAATCCAGGCCCCGAGCACGTGGATCATGCGCTCGAGCTTGAACTCTGACACAAAATTTAAAATGCCTCCCAAGAAAGATGCCTCGAAAAAGGCTCCGGCGTTTGTCTCTCAACGGCCACCCTTTGAATACACAGCAATTAGACCCGAGGAATATGACAGGGTTATAACACTGACCGTTAAGCTTGTTTCGTGGTCTTATTTAAATTTTGTTGTCCGGGTGCCTCTCTCGACATCTCTAGCGGCAATAAAGGATATGATACGGCACCAGCACAGAGGTGCTATCTCTACCACATGCCTCCTGCCCTCGTCAGGAGGCCCGCGCATCTCAGACCTTGGTACCCCCGTGTCTGGGCTGACTGACTACGATCGGCAATCTATTAGCAAATGCTTGAATAAAGATATCAGGCTATATAAGGGCTCTCCTCTCACATTTCCACCCTTGCCATCGGATGACCTTCTTACCTTGCAAGACATTGGGTTTGTTGGGGCTACTCCAGATGAACCCCAGGTAGAAGCAGACCTCTTTTATGACTTCACATCTGCAGTGATTCTGGGTAAGGGTAAACAGAAGTTTTGACTACGCAGCTCGACAACGTAGGAAGCAGGGGCCGTATTCCAGTAAACTGTGAATGACAGCGAATCATTAGTTAGTGTATTAGAGGCCTCAAACGTTCTGTACTTTGTAGGAGCTGGCTTGTGAAGTGCCATTAACAGGAACAGCGTGTATGTTAATTCTGACAATAAATTTTGTACCACTCAATGATTAGTTCCTCGACAGCTCTCAGCGAGCACAGTTTCGAGAGCGACGAGTTCTTCCCAATTAAAGACACTATCAACGAAATCATAATGCTTTACACCGCTGGAGACGAGGTTGCTGCTAACGTAAAGCTACGAGAGCTCACGGATAACATAATAACGGCATCTAGCAAAAGCATTGATGAACTGTTTTCATACAAATGTCTTCACTTAATTTTTAGCTTCGTGGGGGATGGCGCCCATGAGTTGTCCCTGCATTTGCTGTCCTTTTTGACTATCTTCTCCCAAAATTTCCATAAGCTGCAAGAATTCAGTAGCTCATCAACTGGCAACTTAAACGCCTTTCTGAAGCCACTCAGACACATAGATAATCCAGAAATTTTAGTAACATACTCTGATTTTTTTCGGGACTTGTCCTTTACACAGAATCTCAACTTAGGCTATACTATCCTCGCCCATATCATTACTAGCATGTTTTCTGAAGATTCCTTTTCCAAGGTCCAAAATTTTGGAGCCGTACTTAAGCAGCTGCTTTCACCGCACAATATACAGATTGCTGACTTCTTTCTAAAGTATCTGAATATATATCTTTCTGAAAACTACTCAGAAATAGTCGGCTATGGTAAATTGTCTGCCCTCGAGCTGGCTGATAAACTCAGGTCCTTAGAAGCAACTCTTGCCTTCCCACGAAACGAGAAGCAGTCTATTTGTGAGCGGCTGACCATCCTAGATGAGGAGAGTGCACATATGGAGCAACGGAGCCGAACCCCAAGCTTGGCCCAAAACCTGACCTATGCACCCTGTCCCCTGCCTCAAACCCTGCAAACTAGCTGGGGAGTTATTAACAGAACGTCACGGTCATGTACACCTATTCTAATTGCGAGCAGAGAATACCCTGGAGATTATCAGCGAAGGCAACTGTGCATTGATCAGTGTCTCGATACACACTCTGTCCCAGAAACAGCTACAGAATTAGATGACAGAGCGATGGACGCGTTCTTTACAGCAATCACATGCTTGATGGAGACCCTCCCTCTGGGGTTTTCCCTAGCAATGGATATTATTACCATGAGCAGAGAATCATTGCAGCAAGATGAGCAAATAGATCTGACCCAAGACTTTGAGGAAAGGCGTTTCTCAGGCAGCGTGGACAGTACACTATCTCAAGGGTCCTTTGTCTTTTTAACGAACAAAAGCGGGCCATGTAGGAAGCCAAGTGACGTTGGTCCTAGTAATCGGTCAATAAGCCCCTTTCCTACCACAATCAGCTATAGCAAGGCCCTTAGTCCAGATGTATTCCTTGACAAAGAGGAGCTCAAGGTCCAAAAGCCCATGATGCCTCCTCGGCATACTGAAACAAAACGCCCCGCAGAGAGCGTTGTTTCTACAGATATGAGGGTCTACGAGACCATGCGGTTATCTATAGATAGTAGTAGCTCTTCTACCCCGTTACTACGCACCCCAACCGGAGAAAGTGCGCAGCCCCCGTCTCTAACTGAAACAGAGCTAACACCAATACCTGAGCACTCGAACAGAGTTCAAGAAAACGACGAGCAAACGTTCCAGGACCTATTTAATGCCCACTTTATGCCATCTACGGTAGACGATGAGGTTCCATTTATGCCAACTTTAGGGCAAAGGGGTTCTGGATCAGACTTTCAATGCGCACACGTTACTCACAACACCTTTCAGACACTAGCTCACAACTCAGAGTCCGACAACCCATCTTTTCAAGTGATCACCATTCCTAACCGCGCAACCATTAATCCGTCTCTCATAGATCAGGCTCAGCAATATCTGCAAACGATTAAAATATTTATTCATCGAACAGCCCTACTTCTTTCTGATCCAGCCGTCTCTATATTTATTAAGTTGAAAATGCTAAATCTCTTGCTCTTGCTTTCCAATGAAGCCAAGGAGCATAAATACACAGAGTTCTTTACCATAATGACTGAGTCAAGTTGCTATGATTCTATTATTCATCTTAGTATAAAGACAGAGCAGGGGTCGGTCCTACATGGTCTAGCATACAGCTTGCTTACTGCAGCTATGAACACCCTTAAAACGTTTGCGCTCAAATCTTCCATGATGACTGCTATTCTACATAAAATCAGGCTTGTTTATGATATGAATTTGCTGTACACTGGACAAAAGGCTTTGCAATGCCGCTCATTTCAAGAATTTGTAGACTACCTATCTGTCAATGGGCTGTATCCCTTGCGAAGCCGAACAAGCTTGATATCCCTGTGCTTAGGATTAGTGAAGTATTGGATCAGCACATGCTGCGGATACGACTTCTCATTTTCGGGGTTGTTTACCCAAGCATACAGCATGCAGACTAGCACTCAAGAGATAGGGCTCGGTATAGATTCGTCGACGGCTCGTGCTAATAACCTTTCAGGATCTAGGTCTGCTGCATACGACTCGGCAGAGCCAGAGGTATTGCATAACTCATCATGCCATTCCAATAACACATCGATGCTTCCAAACTTCATCAATTTTGCCAATCCAAACAATCGATGCGTCCTTGTGCCGATACCAGGTATAGTTGGCGAAGTGTCCATTCTTCTAATGAAGCGGTTCCTGTCTGTCTTTGTTCTCAGCACGCGCACAGCGCGATATTTCTACCACATGCACCCCATCCAGTACTACTCTACGCCCACAGGTAGGATTGTAGCATTGAACACCTCGCTCCGAGCAAGTATTCCTCCACCTCCCTCAGCGCTCCTAACGGCAAGCTCTCTTGCAAGTAATTCACACCAAAGTGGTGTATACCCCCCTTCTGATTCCCCCAAGCAGCTGGTCACCAGTGTCACAGGCGCCCTGCCACATAGCGTGGTTCTTTCAAGTTACATGCAAAAGAGTATCAATTGGCCCGGACATAGTACTCTTCGTGAGGAAGACTTAGTCGGTCCGTGTTCCATGTCTGGGGATGATGAGCTGTTAGAGACAAACATGAGTAGGACAACAAGCAGGTATACAAATACCGACAAGCAAAACTTATCCCAGAAGATTGTAACCAGATACACGATAGAGGTCCCGCAGAGTCCGATAAGATTGAGCCATCTTACTGATGCACGTGCGGGAACAAGTGGAATAAGTCTTCTGGAATCAACAAGTCTTCTTGTTGCCTCTGCAACTGGCAGCAGCGTCACGCATAGTGCAGCGCACGAAATGCCCAGTTCCTCGTCTGCTATACCGCCTCCGGGTTCGGGCAATTTTGCGGAAGCTCCACGGACTCCTAACGAATGCGAGACCCTCAGCGACCTATCAGATAGCCTAGTGCCTGATATTGTCCATCAGTACAAGGACCTGCCCATGTCACCTACAGTATCTATCTTGTAAACTTAATTCTTCCACAAGTTGTAGGAAGATCCTATGGGTTGTTGGTTAATCACAATGTTTAATAGATTGCAAAGTGCCTTAAATAACAGCATAGCGACAACAAAGCCTTGCACTAGAACGAGAAATGGAGCTTTTAATTGACAGTAATAAAGAGGAAACGCTTACTGCCCTAATAACTAACTTCATCGACTGACTCTGTTTAATGCATAATACACTTAGATATACTTTACATAAGGAGGCGCCATTACGACTTCTTTCAAAAGCAACGCCTAAAGATTAATAAAAATGCGTGTTGTAAGCGGGTGCAATAATGGTGCTATGAAGCTTATCACACAGACGCCAGCTGATCCTGTTCTTCGGGCTCTGCGCCATACTACAAACCAGAGTGTACAAGCTAAGATTGCTCCACAGCCTGTCAAGAACAGCGCCGGTCAAGATACCACAACAATCCCATCTCGAAGTTATTCCAATCAGCGAAATGCGCCAAGTTGCTCGCCCCTCAACGACACTTTTGAGCTTCCACGACTATGTCGTTCTAACTCTGCCTCAATGTCCTTAAAATCCCTAGAACATAATAAAACTCCCAACGCCAAGCTAATCAACGTATGCACCAATCCTGGAAAACCAGTAAGGTCGTTGCAGAAACATAGCATCTTTGAACAGTTGGATGCGGGCTACTCTAGAGTCAAACCTGATGTTCAATTGCCGCCCATACGAGCGCTGGTGGCAAGGAGATCTCAATCTAACCCAGAGCCTAGTAGGGCCACAGTGGGCTTGAGCTCTTCACCAGTAAGTCAGACTCCATCAAGTGTTGAGCGAAAAGGCTATCAGGCATTCTATGCTGATACTAAAAATCAGATAGTCTATGGATATAGCATGTCGCCGCATCCAGAGCGTGATGGCGGATTCCGTAGGGCACATTGCCCCATTGGGGATGTAGTCCGTGAGATGTAATTTATATAGAAGCCTAATTTTATTAGTAAATGCAGCAAAAAGATACAGATTACCGGAGACCTGAATGAGCACTGCCGCGTATAACAGATCGAAGATCCGTCACCTATCTATGCACGCACGGGACTGCCTGTACTATAAAAACGAAGATTGCACCTGTGGTATTGGAAATAAGATGCCTACTACCAATCTGCCTCCACAGACGCGGAACTTGGCATACATGTTCGACAGAGAGCAGATGTGGCGTGATCCCATGGGATTAGAGCCTCGTTACTCTTCTAGCTTATCTACACATCAAAGAGATACGGGCCATTCCCCTCACTTGTGTGATCGAGCGTGGACTGATGATCCGCAATGTTGGTGTAACATGCTCCGCATATCAGAGCAAGAGAGAGCTCAATGCAAAGCTCGGATGACTCGTCATCGCCCAAAAGAGCTCTACGGAAGAGATCCATATGCTGACCTACCTTGCGTTATGAGGACCTATCAAGGAGAAAGGGTAATCGTCCCACACAAGATCCCGCAGAGGGAACCGCCATATGGCTGGGGCTTTCGAAATTCCTTCGAGCTGAGGGAGCCAAGAGATTATACAAAGGAATACCTCGAGATTTTGCAAAAGGAGAACTCCTTCTGCGGCACATTCTTTAAGCCAGCAGGAGTTAGCGGCCGCAACGGAGTCCAAAATGGGTTTTGGCCATTTGGAGGCCCAAAGGAAGCTTGAAACAGGGGTGAGTGATAGGAGTAAAATGAAAAGTTGTTCGTGTGTTCATCCGCTTGGCACTAACGACCCTGTGCGTACTTCAAGCACTCAAGAATTGACAGCATATGGAACTCAGCGACCTTCTAATGTGATTGGTGTCGACTGGACAGGGCCTATTACAGGCAAACCCAACCTTGCATCGCACAGACATGGCATTGACCTACAAGAAGGGAGCAATTCTTGTATTGACAACTACAACCAGTATCTCCCGGAATCTTTGCTGACTGAGTCTGATCCCTCTTACCAGGCTGGCTACACCCGTGTGTTGCATTCTTCGTCTTCACGCAGCAGGGTCCCCACTCAGGTGTTTAAGCTTGCGCTTGATAGAGATAATGTTATGTGCCCTTATTTGTATGAAACGTATAAGTACGCCTTAAACGATATGGCTAATAGAAAGATTGCAACATTAACCAGAGGATTAGTTCCGGCAGCGATCCTATCTGACAAGCTGCGTCCTACAAGCAGTTATGCGCCAGTTCGCGTTCGCTATCATTTGTGAGTGAGTCAGTAAACGTTGTTGAGTCTGTAAGCGCGCCAATTAAAAATGAGACAAGCGACAGAATACATCAGAAGCACCTATTCTGAACGACCACAGCATGCATCAGACTGCCCAGTATATACCGCAGGTGTATGTACATGCGCTGCTGATGTTGAGTGCCCACCTGGGTGGAGGAAGCCTGGACCTGTCGACTGCAAGAGCTTCTCCAGACCGGTCAGGCCCCTGCTAGCACATACATCAGTACCTCCACATTGCGATAGTATCGGTCCAGATAGGTACTTTAAATATCCCATTCCTGGCGAGAACTGCGAGACACATGCGTTTGGACCAGACTCCATGGGGTGCGTGGGGTTGTTGCGTGGAGACCCCTACACTATCCCAACAAAGATCTGTTGTATTCAGAGCCACGAAGCGTATCAAAGACCTGCCTCAACCGTGTATAGACGCGAGGATCTCCATACCACGGTTGCTCCAGCAGCTCGCCTTTGTCACTGGCCTGGACGAATATCAAACTTCAGACTGAATGAGGAAGTTCCTGGGACACGTGGCCGAACAACTCTGGACGTGACCCCTAAGAAGGATCAGCTCTTTGAGCCATTCGATGACGGGTTCTCTCTTTGCCCATACAACAAGCCTCAACCCGTCATCCAGAAGTACGCTGTATCGACAAAGTGGGAAGATGGTGTTACTTGTTATGAGTGCGGTGATCCCGCAGATGCTCGATATCTAAAGGAAGAGTTGATAAAGCGTATTGCAAAAGAATAAGCTCTTCGGGTATCGATTGTGGAGGCATTGCCACTTGACTGTAAACTGGGGCTGTCTATGTGTGCGCTTATAACCTTTCTTGGGAGTGCATGCGCGGAATGCTGTAGAAAAAAATGCAAGCGGGGTCTTTGTGCTGTGCTAATGCGCGTGGCTGTATGGATTGTGTTGAGCCTAGGCATGCACCCGGGTGCCCATATCCCTTTCACGGGGTGTGTGGATGCGGCTCGTTTGACGCAGCGGATAATGTGCCGCAGTGGAATCAACAGACAATGAGTCCGTGCCCGCCACTGCAGTGTGAGCCGGTAACTGATAATGTGGGCATAAGCATGGAAGATGTTAGCAGAAGGACTATTCCCCGCTCCTACATGATCCGACCTACATCATTTCATCCGCCACCAGAGCAGCTTCCCATGTCGAATTCTTACACCCATATTAACCCTCTTTTAGATGCAGCAGAGAGAGGAGACCCGGTGCCGACGGTTATTGGGAGTCAGCGTGCTATAGAGCGGGCACAAACTGTGACTTCTCGGCCGAATCCATATCCAGATCTCACAGCAACGTTTCCTCGAACGTCGCAGGCCGGGCAAAGGTTCCGTGCTTCTAACTATCGCATGTGTCACCCAGACATGACCGGGTGGGGGGCCACAACACACGTTAGGTATGTTCCGAACAAGCAAGAGCTATGTGAGATGCGCCGCGAGCAGACAAGACTGGAGCACCTGCCAGAGTCCAACTGTCGTTGGAGGCCATCTCTGGCTTACTCTGACCACCGACCCAGGATGAAGGAGGACGTACCGATGAACAATGAGCGGCGCCCTGTTTCCCGCAACATTAACCATATGTATAGTGACTATTATGCTCGCCCACATAGCAACCTTGCTCGCACACGGGCTGCAACTGCAGATCAGATAGACTACCTCAATCCTACCTCGACCCAAATTAAATCTAGGACAGTATATCCTCAACATCCCAGTAACCATCCCACTGCATACTCGGATTATAAATCAAATCTACGGCCTCATGATAAAACTGCGCCTATCACTGCAACCAAGCCTAATTTGATTGAAAGGGAGGCAGATCTTTTAAATAAGAGTGTCACTATCGGAACATTCACACACATTAATCTCGGCGCAACGCCAGCCGGCACTGCACCCCTCAACTGTGTCACCGGAAGGGAGTGCGTCCCATGTCAAGGCTTTTAGCCTTTAAAATTTTGGGTAAATTAGTCATGGACTTTAATGGTGTTGTATGCCCTACTGGGTTTTCTCGGCCCATCACTTTCATTCGTGGATGTACTCTTTGTACTGCCCTCCAGGACACTCTTTTGTATTCAGACGGCTGCAGCGTGTACATGATTAAGGAGTTAGACTCTCAAAAGCAGGAAGAAACCCCTGGTACCGCCATAGAACCTCTCCAACTCATTTTTCTAGACCAAAGGGAAGCCATTACAGATTCCGACCTCATCATCGTCCTACATGCTCTTCCAGACGCACCAAAGAAGCACGTTGCCTTAGCCACGCTTGGTGGAGCTGTGTATCTTGCAGAACTGGCAGACTCAATGCTTTATTTGGCGATGCTCCATCAAACAGAATGTTATGGGGCAAAAGCCTTTCTGTCGGGGATTGTCAAGGGTCGAAAACTCCTTGGCGTTCTATGCACGAGTGCATCGCACCTATTTATCTTTGACGTAGAAAAGGCCACGCTGCTATTTGAGACCTGTATTGATGTCGATGTTCCTGTTTCAGGTGTATTTTCTGGTAGCAATCTATACCTAGTTTGTAGGCAGTCTCTCATTGCTTATGATGTCGTCTATCAACAGGATACCTCTGTTAGCGTGATGTTTAAGTCCTTCGCACGGCTGCCGTTGAACGGCGCGCGGGTCCTTTGCTCGCGATTTTCTCACTCGGGAATATTCCTTTTAGGTCTGAATACGCGCCAAGTTTGCGCAGTAGATAAGACAGGAGCGTCTGTTTCCACATGGTGTAAGGTGAGCAAATACGAACCGCTCTATGTATTGGACTCCAGAGGGACGACAGGCACTGAACGAATTACCATCGCGGCAGTCTCTAACGAGGTAACCACACAGCAGCAAGGTAGTAAGGAGCGTGTCAGTGAGTTTCGAACTGACGGGATGATCATAGGCATGGCAGAAACGGCCACCTTCCTCGTATTTCTGACAGAAGAGACCATTTACTTCTATTTTAGAGATAGGAAACAAGCGGAGTAACGCTAGCTAGTTGTATATATGCAAGGTTGAACGTTTGAAGAACTTCTTATAATGGTTGATACCTGCACTCATTGCATCTCGAGCCTGCACACGCGGGTCATAGCGTGCTAAGGGACCTAGGATTTGCCCCTTAACGACCATCCATTTAGACTTGAGCCAGGACTGGATGCGCTGGCCAGCCTCTGCACGAGCCTTTTCTAACGCAGTTTCCCTCTGTGCCTCTGTTAAATTGCGCATTAGTATCTCGCGTTCATAGTAGGGTAGGGTCTTGAGCATCTGTGCACGCTGATACTTCTCCACCGCCCAGTCAGGAACTTGGGGCGCATAGTTTTTCTCGTAGTCTTTGACTGATACAACGCGCCCAGCAGCAGTCGTGCGACCAATAATGGGTAGCGATGAAGACCACATAGTCCTCCGTATCTCAGACAGCATGCTTTCTAGCTCCTCTGGCGTCTCTGCAATAGTATGAACCTCTTCTATGAATCCATCCGGATAGCTTGGAGAATGATCATAATAGCCTAAGAACTCGTATGCTTGATCATTAAGTTCATACATACAATGGTCTGCAGCACGCATGTGCCCCTTAACAGCGTCGACAGATCTGAATCCCCTCTCGCATAACAGGCAGCTCCAAGTAAGGGATATTTCCTTTCTCATATAGTTGACCAGGCCTTGTGGATCTGTACAATAATTGGCTCGCAGGATGATAAATCCGTGTATTTCCATGTGCTTCAGTAACTCCGTAAACCAGTCATCTTTAGCTTGGTCCACTGTATGGTCACAGAACAAACATTCATTGTCGGGTCGAACGGGGCGTTTGGAAATAATGCTCTCCCAGATGATGTCGTCGCGTTGATCCTCCGATTTAGCAGCGAGAAGTGCCTTCTGAATTTTTTCCCACTTATCGGCCTCGTCATCTCCGATAAAGGCTGGAAGCGTTGGAATGGAATCGACGATTTCTTGTATGGCCATCTCTAAATTTATTCGCACGTTTCCATCATCAACTGCGTCGCCAAGCTGTGCATCAGTTCCTAGGACAGGTTTCCGTAGAGGTCCTTCTCTACACAACTTCATAACCATTTCTCGGTGCTTTGTGGACTGCTCATGCTGCTTGTAGGCATTTTGCGATGAAAACAACTTTCCGCAGGGCTCGCAGATATATTTGACCTTCTTGACTGGCTGCGGCGTAGCTGCACTCCGCTGTTCTAATAGCTCCATATACTCTTCGTTTGTCAGCGGGGGGAGGCCCTTGGCTTTGCGGTGGGAATTCTCTGCATGGAATCGTGTTTTGAAGTGCAGCCGCTGATCTTCAAAAGTATTGAATTTGAGTCTACATATGATACATGTAAAGGGATTACTTACTCCGGATCCGTCCAAAATTGGAGGCTTGAAATCGGTGTGAGCGTTCATGGCGGCCAACAATGCAATTATTTTTTGAAAAGTCTATAGGAAAGCCAAGAGCTAGCCAGTCTGTCTATGAGCAATAGGGCTATCCCTCACCAGCATGCACCCGGTAACAGATCTCATGTGCAGTGCTGAGTCTCTTGATATTAGGACTTCGTTTGAGAAAAGTCTGAATGGGTGTTTAAAATTAAATGAGCTTCATTGTTCTAGAGCTTTCCTTTTTGAACATGGATCGATTATCATCAGTGGATCTTAATAATAGAGTCCTTAGAGTGTGCCGGGTAACGTATAGTGAAGGCTCATCGGAGCAGTCGGTCCAAGAACACCAGCGGACGCGCCCTCGCTGTAGAATTACAGACGAAGAGCTTCGCTCTCTCTCGCTGACAAACGAGCTCATTTCTAAGTATATTGATTATGCAGACTTTATCTACACGGCTATCCCCAACGCCTACACCAATGCAGATGCCAGTATGCGGATACTTCGCCAAAAGCCCTTGTTGCTCGCCTCCAATATCGATACCTATCACGCCCTTATCACCGAGGTCTCCCTGTCCAAGTCGCCACTCTACAAGTTTCCTGTTCTTTTTCTTTCAACAGCTGTCGTAATGAATATAGCAAAGTCTGCTCTTCTAAGTAGCTTTTCGCATCCCCTAAATACTCAGCTCACTGCACTTACCACGTCTCCAACTTTGCACACTGTGAGCGCAATTGAGACGACCATTAATTTTTCAGTCATGACAGCGAAGCAACATGAAAAGCGTGTGAAGAAGGACCACAGCAGCGTGTCTGGAGACGTTGGAATTGAGCCTACGCTCAAGCAGAGCCCACTACTTAGTCACCAGAGCTCCCTGGTCCAGTCATCTAGTAGCATGACACGATCACAAACAGGAATAACGCTAAAAACAGTCGACGGAACCATAGAGCTCCTCAAAATTCTTTTGTCCAAGTACAGGGATTCATTCGAGAGGTATCTGTACTTTTATATGTCCCATACTCTAACTATACCCAACTTTGAGACAATGGACAGCCCTCTAATTCTTAGAGTGGAAGCAGACAGATATGTAACTCAAGAATATTTGTCTCAACACTGCCCTGACTTGAAGGTACAGCGGATAAGGCACTCCTTGCATGGCTTATCGTTTTTGCTATTTGAATCAATTAGCGAACTAGATCGGGGGCTAGCCTACTTTTCCGACCAGTTTGCTGTGGCGCATCCTCCCAAAACCCAGCTTGCTACTCAGGCGCCTGTCGTGTCCCAGTCTCCTAGTTACTTGATTAACTTCTTTGACAATCCATCTCTTACTAAAGGCTTTACCCAGTATGTCCCACCCATGCAAGTATCCATGTGGCCGATGACACCGAGAGCCACTGTATTCCTGAATATAATGGCTCCCGATCTTACTCAAAGCTTGCACAATATATTTCAACAAAAGCGTGCCAATAAAGAAGGTCAATCAAATGCTTTCCCATTAGTTCTAAATAAATTTTCCATAGAAACAATACCCTGCAGTGTCACCAATCTTGTGAGCAATATGCCAGCACAAGAAAAAAAGGAGGACACATACCGCGTGTCTCTGCAGACATCGGTTAATATAATGTACCCATTCCACATTAGCATCAATTCGTCAACACAGCCAAACGATGCCGTCTATCAGTTTCTTATCAAATCGAAGCATCTCTCCAATTGCGTACACTTCACAGAAAGCCAAGCTTTGGCACTTCTAAGGTATGGAGTGATCCATGTGCCCAAGGATATAGACCACTCCATGCACAGTCCATACTTATCTCATGGATCTCATCAGCCCCATGCGCATGGACCATCATATGGCAGCTATGGCGGGCATAGTCATAACACTTACGCTAACTATAGTAATCACCTCAGCACAACGGCCAGCGGCCCTGGGCGACCAGAAGGTGACGCACATTATTATAACACTAACTCTGCTTATCGGAAGCACAGGCCTCATCAAGCATGGAATACCTCTCCAAGCACTGTAACATATACATCTGGAGAGGGATCTGCGACGAGTAGACCGTCTCGATACACCTATGGACAACCCTCGAGAGAATACATTATGCCTCACTCTAATGAGGTCGTATGTATCCGACTAAAAGGTGCTAATACAGCCCAGGCAAAAGATCTGAACTCGTTTCTCGCGTCTCTTAAGCTTCTAGATCTTTTAGCATGGAATAAATACTGTGTTCTGTCTCGCAGCAAGGGGCCCATTATTCGCTCTAGTGCAAAGGGATTTGGAAATGACAACTTTTGGCTTCTAGTCTGTGCGAACCACGAAGACGCAACGCGTGTTGCTAGCACGGTGAATGATACCAAATTTATGAATTACACACTAAAGTGCGAGATTAGTACAGAATCTGTTGATATTTCAGATGCGCAGAGGAGTATAGCTTGCTTTATACCAGACAACCTTCCAAATCCGTGTACGGTGGTTTCCCTCAAAAAGCTTCGAATACAAGAGCTCAAGCGTAGTGTTGAATCGAGAAGCATTGCACAACCAGATACGTATCAGGAATCTCCGAAGGGAATCGCTCTTTTCTATGGCGACAGTGCTGCTGCCGAACGAGCCCTAAACTTCTACCGTACTAGAATAGGTACCACAGAGTGCATGCTCTTTACTCTGCCGCCTTCATGGTATTCATAGCTACTCAATCCTGACATAATTTATAATCAAAAAATGGATACCATCCGAACAGAGATCACGGAGCTTGCGCGTCCCTCGGCGCCGGCCAAAAGGTTCGACCGGCAGAAGGCCCACGAGGAGATGAAGCAGATCGTGGAGAGGCGGCTGCGCGGGCGGCAGTACGACTCCGAGGACTGCGCCAAGGTGTCCAAGGAGCTCGCAGACGAGATCCGGGCCAAGGTGCGGCTCATCTCGGACAGCAGGTTCAAGATCTGCGTCTCCGTGACCATCATCGGCCAGAAGGGCCAGGGCATCCGGAGCGAGAACAAGTGCTACTTCGACGCCGACGCCGACGCGGAGCTCCGCCACGTGTACCAGAACGACGACATCATCTGCATCGCCAACCTGTATGCCGTCTACTACTACTGAGCCCGCGGGCACCATTCACTTGCCGGCCATGCCCTTCTTGAAGTTGACCGTGGAGACAAGCACGTGGTACAGGATCTCCTTCGGCGAGCCGCCTATGTTCAGGAGGTCCCCGGCCTGCCGGAGGAAGAACTCGACGTCGCTGTTTGTGCACTTGGACGCGAGCTTGTTCAGGCGCGTCTGCTCGCTGGCCAGCTCTGTGTCCAGGTCGAACAGCTCCAGCAGGGGCGCCCCGGGCGGGTCGGGGAGGACGGGGAAGTGGACCGCCGGGATGAGGGGCGGCGTGGGCTTCTCAAAGCTGGGGTTCACCAGCTTCAGCGTGGGCTCCGACCTGCTGAATCCCATCTTCTCGTACAGGGCCGAGACCTGCGGCAGGATGCTCGGGTTCGCCGACGGGACGGTGTCCAGGAGGTCTGTGAAGTCGTCTGGAAGCGCGTCGGGGGCGTGCAGGCAGGCGCGCATGTTCAGCGCGACCGTCTGCGTGTCTGGGATGTAAACGGACTCCTCGGCCCCTCCCAGGAGGGACTCGTTCACGTTTGCGGCAGAGGCGAGGGCGGGCGCGTCCGGGTGGCGCAGGAGGTACTGGAGGACCAGCTCGAAGAGGGCGCGGTTGTCGAACCTCGCGAGGAAGCCGTCGGCGAACATCCGCGACGTGCCGAGCACCACGCACCGGCCGAGCCTCGCGGCGCCGTCCTCGCGCAGGGCGGCCGCGACGGGCTGGTTCGGCGGGAACGCGCTGTCGCCCGACGAGAGCACGACGGCCGCCAGGCTCGGGTTGACTGCGAACGACGTCCCGCAGGGGTAGACGACGGAGACGTCGCGGGCCTCCGCCGCGGGGCGCGCCTTCTCCAGCTTGGTGAGCAGCGAGGAGCAGACGAAGGACGAGGCGGTGAGGAGCAGGTGCGTCGGGTGGTACAGGCCGGGGGTGTGGACGGAGGATATCACGGGGTCTGCCCTGATGCCCGAGATCCCCAGCTCGTTGAGCATCTTCTCGGCGTGCTCGGAAAAGCGGGTCCGGGCCGCGTCGGCGACCATGACGAGCACGGGGCCGCCGGAGCGCCTGTGGCCCTTGATCGCCTGGACGTCTGCCTGGCTGAGGGTCTCCAGCCCCGCAGAGACGACAAGCAGGGCGCGCTCGGGAAGCGGCCTCGAGAGGGAGGAGGTCACGTCGACAGAGAGCCGGCCCGGGAACGCGTTTGCCAGCTGCTTGGTGAGGGCCGTCGTCGCGTCTGCCTCTCCAACGGGCGCGTGGAAGACCAGGTGCGGGGCGCCGTCCATGGCCGCGATTTTTAAGGCCGGCTAGTTTACAGACGGGCGGCTACGCGAGCACCTGGGCGACGATCTCCCGGAGCAGGTGGGCGTCGCGGGCGAGCCCCTCGTTGTCGGGGGTGAGCTCGAGCGCAGCCTCGGTGTGGGCCAGGGCCTCGCGCACCCGCTTCGCCTGCGCCAGGGCTGCCCCCCTCAGCGCGTGGACGGCGCTCCGGAGCTCCCTGCTGTAGACCGGGGGCTCCCTGCTCTGCTGCAGCGGGTGCCTTCCGCCCAGAACCGTGAGGCCTGCGTCCGTCGCCTCGAGGGCCTGCTCGTAGCGCCCCTCGCGCAGGGAGAGGGAGGCGTAGAGGACGACGGCGTCCATGCTCAGGGGAAGCTGCTCCCTCGCCTGGCCCGCGAGCTCCATGGCGGCCGGGAGGTCTGCCCCGACGCCCCGCGTGGCGAGCCTCTTCGCCTGGTCGAGGAGCTCGTACGGGGTGAGGCGGCGCCGGTGCTCGCCGGCCTTCACGTCGGCCTCGCCGGGGGGCGGATGCTGGGCAGCCCCTGCGACCGGCCCCAGCTGCCCGTCTGCGTAGATGTCCCGCCCGTCGCGCGCGGGGACGGCGACCGTGCGCCTCGTGAAGGACGCCTCGATGACCACCGTGCTCTCTGTGCGCACCGCAGGCATCCGGGCCTCGGGGTCGGCGGGGGGCCTCGGCGCCTCGTCCGGGGCCTCCTCCACCTGCCGCCGCAGAGCCGAGACCTGCTGCTCGCGCATCCTCCGCTCCTCGCCGGCCTGCCGCTGGCGGGCCTCGATGTCCGCGTCGACCTGCCTGCGCTTCTCGGCCGCCGCGGCCTCTGCCTCCCTCCTGGCCTGCTCCCGGACGTATGCATCATACCGCGCATAGGACTCCTCGCGGCGCCTCGCGGCCTCCTCGGGGCTCCCGTCGAACTCCAGCGCAGCCCACGTGCCCGGGGTCTTCTTCAGGAGGTGGACCACGAGGCATCCGTCGCTGAACTTGCAGCGCGCGTTCTCCAGCTGGACGGCGTCGTAGAGGTCTATGTTGGAGACGTAGCGCTCCGGCGCAGAGATCGTGATGCACAGGTCGGTGACCGTCACCTCGAGCGACCGCGGCGGCACGCCCGCCGGGACCCGCACGCAGGCCGTGAGGGCCTCGGGGGTCTGCGACAGGGTGAACTGGAACGAAAGAGCCATCCGGGGCGCGGGCAAGCGAGGCGGGGTTAAATGAAAATAGGCCGCAGCGTGGGGCTGCCCTGTGCGAGACGGCTCCTTCGCGTCTGGCGTTCTGTCCAGAGCTATTCTGTACGTCCCAGCCATGCGGTAGGGAGACACCCGATCAGCTAGCTCACCATGGTTGACGAGCCCCGGCACTGGCCACCTACCCAGTCTGTGGAGGGCCACGGTCCACCGACGCCTCCTGCTCGGCACACGCTTGCCGTCCAGAGAGCCAGAGGATGGCCCGGCTGTCCCTATGTGGAGCACTGCAGTCGCGGAGTCAGCCGCCGGCGCTCTCCCCCTCATAGGGCGGAGCTGCATCTGTTACCTCCGGGGATGGATCCAGGTGGTCACGGGGCGCCGAGACACTGTCTGGCGGTGCACCTGAGCACGTCTCTCCGCTGAAGCCTTTGGCTCTGCAATGGGGTCTGGGGCGAGTAGGCCCACACGTCAGCGGACCCTGCGGCCAGGCAGCACAGGAGGCTGTGTACTCCAATATGGTGCGCTGGACGAAGGAGCACGAGGCCGGTCCGGGGGAAGAGAGGCGTGGATGGAAAGCAACAGGCTCGTGGTGGTCAGATGAGAAGCGAAAGTTATTGGGGTCTATCTTCTGCTCCCTTGTGACCAGTGAGAGCATTCGCTTAGAGATCTCTAATCAGCAGCTTTATAGAATAGCGCCGCAGAGGCCATGGAGCGAGCAGATGTAATGTGACGCATTTACTACCGGGACGCCCTGCCCCTGCAGAGGAAGCCAACGAGCACAGCGACAGCAATGTACAGGAGTGCACCCCGAACAATCATTCCACAAGAGAGGTGCGATCTGAGTCTGGCCCTCACCGATCCTGTTCCTATCGAAGTCAAGGGGAACTGCACTATCAACTAGCCTCCGATGGGTGTGCTCCTATCTCGTCCTCCTCCAGTCCAACTGATCAAGAGAGCAAGAGCGGTTGCCTCTCACTGCTCGCGGCAACACATCAGCCTGATGAAAAAGCAGTAGCACACGAACTCCGGCTAATGTTGGTAGGATTTCTCCTAGTTTGTGCAACCGTGCTGGCAAAGGACAGCGGGAAGGACACATGCTTCCCGGGCTACACCCTCAACACTGACACGAAGCAGTGCACCAAGGACCCAGAAGCGCCGTGCAACGTCGAGGGCTGTGAGACCTGCGTGGAGGGCAACGCCCAGCAGTGCAAGACGTGCCGTCCGGGCTACACCATCAACACTGACACGAAGCAGTGCACCAAGGACCCAGAAGCGCCGTGCAACGTCGAGGGCTGTGAGACCTGCGTGGAGGGCAACGCCCAGCAGTGCAAGACGTGCCGTCCGGGCTACACCATCAACACTGACACGAAGCAGTGCACCAAGGACCCAGAAGCGCCGTGCAACGTCGAGGGCTGTGAGACCTGCGTGGAGGGCAACGCCCAGCAGTGCAAGACGTGCCGTCCGGGCTACACCATCAACACTGACACGAAGCAGTGCACCAAGGACCCAGAAGCGCCGTGCAACGTCGAGGGCTGTGAGACCTGCGTGGAGGGCAACGCCCAGCAGTGCAAGACGTGCCGTCCGGGCTACACCATCAACACTGACACGAAGCAGTGCACCAAGGACCCAGAAGCGCCGTGCAACGTCGAGGGCTGTGAGACCTGCGTGGAGGGCAACGCCCAGCAGTGCAAGACGTGCCGTCCGGGCTACACCATCAACACTGACACGAAGCAGTGCACCAAGGACCCAGAAGCGCCGTGCAACGTCGAGGGCTGTGAGACCTGCGTGGAGGGCAACGCCCAGCAGTGCAAGACGTGCCGTCCGGGCTACACCATCAACACTGACACGAAGCAGTGCACCAAGGACCCAGAAGCGCCGTGCAACGTCGAGGGCTGTGAGACCTGCGTGGAGGGCAACGCCCAGCAGTGCAAGACGTGCCGTCCGGGCTACACCATCAACACTGACACGAAGCAGTGCACCAAGGACCCAGAAGCGCCGTGCAACGTCGAGGGCTGTGAGACCTGCGTGGAGGGCAACGCCCAGCAGTGCAAGACGTGCCGTCCGGGCTACACCATCAACACTGACACGAAGCAGTGCACCAAGGACCCAGAAGCGCCGTGCAACGTCGAGGGCTGTGAGACCTGCGTGGAGGGCAACGCCCAGCAGTGCAAGACGTGCCGTCCGGGCTACACCATCAACACTGACACGAAGCAGTGCACCAAGGACCCAGAAGCGCCGTGCAACGTCGAGGGCTGTGAGACCTGCGTGGAGGGCAACGCCCAGCAGTGCAAGACGTGCCGTCCGGGCTACACCATCAACACTGACACGAAGCAGTGCACCAAGGACCCAGAAGCGCCGTGCAACGTCGAGGGCTGTGAGACCTGCGTGGAGGGCAACGCCCAGCAGTGCAAGACGTGCCGTCCGGGCTACACCATCAACACTGACACGAAGCAGTGCACCAAGGACCCAGAAGCGCCGTGCAACGTCGAGGGCTGTGAGACCTGCGTGGAGGGCAACGCCCAGCAGTGCAAGACGTGCCGTCCGGGCTACACCATCAACACTGACACGAAGCAGTGCACCAAGGACCCAGAAGCGCCGTGCAACGTCGAGGGCTGTGAGACCTGCGTGGAGGGCAACGCCCAGCAGTGCAAGACGTGCCGTCCGGGCTACACCATCAACACTGACACGAAGCAGTGCACCAAGGACCCAGAAGCGCCGTGCAACGTCGAGGGCTGTGAGACCTGCGTGGAGGGCAACGCCCAGCAGTGCAAGACGTGCCGTCCGGGCTACACCATCAACACTGACACGAAGCAGTGCACCAAGGACCCAGAAGCGCCGTGCAACGTCGAGGGCTGTGAGACCTGCGTGGAGGGCAACGCCCAGCAGTGCAAGACGTGCCGTCCGGGCTACACCATCAACACTGACACGAAGCAGTGCACCAAGGACCCAGAAGCGCCGTGCAACGTCGAGGGCTGTGAGACCTGCGTGGAGGGCAACGCCCAGCAGTGCAAGACGTGCCGTCCGGGCTACACCATCAACACTGACACGAAGCAGTGCACCAAGGACCCAGAAGCGCCGTGCAACGTCGAGGGCTGTGAGACCTGCGTGGAGGGCAACGCCCAGCAGTGCAAGACGTGCCGTCCGGGCTACACCATCAACACTGACACGAAGCAGTGCACCAAGGACCCAGAAGCGCCGTGCAACGTCGAGGGCTGTGAGACCTGCGTGGAGGGCAACGCCCAGCAGTGCAAGACGTGCCGTCCGGGCTACACCATCAACACTGACACGAAGCAGTGCACCAAGGACCCAGAAGCGCCGTGCAACGTCGAGGGCTGTGAGACCTGCGTGGAGGGCAACGCCCAGCAGTGCAAGACGTGCCGTCCGGGCTACACCATCAACACTGACACGAAGCAGTGCACCAAGGACCCAGAAGCGCCGTGCAACGTCGAGGGCTGTGAGACCTGCGTGGAGGGCAACGCCCAGCAGTGCAAGACGTGCCGTCCGGGCTACACCATCAACACTGACACGAAGCAGTGCACCAAGGACCCAGAAGCGCCGTGCAATACTCCCAACTGTAAGACCTGTGACAACCCCAAAACAGACAACGAAATCTGCACTAAATGTAATGATGGCGACTACCTCACCCCTACAAACCAATGCGTACCTGACTGCACAGCCATCAGCGGATACTACGGAGATACTGACAAGAAGTGTAAGGCATGCAACCCTGAGTGCGCTGAGTGCGTTGGACCGGCCAACAATCAGTGCACGGCCTGTCCTGTTGGGAAAATGCTTCAGTATACAGATACTAATACTCCTGTCAATGGGGGCACGTGCATGGACCAGTGCAGCGTGAGTTCTACAAACGATGGATGCGCAGAGTGTGGGGCTCAGATAGGAGGAACTGCATATTGCTCAAAGTGCAAGAACACTCAACAAGCCCCCTTGAACGGCAACTGTGCGGCCAGTTCACGAGTAGCCTTCTGTGCAACAATCACAAGTGGGGCCTGTACAAAATGCAATGAGGGTTACTTCCTCAAGGACGGCGGCTGCTATCAGACAGATAGACAGCCTGGTAAGCAGGTGTGTAGTAATGCACAGGGAGGCAATGGTAAGTGTCAGACATGTGCCAATGGCTTAGCAGCAAGTGATGGCAACTGTGCAGAATGTCATTCTACTTGTGCTACGTGCTCGACTGCAGATGCGGCTGACAAGTGCAAGACCTGTGCCACTGGGTATTACAAGGAAAACGGTGACGATACCACTGCTGGGTTATGCAAGAAGTGCTCAGAGAAGATCTCTGGATGCAAGCAATGTGTGTCGTCATCTGGCAGTTCAGTCATATGCTTAGAATCAGAAGTAGGCACTGGTGGAAGCGTCAACAAGAGCGGCCTCAGCACGGGGGCCATAGCCGGTATCTCTGTTGCTGTGATTGTTATTGTAGGTGGTCTTGTCGGATTCCTTTGCTGGTGGTTCCTCTGCCGCGGGAAGGCGTAGACTTAGCTGTGTACTTAGGTAGTAAACGCGTTACTTTATGTAGCTCGTGTAGATGTGCTGCTGGAGCTATCTGAGCGCGATCCAGAGATCATGCGGGTAATCCTCGCTCTTTCCTGGCCGTCCGGAAACGATGGCTGGTCGTGGATAATGTAACGAGGAGCTCCTCTCCAGTGATGCATCCAGAGCCCTGCGCGGTCCCCGGTCGGCCTCCAGGATCCGGCCTGCTTAGGGCCATACGAGCCGCGAGTGTGCCTCTCCTTGGCCTGCCGCCAGGATGAATGAAACTCAGGTCGTCCCTGCACTTCTTGACCTCCTCGCTGTGGTATCCATGCAGTTGCTGGATGACACCCACGCCCACCGCCTTGCGTTTGTGTCGGGCTCTGCTCTGCTCTGGCCGCCGGGCTGGCCTGATCTCCAGCTTGCGTTGCACTCCCCGAGACACGGAGGCACAGGTACCGACGATTGCACTGGGCCCCTGGTCGTCCCTCTGCACCGGTGGAGAGGAGCCCCTGCTTGCTGTCTACAACCGCCCTCGGACTGGCCAAGAGTCGAACACGAGCTTATCCCGAGGCCTCCGAATGCACCGGAGACGGGCTCCGATGGCACAGCACTCGATGCGATTCTTCCTGCTTGCACCCTAACTGAGGCCTGTGCACTGAGAGGCCGGTGGCACCCACCCGCTGGGGGCAGGCCACGATCTGGTGGTCCGGAAGGCGCTTGCAAGGGGCTGGGCGTCAGTCCAGGGGATGATCCGGGCCCTAAGCATTCACTCTCTATGAGCTGCGGCCCGCCAGCCGCAGAGCTAGAACTCGTCCACCGTCCCCATGAGCTCCACGTTCTCGGCCGCTGCCCTCTTCTTCGAGATCGGCTTCGATCCCCGCCGCCTCCGCAGGACGAGCCAGCATGTGAGGGCGACGGCCGCTATAATGAGAAGGGAGACAACGACTGCCACGGTGACCGTCGTGGAGCCGGAGCTGGCCTTCCTGGTCTGAGAGACGCATGTGTCACCCCTGAGGGTGTACCCCTCCATGCATATGCAGAGAGAGCCGACTGATTCTGATCCGCTTGGACAGCCTGAGGCGCAGGATCTCTTGCTCGGCTGGACGTTGTGATTGCTGTCCGCACATGAGAGGCACTCGCCACTTGCGCTGCAGCTCGAGCACCCTGTGGCGTCTGATGGACAGGTGTTCTTAGCTATGCATGCGCCATCACTACTGGGCTCGAAGCCCTCTGCACAGACGCACTTTCCATCCTCCTCTCTCTGATTCAGCTCCGTGCATGTGAGTGGGCACGAGAAACCATCGACGGAGACAAGTCCGGGGGAGCACCGTGTGCACACGAGGTTGTTATCCTTAGGGGTGCATGCTTGACAGCTTTCAATTCCACATGTGGCACACTGGAGCTCTTCTGGATCCGCATAGTATCCATCGCCACATTCAGATGCGTCGACACATGTAACCGTTCCAGAGTCGTCCACCTTGGTGTACTTTCCCGAAGAACACTTTGTGCAGTGGTCAGGACCTGAACCGTCACACTCCAGACATGCTGAGTCGCACTGGATACAGCTATTGCTATTGTTATCAAAATAGGTACCTACGTTACATTTGCATACACACGTACCAGTTTCACAGCTACCAGATTCTGATGCAGAACAAGAAGTGACACAAGAAGTGCCACTTACAGAGACATACTTATCATTCTTGCAGCTAGTGCACACAAGCTTATTGGACCCATCAGACTTGATACTACAGCTAGCGCAATCTTCAATAGCACCAGCTGTAGTACTATCACACCAGCTGCACGTCGAGTCCTTCGCAAAGAATCCTTGTGCTTCATTGCAAGTGGTGCATGTTCCGCCAGAGGCCTCTGTGCAGATAGTTCTCCCGAGGAGGTCGTTCGTGGTATAGCATCCGCCCTCATAGAAAAAGACTCTACGATCGGGGGACGATCTATTACATGCTGTACACTTCCCAGCAGTACTGTCCTTATTGCAGGCCCCAAACTCGCTTGACAGTCTGCAGTTGCCATTGTGGGGAACTTCGTTGGGATTGACACACTGTTTGCAAGCAGAGTAACCACTGATATCCATTAGGTTGTCTGACGCACATATAGATGCGCCACTTCCCTCTTTGCTATAGCACCCACCCTTATAGCAAACGTGAGTGGATGCACAGTGAGTGCAGTATCCGTTCTGGCAAACATGGGAGGTGGTATCTGCGCATGCATCATCGATTGGTGCTTTGGTTGGATCCACACACGATGTACACCGGACAGCAGTCTGTTTAGTATTATCACTTGTGGTGGAAGGAGATTCTAGGGAAATGCAAGACGAACATCCTGCTATGCCTACTTTATCATTGAAACCAGCAGTGTCCCCGCACAGAATACATTTCTCCTGAGAATTCCTGTCGTTTGCAAAAACAAAACCGTGCGCAACCGCACAAGTATTGCAAACACCATCTGAAACAGTCTCACAGATGTGCGTACCTGGCCACTCATTTTTATTGTAACAACCTCCGTAGAATAAGAAATAGGTCGAGCCTCCTGCTTCACTAGCTTTGGTGCCACCAGTACACGATGTGCACCGTTGTGACGCGTCACTACCTGTAATTGATTCCGTAACACAAACAGTTGGATCAATAGAGGGATCAGCAGGGGAATCGTCTTTTCCTACACATGCACCATTGATAGGCACTTTTCCAGATAAGCATTCGGTGCACAACGTTGTCCTTGGCCCGAACATGACGCACTTGTCTTGCACGCAGTTAGGCTTATAGCCTGTACAGGCAACGTAGTAGTCATTCTTGTACGGAGTAGAGCCATCGCCCGGCTGGGCCGCTAAGCCGATAACCGCTAGACCGAAGAGAAACAATACCGACATCACTGAATTTTCCGGCGCACCTTTGCAACAGAACGAAAAGGTTTCTTGCAACCGAGTACATTAACTGCTAGCGAATCCGTGTGCGCATACTGAGATTCCCGTGTCTGAAGCACAACGTGAAGGGCAACTAGCGGTACGATGAGATGACTCGTTGAGCCGGAGTCGCACTGGGCTCAGCTTGTAAATGGAACCACTCCATGGGAGCCTCCTGCGTCACGGACCTGTGCTGATCAGCGCGCCCCTGCTCTCCAGCCTGGTGCTGGACGGGTGATGTGCCACACAGGCAGACCTGGAGGCAGAAGAGGAAGGGAGGGGCGGGGCATTTTAATTCGCAAAATTATTTCCGAGGTTAGCTTGCCAGCTGCTATCTGAACAGATCTTCCGTACGAGCCGCTGCCGCTTTAGACAGGTGGACCTCCCGCTTGCTTCTGGCAAGACCCAGAATCTGAGATCCAAATCCAGAATCTGGAATTCGGATATCCTCGGATCCTGGTGGGAGAAGAGGGCCTCATGCCTCACTTCCTTCGGACATCGATGTGGTTCTTCCCAGGGCCTTCTAGGATTTCTCTCTTTTCTAGCCAGCTCTTGGAGGCCGGCTGCTGCCTGGCACCTAGTGGGCACTCACTATCTTAGGGCCTTGCGTCAATCGCGACGGCAATCTGGCCTCGGAAGCAATCAGCTCTGGTCACGTAAGTAGTATATTATTGTCGTGGTGCTCAGTTTCCATTTTTTGCAAAAAACGTAAATTGGCCTCCGTGCCCATGCAAGGCGCTAATCTGCCATTTTTTGCGAAAAGTACGGAGCCGGAATCGTGGGGTCCTTTTCTATTTTTTGAATCGTCTCCCGTCAGGCGTTGGACGGTAGGGACACCCGGACAGCCAGGCAGGAAGGGAGGAAGGGAGGAAGGAATGTATGGTGGTGTAGGGATAGCGTGAGGAAGGGGTGTGGGTGGGCATTCTCACGGGAGTGAGGCACGCCGGGCGGTATCGCGAGGCCGTCGGACTTTCTTGTGGGCATGCAGGGCGTCATGTAGTACGTCTGAGCCTCGGGCTTTACATTGAGAGCATTACTTAATGGGTCGACCCCGCGAAAGGGTGCCCCTCAAGTGCGTGTTGCTGCGTCCTACAGACCGCCATTGATCAGCAACCTCAATGTTCGGTAGACTTTTACTTGCTAGCGCTGTCTTGCAGCTAACATGGGCTGCATGTGAAGCAAATGGATTAGGTGGTGCTGGGAGCTGCAAGACGTGCGGAGCCACCATTGGTGGCAGTGAATATTGCAGTGAATGCAATGATGGGGCCAACTATGCTCCCGTAGATGGGATCTGTGCGAATGCTGGGCAAACGCCAGCTAGTACGCTTTGTCCGTAACATAGCGCCGGAAAATGCACACAATGTGGAAGCACCTCCTTTAAATACAAGGACGGCTGCTACCAACCCAACGACGGAAAGCCGGGGCAGAGCTTTTGCCTTGTGGCTAGTGGCTGAGTATGCACCGAGGCTGCTCCTGGATACTTTATCCCCACGGAAGTGGTAAATACTGAGCAATCCGTGGTTGCATGTAGTTATACGACCGGAGTAGCAATAACAGCTGGCGGAAACACATACAAGGGCATTGCTGACTGCGCAGAGTGCGGCGCCCCTGACGCAACAGCCGGCGCTGAGGCCGGCAAGGTTGCAACGTGTACCAAGTGTGGAGTCAGTAAGTATCTCAAGGATAACGTGTGCGTAGATAAAGCCCAATGTAATTCTGGTAGCACTAATAAGTTCGTTGCAGTTGATGATTCTGAGAATGGCAACAAGTGTGCTTCTTGCAGTGATAGCCCTAATGGCGGCGTTGCTAATGTGACACCTGCACCTATCACTAGCAATCTAAGAAGATCAAATGTATCAAGTGTACTGGTAACAACTATCTGAAAACCACAGGCGAAGACACATCATGTGTACAAAAAGACCAATGCAAAGACGGCTTCTTCCCCAAGGATGACAGCACCGACGGAATTGCCAATTGCGCCATGTGTGCCTTAGTTACTAGTCAATCAGGGGCTGCCCTCATTACATGCACCACTTATGTAGTAGGATACAAACTTAGTGCTGATGAAACTAAGTGTGAAGCAGCAAGTAATTGCAAGACGCCTGGATGCAAGACATGCAATAACGAGGGCAAAGAGAACGAGGTCTGCACAGAGTATGCTAGTGGAAACTATCTCACCCGGCGAGCCAGTGCATAGACAGCTGCAACAAGGTTGGGAATTACTACGGAGCAACGGAAGGAGCAAAGCAAACTTGCAAGAAGTGTGCTGTGTCCAACTGTAAGGCCTGTGATAATCAGGGGCAATGTCAAATATGCAAAGACGGATTTTACAAAAATGGTGATGCCTGCTCTCCGTGTCACGAAAGCTGCAAGACATGCAGTGCAGGTACTGCTAATGACTGCACTGAATGTCCCACTGGAAGAGCACTTAAGTACGAAAGTGATGGAGTCAAAGGCACCTGTGGAACTGGATGCACAACAGGCCAAAGTAGTGGTGCCCGTAAAACATGTGGGCTAACCATTGATGGAGCTAGCTATTGTTCAGAGTGCGCCGCGGGGACAGAATATCCTCAGAATGGGGTCTGTACCTCAGCAACTGCTCGTGCCGCAGCCACTTGTAAGACCGGAAATGTTGTCAAGGGCGCATGCAGCTCATGCACCAATGGGTTTCTTCGTATAAACGGGGACTGTTATGAAACGACCAAGTTCCCTGGGAAGAGTGTCTGCACAACAGCACCAGGCGCTGATACTTGCACTTTGATGGCTTCAGGTTATTATATTGACGGTAGTATTAACCTTGTGGTTTGCTCTGATGGCTGTGCAAAGTGCACTACTTCAAGCACTTGCACGACATGCAAAGATGGGTATGCAAAAATCGGAAGCAGCCAAACATGTACAAAGTGTGATTCTAGCTGTGAAACATGCAACGGGCAGCTACAACGTGTAAGGTATGTGCGACAGGATACTACAAGACTGTATTGGGAGAAGGCGCGTGCACATTCTGCGAAGGTAATAGCAATGGGGTCACTGGTATCAATGGCTGCGTGAGCTGCGCTCCCCCGTCTGGCAACACTGGCCCTGTCCTCTGCTATCTCATGAAGGATAGCAGGAACACAAACAAGAGCGGCCTCTCCACGGGGGCTATCGCAGGCATCGTCGTTGCTGTTGTCATCGTCGAGGGGCTCGTCGGGTTCCTCTGCCGGTGGTTCCTCTGTCGAAGCAAGGCGTAGACTTAAGTAGTAAACGCGTCCCAGTGCCATCCTGCGCTCTGCGTCTGCCAGGCACGGCACGGCAGGTCTCGGCCAGTGCACCAAGCGTGTTGATGCGTATTGGTCAGCGGACTCTGCTACTGGAGCCTCCGGTCTGGGCGAGCACCGGCTCTCATGGCTGCCGATACGCAGGTGGATGCCCGGTCCTCAGCAACGCACCCTGCGTGTCCGCGGCTCCGCGAGTGACCGACAGTGCTGTGCAGAGGCCAGAACTGCGGACCCCGTGTGCTAAACATCGCCCCTCTGCAGCTGTGGGATTGGCTGGTTCTGACAAGTTATAGACAAAACAGGGCCCTGTCCATTGCATAACCACTCGCAGCACCTCCAGGTATAGCGTTGGCGGTGGTTCTGTGCTACCTCGCCGAGTTTCGTGGGTCGGAGGTCTTCAAGGACGTCCAGGCCCTTGCCCAGATCAACGAGCCCCGGGACGAGACCCTCGGGCTTGTGGCACGGAGAGACATGCCGGCTTCCTCGAAGGATCGACAGCAAGGACTCGGGCTAGTAAAGATTATCCTTCCCGTCCCCGTCCGCGGTTCATCATGTACCTGTACGTTCAGCGGGCCTTCCGACTCAGAAGTGAAGCCGGTGAACTCTGTGGCGAAGGGCCCAGTACCGGGAGTGGCTGGCACCATGAGCGGCTGGCTGGCATGCAACTTAACCACGGTGATGATGATTTACTCCACCCACCGGTTGCTTCCAGTGGTGTGCTGCTGGGGCCCTCGCCTGCAGGTATGGTCCAGAGATCTCACGGGTAAGCTCTTGCTCAGTCCCTGACTAGTCCAGAGACGAGGGTTGGCTATGGAATATGATAATGACCACAGTAGTGGACGGGAGGAGCTATCTGCGTTCCTCGACTGTTCTGCGGGTGTGTGCTCGATCTAGGTGTGCACATAGGTCCTTTTGGAGATCAGGCCGTCCTGCAGGCTCGCTGGTCTACTAGGGTGCCTCTCCTTGCTCTCCCTTCACGGTGAGTGAAGCTCTGGTCTTTGTTGTCATTCTCAATACTGTCCATGTATATCAGCAGCAGCTAGCGGGGCGTTCTCTCCTGGTTGGGATTCAACTCGGTTGTGTGTCCGGTCATTGCCCCTTCTCGATCGTTGTCGTCGGGTCCCGGGGATGGGCTCATTCGGTTGTCAGAAGTAGGATGACAGGAGGCGGTCGCTCTGGGTGGCCAGGCTTTCGGCCCGGTCGCGTCTGACCAGCTTCGTCGGGTGCTCGTTCGCCTCTGCAGCCATGTAGGCGATAGCGAAGGCAGCCCGGACAGAGGTCCACGTGGAGCTCCTCGAGGTGCCCCTTGGACTGGGGTGGAGGGAGCCGTCCGTCCCATGATGATCGGGAGCGTCCCGTCCCTGTACTTCTTGACCTTCTCGTTGTAGTAGGCGTCCATCTGGCGGGGCTGGATGACACGCACGTCCACTGCCCTGCACTTGTCAACGAGCCAGGTGTCGGGCTTCTGGTTCTGGTCGCTGAGGTGGCTGTGGGTCTTGACTTCCAGCTCTGCGTTGAACTTCCCCGAGACGCGGAGGCACAGGCACGCGACGATCATGTCGTGCCTCGTGGTCGAGGGTCCTCGCCGTGTGGCAGCCCGGGCAGGTGCCTCTTGTCTGCCCCATGATCGAGCCATCTCTCTGCTTCAGGGCCCTTTCCTCCTCGGTCAGCACGCCGCCGCTCTGTCCGGAAGCTGGTGTATGCGTGAGGAGGCGGTTGAAGTAGACCCCCTTCCCTTGCAGTGCCTGGCCTTCCACCGACAGCTCCACCGGGTCTCTGGCCCCCTTGTTGACGTCCAGGGAGGCCCATGCCCTCCGCAGCTCGTCGTGGTAGAGTCCCAGCATGAGCAGGCCCGGGCCGCCCTTCTCCTTCGGGTACGCCAGGAAGTCGACCAGGCGATCGCAGCTTCTGTTGGTTAGTGCTGAAGCCTTGTGCGATGTCTGTCAGCTCCTCGTAGTCCGCCTTGTCCGAGGCTATCTCGACCAGGGGGGCGTAGTTCACCATCGGGACCACGCAGAGTGACAGCAGGATGAGCTTCTGGTGGGTGGTTATGGGGGCGTTCTCAATCTTCCTCAGGGCAGTCTCAGCACCTGCGATGGCCTTTGGGGTAAGGCTTGCAGGAGTGGGGGACACCGGGTGGCTGAGGAAGGTCACCTCCTCGCCCGCCATGGTGGACTTGCATTGTCGCTCCTGATCGTCAGGCCCATGGCCAGCTGTGTTATCACGCCTGCTGGGTAGGCCTCGTCGTGGAACGCTATGATGTCGTCTGCATAAGCAAGGAAGGTGATGCCTCTCTCCTTGAGGCGTCTCAGGAGGCGCTCGATGGCCATGCAGAAGAGGAACATGATGAGCGTACTGCCATACCACCAGTAGATCACACTGGATACCGCATTCGAACAGTAGTCTGTAAAATCACTTTCAAAAGGCAGATCAGGACTGGATTTAAAAATAGCAATGGCTGTTGACTGCGGACTTTATCCCTTTGCTTCGACCCCCACAGAACGCACTCTATGGGACGTCGGTAGAGGCGTAAGCGATGGCCTTGGAAGGACTATGGGCACAGGCGACATCCTCGGGATCGACCCCGAGAAGCTGTTTGAATGCAAGGACGAGCCGTTAGGCACAGGGGGCTTTTATACTATCCATGCTAGTAACGAACGTCCAAAGTTCACTATGAGAAAGATCCAGCTTGATGGTCTGGACCAGCATCGTGTGGATGCCATTAAGCGTAGGCTGGCTGCTCTTCTAAGCGCCTCTCACCCGGGCGTTCTCAAATACCACCAGGTACTTACAGACGGCAACACGATCCTTGTTGTCACAGACCGCTGCTGCGGAGACCTCCGGCAGTTCATCACCGACCACAGAGACATTCACGAGTCTGTCCCCAACGAGCTGGTCCTCTCCCTTCTGGGGCAGCTGGCTGGCGCCCTTGCCTATCTCCACGGCCTCGGCGGAGACGTGGATGACGACCTGCTTCCCCGCGCTATTCTCGAGCCCGACAACATCATGTTCGCTGGGGACGGGCGGCGTGTTGTTCTTGCAGACTTCGGGTTCTGCGAGGGCATATCGAGCGGAGCTGCGAAGGCTGGCGACCCCGCGTACATGGCCCCCGAGACACTCCTCCGCGGTGATGTGACCCCCGCGTCCGCCGTTTGGAGCCTCGGGGCCGTCGCATACGAGCTCGCCACCCTGAGGAAGCCAGACTTCCTGAGGGGCAAGGAGCCAGCAGAGGTCTTCGTCACCGAGTGGAGGCCGGACCTGAGCGGTATCGCAGACGACCTCGCAAGGAGCGTCCTTGAGAAGATGCTCGTCCTCGATCCCGCCGAGAGGCCGACTGCCAAGGGGCTCGCTCATCTGATTCGGAGGCTTGGCATCTCTGTTGATGAACAGAAAGCCCAAGACACAAGACTGAAGGAGATGCGTGAAGCCTTTACAGCTGCCCTGGATAGAGCCAACGACGAGACGATAGCTCTCGAAAAGGATCCCACTAATAGCGCCGCAAAATTGGACTCTATTAGGAGACACTATGCTGTTGCTGCCAAGCTATTCGAAGAGATGCAGGAGATTAAAACAGAGACGGATGAGACAGACGAGACAGACGAAATGGAGGAGTCAGAGGAGTCAGAAGAACCAGAGAAGCACCTAATAGAGGAGGACGACTCCACCGACCTCATGAGGGCTGTCGACAGAAACGACGTGGAGGCCGTGAAGGCTCTCATACCGCTCCAGGGGGGCACGAAGATGAAGGGATGCGCACTTGTAGGTGACTGGAAGATATACGAGGGAACTGCTCTGATAAGGGCGGCGGTATATGGATACACAGAGATCGTGGAGCTGCTCGCGGAGAAAGAGAAGGGACTGAAAGATAGCAACGGATGGACCGCCCTCATGTATACTGCAAGGACTGGCCACGCAGACTGTCTTAAGCTCCTGCTAGAGAAGGAAAGCGGCATGAAGAGCGACAAGGGGCGGACGGCTCTCATGTCTGCAGCAAGTGCTGGCCATTTAGAGTGTATCAAATTGCTTTTGAAGAACGAGGTTGGCATGCAGGATAACGATGGGGAAACCGCCCTTATGGCTGCAGCAGGGAACGGCCATAGAGATTGCGTCGAGTTGCTCCTGGAACGGGAAGGCGGTATACAGGATAACAGCAAATGGACTGCTCTTATGATTGCTGCAGAACAGGGTTATACAGACTGTGCTAAGCTACTCTTGGAAAGGGAGAGTTGTGTGCAATCGAGGGATGGATGGACAGCCCTCATGTGGGCTGCAAAGAATGGTCATGCAGGTTGTGTCAGATTACTTGTGGAAAAAGAGGGTGGCATGCAAAACAATCACGGATGGCCCGCTCTCACAGTCGCTGCGCAGAGCGGCTACATAGAGTGTGCGAGGCTCCTTGTGAGGGAGAAGAATATTAGAGATAATATGGACGAAACTGCCCTTGACATGGCCAAGCTATGGAGGCGCCATGAGATAATTGCCCTCCTCTCAGAGTAAACGCTCTAAGGCCGGTAGACGAAGCGCCGATACTACATATCACCAGCGCTGATCATGTCTTCTGCCGAGTAAACCGCTCGTCATATGAGGCCCTCCTGCCCTGGTGAGGAGGTCTCTTGCTCGCTCACCACTCCAAATCCAGACTCCAGAACCCGGAGGTTAGACGCCATCTAGTTCTGAAGGGAAGAAGGACTTTATGTTCATCTCGCTTGGGAGCCACTGCAGGCTCCTCGCAGCATCTTCCAGGGGCTTCTCCCTTCTTTCGCTAACCTCCGTGGGGGCCAGCTGCCTGGCGCCTGGCAAGCAGCGCTCCTCCAGGGCCCAGCTGTCAGTTGCGGCGGCCTAGCCTTGGGAACAGTGCTCAAGGACGAAGACCACATACGCCATGGCCTCTGCATGTCTACTCGGAGTCCTCATGTGCCTCCTCATGAAGTGCACCATCGATCCTGCTGTCGGGATGCACTCGCCATGCGTCCTCCTGGACCGCAGCATGTGCCCGTGGACCCCCATGTCGACCCCTGGTTGGCGCAGAGGAAGATGCCCGACCCTAGCCTGCCTCCTGCCCGGCCTACCATTCTGCTCATAGACCGCAGTGCACTCCTGTGGCGCCAGGTGGTCATACAATCTCAGGCGCATCACTGTGCAGTGTGCTGGGCTGGTGTGGTCTGCACTCATCCGTGCCGCAGAGCGCACATGGAGTCATGAGTCGTTCAGTTGAAGAGGCTGGTCTGGCCGCAGCTCTCCGAGGGGTGTTATCTGAAGCACCAGAGCGGTCAGGGCACGGTCCATGTACGAGTTGTTGTTCACCACGAGGTCGTTTCGCTCGGCAGCCTGCTCGTGTGTCCCATCTCATGGTGAGGCGTCGGGCACCGCGCAGCTGCTTGTGGTGGACTCCCAACCGCCGCTGCCTTGTGAGCCAGGAGCTCGGTCCGCTTCTGCCCGAGCCAGGCGTCCACAGGGCACCCGCGTCGCCAGCCCCGGGCTCTGCGCTGCTCCGTGGTCGCCTCGGAGGAAGCACAGGGCTCTTCTCCCGCAGAGCTGGAGGCCTCCTACTTGCGAGCCCTGGCCCTGGCCCCAGGCGCGGGTGAGCAGAGGCCCGGCGTGGCGGCTCGGACAGGGACCTACTCGGACAGCAGCTGGCAAGCCGGTCTTGATGAAAAGAGCAATCTGCCGCTGTAGAGGCACTAAGCATTCAGAACAACCCAGGGAGCCCTCCGGCTGTGGATCGCTCTGTCGGGTCCAGGACGAACATCTTCTCGAAAACGAAGTGTAGAATGTCGTCTGCACGGCACGTAAGTCGGACATCCACCCACTGACAAAGAATGCTTCGTGCTCTCTGGCCTCCAATCGCGCGAAGACTCGGCAATTCCATGGTAGCACGCGCATACGTGACGGCCCGAGGGCCAGACGTCGAGGCGGCGCTGGTCTTGGGGCCATGTAGGCTGGCGTTCTTGTAGGGGCGCCTCCATTGTGCAGGGCAGCTCGCAGAGTCCCCAGTCTGCAAGAGCGACGGGCTGGCCGTCCCTGGTCCTGGGTACCGGTAGGCTTGAGGCCCCTGCAGGCTGTGATAAGTCTCTAGAGACCCCCGTGGTAGCGGGCCACGATGATGCGTATGCGGCTTTTGCTCCTGGTCAGCTGGTGGTGCGGTAACGCCGGGGTGGGAGAGTCCCGCGATAGCTTTCAGTTTGTGGTCCGCAAGCCCCATGAGTTCTCCTCACTGCCCTGATCAGCGTCTCCTCCACAGCAAGGCCTGGATGGCCCTCGATGACTACGGGGGCCTGCCGGGACCGTTGCTAGCGCTCTCTGTAGCATGCGTGGGACTCTGTTAGCCATGTTGCTGTGCAGGTACATTCTCCGCTTTTCACTACAAAGCTAACACTTGCTGTACCGAGTCCATTTCCACAAACTCTATGAGTGGACAGCAATCAGTGCGGGTCCACTAAGGCGTCGCCGGCATTGCCCGCCCGACCAGTGCTTTCCCGTGCGCATCATCGCCCAGTTCCAGTCAGCACGGAGGCCTCTGAAGCCGCCGGATTGCTGCTAAAGCGCCCACAGCAAACTAAGTCAGTGGAGGAAGAGCATGTTACTGCGTTCTGCCGTGTGCGCTATCACCACAGTGAGACGGATCTCGCGACTCGCCTCCCCCACCTCTTAATTTAGCTGCGTGGCACGTAGGCGGGCAGGGCTGACTTTGAGGAGGAGCTTGTTTGGTGATGGCGTCTGTGCTACTGGAAGAACAGCCGCTAGAAGGAAGTGCCAAGACGCTCTGTTAGCAAACCGGAAAGTGTAGTGAAGGGCTCGGTGGACCCAGCGATCAGCCCGTCGTGCGCATGAGCATAGCAATAAAGGGGTAAGGTCTCACTGCTCCAAACAACTCGGCAACTACGCGCTGGCTGCCTTGCAAACTCCGGCCTGGAGATGGATCCACCCTAGACCTGGCGAAGAAGAGCTCTGTAAGCGCTTGCGCTTGCCGCGGGCATTGGCAGCCGTTAGGGCGTATTGCACGCTTACGACACTCTGCCTTCCTCTCGCCGCCGCTTCTCGAGAGCAGATCCGGCTTGTCGCTTAGATCGTGGCTCTCGGAGGGCGCTAAGATCCGCCTACAGCGATAACGCAGGCCAGAGCCTTGCGGATACTGGCGCCAGGCACGTAGAGCCTTCTGCAGGTCGTTGTGGAACGAACTGCAGGCCTACATCGCGGCCTCGCGGTAGCCATGAAGCGTCCCGGCTCGACCAGGCCGGTCTGTCTCTCGTCGTGCTCTTCTGGAGTCATGCCGTGTCCAGGCTTCGGGCACGCCCTCCTGAAGCTTGGCCGCTGATTTGCCCAGAGTAGGTGGAGGATGCAGATGCAACGATTCGACGCGTCAGCAAGCACTGGCTTAAGGACTTCAGAGTGAGAGTGATCATGGCTAGATTAGCGTCTTCTCAGTCTGGTAGTCCTAGTTTGGGGGCAGACACTAGTCTCTTACCACGCCGCAATGAGTAGTCGCGGATTGTGCGCCACCAGTCACATTGCTAGGATCGCAGAGATGTCCTCATCACTAGGAGCATCTAGGAGATGCCGTCTATCGGACTCACCTGATATTAGACCACTTGCCGGTTCGTGATATACACGGTTGGAGGCGGTATCTTCTAAGGTAGGATACTTTTCATATTGCTTGATCATACTGTCTATGTCTCGTAGCTCGCTATTGACAGCGCGTTCTATAGAGCCTGGAAGCCGTGGAGAGGCTAGCTCGCGGCACTGGCCGATCTCTTGCTGAGATGCGGTGGCTGGCCTGCAGGTCCACTCGTGCGGAGGGTTGTAGCACAGGACGTGAGCAATGCGCTTCTTGCTGCCTCTACCGGTGCCGGATGGCTTGTGTGGCTGCTGTGCCTCTGGAATCAGCGTCCTGATCCTGCTTCGGCCACAGTAAGCTCTTTGCTGAGAGCCTCTGCTTCCTCGGCCTTGGCAAGCACGGCAGGGCGCTTTGCAGACGGCGTGCCTCGCCGAGCATCGAGGTCCTTCGTGAATCGGACTACGTCTGCATGCAGAGACTTGGCCTTTCTGCAGCTTTTTGTCTGCCATGATGACCCCTTCGAGGCTTCTCTGGAGCACTGCTCGACTCTCTCGCCACCTACGTGCTGGACACCTACAGGATCAGTGAGACGCACGAGCTGAAGAAGAAGCCCGTGGCGCTTGTTCCTAACAGATGGCCTGGCCCATCTCCACCGCGTCCGTGGTTAAGTTGCATGCCAGCCAGCCGCTCATGGTGCCAGCCACTCCCGGTACTGGGCCCTTCGCCACAGAGTTCACCGGCTTCACTTCTGAGTCGGAAGGCCCGCTGAACGTACAGGTACATGATGAACCGCGGACGGGGACGGGAAGGATAATCTTTACTAGCCCGAGTCCTTGCTGTCGATCCTTCGAGGAAGCCGGCATGTCTCTCCGTGCCACAAGCCCGAGGGTCTCGTCCCGGGGCTCGTTGATCTGGGCAAGGGCCTGGACGTCCTTGAAGACCTCCGACCCACGAAACTCGGCGAGGTAGCACAGAACCACCGCCAACGCTATACCTGGAGGTGCTGCGAGTGGTTATGCAATGGACAGGGCCCTGTTTTGTCTATAACTTGTCAGAACCAGCCAATCCCACAGCTGCAGAGGGGCGATGTTTAGCACACGGGGTCCGCAGTTCTGGCCTCTGCACAGCACTGTCGGTCACTCGCGGAGCCGCGGACACGCAGGGTGCGTTGCTGAGGACCGGGCATCCACCTGCGTATCGGCAGCCATGAGAGCCGGTGCTCGCCCAGACCGGAGGCTCCAGTAGCAGAGTCCGCTGACCAATACGCATCAACACGCTTGGTGCACTGGCCGAGACCTGCCGTGCCGTGCCTGGCAGACGCAGAGCGCAGGATGGCACTGGGACGCGTTTACTACTTAAGTCTACGCCTTGCTTCGACAGAGGAACCACCGGCAGAGGAACCCGACGAGCCCCTCGACGATGACAACAGCAACGACGATGCCTGCGATAGCCCCCGTGGAGAGGCCGCTCTTGTTTGTGTTCCTGCTATCCTTCATGAGATAGCAGAGGACAGGGCCAGTGTTGCCAGACGGGGGAGCGCAGCTCACGCAGCCATTGATACCAGTGACCCCATTGCTATTACCTTCGCAGAATGTGCACGCGCCTTCTCCCAATACAGTCTTGTAGTATCCTGTCGCACATACCTTACACGTTGTAGCTGCCCGTTGCATGTTTCACAGCTAGAATCACACTTTGTACATGTTTGGCTGCTTCCGATTTTTGCATACCCATCTTTGCATGTCGTGCAAGTGCTTGAAGTAGTGCACTTTGCACAGCCATCAGAGCAAACCACAAGGTTAATACTACCGTCAATATAATAACCTGAAGCCATCAAAGTGCAAGTATCAGCGCCTGGTGCTGTTGTGCAGACACTCTTCCCAGGGAACTTGGTCGTTTCATAACAGTCCCCGTTTATACGAAGAAACCCATTGGTGCATGAGCTGCATGCGCCCTTGACAACATTTCCGGTCTTACAAGTGGCTGCGGCACGAGCAGTTGCTGAGGTACAGACCCCATTCTGAGGATATTCTGTCCCCGCGGCGCACTCTGAACAATAGCTAGCTCCATCAATGGTTAGCCCACATGTTTTACGGGCACCACTACTTTGGCCTGTTGTGCATCCAGTTCCACAGGTGCCTTTGACTCCATCACTTTCGTACTTAAGTGCTCTTCCAGTGGGACATTCAGTGCAGTCATTAGCAGTACCTGCACTGCATGTCTTGCAGCTTTCGTGACACGGAGAGCAGGCATCACCATTTTTGTAAAATCCGTCTTTGCATATTTGACATTGCCCCTGATTATCACAGGCCTTACAGTTGGACACAGCACACTTCTTGCAAGTTTGCTTTGCTCCTTCCGTTGCTCCGTAGTAATTCCCAACCTTGTTGCAGCTGTCTATGCACTGGCTCGCCGGGTGAGATAGTTTCCACTAGCATACTCTGTGCAGACCTCGTTCTCTTTGCCCTCGTTATTGCATGTCTTGCATCCAGGCGTCTTGCAATTACTTGCTGCTTCACACTTAGTTTCATCAGCACTAAGTTTGTATCCTACTACATAAGTGGTGCATGTAATGAGGGCAGCCCCTGATTGACTAGTAACTAAGGCACACATGGCGCAATTGGCAATTCCGTCGGTGCTGTCATCCTTGGGGAAGAAGCCGTCTTTGCATTGGTCTTTTTGTACACATGATGTGTCTTCGCCTGTGGTTTTCAGATAGTTGTTACCAGTACACTTGATACATTTGATCTTCTTAGATTGCTAGTGATAGGTGCAGGTGTCACATTAGCAACGCCGCCATTAGGGCTATCACTGCAAGAAGCACACTTGTTGCCATTCTCAGAATCATCAACTGCAACGAACTTATTAGTGCTACCAGAATTACATTGGGCTTTATCTACGCACACGTTATCCTTGAGATACTTACTGACTCCACACTTGGTACACGTTGCAACCTTGCCGGCCTCAGCGCCGGCTGTTGCGTCAGGGGCGCCGCACTCTGCGCAGTCAGCAATGCCCTTGTATGTGTTTCCGCCAGCTGTTATTGCTACTCCGGTCGTATAACTACATGCAACCACGGATTGCTCAGTATTTACCACTTCCGTGGGGATAAAGTATCCAGGAGCAGCCTCGGTGCATACTCAGCCACTAGCCACAAGGCAAAAGCTCTGCCCCGGCTTTCCGTCGTTGGGTTGGTAGCAGCCGTCCTTGTATTTAAAGGAGGTGCTTCCACATTGTGTGCATTTTCCGGCGCTATGTTACGGACAAAGCGTACTAGCTGGCGTTTGCCCAGCATTCGCACAGATCCCATCTACGGGAGCATAGTTGGCCCCATCATTGCATTCACTGCAATATTCACTGCCACCAATGGTGGCTCCGCACGTCTTGCAGCTCCCAGCACCACCTAATCCATTTGCTTCACATGCAGCCCATGTTAGCTGCAAGACAGCGCTAGCAAGTAAAAGTCTACCGAACATTGAGGTTGCTGATCAATGGCGGTCTGTAGGACGCAGCAACACGCACTTGAGGGGCACCCTTTCGCGGGGTCGACCCATTAAGTAATGCTCTCAATGTAAAGCCCGAGGCTCAGACGTACTACATGACGCCCTGCATGCCCACAAGAAAGTCCGACGGCCTCGCGATACCGCCCGGCGTGCCTCACTCCCGTGAGAATGCCCACCCACACCCCTTCCTCACGCTATCCCTACACCACCATACATTCCTTCCTCCCTTCCTGCCTGGCTGTCCGGGTGTCCCTACCGTCCAACGCCTGACGGGAGACGATTCAAAAAATAGAAAAGGACCCCACGATTCCGGCTCCGTACTTTTCGCAAAAAATGGCAGATTAGCGCCTTGCATGGGCACGGAGGCCAATTTACGTTTTTTGCAAAAAATGGAAACTGAGCACCACGACAATAATATACTACTTACGTGACCAGAGCTGATTGCTTCCGAGGCCAGATTGCCGTCGCGATTGACGCAAGGCCCTAAGATAGTGAGTGCCCACTAGGTGCCAGGCAGCAGCCGGCCTCCAAGAGCTGGCTAGAAAAGAGAGAAATCCTAGAAGGCCCTGGGAAGAACCACATCGATGTCCGAAGGAAGTGAGGCATGAGGCCCTCTTCTCCCACCAGGATCCGAGGATATCCGAATTCCAGATTCTGGATTTGGATCTCAGATTCTGGGTCTTGCCAGAAGCAAGCGGGAGGTCCACCTGTCTAAAGCGGCAGCGGCTCGTACGGAAGATCTGTTCAGATAGCAGCTGGCAAGCTAACCTCGGAAATAATTTTGCGAATTAAAATGCCCCGCCCCTCCCTTCCTCTTCTGCCTCCAGGTCTGCCTGTGTGGCACATCACCCGTCCAGCACCAGGCTGGAGAGCAGGGGCGCGCTGATCAGCACAGGTCCGTGACGCAGGAGGCTCCCATGGAGTGGTTCCATTTACAAGCTGAGCCCAGTGCGACTCCGGCTCAACGAGTCATCTCATCGTACCGCTAGTTGCCCTTCACGTTGTGCTTCAGACACGGGAATCTCAGTATGCGCACACGGATTCGCTAGCAGTTAATGTACTCGGTTGCAAGAAACCTTTTCGTTCTGTTGCAAAGGTGCGCCGGAAAATTCAGTGATGTCGGTATTGTTTCTCTTCGGTCTAGCGGTTATCGGCTTAGCGGCCCAGCCGGGCGATGGCTCTACTCCGTACAAGAATGACTACTACGTTGCCTGTACAGGCTATAAGCCTAACTGCGTGCAAGACAAGTGCGTCATGTTCGGGCCAAGGACAACGTTGTGCACCGAATGCTTATCTGGAAAAGTGCCTATCAATGGTGCATGTGTAGGAAAAGACGATTCCCCTGCTGATCCCTCTATTGATCCAACTGTTTGTGTTACGGAATCAATTACAGGTAGTGACGCGTCACAACGGTGCACATCGTGTACTGGTGGCACCAAAGCTAGTGAAGCAGGAGGCTCGACCTATTTCTTATTCTACGGAGGTTGTTACAATAAAAATGAGTGGCCAGGTACGCACATCTGTGAGACTGTTTCAGATGGTGTTTGCAATACTTGTGCGGTTGCGCACGGTTTTGTTTTTGCAAACGACAGGAATTCTCAGGAGAAATGTATTCTGTGCGGGGACACTGCTGGTTTCAATGATAAAGTAGGCATAGCAGGATGTTCGTCTTGCATTTCCCTAGAATCTCCTTCCACCACAAGTGATAATACTAAACAGACTGCTGTCCGGTGTACATCGTGTGTGGATCCAACCAAAGCACCAATCGATGATGCATGCGCAGATACCACCTCCCATGTTTGCCAGAACGGATACTGCACTCACTGTGCATCCACTCACGTTTGCTATAAGGGTGGGTGCTATAGCAAAGAGGGAAGTGGCGCATCTATATGTGCGTCAGACAACCTAATGGATATCAGTGGTTACTCTGCTTGCAAACAGTGTGTCAATCCCAACGAAGTTCCCCACAATGGCAACTGCAGACTGTCAAGCGAGTTTGGGGCCTGCAATAAGGACAGTACTGCTGGGAAGTGTACAGCATGTAATAGATCGTCCCCCGATCGTAGAGTCTTTTTCTATGAGGGCGGATGCTATACCACGAACGACCTCCTCGGGAGAACTATCTGCACAGAGGCCTCTGGCGGAACATGCACCACTTGCAATGAAGCACAAGGATTCTTTGCGAAGGACTCGACGTGCAGCTGGTGTGATAGTACTACAGCTGGTGCTATTGAAGATTGCGCTAGCTGTAGTATCAAGTCTGATGGGTCCAATAAGCTTGTGTGCACTAGCTGCAAGAATGATAAGTATGTCTCTGTAAGTGGCACTTCTTGTGTCACTTCTTGTTCTGCATCAGAATCTGGTAGCTGTGAAACTGGTACGTGTGTATGCAAATGTAACGTAGGTACCTATTTTGATAACAATAGCAATAGCTGTATCCAGTGCGACTCAGCATGTCTGGAGTGTGACGGTTCAGGTCCTGACCACTGCACAAAGTGTTCTTCGGGAAAGTACACCAAGGTGGACGACTCTGGAACGGTTACATGTGTCGACGCATCTGAATGTGGCGATGGATACTATGCGGATCCAGAAGAGCTCCAGTGTGCCACATGTGGAATTGAAAGCTGTCAAGCATGCACCCCTAAGGATAACAACCTCGTGTGCACACGGTGCTCCCCCGGACTTGTCTCCGTCGATGGTTTCTCGTGCCCACTCACATGCACGGAGCTGAATCAGAGAGAGGAGGATGGAAAGTGCGTCTGTGCAGAGGGCTTCGAGCCCAGTAGTGATGGCGCATGCATAGCTAAGAACACCTGTCCATCAGACGCCACAGGGTGCTCGAGCTGCAGCGCAAGTGGCGAGTGCCTCTCATGTGCGGACAGCAATCACAACGTCCAGCCGAGCAAGAGATCCTGCGCCTCAGGCTGTCCAAGCGGATCAGAATCAGTCGGCTCTCTCTGCATATGCATGGAGGGGTACACCCTCAGGGGTGACACATGCGTCTCTCAGACCAGGAAGGCCAGCTCCGGCTCCACGACGGTCACCGTGGCAGTCGTTGTCTCCCTTCTCATTATAGCGGCCGTCGCCCTCACATGCTGGCTCGTCCTGCGGAGGCGGCGGGGATCGAAGCCGATCTCGAAGAAGAGGGCAGCGGCCGAGAACGTGGAGCTCATGGGGACGGTGGACGAGTTCTAGCTCTGCGGCTGGCGGGCCGCAGCTCATAGAGAGTGAATGCTTAGGGCCCGGATCATCCCCTGGACTGACGCCCAGCCCCTTGCAAGCGCCTTCCGGACCACCAGATCGTGGCCTGCCCCCAGCGGGTGGGTGCCACCGGCCTCTCAGTGCACAGGCCTCAGTTAGGGTGCAAGCAGGAAGAATCGCATCGAGTGCTGTGCCATCGGAGCCCGTCTCCGGTGCATTCGGAGGCCTCGGGATAAGCTCGTGTTCGACTCTTGGCCAGTCCGAGGGCGGTTGTAGACAGCAAGCAGGGGCTCCTCTCCACCGGTGCAGAGGGACGACCAGGGGCCCAGTGCAATCGTCGGTACCTGTGCCTCCGTGTCTCGGGGAGTGCAACGCAAGCTGGAGATCAGGCCAGCCCGGCGGCCAGAGCAGAGCAGAGCCCGACACAAACGCAAGGCGGTGGGCGTGGGTGTCATCCAGCAACTGCATGGATACCACAGCGAGGAGGTCAAGAAGTGCAGGGACGACCTGAGTTTCATTCATCCTGGCGGCAGGCCAAGGAGAGGCACACTCGCGGCTCGTATGGCCCTAAGCAGGCCGGATCCTGGAGGCCGACCGGGGACCGCGCAGGGCTCTGGATGCATCACTGGAGAGGAGCTCCTCGTTACATTATCCACGACCAGCCATCGTTTCCGGACGGCCAGGAAAGAGCGAGGATTACCCGCATGATCTCTGGATCGCGCTCAGATAGCTCCAGCAGCACATCTACACGAGCTACATAAAGTAACGCGTTTACTACCTAAGTACACAGCTAAGTCTACGCCTTCCCGCGGCAGAGGAACCACCAGCAAAGGAATCCGACAAGACCACCTACAATAACAATCACAGCAACAGAGATACCGGCTATGGCCCCCGTGCTGAGGCCGCTCTTGTTGACGCTTCCACCAGTGCCTACTTCTGATTCTAAGCATATGACTGAACTGCCAGATGACGACACACATTGCTTGCATCCAGAGATCTTCTCTGAGCACTTCTTGCATAACCCAGCAGTGGTATCGTCACCGTTTTCCTTGTAATACCCAGTGGCACAGGTCTTGCACTTGTCAGCCGCATCTGCAGTCGAGCACGTAGCACAAGTAGAATGACATTCTGCACAGTTGCCATCACTTGCTGCTAAGCCATTGGCACATGTCTGACACTTACCATTGCCTCCCTGTGCATTACTACACACCTGCTTACCAGGCTGTCTATCTGTCTGATAGCAGCCGCCGTCCTTGAGGAAGTAACCCTCATTGCATTTTGTACAGGCCCCACTTGTGATTGTTGCACAGAAGGCTACTCGTGAACTGGCCGCACAGTTGCCGTTCAAGGGGGCTTGTTGAGTGTTCTTGCACTTTGAGCAATATGCAGTTCCTCCTATCTGAGCCCCACACTCTGCGCATCCATCGTTTGTAGAACTCACGCTGCACTGGTCCATGCACGTGCCCCCATTGACAGGAGTATTAGTATCTGTATACTGAAGCATTTTCCCAACAGGACAGGCCGTGCACTGATTGTTGGCCGGTCCAACGCACTCAGCGCACTCAGGGTTGCATGCCTTACACTTCTTGTCAGTATCTCCGTAGTATCCGCTGATGGCTGTGCAGTCAGGTACGCATTGGTTTGTAGGGGTGAGGTAGTCGCCATCATTACATTTAGTGCAGATTTCGTTGTCTGTTTTGGGGTTGTCACAGGTCTTACAGTTGGGAGTATTGCACTGCGCAGGGCTCTGGTTGCACACCGTCTTGTCGTCGCTGACCGTGAAGCCCTCGTTGCACCGCTCGCACTTTGTGTCGTCGCTGGGGACGCACCGGTCGCAGTGGACATTGTCGGCGTTACACTGCTCGCAGTTGTCGACCTGGCAGCTGGGCGCGGGTTGTTTAGTGCGTTGCGCGGCGAGGCCGCTCATCAAAAAGCAGAGAGCTGGTAGTAACATTGGTGCTCGATTCACGTGTTGCTTGTGTGCTTCACTCAGTAACATGAGACGTCAGGAGAAGAATGTTTAACAGCCAATTAGCCCGCAAGGATCCTCTCTAGGATGTTCCAGCGCACTCCATCCAGTAGTAGTGTCAATCGCCACACCAGCGCTCCTCCGTAGCCCTTCATGACGGAGGAACCTGTATGGCAGTCCATCGCTGCAATCCCAGCACATTGTATCCCCGTCCGGAGAGACAGGCTGTCTCATTTCTACGTGCATTCCAAAGATTCTATCTGTTTGTGTGGTGTTAAGCTCGGCCTCTCGCTCACTTAAGGATCGTCAGTTTAACGTCTCCCTGCGTTCCCTCTGATAGCATCTCCTCGCTCTTCCTTGACTAGATCCACCCTGATTCTCTCATACCTACTAGTCACATTCAGAACAGCGACTAGTCAGCAATTACGTCTGACTCTTATACCCTTCCTTATGAAGAGCACCATGGCCTCCAGACCTGCTGGGAGGATGCTGGGCTCTCAGAAAAAGGGACCAATCACTTGTATATCTTTCTTGGACGTTGGGCCTTGAGCATTTGCCATCCTTGGCTAAGGGCTCCACTGTGGTGTGACTGGATATACTCATGCTTATCTATGGCTGATCTCGCAATGCTGGACCAGAGGCTATCCCTGAAGACCACAGCTCCATATCCTTCACCAACCAAGTTACTTGAAGCAAAAAGATTAGCCTCATGTCGGCCATCCACGATCATACAAGCCCTGTAACATACGCACCGAGTACTTATGCGCCCCTTGCGGTGTGTGGGTATTGTGCTGCAACATGGGAGAAGGCTGGGACCAGGCAGCCACTCATAGTGTGTCAATAAAGCACCAGCTGCTTCCAGATTTGACAATGATAACAGCGAAGAGGTGCGTCCGGTGGCTGTCTGATTGGCCGTTCTTGGCTGTTGTGCCCACTATTGCCTTTACTTAGCTTTAGGCAGATGCACTAAACAGCTAGCTCCCGACTACCCGAGCAGGAAGTGATAAATAGGGCACACCTCTGAACGAGCACATATCAGTACAGAATACTTTGTTTCCAGCTGGAGGTATCTTATATCGGGTGACGGGGCTGGTTGTGGTGCATCCCGCCACCAGATGGCTTCCACCGGTTTCCCGTACGTCCCGTGCCAATCTGGGTCACCTGTACGCGCCCAGGATGAAGCTGTAATACTAACCAGATGGCCACAGCATCCTGTGCCCAGGTTACTAGACTTCGGAGCACACCTGCATGTCCGCGAGGTCTGCCGCATGTGCTTCCGCGGACGGTGTGTAACTAAGGTTAGCAAGGACTCAGCGCCCAGCAGAGGGGCCGGAGAGCGCATGAGGATCCGACTGGCCTGACAGACAGTGCAGGCCCGTACTGTCTCTAGCAGTCAGCCTCCACCCTTCCTGTGTCTGGATGTAGCACCGCAGGGTCTGTGCCCTGCTCGTTGAGTAAGAGGCCCTTAGAACGCATACAGTGCCGGGGCAGGTATTCTGTTGAGCCACGTAGAGATACTTGTAATGAGAGCATAACGCTTGATCTCTTTTCTTGTGGCATCCAAGATAGCTGGTGCGCAGCCAGCGGTGAGTAGAGAACTGGAAGGCATAGTCACGCGATCTAGCCACTCTCCGTACCCATGAATCGTGGTATTGTTTATCCAAATTCTTGGCTAGTATGGCGCCCGTCGTAGGCAGTATTAGTATTGGACACAGGAAGCTTCAATAGCCGGCTCGCCACCGGATCGACGTAGGCTACAGAGGGGTCATTGATCAGCAGCCAAGAGAACGACTCGCTCCTGCTTTGTTATGTGTATATATAAATGAAGCTCCCGGCATGCAGTCCTATTGCTTCACGGAGAGCAGCGCATGATAAGGTACCAATAGAAGCAGGACCAGCTCTTAGAACACGCATGTCTCTGTCTTCATCGAGACTCTCGCCATCAAGCTTTGATGGACTGCAGCGCATCCTAGCCCATAGCAGCACCTTCTGTGTAAGGATGGAGCCGCAGTAGAACAGCCCCGCGGAGCTCTCATGGCCGGCAGTCGACCGTGTCACTAGCTACTACTTCCCAGACATGGCTAGCCTCCCATGCTGGCGTAACTGGCTATAGCATGTGATACACATCGTAGTAGTACCCCTTAATTGACTAAGCATGTGCAGAAGGGCTCCGCGGTGATCCCTCCTGAATCTGGCATTACCTTCTAGAAGCTATCCGTTCGACACACCGCAATCAGTGGGTGCAGAAAGGCAAGTGCTAGCAAGACAGCTTACAGGGCACTGGTTAGCACTCTGGGGGCTAGAAGCTGCCCAACTGCCTTCGACCCAAACGCGACATCTCATCTATTCAAGAGGCTGCATGTGGTCCTTTGGTAAACGCTAATCCCCTAGATGCATGCTGCCCAGTCAGCTTATCGACCAAATTCCGTGTGCTGGTTGGCAGGGGTCGCATGTTGGCGGCTGTGTCCAGATGTTTGCCCTCGAGAACGACTCCAGCACTGCCTCGGGCACTATCTCCTTCATCGACAAGAGACCGCTCCGCTTATCCCATTTCGATCATTCGGCCCTTGTACACAGCCCCGGCGATAAACCAATTGTAACAAGCTAGATTTACAAGCTCAAGTCTTTTGTGCATTGCACAGCCCCACCGGCCGCCAGTTCGGCCATCCTACGGCGGAAACTCCTTAACTCGTTCCGAATTAACTCGTTCCGAATTAAGAAGAGAAGCGCCGTCAGGCCCCGCCAGTACTGCGATCGGAGACGTCGTGGGAACACGGGGTGCCGAACTTTCCCAGCGCGCCTGCTGCCCACCTTCGCCGAGTTCGTTGGGAGCGCAGGCAGGCTTGAAGGGCGGCGAGTGCGCAGGTGGGTATATCGCCGAGGCGAGGTATGGGGCTCCTTCGACGCCTATACCAGCTGGCTAGCAAGTCACCTCAATATAAAGAAAGACCTTCAGGCAACCCTTGCTTCGAAGGAGCTCCTCTGCTATAGGCATCTGTGAAAGCGTCCGCTGTGGCGCGTCTGCAAGATATGGAATGGAGTAACAGGGTGCTTGAAACAGTTTGCAGTCTTCAGAATAGCCTACTTGCGTGCCAATGCAACACCGCGGAGCAACGTGCATGGGTCTCAGCGGTGTGCGTCACTCACGTTGGAAGGGTGTGCGGCCGCATGCTTGATGTGGCACGGCTGTAATCCGCAAGGAGCGCTCCCTGGTTCTTTCTCGAAGTAATTGGAGGTACAAGAACAGCCATATCACGGATGTACAAACCACCCATCAATAGGCACGTGTGATGCTAGCGAGACACTCCTTAAAGGATTGCTGATCCATAGCGGTACTTTTAGGCGAGCCCGAGGTACTGCCTTCTTGCTCGGAGAAGCACATGTGATAGCGGTCCAGGTTGTTTGCAAAGATCTGTGATCTAGGGGCCGCGCTGTACGGGCAGGGTTAAGTACTTCTGCGCATATCTACGCGGTATCTGAAGACTCTTACAGATACGCATGAACTAGTTACTTGGCATATGCTAGTACGCATCACAGTAGATGGAGAGCCGAGACGATACCTTTTGGGTACGTTCTTCTACGCATTTGACCACAGATCCTACTATGGCTGCGCCGAGACAGGGAACGCGTGTCTTGCAGAGAGGCCGTACATTATGGTTAAGCAGAACACCGAGATGCAGCTTCTATGGGTAGAAGTGCAAGGTGGCATGTGCTGTTGATTGGTGAGTCAGTGGCCAGCTTATCAGCGTCAGAATGCGGCCTTGGCTAACGTTAGGTAGATTAGCTCTCTCTTCAGAGGGTTGTAGAGCTCAGACAGGCCCATAGCAAGCAGAAATCAGGGCACGCAATGTGTGAAGGTACTTAGCCATTAATCCTAGACTGTGTGTACAAAAACGCGTCCTTGCTGCCTTGTATCAAGCGGAACGATATAAGCGCCAGTGTGTACACGTTTCCTGCCATCAACTTTCTTGCATAAGCCCCGCAGTCCATGCAAGAAAGCAAAACAGCGCACTACATGGTCCAGCACCACGACTTGCAAGGCTCTCTGTGCTGCGCAAGTATACAGGACAAGTGCAGCCCGGCTCTTCCTTAGAACAAGAGCTGTATCCCGATGTGATCCTCAGCTGCACGATAGCAGAGAAGGGTGCGTCGGCTTTTTAAGTACTGAACAATGGTCGATATGGTGAGCATTGTAAAGTCACTGTTGACCTAAAAGAGGTATACGTGTTGTTCTGTCCACTAAAAACAGTACCTTAAAATGCTTGAAACGATATATTCAAGAACGATGCCCACCTAGCGATATGTCAGAATCTATTTATGATAGGATGATATGTTGGCTTTGTGTGTTCGGCACAGCTGGGTCTCACATCATATTTTGGTGACGCTTTGATTAAATTCAAATAATTGAACCATGGGCAAGGCTCGACAGCATAATACAGTGAAACGCAAGCCACAACCACCACAGGGGGCTGTGAGTGAACTGATTACTCAAGCATACGCAAAACTGGAAGCGGGAAATTTTGCTAAAGCTCTTACTATTGCAGAGCGTGCGCTTCCCCTTTGCAATCAGCCATCTGTGCTTGACTCGCTTGGCGAAATTTTCAGCGTTGCTGGAGATTTTCAGAAAGCAACTAGTTGCTATGCCAAGGCGCTTGGGTACGATCACCTAACTCATGCCGCTGGGGTCCGATACATGACCCTCTATGAGATCACAGGTGATCCATCTAATCTGAATTCGGCAATAGGTATCTTTAGAAAGCACACAAGTACAGAAGAGTCTCGTACCTCGCTAATATTAGCTCTGGCAACACTTGCGGATGCGTATCTAACTCGTCTTGACCCGCCAGACACTAAGGCCGCGATCAGGACAGCAAAGGAAGCAATCAGCATGAACCCATCTTTTATTGAGCCTCATATAAGTCTTGCTGGGGCGCACCTTGTAGCAGAATCATTCGACCTGGCTGAAAAAGCAGCCTTGTGTGCTCTTGAACTAATGGAGCAGCGTGGATTCTACAAAATTGAGCAGGCGGAGGACGGTTCGGAAGAGATCACCGTTCATTCAGATGAAAATCAGCCAACACAGCAGTTTCTTCTGGCCCTCTCGCGGATATGCGCCGGAGTGGGAATGTACGAACAGGGTGCCATGTGCTGCGATCTAGTACTTGCACAGAACCCTAAAGATGCCGTTGCACTTCATGACCTGGCATGGTGCTATAACTTGGCAGGAGAATATGAAGACGCGAAGGAGGCCCTTCTTCAGGTAAAGGATATCTATCTGGAAGAAAATGTGGCCGAGGATCTAATTGCTGATATAGATGCAAAGATACAGGCGCTCTCTGCCGAACCAGAACAGGAGTAGCATGGACTTTATTTACTAGCTGAAATAGTGAGATAAAAGATCATGTCTAAATTCCCTACAAGGTGGATTATGTTATCTGATAAGAACCCACTATATTCGCTCCCCACGATTTGAGACAATCCAATTGTGTCGCGAGCAAGATTGAATTCCTCGTCAGCCTCTATGTAGCATGAAGACTGACTGGCCCATTCATCTTCGGTGGATATGAGTAAGTCTCCTGCAAATAGGACACGCAAGCTATCGATTGATTCCGAGTCAGAAGTTTGAATTATGGTGTGTTTCTGAAGGGAAGAGAGCACCCCTTCCACAGAGTTGTCAGCGCGGAAGGAAAAATGCAATCTTAGATTATCAATCTGTGTTATAAGATTGTAGTCAGGATTGAAAAGCTTATATTCAGCTTGCTCTGTTATGCCTTTCACATGAATATTAAAGCCAACAATTGAGGAGATATCACCCCATTCATATCTTCTATAGCGTACGTCAGCAGAAGCATAGCATCTAAAGTAGTTCACCCCCTTGTACAGGTCCACACAGCATAGGGTTTTTTTCCCCATGCACGGATTGTTCAGTGTAGTAGAGCCACATAGCATATCCTCTACTTGAATAATTCTTGAGGGTATGAAGGGGCTTATTTCACTAACAAGAATATCAATCACTGAGACGGGCTCCACTGTGATTAATAACTCTATTGGATATCGAACCCCATTGCTTCCCATTAAGTTTTCATTTCTGATAATAATGCCTTGCTGCTCACGTAAGGTACTAATGCCTAGAATAATCGTTATTTCTGCTTCGCTGACACGCGAATACTCCATGCCCACATCACTCGGTTGAAATTCAATCACTGAAAGTATTGAGAGTATAAGAAAGTAGAATAGCATTGGAACTTCTAAATGTTTGGTATTTAAGTCGATATCACCAGTTTGATGATCTAACGAGCAGATGAAACGATGGTCAATTTTCCAGACCCTGGACAATTCTATCGAATATGTTCGGTGATCTAGGTTGAGTGGTTGGGCTTTTGGAAGGAGAAAAAGCGACCACTCTTGAAGGAGAAGAAAAGCTATTACTGTGGTAGGCCATGGGGTCCATTTGAATGACCGGCGGAGTAGTTACACGACTTGGTGCCGCTGACGATGGTCTTGACGATGCTGTAATAATTGATTCAGAGGTTCTTGGTCTAGACGCATAAAGGGAGAGAGTAGTAGGATTGTTTATGGTAGAACTCGGGTAGTTTAGTGACCCTATGGTGTATGGCCCCATAACATCTAACCGCACCGATGTTCTAGGAGGCTCATGCCGTCTTTTGCGTGCGTTCACAGGCTGGGGGTATGTTCTAGCATTACTAGGCATCGCGTTATGAGTGATCGATGCTGTAACGGTGGGCTCCAACTGTACAGTTGGATTGGCGTCTAGTTGCTTTGTAAATAGCTGAGGTGTGTGCATAACTTCAATAGAGTGATTGGTCTCTACCTTTGGCACAGCCAGCTCAACATTTTGATCGTAACAGTATGTCCACAATCCAGAGTGCCTTGGTCGAATGCGCCACGGAACCCCTATTGCCCAAATAGGTGATATGACCTGTGCAATATTAGCTCCTGAAGAACCGAGAGTATAGTGATTCGTATAGTGCTGCAGACTTGCTTTGGAATCCTTCCATTTGAAGTACTCGATAGTGGTCATGTTGTTGCGTATCATAATGACGTGCATGTTGAAGAGAATCGATATACCAGCGATTACAATTGCAGCCACAACAATAGAAACAATCGGTAGATAGGCGACAAGAAGCTGAAAAACAAAGACCGTTCCCAGGACGTTATAGAGTATACAAAGACATTGCGTAATGATGGCCCAGAGCAGAAAGCACCAGAAGTGTCCGTAGTTATTGAGACCAACGCAGTTCCCAATCCAAGGACAATGGTGATCGTACTTAAGGACGCATCGATTGCATATTTTACAGTGGTGTGCGCGTATCGGCTTGGCTTTATCGCAGATCAAGCACTTGCGCCGAATACCTCCATACGAAGGTGTTGTGAATCCCGGGTCAAGCCACACAGCGAAACAGAAGTGTACAGAGACAACGATCAAAGCGTATCCAATCACAACAAGGAAGGGTATAACCACCTCTGGCCGCTTCCAGAGAATTGATATCTCAACTACACCCGCCAAATTAGCTGCAAGTATAAGACCAAAAATTAGATACGCAAGGAATTTCTGTGCACAAACTGTACATCCTCGAATCCGAGCCTTGCAACACGCGGTGCAGAAGATCTTGTCGACACAACTGACCATGCAATAAACGTAAATTCTCGCTAGTGAATATTTACTTGTCGGGGGAATCTGCGCTTTGCCCAACAGACGCCAGCATCTCCTCGAGATTCTCGATGCCGGTCCACCCCATTATACATGCGTAGTGCCCCATAATCAGATTCCATTGCTCAAACTCATCAAAGAGCTCGAGCTGTTCTATCTCGCGGCGTCTAGCTGGCCAAAAGCTGCGATACACATCCCCCGCCTCTTTAGCATACGAGGCTTCATAGCCGCTCAGCTGGAAGAGCTTACGATACTGAGCCGTAAAGCCCAGCTCCACAAATGAGGGCATAACGACTTGACGCTCTGCCATGTTGATCTGCATCATCTCCCCAAATGAGTCTGAAGGGTTGACCATCTCAAAGCAGACAAGCCCAAAATTGTTGAAATAGGTTGGAAGGTCCCGTATGATGCCTACGGTCGAGTCGGCGTCTAAGTACGACAAGCACACCTCAGACAAGAAGAGCACGGGCAGCGTCGTATCCCCTTTTTCGTCTGCTACAATCTTTCGCACCAGCGGCATCCATGTCTTACGCATTTCCAGATTGGCCGCATAAAGCTGATAGCCCGGCAGATCGACGCGCAGTGCCTCTGGGGTAGTTTCGGCATGCTCCCTTTTGGGACGATACAGAATTACCTGGCCCTCCTGAAATGGCCGGACAGCACAGTCCTCAGACATAGGCATGTCAATAGTTTCCCCGTGCATAAGGTCAAACTTCTTTGCTTTGAGTTCTGTAATTGATGGCAGGTCCAGTTCAATCCAGTGCTTGACATGGAAATAACTTTGCTTCCCTTCGCTCCTTTCTTGTTGTGCGATGAGCTGTAAACGCCAGTAAAGAGTGTCGAGACCGGCTCCAAGACTAACAATTGCACAGTTTCCAGCATACTTAGCCGCAAAAGCCACTGCCATCTGCTCGATGTAAGTGAACCGAAACCACGTGCCCCTATTTATCATCGGGTCTTTACGAGGAAGGGAGGGCTTGGTATAGATTGCCCGAAGTGCAGGATCCACTAGGTAGCCTGCTCTGAGCGCCGAAAGCTTACTAAGGAGCGCATCGTTGGACGTCGTCGCGGCTGTGACAATATCAGAGGCCCTGTCTAGCACCATCTACTGGCCGCCAGGTTGGGGTCCTTCGGATGAGATAAAAAATTCCATCAATTTTAAATTGCTATTTAACATCGTTATAAAACCAAGAGCGACAGGCGTATGTTTCCCCCGTACTAACACCCGCTAACAAGTACCAAGCTCGCTGAGCGCACATCGCGTGCCGGCGTGCTGGGAAGCAGATCCAGTAGGCATGGTTCGCATCAACGTTCTCCGTGACGCACTCAAGTCCATTTGCAACGCCCAACGCATCGGGAAGAAACAGGTGATTGTCCGTCCTTCCTCGAAGGTTATCATCGAGTTCCTCCAACTTATGCAGAAGAACGGCTACATAAGCGACTTCGCAGTCGTGGATAACCACCGCTCAAACAGGATCGTCGTGAACCTCATCGGAAGACTCAACAAGGCTGGTGTCATATCTCCTCGTTTCGACATTCCCGCCAACGACATTGAGAAGTGGGTCGTCAATCTTCTGCCGTCGCGTCTCTTCGGGCACATCATCCTCACTACTTCCCAGGGCATCATGGACCACATCGAAGCTCAGCACCGTCAGATAGGTGGCAAGGTCATTGGCTACTTCTACTGAGCTCTCGCGTGCACGGACCTGTGAGTAAACGCGGCGACGAAGACGGTCGCCTACGGTCCATTGTAGTGTGTCATGTCAAGCAGGTATATCTCTGCGCCGCACCATGAGCCGGCGGACGCCTTCTCGCCAGGTGAGGTCCGCACGCGGGTGACACCGATCAGAAGGTCACCATTAACAAACATGGACGCCTGGTGAGATATGGCAAGAGTATGAAATCCGCGCTCTCGACAAAGGTAATATGATAGCCTCTCAACGTTTCTTGAGTCCAAGTTCTTGTCCACTTCGTCAAGCAGAAGAAATGGAAGAGTCTTGTAGCGGTGAAGGCAGAACACCAACGCCAAAAGAGCGATAGACTTTTCGCCGGAGGACAACTCGTCGAACCCTTTTGCATAGCTGCTAGGAGGAAAGACAGTAAAAATGAAGTCAGTGGTCCAAGGCGTTTGGCGCTTAGTTAGGGTCAGAGACGCCACTTGCGTTGACAAATCACTATCTGCAACATCATCGTACGCTAAAGCATAGTACACCGCTGATATCTCCTTGGAGAGAAAGTCAAAGCAATGCAAGAAGTGCTTCCTCCGTTTTTCAGTTACCACAGTCAATTGAGCATGTGCTTCACTCCTCTTTTTATGTAGGCTCTTGAGTTCTTCCGTCTCCTTAGAAAGCTCTTTATCTAGATCATCGAGACTAATGTCCACTGCCACATAATCGTCAAGAGAGTCTATCTCTTTATCCAGCGCTTTCTTCAAATCCCCTAACTTGGCTTCTAGGATACTGTATTGCTTTTCTAGAGGCTCTATGCATTTATTATAGCTAGAATCGTTAGCCTGCAAAGCTAATGTGTACGCCTTTTCCAATTGCCTATCTGGGTCAACAAAATGATATGGAAAAGGTAGTGCCAGGAGCGCACTGCATGTGCTTGCAATCTGCTCTCCAAGGTCTTCTTCGGATGACGACAGTAGTCTCTGGCATTCATCAAAAAGTGCCATGCACTGGGAAGTGGTATCAGAGGTTTCATTCCTCTTTTTGCTCCTTACTCTGGACCGGCGCACGTTCTCTGCGTCTATCTCTTCCTGTACTGAGTCGAATATTAATACGGTATTGGTCATAAGTGCTGATTCGCACAGGTGGAGAATATCTCGTTGGATACCCCGTAACGCGCTCTGCATGACTGTTAGTTGGGTACTCAACTGTAAAATCTTCGAGCCAGCGGCTCCTAACTTAATTTGTTGCTGTGCTATGCGGTCAGTTATGTGTGCTCGTTGCATAGTGGCATCTTTAGATGCCGTTGATTGGTCGAGAAGAAGTTTGCGGGTCTCTGCAATTTGGTCATCAAGAGTGCGCTTTTCAGTGGCAATCTTGGCTCGATGCTCAGTAGATTCTTTAATTATTTGTCGCAATTTGTCAATCTGCTCAGAATAATCAAACTTTCCTGCCAACTGCTTGCGCATTTCCAGAGAATACTTCATCTCCTTCAACTTGGTGAATCGCAAAACAATCTCTCCTCTTTGTTGCTGATCTTCTTCTTCCAGATCTTTAAGAAATATCCGGTCCTTTTTCCGCAAGTTAGCCAGCGATGGATCGGAATCCTGCTTGATAGCAACTGATATTTCGGCTACTATCTCGGAAAAGTACTCTTCCTTTTCATTCCAGAGCGCTTCCTCTTGGTCACAGAGGGCGTCCCCTAATTGCTCACAGTCTTTTATGGAAGCATCTAAAGATTTGGTAGCTTGTTCATAGCTATTATTTGCTGCTGCACATTTGGCAGAGAGAGATGCCATTTGAAGATTGACCATGTCCCACGCCTTTTCGGCACGTTGATACTCGCTATTATAATTGATCAAGTCAGTATACTGCAAACGCTGGAGCCGCTCCATATTTCGCGTTGCTTGTTCTAGAAGGGAGTCCTGTAGCTGCATAAGTTTTGTGCACTGAAGGGACGCTTCCTCATCACTGAGGCGCATTGACTTCTTGTCATCTTTAAGCGTAGCTTGTTGGGAGGCATCTGCATCAGCCAAGCCTCCTGCTGGTACATCTTTGGCGCGCCGCCGTTTAGCTAACTTAGGATCGCTGGTTGAAGAAATAAAACTATCTGCTCCAAAGTCACAAGAGACAATTCCACCTGGCCTCAGCTGAACCCCGTTACTCATAATGACCCTGTGCCCGCCTCCGTCTTTCCACGCAAAGTCGGTAACACTGGATTCATAGGCAGAGTCACAGTAAAAGGTGTTATGTAACGCAAACCTTGTGGCTTTCTCTGCCACTTTATTAACATCTATTATTTCAATGAAGGGTCTAATATCTATTCCTGGATGTGACTGGCGGAATTTAGCTGCTGCATTTCTGTCTGCAGCTGTTGCTTGATCAGTTATCCTAAGAGAGTCCGCAGGAAGGAACATCAGAGGGCGTCTCATTTTGAGCTTTAGCGTAGTGATGCACTTCTGTGCGACTAGTGATGAGGAACAAACAACTCCGTTCTGATAGGCCCCCAGCGCATCTTGGAGTAGCTGCCCGTGCTCCTTTTTGATGGGCGTCACCATAGTCTTTAATAGCCCTTGTACGTCTTGTGGAAAGGCGTCCTGGCTTTCCTTTAGTGACAGTCTAAGTTCCTCTTCATGCTTACTCATCGTTTGAGCCTGTATAGCTGTGCTTAATTGGTTACGCAAGCTCTCGAGCGTCAATAAATTGGCGCATTTCTTTTCGTCTATGTCTTTATTCTGTTGCTTTATTTGTTCTATCTCACTGCTACAGGCGTTTACCTTTGACAGAGCGTCATCCATGGATCGTTTGCATTGCTTTTGGGTCCGTTCGAGCACGCTTTGCCTTTCCTGCAGAGCCCCCAGCTCATCTCTCAACTGATCAACGGCTCGCTGCTGCTGTTCTTTATGTAGTAGTTGCTTGTTATATCGTTGTCGCAGGTTGCTGATGAGCCTGAGATCGGCGTCCTTTAATTCGCTGAACTCTTGCTGTCTTTTCTTATAAGCGTCTGTGAAAAACTTAGAGGCGCTCACTTGGCAGTTCGAACCATGACCCATCTGTGACTCCAGCTCTATCAAGTCATTATTAACTGAATGTAACTGCTGATCAATCTGGGTAAGTTCGTGCTCTTTCTGCTGCTTTCTCTCTGTGTAGGTAAGTTGTTGGTCATGGGCATTTTTAATTTTAATGGCGAGCTGCTGCTCTGCAAGGATGGTACTCGCGCGTCTTCTCTCTAAATCCTTAAGAGAGTTGTCTAGCGAGACACTCTTTGCATCACTCTCTGTTATGATCTTGGTTAGCTCAAGAGACGTGCTATGAAGCTCTGCTAAATGGTGCTGAGTTGCAGACTTTGCTGTCTCTGCATCAGACAGATCCTTAGTGAGAGCTAGAATCCTTGGCTCGATAAGCTGACAATGGTATTTGTAAGAGAGCAAGGGAAGGAGAAAGCGCTTGAAAAAAAATAGCTCTCTGTTACGATTCAGCTCTGCATACTTTTTGTTGTCTTCTTCTGCTTTCTTTGCCAGCTCTTTTCTTTGGGCGAGAAGGTTGAGTCGTGCTTTCTGGGCTTTTACTTTAGCTTCAAGAGAGGTATACTCCTTTGACAGATGTGTGCACTCCTCGTTGTATTCGCAGCTTCCAGACGCTGTCTCAATGTACTGAATTATTGTCTCCGCCCTAATATTTTCCCCCAATTGATCGCTGCTTATATAAAATATGGATGGAACCTGACGCTGACCCAGTATGCCAATCTCTTTCAACTTAGAATTGTAGACCTCTCTGGTGACTGTTCGGCCATCTATTTTAAAGATCTCTGCACCAGTGCGTTGATACCCACGGTGAAAGGAGAGCGTAGCTCCTATCTGGCTAGGCTCTACTGTGTCGGTATCTTGACAGGCTACAGTAAAGGTTAACGAAACCCAGCATCCACCGTCCGCCCCTGCAGAGATGTATCCATCCGAAATACGCACTCGAGGATCAGGAAAGAGCGTGGCGAAGAGAATAGCATCATAAATGTTTGTCTTTCCAGATCCGTTGGGGCCAACGATGAAGCTAAGCCGTGGAATATCTGTGATACTGTGCTCCCCAACGAATGTTTTGAAATTGAACATCCGCACGGCTGAGAGACTGTACTGCATTTGAGGTTCTTTCACAAGATTTTTTTAAATAAATTTCTGTTCATTGACCATGGGGAACATCTGGGAATATAACGGCTCCGCACTCATTGGCATCAAGGGGAAGGACTGCGTGGCTCTGGCTGCTGACAAGAGGCTTGGCTGTAGCTACCAAACGCTCACGATAGGCAACGAGGAGCGTATATTCCGCCTTTCCCAGAGCTGTCTACTGGGGCTTGCAGGCTTGCAAACAGATGTGCTCACGACTTACCGTCAGATACGCATGAAGAGTAACTTATACCATTTACAGGAAGACCGAGAGATTCGTCCAAGAGCTACTGCCAAGATGATCTCCTCCTTTCTTTATAAGCACAGGTTCGGGCCTTATTTCATCTCCCCAATAATAGCAGGCTTTGAGGCCGACGGAAAGCCCTACTTAGGAGCCATGGACACAATCGGCTGTCTGGATGACTGCACCAACTTCCAAATAGCGGGCACAGCCAGCGACTTCTTGCTTGGGCTGTGCGAGACACATGTTAAGCCAGATATGAGCGAGGATGAGATTTTGCCATTGATGGAGCAGATAATAAGGTCGGCCACAAATCGCGATGCATATTCAGGCTGGGGAGCACATGTTGTTGTTCTACGTCGAGATGGTACCACTTCAGACATACCGATATCCACCAGGATGGATTGATTAGCACTTACTTGTTCGGTGCACTTTGCTACAGTGTGGATTGACCACTGTTATCTGTTGAGGGTTTGGCTAGTACTGTAAATTGCTACCCATATACTTGTAGGTATAGTAGACGTTAGCAGCCGGATCTTTTTATTTTCTGATATCGAACATGCAAGCCACGAGTGAGGAGCTGTTCATTAACCTGTGCTCTACCGATCATATGGACTTCGTATTTAAAGGAGTATCATATAAAAAGCAGCTAGAGGCTGCCCGCAAGGCAACAGGTTCACTCTGCGCGATGCATGTTTACCACGTTAAAGAACCTGTAGAATATATACGGGCTGTACAGGAATTCGCATTCATGGGCGGGTCACTGGGATGCGCAGAGGGAGAAAAACTCTCCCGTGCCTGTGAGTATTGCGTGGAGCACTGCATGCCCCTGGTGATCGAGGCAGCATCTGGCGGGGTTCGAATGCAAGAAGGAGTTGTGGCGCTGATGCAGATGGCAAACACAACGTCTTGCATTGAAAGCGTGAAGCAGGCGGGCATTCCTGTAATAGTGGTAATAAAAGACCCGTGCTATGGAGGGACAAGTGGAAGCTTCGCGACGCTGGGGGACCTTACGTTTGGCATCAAAGGAAGCCGCTTTGGATTCGCAGGCCAGAACGTCATAAAGAACACCATATTCAATGGAAGTAATGAGGCGTTCGATCGTAGTGTTCCGGCAGGGTTTCAGACGACGGACAGAGCTGCTGCAACGGGAGCGATAGATCAGCTCTTCGACTCACTTGAGAGTGCATATGCGAGCATTCATGGTATCCTGGAAGTCCTTATTCAACGAAAGGGGATGCAAAGCGTGGAGGCAGCAGCTAAGACTGCACTGCTGCGATTAACGGGTGTCCCCCATGGGGCCGAAGTGGACACAGAAGACGCCTTTCTTGTACAGGATGCTTTCGTCTATAGGGATGCCAGAAATGTAACTCGCCCGCAACCATGTGACTATTTGAAGAACTTTGTTGACATGGCCGCAAGCCTTCGTGTGGACAAGTGCATCACTGTTGCGTTTGGTGTCTTTGCAGACACCCTCCCTGTGATTGCTATTGCTACATCTCGTGAAGATGTACTAGACCCCGAGGCAGGATTGGGGTCTCCCACTGGCTACCGTTTTGCTGCCCGAGCAATCTACCTTGCTAATAGATTGAGTATCCCTGTCATAACACTGGTAGACACTGCTGGTGCGCTTCCTTCTCCAGAAGCCGAAGAGCAATGCCAATCAAGAGCAATTTCAGAGTGCCTACTGGCCTTCCAGGCTGTGCATGTTCCAATTATAAGTATTATTACTGGAGAGGGTGGATCAGGAGGCGCACTAGCTCTGGCTGGGGGAAACTATGTGGGAATTCTATCGAAGGCATTCTACAATGTGATAAGTCCAGAAGGAGCTGCTTCAATCTTGCAGCCATCTGTATATCGGAACAATACTGCAGAAATGAGGGCGAACTTCATCAGCGATGCTGAACTACTTGCACATGTGCAGAGGTGCTATCCTATTGATCTAAGAAACGCAGGAGTCGTGAATGATATCATCGTCGGCCCTGAGTACTCAGAGACAAGAGACGCTTGCAAGGATACCAGCAATAGAATTGCCGTCTTTGTGGCCAGGATGCTCATCAAGTGCTCTCAAATTAAAAACCTGAAAAAGCATAGGAATATTCGATACCGTAACCTGAGTGTCTTCGATGAGTTAACTACAGAAAGGGCACAGCAGTGGGTTGCCCAGTTAAAGGGTCTAAAAATCGTTTCTTCAAAACTCGAAAGGGCTACAGAGTTAACAGAAACACAGCAAGAGCACTTAGAACAGCTTAAGAGGGTAACGCTATATCTAACTGACGTGGCACATCTCAAAGGGAGCAAGTTATTTGATGTACTGAACAACAGTAAGACTTCGTTGCCTCCAGTTAAAGAGCCGTGTAATATTACAGTGCCAAACACCATAATCAACAGGCTCAGCTTCCGGATCTCAGATCATCCGATCACCTGCAAGTCCATTCTCAAGAGCCAAGGGCCAGAAGCAGTCTGCAAGTATATAATCGAGTCTGGACGATTGTTCTACACTGATACAACGTTTCGAGATGCCCACCAATCATTGCTTGCCACCAGGCTTCGAACCAGAGAGCTCATAGAGGGGGCTATTTTGTTACAGAATACGTCAATCCCCTCGATAGATAAGACACCTCTTTTTAGTGTTGAGTGCTGGGGAGGAGCCACCTTTGATACGTCGCTTCGATTTCTTGATGAGAATCCTTATGACCGTCTGAAGCTCTTTACTGAGGCCATGCCACACACGTTGACTCAGATGCTCTTTCGGGGCGCAAATGCAGTGGGTTACACGGCGTATGAGAGGAGCTTCATCGAGCAATTCATAATCAAAACAGCGGACGCCGGCTTAGATGTGTTTCGTGTATTTGATGCATTCAATAGCCTACAGCAAATGGAGGTTGCGGTGGATACCATTCTTTCTAGGTGTCAAAAATCAATCTGTGAGATTTGCATATGTTTCACAGGAGATTTTCTAGATACAACTAAAAGGGAAAACATATATACGCTAGACTACTACAGTAATCTGTGCAGTGAAATAGTTGCTCGCTGGCCGAATTTCCATATTCTCTGCATAAAGGACATGGCAGGACTGCTCAGACCCGCACATGCAGCACCCCTAGTAGCCAGGATCAAGGAGGCCATTGGACCCACCAAGCCGATTCATTTTCATACCCATGACACCAGTGGAGCAGGCATAAGCACATGTCTTGCCATGGCAAAAGCGGGTTGTCATATCATTGACCTAGCATCAAGTTCACTGGCGGGATCAACATCTCAACCGTCCTTGCAAACATTTCTTCAGGTTCACTCTACAGAAGAAAGACTCTACCAGGCTAATCATGAGCATGTAGAATGTATACCGCGATTCTTCAAATTGGGTGACTGTTGCGGAGATATTATTGAGGCCCTAAGTGTGTATGACAGTTATTGGAGAATGCTACGCAAGGAGTATAGGGAGCTAGACACAAACTTTACAGCACCCTCTCCAGATGTGTACAAACACGAAATGCCGGGTGGACAACTTACTAATCTTTATCAGCAATGTTGCGAGATGGGTCTGGAATACCGATGGAATGAGGCTGTGGATATATATGCAAGATGTAACGCCGAACTAGGATTTCTGATAAAAGTAACCCCTTCGTCAAAAGTTGTCGGGGATTTAGCACTATTTCTGCTTGCAAAAAATCTCGAACCAGAAGTTCTACGAGATAAGCAAAAGTCTCAGACAATTGACTGGCCCGATTCTTTAGTCAATCTACTAAAAGGGAAACTAGGGCTCCCCCATCACGGATTCCCTCTGCATGTGGTGAAGCATGTGTTGAAGCTGTCAGAAGCTGATGCTAGGGCCCACCTACAATCTCTCGAGCAGTCGTACAGGAGCGCCAGTACAGAACTAGAAGCCTCACAGCAGACTCATAGATATACACAAGAAAACAATACTGCAGTTGAAGGCGCATCCTTTACTGCAGAAGATGCAGAAATCCTGTGCAGCACGATGTACCCTAAGCCATATACCCAGTTTCGTGAGAGAATAGAGAAATATTCAGATCTCTTGTGGCTCATGCCTTCCAGTGTATATTGTAAGGGACTCACAGTGGGAGAGAGTTGCTGGTTCTTGTTTGAAACAGGAATAGTAGGCTCTATCACACTTTCAAGGGTTCAAAATACGGATCTACAGAAGACAGAGAGGAAGTTTGAATTTATCATGGAGTTATTTGAGGCTGGCGATCTAGTCGAACCGTCCACCATGAGCAGGATCACTTTCAAGGATCCATCCAGGTTGATGCTTAAGCAAATATTATCTCATAAGCACACATGCAAGTATAAGTATTCCATACCAAATCAAACGTGTTGCCCAATGGCAGACGTGAACGACGAGACCCATGTTGCAGCATCTATACCAGGGGTTGTGGAGAAGCTCCTCGTTATGGTCGGCCAGGAGGTCAAAAAGGGTGATGCGCTACTGCGCATTGGCAGTGCCAAGTTGGACCTAGTCCTAACTGCACACCGCAATGGACGCATCAACGAGATAATGTGCCACCAAAATATGCCGGTTATGCCGGGGTCACTTCTTCTCGTGGTAAGCTGAGTGGGGGAGGAGCAGTCTCTGATAGTTGCTGGATAATTGACCTATGTTCTAAAAGCACCTTTCGCTTCAAAGCATTCTGCTCATGATCATAGGTCTCTAGAAGGCTTACACAAGAAGATATTACGCTCAATGATTTGGAGATGTTGCCGACACGCCTGTGATACTTGGCGAGCTTGAGCCACGCTTTGGTGAAGGGTTTGCATATGCAGATCGCTATTTCAAGGGGACGCGATTTTTTGGGGCTTTCTTCGTTAGAAAGATCAACCAAATCAGACACTATGCTAGTATTGAGATATAACGTGGCCAACTCCGCTGACAGCCTAACGAAAAGGACAAAACCAGATAGTTGTGCTTCAACTTCCATTTCTGCTTCTTCATCCAGCTGCAAATTCAGTGAGAGCATCTTCGAGCGCAAAGCGACAATGCAATCCTGCTCTGAATGATCGCCTTGCTCCTGGATGACCTTGCTAATTAGATATTTGTAGACGATAATCTGGAGGGGAACGAAGCAGTTCTTGTCCAAAAACACTGGATGTAGCCACTGACGGAAGGGTTTAAGGAATGCTGTGCCATCGTAGATGAGTCGATTGTATTGCTTGAGGATTCTGCGGCGGGCGACGCGAGCTTCTTCTCTCACTTTGTCGAGCGATCCAGACTCGTTGTCACCAGGAGTCTCGGTTAAGGAAGGCGCTACCGTGATGTCCGTCAACTCTGCTTTCAGGGAAGCGCGTATCTGAACGCTTTCTTCAAGGAATAGCTGCACTGTGTCCAAATTTATCGAGGTAGTTGGCTTGCTTGAAGGACTCTTTCCTGTCTTCAGATAGAGAAGCTTATTTATATCGGCTTGATGATTGCGTTCTGGAGGCATAATTATATCCTCAAGCTCACAGAATACGCGTATGGCAGGAAGACTCCATGTCACAGGGTTTGGTATATACGTGATAGACCCTTCTCCGACCATGCTTGTCCCAAATATTGCTTGAAGCTCCCTGGGGACTTCATCGGGCAAAGTGATTTCAGACGCAAATAGCTTATATGTGTGCTGGTGGATTATTGTTTTGGAGAGCGTGAACACAGTTACATTGAAGACAAAGAGGCCCTGGCTAATCTGCTCATCTGTAATCGGCTGGCCCTCTTTTAACTTGATCTTTGCAGGGAAATCCTCTGCAGACGAGGAGTAGAGATTGGAAAGTACATATATCGTTTTATTACCGTGAGGCTCTTGTACCTCCTTTGTCGTTATGACAAAATCCTTCCGGAGCATCCTTCTTTAATTTATTGTTTCTTCACAACCGCTGTAATTAGAGGTTTACTCTGAGAACTACTCTGTGAGCATCTGCAGCAGGTGTACTGCGTTCACTTAGTAAACAGGCGTGGCCTTATTATTGAGGTGCTCCGGCCGCGTTCTTGGAGCCACCTTGGACTTTGGCTTGCTTCTACGCTCTCCTCGGTGCTGAAATCTCGCGCCAAAGTGATTGTTCCCAGGTACTTGCTTATTCTTCGTGCTGGAAAAGGCAGAGGGAAGCTGCCACGAAAGTGACGGTCCATCCCCAAAGGCCTGCGCTTGGGGCGGATGGCTTTCCGTTTTTAGAGTGACAGACATCTATAGCCCTGGAAGCAGACAAGGCCGGATAGAGACTCTGCGTTGTCTGGGGGATTTGGCGTGACCAAAGAAGTATGTTTTTAGAAGGCGTAGTACTGCCAAATCTGCCCTCTGAACATCCTATATACCCATAACATGTCCTTGCCCGCGCTGAGGCTTTCGTGGCGCAATGGTTAGCGCGTCGCATTTACGTTGCGAAGGCTGTGGGTTCGATCCCCACCGGAAGCACTTTACAGGTGCCTACAGGTTCACAAGTCTTAGACAGGTCGCAGCGCGGAAAAAGCTATGTCTGGCTTCAAGTACTTCGGCTGGCACGTCACCCCCGTCTCGGGCGCCATTCTCTTCATAGTCGGTATCTTCGCGCTCCTCACGGTGGTGAGAATGTTCTACACATCGCACCCCAAGGCCTCGCGGTATGTCCCGGAATCAACCTTTCTTGTCTTCCTCGGCGTGGGTCTTGGAGTTATTATTTCGGCAATTTCCAGCGCCGAGGCCACGTATCTGGAAAACCTCTTCAAGTTCAGCCATGATATTTTTCTCTTCCTGCTGGTCCCCATCATCATTTTCGAGTCGGCATACACCCTAGACAAGACCTCGTTCTTCCACAACTTCGCTGAGATCATGGTTTACGCCGTCGTCGGCACCCTCATGAACACCCTCTTCATTGCCTTCTTGCTGCACGCTTTGAAGCGCTACTTTGTCCTGCAGCTCTACACGACTAGCCAAATATTTGCCTTTGCAGCACTGATATCTGCCGTCGACCCTGTGTCTGTGATGGCAGTCATGCTCGATCTCAAGGTGAACAGGAACCTCTACAACATGTCCTTCGGAGAATCGGTCCTCAATGATGGTGTAAGTATTGTGCTCTACAGTCTCTTTTCCAACCTTGACCAGCTCAAGGAGCATCACTACAGCAATCTGCAAATTGTTGGAATTGGTATTCTGAAGTTTATAGTTTCTGTCACGTTTGCAATGCTTGTAGGTGCGTCAATCACATTTCTTGCATGCATTATTCTAAAGTATAAGAAAAACAGGCTTCGGTACTTGGAGCCATTCCTTGCCCTTATCTGCGCATATGGAACATTTCAGCTTGCAGACTCTCTACTCTTTAGCGGGATCATCAGTATTATAATTTCTGGCCTGCTGCTCTCGCGCTACTCAGAGCCGAACTGGGCTCATAGCTCAGTTGAGACCATGCATATAACCATGAAGATGTTTGCTTCTTCGTTTGAGGCCCTTATTTTCTTCGACATGGGCATGCAAATCTCCTTCTTGACCAGGGACAAGATCGTTGGGAAAAGCAAAATCGACTACGTCTTCCTGCTCATTGCATTGGGGCTGGTGCTTGTTGCCAGGATTCTGTCAGTACTGCTCCTGACAGCCCTCCTGAACATACGGCGAAAGATGAGAAACGAAATGATTCCGCTGAAGGAACAATTCATTATGATCATGGCCGGGCTGCGAGGAGCCATTTCATTTGCGTTGTCCACTGCACTCGTCACAATACCTGAGGGGACCACCGGGCAAGACCTCACCAACGCAATCAACGTGCAAAACAATATTATCTTCATCACCAGCATCATTATTTTGTTTACAATAGTGATACAAGGGCTTCCGTTGGGCTTCTTTATCAAGAAGCTGCGCATTGCTAGAGAGCGCGAATACCCATTCAACACACCCCTTGACGGCCACCGAATAGACCTCTCGATCCTGACAATGGACCTAGTGTTCCAACAGACACTCCTATCCATAGACGCTATTGGCTGGAACAAGGGGATGATCAACTCTTGGGATCGATTTGTGCAAAAGTTCGACGGCGCGCTGCAAAAAGCGTTTCTGCGCAAAAAGATAACAAACGAGGGGGAAATAATGAAGAAGCTCATGCTCATCGCTGAGGAGGAAGACAAGATGGAGCGAGACATGCAAAAGGAAGTTGATGATCTCCTACTACGGAAACGCCAAGATGCCCTGAACGAAATTCAATCGCTTCTAGCAGCCGGCGAGGAAGAGAGAGCACGTGATGTGTTAGCAGAGCTACCCCCTGGAGAGCGGCACCTCCTTGCACAGAAGCTAAATTTAGAGATAGCAGCCCCAGACGCGCTAGATCATCAACGAAACATGTTGTCAATGCGGTTCTTGGGAGAATTTAACCAGAAGGGCCTCGTGAGTTCAGAGAGTAGGAAGTCCTTCGCTAACTTACGCCTCAGTATGGACCTGCCCCATCTACCTGGTGCCCCTAGAATAGTGGGAATTGATAGCATGAGCCCAGACGGGATTCCTACCATGGCAACGGGACAACTTGCGGGAGGAGGCTCCGTTGGGTGCGCGCACCAAGACAACATTGTGCCTGACGCGTCACTACCACATGCGATGTCGAACCTGTCCATTAGTAGGGAAACTATAAACACATCCAGTGATGATAGCCTTGTGAAGTACATGCCCAAGTCTCAATCGCGTGCCATGCTCGGTATGGACAACAAGACCTTGTCAAAGCCATGCCTAAGCATGGCGTTGTTCAGTCATGAAAAAACAGCTCTAATTAATGAGCAGTCACGAACATCCGCCAATGCCCAAGCTCCAGCTCCGGTTCCGGTTCCTCCCAGCCTCACCATAGGAGCATTTCTTGGTCACAGACAAGAAACAAACCAGACAAATGATCCAGTTGGGGGCGTGGACAACTCGATGGGCATAGAAAAGAATGAGGCTGTCAGTGCGATACCCACAATTGATGTCCTCAAGCCAAATGCTGCTGTGCCAGAAATGGATACCCTGTTCTTTTCCCCACAAGCGACATTTGGTGACGGCAATATAGAGGACAGTGACTCCAGCGATAGCACCACCCAAACGAATGGTGGAGCTGACGCCTAACCCCTTCCTCACTTCTTTAGTATTTTAGCCAACAACTCTTTAGATATTTGCAATTGAGCAAGAGCGTCATTAGTGGCAGTATGTATCTTCTTCTTGTCAACTGTTTGCACCCAATTGGTCCTTGTCATTATAGCGGACTGCAATTTTTCTGTTAGCTTCTTGATCTCTGCATCCTTTCCCTTTATGATGCTTTTCATCACAGTTAGATCCAGACTTGCCTTAGCATGCTGTCTCTCAATTTCGGTGTACTTTGATTTGAAGTAAAAACATTGCTTCTCAAGAGTATTGATCGTCGATTGGTAGGCTCTCACTTCCTTTTTCTTGTGGACTTCCAATGCACTGTGCTGCATATCATGGTCCACAGCCTGATTTTCTAGGGCAACTATTTTCTGTTTGAGAAGGGAATTCATGGCGGTAAGATGGACAACCTCGTCAGAAAGGGTCAGGTTCTTCCATCGACAAAATATGTTATCTTGTTTAACTTTTAAGAGCTCCGATTTCAGCGAGTGTACCTCCTCTTCAAATGCGAGGATACACCGCGTTGTCTGTTGCCGAAATCGGATATACATGCCTATGTCCTCGTCGAGAAGCGACTCTAGCTCATCTAGCTTGGCTTCCAGAGCTACTTTGGACTCCACAATGCGGTCCATGACGCGCTGTTGGTGTTCTCGCATTTGCTTTTGGTGCTCTAGATTGTGGAGTGCAGTAGTGAGCTCCCTCTGCGTGTTTTCTAGTTGTGAATCGGCAGCGTAGAGACGCTTCTGAGTACTAGTGAGCTCCTGCTGGAGTCTCTCTATTCTTGCAAAGCAGTAAGATGAAATGCCTAATAAGGCGTCATCCACTTCTCCGCAAGCTTCAGATGATGGATGGAATGACTCCGTCTGTCCTTCCGGCTCTGCAAGTTCCAGAGCTCTTTGCGATCTTTGTGCATGGTTCGGGCGTGGTAGGCTTAATTGGGAGTCCCCTTGCAAGGACAAAGATGCCAAAGAGGAGCTACCATCGGCTTGTCCCATGCCAAAGGCGGAGCAAGACATATCCTTTATGTCAGCTGATAGGGTAATGCTAAATTGCAATAAATTTTAAAACTTAAAATTTGTTGACAAAGAATGGTGAGTGATAGAGTTTCTCTCTTGAACCATACTGCTGCCCATACCGACAGAATTTGGAGGCTGCGGGCTTCGCACACCGGAGAGCTTGTAGCGTCATGCTCCTCGGACGGCAGTGTAGCGATATGGAGGGTGTCAAAGGACCTATCTCTGCAGCCAGTGCAACGTCTACGACCCGGTCACGGTGACCCAATCACTGTCCGGGATTGCGCTTTCTCTGCTAACGATCAGCATCTGGTTGTCGCTGCCTACGACGGATCCATATATGTGTATGATTTAGTTAACGAACTGACTCAGGACGATCCGTTTCAGCCTACAGCTGTTATAGCCAATGCACACGAGAAGGAGATCAAGTCAATTGATATATCTAAAGAGGGAACGGTGGCGACTTGCAGCAGAGACCGCTTCGTGTCGTTTTGGCGGCCGTGCTCCGACTCCCCAGATTATGACTGCATAGGTCTTTTCAACAACCACACAGAAGACATCAAGTGTGTTCGTTTTAATAGAAATGGAACTTATCTAGTTTCTGCATCCTATGACAACAATATCTGTCTCTACAAACGTTGCATAGAGGTGGCAGACGAACTTGGGGAAGAAGAGATAGAATCATGGGTGTTAGCAGGAGCAACCAAATCTGAACTTGATCTGAACTCTTGTGAACTAAATGCACCCGATTCCGAAATACTGGCATCCAAGTCCTCTTGCCACACCGTTTGGACTGCAATCTTCACAGCTAACGGTAACTCTATACTAACAGTTGATGGAAATGGATGTGTTCGCTGTTATAGTATCGTTGAGGGTGGTGTTAAACAGACAGGATGCACTATCCTGCACGGGCAGCGGCCAATTTATGACATATCCTTGGCGGAGCCGAAGAGCACGTCAAAAGCACTTAGTACATATGTTGCCACAGTAGGACAAGATGGTGCGGTTTGTCTCTCTGTCATAAACATCGCCACGGGGACCGCAGCCCCGATAGTTTGCATTACTGGCGCACATGACGGTGAGGTTAATGCTGTCTGTGATGTCACGCAATTCGCCGGCACCGATGGACATATTGTTGTGTGCAGCGGAGGTGATGATGGCTATATTAACATGTGGCGCATCTCCATTGAAGAGCGGGATCTATTTAACTAGAACCTTATCAAGCATAGTAAGTAACAATCTGGCATGTTGTCCAGAGAGCAGGAGAGCAAACATAGAGCCCGACCCTTTAAACTCTATGAGCTCAGTCATGTCAGGTGTTTTCATGACGTTAAGATCGAAGAGTGATACGCCATATGTGCCCAGTAAATCTATACTGGTGTCATTTAACGCTCGCTGGGGGGTTACCACCTCATAGAGTTTAACGGAGCCCATCTTTGTCTGTGTTTTCAGTGTATAAATTAGGATCTGGCAGTCCATGGAAACAGTATCCAGCTCAAGGGCAACCAATTTCCGTGCGAGTGAGAAGTCATGTCTTCCCAAAATAATGGCTGGTACACGCTCAGATAGGAGCAAGGTGCCTAGCCGTTCCATTTTGGCCATATCTGACGCTTCTGTGGATGAGGCACTTGTCAAGGAAAAACTTATGGCCGGAAAGTGCCGGCTTTCTATTTCGGTCTTGTCTGTGGGCAGTACTAACGCTTGAAAGTCGCTCTTACACTTCTTTGTGGATTGATCAATCTCATATTGTAGGGCTTCCAATTGTGTATGGCTTTTGTTATCGGCATGGTACTTACTAGATGCCCGTAGTAAGCTAAAAGTATGTGTTGGACGACTCAAACTTAGCTTGCCGTCTGAGTTTGCAGAACATTTTGTGGGATACAAATTGGACAGAGAAAGGTCACGTGTGGTCTCCATATGTCGCTTGTATAAGGCACCAGTGCTTATGTCCTCATGCTTAATATCCTTGAAGCTCGCAGAAGCCTCGCGAATTCTGGTCAGGTCGTTAATGTCATAGTGTGTCATAACTGTACTGAAAGACTTGGCAGCTGCAAGGAGACAGGTAAGAGAGGCCTCGACATCAGGGGGCAAAACAGATGCTGCTGAGCTGGGCCTGTTGGACTTGGGGGTGTTAGTAGATGGGCTAGTGGCTTGATCAGGGCCGCTCGATAGAGGGATAATCAGCCCATCTCTCTGCCGATGTGAGTAAAGTCTAGCTGTTTCTGGTCGATATGGAGACCGTCGTGTCCGCCGGTCAAGAAAAGATCTGGTCTGCTTTAGGACAGATCCATACCCAGGGACGTTTTCCAGAACAGAAGGCTCCTCTGCAGCGTTGCAAGCCGGGGCATGTTCCATTATCGATTTCAAACGATCAGCCATCGGCAAAAACTGATGATATCCGAGCCTGTTTTATTAAGTTCTGCTGCTTCTTTGTCTAATGCACTAAGTAGCGGAAAGCGTGGTAGTGAGTGTATCATTGCGACTTTATCTTGCGCCATTTCCTCCACGCATTCCGGAGTAAAAGTCATGTAAAGATAGCCGGCTATTTATCCATTTACATGAAGGTTTGCAGCCTCCAGCCGCCGTCGATAAATGTCAACCAGCCTGTCACGAGAGACTGCGACGACGGAGCTCTCTATATGATCGAGACGTGAGCTCATCGCCGTTGCACGATCCATCAATAGAGAGAGCATCTCATCTGTCGCCTTCTGCTCAGCGACTAAAGTCTCCATGCCCATCTCATATTGCCTATTCATGAGCCGATACATTTCTAACTTTCCTTGTAAGTCGGCGGTACTCACGGAGCTAAGAGAAGATTCTGGAACCGTGGCCTCAGAAATACAGCGCGTCAGGGTCGAGTTAACGCCTATGAACCGCTGCACTTGCGCCGTCAAATTGTCGACATTCTTCTGTAATGCGTCTATGGTCGCATCCTTCACCCGGAGTTCGTTTGTTAACGCAGCTATCTGCTTAGTTGCGGCTTCTAGTTTCCAGTGAAGACTTGCTGCTGTAGCAGATGCCTCAGACATCTCCAAATTATCATCTTGCTTGGCCAGTGCTAAGAGGGAAAGTTGCTCCTGCATATCTTTGACCTGACCCTCCAACTCTCTGTTCTGCTTCTCAAGACTAGTAGCCGTCACTCTCAACGAAATAATCATCCGATCTTTGGATTGCTCATCTTCTGCAAGTGCTTCTAGAAGATTGATGCTTGTTGCGTTGAAGTCCTTCCGTGGTTCTGCGAGACCTGCGGTCAAGACAGAAGCATTTCTTAAGGTCTGATTTTCCTCCCTGAGCATCTGTACATCTGCGGCAAGGCTTTCGTTTGCGTGCAGTGCAGCTGTCAACTTCGAGAACAAACTAGGGTCAGCGGACTTAGTATCTTGATGCATGTTTATATTAGGCGATCGAGATGACGCTGGCGCCTCAGTGGTCTCTGCCAAATTAGAATCCTGGACGCCAGACAAGAAAATATCATGTATATGCTTGGTGGCAGTTAGGTTTGAAGATACAGGCAGACTATGAATAGAGAAGGAAGTGGCTGCGTCAAGAAGGTTCATACTTAAAGGAACACTGGGGGCGTGATCTCGTGTGTGAAGACGAGTGGAATTGAGATTGCCAACAGTGTTTAGAAGGGGTCTCTCTGGAATCAAGTTAGCACCATCTTTGCTCAACAAGAAATCTGCAGAAGGGAGCCACTGAGTCGGAGTTGGTGCATCCATGCCTTTAAAAGAAACCGAAAACGACAAGGAGAATTTAAATTTACAAAGCTGGTAGCCCTCCCAGCCTTGTGTCAATATGGCTGGAACCGAGAAAATCACTAATAGGATTGAATAGTCACAAATCCGTTTCACTTTTTTATTGCCCCGTCAAAAAGTTATCTAATACCATGCACGCTTGGCCAAGATGCATCGCCGTGGCATCAGACGAGAAGATAACCGAGCTCCTACGGACCTCACCAAAAGACTGCGACGAGTTTGGCCGATCGGGCCTTTTTTACGCCGTTTATATGAGAAAATTGTGGCTCATTGAAAGCCTTATTCCTTTGGAGGCAGGTACGCGAGATGCTAATGGGATGACTGCGCTGATGTTTGCTGCCTCCTCCGGCTTTCTCGACGCTGTTAAAGTCCTAGCCCCGGTTGAACACTCAATTGCTGATAATCACGGCTACACGGCATTGACATATGCTATTTTTCATCAGAATTACCAGGCCGCGCAGATAATACTGAGCTGCCAGCATGAGCCCCATTCTATTAGCGACAGACAGGACATAATTGAGTCCCTCAATCAGTCCACAAGGGGCCATACAAATCCATCCACTCAGCAGACACTTAGATCTAATACTAACGAGGCTCCCACCGTTATAGATATGCTCACTGAGTCTACTTTAGAAGCCACCGTTGTCCAGCCTAATCACGAGTTGGGGGAGCATTCCCTGTCTACACCCAACAATAGTGAAAATACTCTTGAGTTCAGTATGTCTAGTAGTCCTGCAGGATCAGCTGATCCCGCCACTCTAATAAGCATGTCGTCATCGACAGAAACTAGCCAAGACAGTGGGTCTAGTGAAGCAGAGCAGGAAGATGGCGTGTTAGAGCCTAGCCTACGCTATACTTCTACAGCAATCGGCCTTCCGCCAGCTTATCCGGGCGCGCGGAGAGGGTCTACTGAAACACTTGATCCACCACTTATATTGCATGGCCATGCTTTCTATTCTCCACATGTAGCAAACAGATCATTCTTGAGGTCTAATGCCTTGTCTCCCATTAATGTCATAAATGGTTCAAAATCCTTTTTAGATTTTTCCGTCGCCCCTCTATTGTTTTCTAATACCTTATTTATATCACCAGGATGGAAATTTGCGTGCAGCTCTACAGATCTTTTCTCATCATTAAAAACCAATATGGTAGCGGAGATAATATATGCTCGTGGGACTGCTCCTCCATTAATTCCCATAACAGAAATAGCGGCAGGTCTTCAAATGAGTCGCCTAAGTACTGCTTCTTGTTTTAATATTATCTCTTTGCCGGATAGTCGCCTTACAGTGAAAAAGTTTCTGAGCGACCATGCCACGAATTTCTCAACCCTCACTCCCTCAGATAAAGAAGCGTCTCTCAAGTTTGCATTTTCTTCTATCTGCTTGGAATCACGGAACAACGCTTCTTCAAGTCTGCCTTCACCACCTCCTGAAGATCAGGACCCGGTTGAGACCGTGAGGAAGATTTCCAATCTCGACCTTTTTGGTATACTGCCGGAGCTATCTCTTTCCAACCTGATTACCCTGGCTCATGACATCTTCTTCGGGAATGAGCTCTCTTCGTTGACCCAGGACAAGTGTTTACAATATGCCACCGCTGTAGTACTTGGCCACTATCCTGCACATAGAGCCAACTATTCCAGCGACCTCACCTATTTTATAAAGTCTGCTATGTCTGTTTGCCCGCCCTATCCGGACTCCAAGGCTATACTTGAGATCATCAAGCCCGTTGTCATGCAACCCCACAAGGACAATCTATCAGTTATCACCTTTTTGGCTTCCATTTGCGCATGCTTCAAGGGACACAGACTGTTATGGAACTATGCCTTGCAGTACTTTTATAGAACACTTGTTAAGTCTCACGATATTAATATACCCTTGAGCAGCCTCATAAAACAAGATACTGCAGGATCTCGCCACAGAGCACGTGACCTATTCGCTCTCCTCTTTGCCTCAACAATGCCGCCCAGCGCGAAGTTGTCACAAGTTGCACTTCATGCCCCGACAATGGGGTTCCTAGATATTCTACGCCAGATATCCGAGCATAATAAGATAGAAGATAAGCAGAGCTGTCCAGAGCGCTTCTTCTTGAGTGAGGACTACTCTCGCTTGATGCAGAGCATAATAAGCAACGCAGATGATGACGACGTGGCCTCAGCTCTCTATGTCACAATGCTGTTCAGGAATGGCAATCTTAGGGATCTAATCCTCAATCATCGAGGACGAGGCTTTCGAGACGCTAAGGGGCGCACACCATATATGATAGAGTCTCTTTGCGCGTCCATTTCCATGTATGTGCGTGTTCATATTGATTCCGATGGTGAAATCCGACATAATGGACTTGCTCCTAAAAGGAGCCTGAGAGACCTGTATGGCCTCGTCATTCCGTTTAGCGACTTAGTAGGCTTGTTTCTTAGCGCAAACATTGCGTCGTTCTATTGTCGTGTTCTGCTCAAGGCTGCAGTTGTCAATTTACCGCTTCGTGTAGTTCATTTTTTTGAGTTTTACTCCTCGCTTGACTTCGTTGCGTTCAACAGAACGTTATCTGATCGGTCCCTTAATTACGATCCGCTCCAGCTAGCTGAGGTTGATTTTACTGCTGTGGATTCAGAGGGTATACATACGCTGGGCTACATGGTCCTGCATGAAGACTGGCTTCTGAGACAAGAGACAGATAAAATAGATATGCTTATAAGGTATGAAGGCAACAACCCTCATTATCTCAACTGTCCCGATAGAAAGGGTTGGACGATGATGATGAGGCTTTCAGCTTTGAAGCACACCTTCCTATATGCAAAGCTCTTCAATGCACTGAGCCCTAGGCTCCTCCGATCTCAGGCGTCGCTTGGAGAGACTGCGCTGATGGTTGCCGTGAAGGCAAACAATCCGCTGGCTGTCACATATATGCTGCTTAGCAAGGAAGGGAGGATGCGAACATCGCAAGGTATGACAGCATTGATGTTTGCATTGAGGAGAGGCATCCCATCTGCAGATATTATTGGCTCGCTTCTGACTGAGGAGTGCGGCATGCAAGACAACGATGGTAACACTGCTCTTATGCACCTTTGCCTGCTAGCTTGCTGTGATATAACCAGGGTTCTGCCTTCCATATTGCTTCAAGAACTAGTATCAAAGGAGGGCTACTTGGTGAACAATTACGGCATGACTCCTCTGATGTTTCTACTGCTCGGGTATGCGCTCAAGGAGAAGTTTGCTAGCGCTAATATCCTTTGTCTACAGACCAACCCCCTTAGCCTCAGTACTCCTGATATTATTGACGAGAGTGTCTTGTCTTCTGAGACAGAAAGCCAACCAATGGCAACCATGTCTCAGCAGGATTTGCCTGGAGTGTACGAAGAGGGATCTGATGAACAGCTTCATCACAGAACAAGACTGATTCAGCAGCAAGACCGTACAATTGGGAATAGGTCGCACTTAAACCAAAGTAGCACAGCCTTCAATATCCTGCCCACATATACTGCTTCGCCTAATTCACCGGATCTTATATTTCTTAGGCAAAATCTCGCTAATTTTGTACACTCATCTGAGCCATCCAGCGAATTGTTAAGCTCTTCCGACGAATCGATGTTTTCGGATACATCTGACAATACAGATCAATCTGTAACCGATGCTGCTCACCCATTACTAAACTCATCCATAAAACACATCTACAATGAAAATACACTCATGTCCAGTTATATTGTGGAGAAGGAGCTTTCCCAGAAGATCATAGCCTTAGTAGGTCAGGACGGGTACACTGCCATTTTGACTTGTCTCAGAGGAGATTCCTTTGAGAATTATAATACAGGACAACAGCTGCCGGGCCTTGCTGATATCTTCATGAAAACACCAATAGAACTAAAGCCGCTATCCATCGAGTTATCATTCTTCCACGACATTCTGCATAAGTCCGACATGTATGGAAATAGGGCGCTTGATTATTGCATGGAAAGTCAGTATCTTATCGACATAGTTTTGAATGTAGCTCTCTCAATGAAAATTCCAACGCAGTCCCTAATGGCAGTACGCAAGGGGCTACATAAATTTATTTCCAGATGTTATAAGAGTATCAATCTTCTGACACAAAGCAGCCATATTTCATTGCAAGAGAAGCAGGAGAGAAGGGCACTTTGTTACGAGCTGTTCGAGGCATTTTTTGCACAGTTTGATGCTATAGGTGAATCGGCAGAGCCTATAGGCTCACACATAGATTCTCGACAGAGACAGATAAGAAAGCTTTGCCACAACTACCTGTACTCCAACCCTGACTTGAATGGATCAACAAACCCAGATGGGGCTTGCGTCATCTGCATGTCGCGCGCCAAAGAGGTATGTGTCGTTCCGTGTGGTCACATGGTGTACTGTCGCAGGTGCTCGCGGGAAATTGGAACTGAAAATGAGAACGCTCAATGCCCGCTATGCAGAAGGAATTCTACTGCATTGATAACGCCTATTTTTCTATTACGGAACCAGGTATCTGAAGGCTTAGATTTAAAATTGCAAAAGAAAAAGTACAAATGGCTTATAGACGAAGAGGTCTATGTCATAGATGAGGATAGTAGTTGAGGCAGGGGATAGAATCGCCACTCTATCTGTGAAGTATTTTCTAGTATTATGTCAAGCTAAATTGTCAAAGCATATACTCACTTAGTGGCTGAGAACTAAATTGATTTTTAGAAGTGCTAGTGTACTACATCAGCTACCCTTAATAGAATGCTAAAAGTTGTATAATAGATAAAAACATAATGCAAGACTTATGTCAATACAGAGCTCTGCGATGGGGCTTTTTCTAATTACTCGTAGCGGAGATCCAGCAAGGAACCCTACGACTCCTACAATTGAAACGTGATTATCATCACGTAAGACATTCAGTAGTTTTATAACAGAGTAAAATTACACTCCGCAAGGTCAAGTATAGTTTCAATGGGTGTGCGGCAATAGGGACACTTGCAGCATGACTTGTTTGCGTAAATACGATCAACACATGCCAAGCAAACAATCAAGTGTCGACACGGCAAGAGAACACAATCAGGAGGACGAGTCAGGCAGATCGCACACGTATCTTCTATATACGCATCTTCGATCAGAACAAACTGTTCATCAAGGTCGGTAATGACATTGTCGTATTCGCAGAGTAGGGCTGCCCACATAAGTTCTAAGAGGAAATGGCCTGAGGTAATCAGGGAGCTGACAGAGCGAGTTAGTGCAGTTAACAAGCAAGCCAGCCGCTCCTTCTGAAGTCCTGAAAAGAACATTGTCTTGAGCGTGTCCCGGAGGCGTTCATAAAGCAAGGTAAGCTTGGGGGATTCATCTATATCGAGTGTGTGAATCCTAAAGTAGCATGCTTTGCCGTGGCTATCAAGGACAGACAATTCACAGAGTAACAAGGGGATGCACTCTGCGCTGGCATTCTGTAGTGCAAGAATCAGTGCACAGTCATCGTCCGAATTGAGAAATCCTGCTTCTAGTGAAGCAAGCAAATCCACAGTATATGCATCATTCTGGTAGGCTGCTATCATTAAGGCGGTGGTCCCAGGAGGATAGTTTCGATGGGCTACCAACGACTGAGAACCGGCTTCACAAAGCAAGGGCCTGATAAGATCTCGATACCCACAAAGTGTTGCATGCATCAACGCTGTCCAACCACCACTATCTTGAAATCCACACTCGTGTGTTGCTAATAACTTAACCATTTCTGTCCGGCAGTTCCTGACTGCATACATAAGCGCAGTAAGCCCAATATTGTCCTGCTGTCCAGCATCGCTTAAGTGGGCACCAGCAGTGGCTGTGAGTCCCAAGCTTGCCGCATACATCAGTTTAGTCCATCCGGAGGACTCCCTTTCGAGATCGAAAAGAAGCTTCACCATCTCCTCTTGCCCCTCGTATGCAGTGTATATGAGGGCGGTGCATCCATCATTCCTGTGCAACCCACCTTCACATTGCATGAGCACGGAAATTACTTCAGTGTGGCCATACAGTGCAGCCTCCATAAGAGCAGTCCAGCCAATTGTGGTCTGCATTCCTCCTTCATAAGGCAGGAGCACCGTTGCAACCTCTGCATGGTTGGCGTATGCAGCAAGCATAAGAGCAGTATATTCCGCATATGTTTGTGCACGCGCTTCATATCCCACAAGTAGCTTAACTGCATCAACATTTCCCTTTTCTGCGGCGTGCATAAGGGCGGTTCGACCCTTGCTATCTCTAAGTCCCTTTTCCTCACTTAATAACAGCCCTACCATATCTGTGTATCCATAATATGCAGCGAACATGAGCGCCGACCAGCCATCATTATCTTGGACACACTTCTCGTGATCTAGCAGTAAGCAAGCTATTTCAACATGGCCATTAGAAGCCGCGTACATAAGAGCAGTCCAGCCATTTCCATCCACCATCTGCTTCTCGTCTTCTAATAGTAACCTGACCACATCCATATGTCCATTTTGGGCAGCAAACATAAGCGCAGTTCTACCGAGCCAGTTCTGCATTCTGGACTCCCTAGGTCTCAGCTCTTTCACTACCTCGATGTAACCGCGTTCTGCTGCATACATAAGAGCAGTCAACCGGCCATTATCCCGTATCCTGCTCTCACGACCTAGTAACACCTTTGCTGCCTCGCTTTGCCCATACCACGCGGCAAACATAAGTGCCGTTGCCCCTTCGTTGAATGAGTAAGTGCCTGATTCAAGCTTATAAGATCCGCTATTGATGGTCTGTACGGCTCCCTGAAGCTTCACAAGATGCACAACCACCTCCATGTCACCAATGGCCGAGGCCCGCATCAGTGCAGTAACGCCATTTCGATCCCGAGGGTCTTCATATGAAAGAAGGAGCCCTGCAACGTCGACATGGCCGCCTCTCAGGGCATGGTGCAGAGCCATCTTTCCGTTACTATCTTTCAGTCCCTTCTCGTACTCCACCAACATGCCTGTCATTAGAATACTGCCCTGAGCCGCTGCATGCATAAGAGCTGTCATGCCGGTCCTGTCCTGCTTACACAAACAGGTTCCTGCTGCAATGAGTGACTTGAGTTCGTTTATATCTTGACTGATAACGGCCTGCAAAAGCTTTTCGTTGCCATCGTCTGAAGGTGCGGTCTCCTCGCTGGATGCTCCCCGATTATTGTTCATTTTTATCAAGGCATCTTGGAAATCTTTACGTTACGATCTACAGATAAGCTAGTGCTTTGAACAACCCTCCAATGAGACCCGTTAGTAGCGTCGTTTATCAGTTCCTGGCTGGTGCTCTGTTTTTGGGCCCAAAATGAGAGGCAGCAATTTCTGCCATACCCACAGAAATGTGTTGGCTGGAGTTGTTTGATGGAGCCCAGAGGTTTAAAGCAGGGAGTCATCCACACACTAATCAGAAGTCACCCCACTGCAGACTGACTCAAGAAGAAGCCGCAACGGCCTGATAACACAATTTACAAGGCATTTACTGTCACTCCCGCATAGGCCAAGTAAAATTAGCCAAGTTGCCGGTGTATTCCTTCAGGGTCGTCACAATATAATTCTTTAGATCAAACCACACGACTACGATGTAGTGCGCTCCGGTGCTGAGGCGTGTAAGAAGCATGGTGTTGACGCCTCGGACAACCTGTGACGAGGCCTTGATAACCTCAGCTATTGTTGCACCAGACACACTCTCCGCGATCTTGGCAGCCGCCGCCTCGCGCACCTTGCTGTTGACGTCGGCTGGAGCTAGCTCAGTCCAACCACCGGCCAACATGATTTTGGTTTTGTAATCATGCGATAAATCACACTCCACTCATGAGGCACATAAACGTCTCGGGAAAGTGATGAAGCTGCTGAGCTGTTGCAGGGGTTCCCAGTGCCACTGATTTCAGGGATGTAGACAGTTCGGGATCGAATGCAGTATTGAGGTGGACCTTGGGACTTTTACTAAGTTCTTTGTTGACAAGCTGCAGCATCTCAAGAAGCGCTAGTTGACGAAATGAAGGCGATAGGGCGTCTCCTTTTATTGATACAGATGCTGATCGTTGATTTGAAGGAGCTGTTGTTACAATGCGACGAGACAGCTCCTCCTGACTGAGTAAAGCCTCTCTCAGGGTTTCCACCTGGTGCTCTAACGCAGCACAGCGCCTCTTGTAATACTCTAGCTCGTCATCCTCTGGCCTACCCTTCTCTGAGCTTGGGCGAGATTGCGTACACTCCGACTTGAGAGGAATATGGATAGCCGACTCACTGACAGCAGGGTCCTGGCTCGCTGGTCCTGTACACTCAGATAAGGGCAGTCCCATCTCTAAGATAGACACCTCGAGTTGGTTGGCCTTGACAGACAACTGTCGGAGGTCCTCGATGATTTGCACGGAGTTCAGGTCAGTAAGACACGCGTTGAGGAGCTTGGTTATGAAGGCATTTAAATGACTTACCTGGGAGAACAAAGCAACAATACTGTTTGAGCGAGACTCCAAATCCAGCGTCATCACCTCTATTGCCGTTTCCAAATCGGAAATCTTTTGTTGCTGGTTAGAGAAGGTGCCTTCATCCATGGATTCTGCAATCTCATTATCCTTTAGCTGTGTAGCCATGCTGTCCATCAGAATGCTCTGCTCCCTTACAACCAGCTCTAGACGTTCTATCTCGCCTTTCTGTTGTGACACTTGATCAGTGAGTTTCTCAATGTATTCTGCAGCCTTGTCTAAAAGGACGTCTGGTGTGGTATCGTCCATACCACTTTAGTTAAAGGTGTTAAGGATTTTAAAAATGAGTACTGAGCTTGCGCAGTGGTTCGCCGCTGCCAGAACTGGGGACGAACAATACATACTGACGAGCATGGGCACCTTTGCGGGATCTAAGAACGAGAAGGGCGAAACAGCTTTGATGATCGCCACCTATAATAATCACGCGCGCATTGTTTCCAGGCTTTGCCCGTATGAGGTTAGGCAGTCCGATAACTCAGGAAAGGCGGCAATACATATTGCAGTTGAGCAAAATAACTACGACACCTGCACGGCTCTTGGCCCTCACGAGCGCGGAATCCTCATCGAAAATGGGATGAATCCATATCACCTTGCTGCACGTTTGGGAAAGGCCCGCGCAATGGATGCGTTGTCTATATTCTTCGGTATGGAGCGGGATTTTGATGGCCTCTCTGTGCTTGAGCATGCCATTATTGGCGAGTCCGAAGAGTGCCTTAGGCACGCACTGAACAATCGCAAGGTGACGCCCAAGGACATAGCAAACGCCAAAGCCTATGCTGAGCAGCACGGTCTGTCTTCAAAAATGATAGGGATCATTGATGAAAAGCTTCGTGAGTATGGGGACTCGAGCACTAGCTCTATGGTGGGGGTTCATCTCAGTCAGCGATACACCCCGTCTGCTCGCTCTCAACCTCAATCAGACCACACATCAATTAACTTTCCAGACGAGGGGTCTCTTCACACAGACGACCATGTCCAAGAGATGCGCCAGATCACTGGGAGCTTCAGATGCGTGCCTGTCAATCCACGCTCGGAGGACTGTGCGCGTATTGATGAGCTTCTTGCAGCAAAAGATGAACTTCTTAGGGAGCATATGGCTGAGCGTCTTTCTCCGACTACACGTTCTCGCTCCGTAAGTCCTCCTGTGAGTCCACACTTGAGTCGGGTGCCAAACTTCTCCGTTGCAGACACAGATTCTGCTCCTAACGCTGCTGTCACTGCTGCCGTGCTTCCTACATCGCCCCTAGGGATCAACTCCTTCCGTTCACCACCGCCTTCCCAGGACATCGACGCTGGGGACACGATCGATGACATCATAGATGCGCTGGGTCATGTGTCTCGTCAAACGAAGCTGAACGAGGACATGGGGGTGCCAATGCCCAGGCGAGAACCTCCACAGATAGCACGTACTCCCTTGGAGCCCCTTGAGAAGCTCACCGGATCGTTCACAGCCACGGCCTTCGCAGACGAATCAGTCAAGAAGACACCAGAAATTCCCAAACTGCTTCCAGACAACTATGAATACAAAGACTATCCAAATAATTCGGGGACCATTGACATGAACAAAAAGTATAAAGATAGCCCACGTGACGCAATAAACAAGGGGCTTGAAAAGCTGACGGCGTCCCAGCGTATTGTCGATAAGGGTTTAACCTCTACTACCGCTATTCTTGCCAGCGAGTATGATCCTCGCACTAGCCAGTATAAGGTCGCCATAGACCGGGCGAACGAGATTATACGATCAAGCACAGACCCTGTTGGGCCTTATGCACATCGGGCACAATCGCAGTCTAAAAACAAAGCTGTTCGCAAAGCAGTAGCGGTTCTTGAAGACGACGCTCTTCCTACGGTGGAGGAAATTCAACGTGCAACTAAGACCAACGTTACAGCGTCTGCCATCGTTCCTCCCCTAGCAACTACCATTCCTGACGATGAAGGAAGGAGGCTTACAAGCTCGTTCATCGGCGGCCAGCCTCTTATGGGGAATGCCCCTGACCTAGTGAGCTCCCTCAGGTTTCGGAACAGCACTCTACAGGACCCGGTAGCGCGCACGCAGTGCACTTTACCGGTAGTGGAGGAGACCATATCTGTGGAGGATCTCATTGCATCCCATAAGCAGAACCATCCTCAGGACAGGAGTACACCTGGAAGATTCACTAGCCTTATGAGAGCGGCGATAGAGAATGATATCGCTGCAGCGAAGATGCTGGTCATCTCGTTTGCTCGCGTCCAGGACCCAGAGGGCAAAACAGCCCTGATGTATGCCGCTGAGCGAGGACACGAGGAGATTGCAAATCTTCTTCTTCCATTTGAGGGAGGAATGCAGCTCAAAAATGGGGGCACTGCTCTTATGCACGCCCTGGGGAATGGGCATCTAAACGTGGCGGCTATGCTCATGTCATGTGACGGGGGATTAGCCATGAATGACGGATGGACAGCCCTCATGTCGGCTGCGACGATAAACGCAGACAACATAGTCGTCGGTCTGTTAGAAAAGGAGGCTGGAATGGTGTGTAACTGCAGTCATAAGGAGGGTGAAGGGTACTGTGCGTGTATGATAGCCGCCAAGAAGAACAACCTGGAGTCTCTCCGTCTTCTTGCTCCGCGGGAAGGCCAGATAACCAACTTTAGAGGGCAGAACGCACTCTCCTTTGCAAAGACGTCGGAGGCAAGGGAGCTGCTCAGCCTTTTTCACTGAGTAAAGGTGTCTTTTCTCTGCTCATCTAGATAGCTGGGGTCTCACGGACGCTTTGCTTCAGGGGACTCCTGGCCTTTGGTCACTTAAGGCGCACAAGATTAATTCCGCCCAAAGGGGAAAAAAAACGAGATCAAAAAAGACATGTCCAAAGCTGATTCTAAGGAATGGTTCACTGCAATAGGGGCACGGCGCTACACGCAGGTCCGCGAGCTTCTGGACATTTACAAGGGTTTCCGTAACAGTGCGCAGGACACCGGATTGATGGTTGCCGCAAGGATCGATGATCCCGAGTTGGCCACGATTCTCGCCGTCCAGGAGGCAGGATTGGTTAACAAGAACGACGAGACTGCGCTCATCATAGCTGCTCAGCTAGATCATCCAAAGATATGCGAGATCTTGGCACCGCTGGAAAAGACCATTTACTACAAGGACGGTCGCAACGCCCTGATGATTGCTGCAGAGGCAGGCGCCATGAATGCTTGCTTGGCCCTGGCACGTGAGTTTCCTGTGGAGCGCGACCCCTCCGGCTATACGGCGCTCGACTACTCTGTCATTTCAAATAACATTGCGTGCACTCGGGCGATTGTAGATCTTGTCCGTCATAGTCAAGAGGATTTTCAGTTTGCAATGAATCTGGCGGAGCGCGACGGTAGGAGCGATATTTACACTTATCTTCAGATGGCTCTCAGAAAGCAGACACAGAAAGCAGAGGAACAAGAGGTTGAAGTGATAAATGCTACTTCTGCAACAGTGGCTAATTCTTGCGCCGTTCGTGCCTCTCACGCTCCACTCCACCGCAGCGGAAGCACGCCCATGAAGGCCACGCTCAATCGCAATGAGATTCGTGCACGGTCCAATCAGAAATCTCAGACGGTTATGAGAGCTCAGACTGGGCACAGTCCCAGCTATCCCAAGCATTCCCAGTACTCCAACAATACGTTCCACTCTCCCACTGCCAGGGTCGTTAGCGCTTCTGGACTAAACAACAGTACTGCCGTTATGAACATGCAGGCAAGCCTTTCGGGAAGCGTTGTAGGGTCTAGCCAATTACGATCGTTGAGCCCCGGTTCTAATTTGCGCGAAAGGACACAGCCAGGCGAGCTTGCCGTTCCAAACGCCAACTCAGTACTCTCAGCCGTAGAATATCAGACTATCCAGAAGAATGCTGAGGTGAGGGATCTTTTCGAGCAGTTGAAAAACGTGACAGACCTGAGGAGTTCGCCTCTGATTAACCAACTGCAGAAGTATGTAGCAAACCTCCACATGGACTACGATCGCGCAGTTCATGAGAAGATTCAGATGGAAAACATAGCCTCCACGGTGCCTCGTAGAAGCGTCTCTCCAGCGACTGTCATCGAGCAGGCTGATGGGCCCGCGCTGCATCACAGGAAACCTGGGCGCCTAATCACCTCAGAAGGTGAGGAGATTTCTCCAGAACAGTTGACTGAGATGAAAAAGGCTGTTAGAGATGCCGAGCTGCTGAGGGACGAGGTGAAGAAGCTTGAAGACGAGAGGCGCACCTTGGACGTCTGCGTTAATAACTTGACCGAGGCCCTCCAAAAGCTTAAGGAGGATAACGCGATAATGGCCAGAAATGCCCAGAGGTTCGCCAATTTCGGTCGAGGATCTAATTCTGGCTCTGAAGATCAGATTTATGACAAAAGGCGACCCAGCACCGAGGATGCGCAGCCCTCTGCAGAGTACCGCACGGCTAGCTCGATAGAGGCAGAGTCCACGTCCGTTAATTCTCACCAGGAAGATAGGTCCCGGAGCGTTGAGCGTCAGCAGCAGTCTATCGAGAAGAAGCTTCGAGAGGAAGTTAGGCGATTGCAGGAGGACTTGGCCAAAGCATCCAGGGAGGCGTCTTCAGCCATTGACATGAAGGATCGTCTTGAGAGACAGATCAGTGAAATAAACGACAAGGCCATGGAGTACCAGACCCAGGTAGAGCAGGCGAACGCTCAGAAGACTGATGTTATGAAGGAGAAACTGGCTGTCGAAGAGAAGCTTCTTGAGCTGCAGGAAGAGATGCTTGAATTAAAGGAAGGGTTTGAACTCCAGATGCGAGGTGATGACCAGAGCGATAAGCGTAAGGTAAGCGAGTTGGAAGAAGCCAACAGGATCCTCATCAGCGAGAATGAAAACCTAATTTCCCAATTATCTGACATGCAACATGACGGCGGGGACCTTAAGCACGATGTTTCTCGGCTGGCTGCCCAGCTTCAGGAGGCTCATGCTCAGATTGCCGACCTAAACAACGTGGTTGACGAGCTATCTAGTCGAAATGTTATAAACACCAGTAATTCAGAGGAGAAGCGTCTTCGTGAAACACTTACAGCACGTGAAGATGACCTACTACGCGCTCAGATGGACATCGAGTCACTTAATACTCTGGTTGGCAACCAGCAAGCCCAAATAGAGGAACTCCAAGCCAAACTTGCAAGCACTGGAGGTGCTACTAAGTTTGGCACTACCGGTGGCAAGAAGAGTAGCTCTGCTGCCCAGAATAAGCGTGGCCCGCCCACCAATCTGCGCGGGGAAACGCAGAGCCTGTACGAGGAGTTCGCTACTCGATCTCGTTCAGAGCTGAAGGCCTCTGCTGCTGCCCAGGCGAGTGTTCTCGCTAGGAGTCAGAATGGCAAGCGCAGCGGAAGCAATCTGGCCATGTCTCGATCAGGCGAGAAAAAGTATCTGTACACCAGCCAAGGAGACTCTGTGGGAAATGCATCCAACAGTGGAACGGCTTTGCGCGACTATGCTGCCGACAAGGCCGAACATACGACCCGTCCAGTGTCAAGAACAAAGTTCTTGTCGCTGACCCTTATACCGCCTCACATGTCTGCTCAACAGATTCTTTCGATGAGGGAGAACTTGGATACGACGTGCATATCCACTGCGAACAACAGAAAGACAGACCTCATGGAAGCGGCAGAAGCGGGAGACTCCGCTCACGTCTGGAAGTACCTCAATTACCAAGCAGGGCTTCAGGATGAGGAAGGTAAGACGGCTCTCATGTATGCTGCGCAGAAGGGCCACATTGAGATTGTGAAGGCACTAATGCAGAAGGAGGCTCGCATTCAGACTCACTTTGGGACTACTGCCCTCATGGATGCTGCATGCAATGGGCACACGGACATAGTCTCTGTTCTTGTGGACTATGAAGGTGGCATGGCGACCAAGGGTGATGAAAACGGAGAAAGTGCTGGTCTCACGGCGCTGATGCTTGCAGCCCACGAGGGCCACCTGGACTGCGTCCACATTCTGATACGAAAGGAAAACGGCATGGTATGTTCTAACGGGATGACTGCCCGCGATTTTGCAAAGACAGATGAGATCAGAAACCTCCTTGATGCTTTTCAAGGCTGAGCTGAGTAAACGTTTTAAAAAGATGCCCACACCGCAAGTGTTGCCTCTGCAGAGGATTCAATTGAGGACACCCAAGCCACCCGTGTATGTACGAACTGGGGCAGACACGGATTTGGTGGAAGCGGCGGCTAAAGGAGATGTTGAAGCCGTTAAGAAAAACCTTAGCCAGACAGGTCTGCGGACAACAAATAGCTCGACGGCATTGATGGCTGCAGCGATGTTCAACCAATCCGAGGTAGTAAAGGTGCTGCGTGAGCATGAGGCGAGGCTCGTAGATTCCTTTGGACGCACGGCTTTAATGATATCTGCAATGCTTGGTCACGCAGATTGTGTTGATCTACTTGTTGACGCGGAGGGGAAAATGAAAGACACAGAAGGGTGGACAGCTCTTATGTACGCTTGTGCGCATGATATGTGCCCAACAGACAAGCTAGTGGAGGTAGAGGCCACGCTGTGTGACAACAAAGGCTCTACTGCCTTGCAGCACGCAATTTCACGCAAGAATGTACACGCAGTTAACAAGCTAGCTGACCGAGAGATGCCTCTGGAGGGCATTACCCCTCTTATGAGTGCTGCTGCTGCCAATGCGACGTCTCAAGTGGCCGAGTGCATCGCGCGGGACTCTGGAAAGTCTGATAGCAACGGTGTCACCGCTCTGATGTATGCAGCCTCAGCTGGCTCGGAGGAATGTGTTCGGCTCCTTCTGCAAGACGGGAAGGAGGCGCGCATGCAAGACAAGGAAGGCTACACTGCACTCATCCGGGCGACCATGCGCAACAATGTCAAGTGCGTGAGGCTGCTCGCAGAGCATGAGGCATGCATTTTGGACTCCGGGGGTTGGTGTGCGCTGGCATATGCTATCTATGCGGAATTCACAGATTGCATCAAGATCCTTCTTCCCTTAGAGTACACTATAAGGGACAAAGGTAAGTACTCGATCCGGAACCTTGCAAAGCGCATTAGAGACGATGAAACCCGTGCCCTTTTAGCTGGCGATGGCCTTCAATACCTTATTTCCATTCAATATAAAGATAAGGAGGATGTACTAGGAGTATGCACCATTTGTCTCTCTGATCTTTGCATTATGACGTGTATTCCTTGTGGTCACAGATGTGCATGTATTGCGTGCTCAGAAAAGCTAGTGGACTTGAATCGTCGCAACTGCCCCATGTGCAGAGCACACATTGAGGAGTGGAAGGTTGATCTAGAAGAGTTTAGCCAAATGCAGGACCAAACATAGAGACACTTCTAAATCTAGATTTTCAAAAAACTGCAACTTCAGATGCCAACTGTCCAAGATTGGTTCAAAGCGGCAGAAAGCGGGGACTCACAATTCATCCGAGCCAATTGTGCCGTTTTCCGTACTGCTACAACCACGGACGGAATGACGGCTTTGATGATCAGCGCATGTTGCGGACATATCGCAGTGGTGCAGGAGCTTTGCGCTCACGAACAGGGGTGTACGACAGGTTCTGGTAAGGCAGCAATACATTTTGGATTGGACTCGGACAATTGGGATATCGTTTCTTTGATGCTTCCCTATGAGGCTTCTGTTAGGAACGCGGCAGGAGATACTCTTTTACATTGGGCAGTTCGGGTTCGTGCAAAGTCATGTATACCAAAACTTCTTGTGCAATTTGGCCTGCTGAAAAATAATGATGGATTGACTGCTGCACAGCTTGCTCAGAACTTGGGATATACAGATCTACTTCCCTTGTTAGGGACAGTTGTGCCTGCTCCTGTAGCTACCACACCATTTCCTGCGATTTCAGCTGCTTCTGTGGCTCCCGGGCTACAACAGATTGTACCTCCATGTTTGCAGACCACTATTCCGCAACCAGTGGTACAACCAGTGGCACAGCCAGTAGCGCCCTTTTCTGCTGCCACAGCACCTACGCCTGCCCCGGTATTTTCAGTTTCATCGCCATCCTTCTCCTCAGGACCCACTATCACCAGCCAAATAGGCCATGCATCTTTGTGTGATAACTGTGCCAAGCTCACTCGACAAAATAATGAGCTTTCAGCAGAACTGAACCGCGTCAAGGAGCAAAATGCATCTCTGCTCTCACAGTATCAAACTGCCATGGAGGCGGTGGCATCAACGCAGAACGCTAACTCCAACTTCATGGCACAGATAACAGAGAGTCAGTCAACGATTGCTAGGCTTGAGGCCGAGCTTGAGAAGCAGAAGGCATTAGTGAGAAGCTCCTCCAGCGAATCTACGGCACTCATGCTACAGGTATCAACATCGAGTACTCATGTCAACTCTCTCCAAAGCGAATTGCACTTGAAAGATGAGGAGATCAAAATGCTGAGGGCAAAGGTAGCTGAACTAGAAGAAAACACAACAGAGATAATTCGCATGACGGAAAACGCAATCAACGCCCGCGCAACTGTTGTTGCAAACCAGTTGGCGTCTCAGCAGGAGGAGCGCACGTTCCTGCAGGGGCGAGTTTCTCGGTTGGAAACAGAGAACGTTGAACTTGTGGCCAAGCTGGCAGCATCTCAGTCTGCAGTTGATTCTTTGGTACAAAGTCAGACAGCAGCACAGGAGCAAAACACTAATTTGCTAAAGACCATCACTGACCTTAATACTCGGATGGCTCAATTTTCGAGTGATAATGCAACTTCATCCAAGAGGATTGCTGAATTGGAAGAGCAAATGGGATCTAAGAATACAGAGATACTAGAGTTAAGAAAGCAATTGACAATGGTTCAGAGTGGAATTCTTGATAGTACTGAAGATTATCCTCAGACATCTGGCACAGCAGGGAATGTGCGGGCCTCTACACATGACAATCTGGAAAAGATGCACCTAAGTGGCTATCATGGGAGTCCAGGAACGCAGCGTTTCGATGGCCTTGGTACTGCGCCGTCTATTACACAGTCTAATAGTACAATAGATGGTAGTAAGCTGAGCACTTCTCAATTGCTATCATCTACCAACATGCCAGTTGCTCCTTCCCAAGTCGGGTATGCGGCGTTTGCAGCGGATACATCTGCACCGAGCAGATTGCTTGAAAGTCTTCGTGAAGATGCACAAGCAGTTGTCGTAGATAACACACTCACAAAGTCTACCGCATTCAGAGATAAGGACGGGAATACAGCCCTTATTCTAGCTGCTGCTATAGGAGACATTAGCACGGTTCTTTCTTTGGTTCCATATCAAGAAAAGGTCACCAATACGATGGGAGAAACTGCTCTTATGAAAGCAGCAGAAAACGGCCATTTGGAAGTTGTTTGTGCTCTGTTGGATAAGCAAGTGGGGAAGGCCACATACTCAGGAAAAACAGCTCTTATGTCGGCTGCCCTCAATGGTCACCTCGATGTATGCAAGCTTCTAATTCCTCACGAAGCTGGGATGTCTCGAAAAGACGGATGGACTGCGTTGATGAGCGCTGCGCGTAATAACCACTTGGAGATTGTAAAGCTTCTGATTGATCATGAAGCCAGACGGCAGACCAAGGATGGCACAACAGCCCTTATCAAGGCTATAGAGCATGGAAACCTGGATGCCGTGAAAATCCTGGCTCCAATAGAAATGGATCTCACGTTGAAGGGGGGTGCCACGGCGTTGATGAAATGCAAGCGAGCGACGTATCCAGAAATATATGACTACTTGAGATCTCTTCAGGATTGATGCAGCTTCTTTCTAGCACTTCTTGCGGGAAAGAATTAAAGTAAACAGCCTCAAAGGGGAAGCTGCGCATTTTAAAGAATTTTTCAGAAGCCTTTCATGGAATCGGCGGGGCTCCTCATCGATACGTGGTTTAAATGCGCTTTTGTAGGAGATAAGGACAGAATGAGTTCCCTAGTTGACAAGTGTGCTGGACGAAGAAACGATTCTGGAGAAACCGCCCTGATGGTGGCAACTCGTGGAAATCAAGCAGATGTTGTTTCTTTCCTTCTGCAAAGGGAGGCTACATTGCTAAACAATGATGGAGAGTGTGCAATGCACATGGCTGTCAAGCACGGCTACCTGGAGATAGTCCAGCTTTTGATGCCCTTTGAGGGGCACATTTACACTAGAGAAGGAAATACATCCCTTATGCTAGCAATAAATGCAGCGAATACTACGCTCTGCAGTTATTTGCTCCGTTATCCTACACAGTGGTATGACAAGCGCGGATTCTCCGTCCTGGCACACGCTGTCTCTCTCGGAAACCATGCTCTCGCAGCTATGATTGGCCACGAAATACCTATTCCAAAGGATGTGCTTACTGCCTGCACCGAGATAGCCCTGAGGCGGGGTGACACGGTAATGTGCTCCACCCTTAAAGAGATTGCCGCATATCAAGCCGAACACGTAGATTCTTTCTTCCAACCCGGTAACAGCTCCATGTCAGTGAGCAACTCTGTGGTCCACACCCCTAGCAGTAATGTCAAGGTTATTCCTCTAAGCCCTGCAGACGTCGTTGCACCCAGAACCAGATCCACCACGGGGCCTTGCATCGATGCTACTTCCATAGTTAAGGATGAGGTTGACGCATCTGTCTTGTCTGCCAATTACGTGTCTAAAAAGCCCGAATACAAGAAGAACGAAATCAGACCCATGAATGAATCTCGCCACCTGGGTCATCCCACTTTTCCTCCGACCCTTGCATGCACTGAACCAAAGAAAATTTCTATCGACGAATACTTGGAGTATTCTCAATCAATCAGTAGGAGCAAGGCTGTCGTCGACAGGAGCGAGTATTCCACCTCATCGGCTCAAGACTTCGACCACCTGACCATCTCATGTAAAGCGTCTACAGCGCATGAGCAGGAAATCCAGCGAGCTGTTGATGTGATCAGGGATGCGCACGACCTTGTTGTTGACGCCTTGACAAAGGTAAGGGAGTCTCCTGATAACCATTCTAGAGCCGCCAATCCACTCGATGAAGAGTTGGGTTTGGATGCTGATCAGCCTACAATCTTCGCAGCAACCGTTAAAAAGCTGTCAGCTGCCAATACTATCCTGGAGCAGTCTACGAACATCCTGCAACAGTCACTGCAATTGGACAGAGAGTCAGTTGCCCTCTCTCAGGCCATAGAAACCTATAAGGACAAGACCGTCGATGAAATGAATAGCCTAATCTGCAGTGCAGTGGAGTTTACTGAGGAAAAGGTTAAAGTGGCAGAGGAGCACCTAGGGCGCTCTTCTTCCGTGGTTGCAGACAGAGAGCTGCTGGATTCTAGAAGCGTGGACGTGGAAGGTATTGAGACAAGACTCGTTGAACAAGCGAAGGACCAGCAATACGCCGTGCCCTACATGCCTGCCCTCGTTTCTTCGGATACTCAATTAGTAGCTAGCTCTGAACCACTTGTACACAGAGATGGAGCAGACAAGAGCCTTATCCTAGCAAACTCTAACACAAATACATATATAACACCACTACCAACCACGACTACAAAGAAAGCAGAAGACCTCAGAGAGGTGTACGATTCAAACATAGCCGCAAACGATGCCGGAGATGTCCCTCCGCACGCAGACCCACATGGAATCCTTTCTACCGATCCTATCTTCGAGTCGATACAACGCCGCTCTGCAGAAGAGTACTGCCCTCCAAATGTACCCACCACTGAACGTGAATCCCGTGGGGGTCACACCGACTTTAGCACCCAATCATTTAACGGAATGGGAAAGGAGCTGACCAGCATGATTCTTTCGGGGCAGTTTTCCCACGGCACTGTAGAGAAACACGTACTACAGGCAGGTATTCAACGTCCAAGCGTCAATGGAAAGATCCTAGAGAGTAGCTACAAGAGAGTCATTCCAGAATACACTGGAAACTACTCCTTTACAAGCCAAATGGTAAATTGTGCGACAGGCCGCTTCACAGAGCTGATGGACGCCGTTGTAAGAAATGACATCATCTGCGTTAAGGCAATGCTACCCTATCAGGGATGCCTACAAGATGAGAATGGAACCACAGCACTTATGCTTGCTGCTGAAAGGGGCCTCGATGCGCTCGTTTGCGTGTTGGTAGGTACAGAGGCGGGGATGACCGATATATATGGAGAGACGGCTCTTATGCGGGCTGCTAAGAACAATAGGCCTTCAACCTGTGAGTTGCTCCTTGGCGAAGCAGGTCTGCGGACAAGCGAGGGACACCCTAACAAGGAAGGTCTAACAGCCCTATGTTTTGCATGCATGTACGGTTCGATCGACTGCGTAAGGGTATTATTAGGGAAAGAAGCCAAGCTAGGGTATAGGCCTACGATCTCACCAGATGCTCTAAGCTCTTCTGCTGAAATAAGACATCTTGTACAGTTGTATAGCGAATAGCTGAGTAAATATACTGTACAACCAAGCTATATACAGTATAACGGGCGCTTTTCCCGGTGAAGTCTGGCTGGTAGTGTCGAGAATAGTAAGCACGTTAGTGTCACAATCTATTGTGACAAGGTTGAACAAAGACTCAGCTCTGATTGCATGGACTTTTCGGTATGGCACCAATTGTTATGGCCAGGTCCCCTTACAAATGCGATGATAGGATAACACCCCTAAAACTACAACTTTGACATGGACAAAAGCAAAGTACCGCTACCTTGCATCAAACATTTGCGTGCATATCAGTTGGGCCTCAGCATACTAACCCAGGTTGTATATTTAGGCCAAATACCGCGCGAGTTGATATAGCCAGTTTTAGGACAGAACATTGATATCTTTTGAGGCACGTCACAGGAACTTACTGGTAGTGATCATACTACAGATAGTCAACGTCTAACCTTAAAAACCGATATCATCTTATCGACGTGATAAGCAGGATTGCATATAATCAATGAGTCTGCATGTTGATGGGAAAATTGTGGAGCGGACCAGTATCAACGATGCAGTAGACACAGCTGCGCTATTATTAAGTTACAGGGTAATAGTAGAGCACAACTGTCATTTTGGGTTGGCTCAAAACTGCAGCTGAAAACAGACAGTGCCTACTTGAGAATACAATTAGCGCATAAATGCCCAGAAAGGGCTAAGCAGGGACTCTTTGCACTATGAGGGAAGTCGTCACAGTAGACACGCGGGCGCCCCTGTAGACCGGGCCGGCAGCAGGCGTCCGCAGAATCTGCGTCAGAGCCAGCTGCTCAAAAAACTTGGCAGCCCCTGGTCGTGTGCAGGCCTTGCAGAGCGCTGCGGCCCACGACACTCGGTTGCCCCTCTCAGAGCGGAAGACCCCGCAGGCCGCAGGCAGCAGCTCGTCGTCGGCGATGCCCCGAACGAAGGGGACGGCCCCAGCCTGCCCGCCTCCGTAGAGCTCTGGGCATCTGCAGACAAACCGGGGCTGCGCAGGGCGCGGCTCTCCCTGGCGGCCGAGGGCGGGGATCCCCGGCAATACCAAAAACCTCCGATCAATACATCAGCCCCGGCGCCGCCGTGTGCAAAGCAGTCTGTTCTGTGTGGCGGCCTAAGCCAACTCGTACTGCGGCGATGGCCCGGGTGAGGGCGCCCTGCTCGCCCGACGGACCGGGGCAGGCAGGCAACAAACACCCGCTAAAGCTTTTGTGCAAGGCCTGTACATATTTAATTTCACATTATTCGTTGGTCTGTTTTTAGTTTTATCGCCGCTTCTATCGGATGGGCTCTGGGGCAATGACGGCGGAGACGCGCGCCTCCGTTCTGCTCGAGCTCGCGAAGCAGGTCGTCGCTGCCCGGCGGCTGGGGGAGACGGCCGAGAGCCTCGCGCGGCGGCCGCTGCTCCTCCACCGGCACGTGCTCCGGACGGCCATCGACTGGAAGAAGATCGCCCGCGCCCTGTCCGAGGACCGGAGCAGGATCTACCACTGGTACCGCGAGACGCACTCGCGGAGCATCCTCAACGTGAAGATGACCGGCGAGGACCGCAGGGCCATCAAGGCGATGATCATCGCCGGGGTCAGGGACCGGAGCATCCTGGGCCCGGACTTCTACCGCAGGGTCCACGAGCGCTTCGGGGCGAAGTATCCGCGCCAGGAGCTGCGGATGACGTACAACAACGCGCTCCGCACCCAGGACGTCCGCGCCGCCCTGGAGGAGCACGGGGTGGTGCTGCCGCGCCGCACATACGGCCCGAGGGCGGCCAAGCAGGAGGAGGAGGCATCTCCTGTGACGGCCTCTCCCCCGCCCCCCTGCGTTCTTGGTTGCGCCACGCCTCCGCTGGTGCCGCCCGTCGGGGGGCCGGTCTTTGTGGCCCCGGGCGCGGTCTCTGCGCTTCTGCCCCCGCACGCGCCGGGGTGCCTCGTCCTCGCCCTCCCGCCCGGGGTCGTTCCTGGGCCCGGCGTCCTCCCGCTTCAGACGGGCCAGGGTCTCCTCGGGTCGCCCGTTGCATTCGCATGCGTGCCATGCTTCCCCCCTGCGGGCTATGGAGGGCAGATGTGTCTCCCCGTAGGAATTAACTCAATGGATCCTAATATGCATCTCGAGAATGCTTGATAATTAAAACTCACAATTCAGTATTTTTAGTGTTGATTTCAGTGTATCGTTCTAAGTACTTGGGCAGTGTCTTAAGACGGCTTCTTTTAAACACTATTGTGGGGCTCTTTGTAAGAACTTATCAAAAAGCCCTTCCAAGTCCGAGAAATATTGGACCATGGTGAGCTTTTAGGAGACCTGACAATAGAGATGCAAGACATGATAACAGAAGGTCAAGTGATACCGTACGGTGTTCATCAGCTCTTCTAGCATTAGATGCCTTCGTGATATCATCTGTATCGATAAACTACATGCTCATCTGATGCGGCTATTCTGCTGCGTTTGGCAGTATCCACAAACGCTCCTCTAAGCTAGACTATTAGTTTACTCGCAGTGAAAATATCCAATTCATGATGGAAAAGGACTTACCGGCAACGTCTGCGAGGAGAGGTATTGATAGCAAGGCCACTTGTTTCCAGTTTTTTTGCAGCATCTGAGGCGGAGTGCGCTTGAAGGCCGTGTGTTCTAGACGATGCAGATGTGTTTAGATCGTTCTGAATGATCTGTATTATGCGGGGTTGGCGGGCCTGTTGAGAACTAGATCCTTTTAGCTGAGCTGACAGCAACCTGCGCGATGTAACTAGGTTTCTAGGCCGGTGGACATTATCACACTGTTTTGTCTCAGGCGAAGGTGGAGCAACGTCGCAAAGCGGAGTCTCCTTAGGTTTTTCAGTTTTAGTAAGTGAATGCACATGCATTGGGCTGCGTTCGTGTTTCTGACAAAGAGATGAAAGCGCTTCAGTGCTTTCCATCGCGCTAGTTACCAGTGGAAATGTGGCTGGGAGGCTAGAGGGCGGCAGAGAGCCCACCTGCACAAACTGATATTCAGATTCTTTAGCCAAACAAGACGACTTTGCACGGGCTTCTTGGGAAAGATTGTAAGATATTCGTTCGGAAACAACTGGGTTGCTGGCCCCTCTCAATACTGTGCCTGTGTCTTTGTTATGCGGATTCAAAGCCCGACCTTCACTACCCTTTATGTGCGTGGTTGTTGAGTCTTTCATAGCGACAAACTTGTTTAGGCATCGCATTGAGGGAAGCACTTGAGGTGGCTTGCTACACCCTATATCTGCTTCAATTAAATCTTCATCATCAGAAGCTAGGGCTACACGGCTTGTAGTGGAGGTAGCTTCTGATGCATCGTTTGTCGTATGTGGACGAAGGGGCTTTGTAGACAGGACACCGTGCTGCAGTGTACGATAGGCAAGGCTTTGCAAGATGCTAAGAGGAGCAGAGTGTGACTCTGAAAGCATCTTTGAATCGTCTGGCACCAGCGTGACTTGAGTGTAAGGAATCCATTTAGATGTTGCGTCCTTGTAATAGGGACGCCGAAGCAGCTCATGTGGAAGTATCATCGATGGAAGCATGTGACCTGTCATATATCGCATTGATTGCGCTCGGCGTACAGACCTTTGGCATATAGGATAACCAATAGACATATCACGTTTTGAAGAGGCACGATGGAGGGCGGAATCAGGGGGCTTCTGAGGGGTAACTGGCAAAGCGTTAGACAGAGCATTCAGAGTCTTTCCTTCTCTGTATAACGTATTAAGCGATGGAGGTGCAGGGTTATGCATTCCAGGTATTATTGATGGACTGCGTCCAATTGCACGATGGGACGTGGCTCGTACGAGCTCAGTCGGAGTCACCCCCAACTGGGTACGATCCTCAATACCAGGAAACATCCCATCGTGCATAGAGACAATACTGTCCTCTTTGAACCCAGTATCTGACAGTCCGAAGGACCCCCTTGCTGGAGCAGAACCTCCACGAAGGACAGTCTCCGTATGCGTATTGACTTGGAACGCTGTAATGGCGTGTGGATCCAAGTCCAGAGGAGCATCAGGATCGTGAAGAGTTACCAGCACCATGCTTGATTTAGTGAGGCCCTGCGTTGTCCTTCCAGACTTAGAATCGATAAGATTTCGGCGAGAAGATAGCCCTGTTACGCTTGAAGAAAGCAGGGGAACGCTTGGATCCTTCATCTGTGTGGGTGTATTCATTGCTATGTATGCTTTAGTGCTTACAACACGCATGGGTGTTTCTACAAATTCACCAAAGATATAGTTCTCTTGTCCTAGTTCTACGGAATGCCGAGGATCGTGGGAGCGGCTACGTTGTAGTGAAGTGGTAGTAGAAGCCACAGTTGTCGAGCGCAGCCTATGTATTGACGCCTGCTTTAGAGAGCTCTCTGTGCTAACATACTTAATAGTTCGAGATCTGAGCTCGCTATGTCCAATTGTGCGCCCAGTGGTGTCTTCGATGTCACCAGTTGTTTCGTTGACGTGGCCCAAAATCTCATTTGTTTGCTCATCGAAGACAATTCCAGCCTCTCGATCGAACAATGGCCGTATACTGGTATTAGGTGACGGCTTAATGATGTTCTGAATAACAATGCGGCCCTTTCTGGACGGAGTCAACATATGAGTCCTATAGTTTGGGCTTTTCACATGTACAAAGGTGTCATCGACAGAACCGTAAGTTGTAACAACTAATCCTGGTCCGTGTCGTTTAAAGACGGCATGACCAGGAGAGTAGAAATAGCCCCCCTGGTGTCCCAAAAGCTCTCGATCAATGTTATGGCTGCAGAGAGTGGTAACCTTGCGTACTGTCGATGCATGGCCCAACCCAGCTCCTAAAGAAGTATTATCGATGATTGTACAATTATCAAGGGTATCGATCGGATTTCTTGAAGCATGACCAGTTGGTTCAACATGCACTACACTGCTGCTTATTTCTCCAGTTAGTTCACACGCCGGCAAATGGTCATGAAGTTGCGCTTGTGTATTTACGAGTTCCTCTACAATGAGATCATTAGCTACATCCTTTGGCTGTCTATGTTCACGTTGAGTGATAGTGGCTTCTACTTTTGGTGAGGTACTAGATGCAACATTCTGTAGCTCGTTACTTTTAACGTTTAGAATGGTGCTTTTTCCAATGCCGTCATCAATCAGTATGCTCACCTTTTCACTGCTACAAGAGCTGATGTCACGAGCAGGAGGCTGAGAAGCTTCCAACTGCCGCTTGTCCAAACGCTGCATATGCTCCGCCAGCTTTCTCACTTGGTTTGGATCATTAATGGTTTCAAGCCGCTTTTGAAGTTTTATAATATCAATCTTCTTAGGTACAATTGCAACGTTATTTTCATAATATGTATCAATGTTTTTCTGATCATAAACATATATTTTGTTATTATAACCGGTGATTATGGTTTTCGACTGGTCTATAGCATCCAAATCTGCATCACGTGGAAGAACCTCTCCCAAATTGTTTATCCCTACAAAATGAGGAGTGTTTGTATTATCGATCAGGTACCCATACTCTTTAAGCATAGCCTTATTGTCAACGACGTATCCTGTATCCTTTTCTATGAATACGTCAATATACTTATCGTATAGCAATGTTATGTCAGCATTTGCGATGTTAATACCGTCATTTTCCAATTGACTATCAAACGAAGAGTCGCAAATGTCGATAGAAGATGATAGCCGTACGGTTGATGGAGGACTTTGTTTCTGAGGTAGGTTAGATAAGCCTATGTAATAGTACTTCCCATCGCTATGACGCAAGTATCCGTGTTGTTCTGCGTCTTCACGGTTAACAGGCTTATCCAAGAGGTCATATAGAACGTTAGATTCTGTATCGAGCTCTCTAAGATATGGCAGATCTCCTGCGTAGTGGTATGTACCATTAAGCGCAGGAAGAAATCCATATTTGTATGCATCAGCTACAGCAACTTCATAAGCAGTGTTTTCGTCATTGTTGGTGATTATGCGTAATTTTGAACCATTGGAAATTACCTCACAAGCCCTTGTTTCTCCAGGAAGAGCTGGGGAGAAATAGTAATACTCCTGTTGTGAACCGAACGGCCCTGCATATCCTGCTTCAAGGGCATCTTCGACCTTAATTTCATTTCCCTGTGGATCCGTTACTAGCAAATCGTCTGCTTGTGATAGGTGGAGCGCTGGTCGTGCATAACGATATACCCCGCCGGCATCAGGCAAAATGCCGATCTTGAAAGCATCTTCCTCTGGAATCTTCAGGCTTTCTGGATCAACCCTATGGAGAAACTCAGTTGCTCTTGCGTGCGTAAATACATGGAATGCATCCTGTGTAGAGTCTTGTAAAGAGGTGGCATCAGTGTCGATACAGACGTATGGCTTTTGGGTCACTTCGTCTAAATCCAGCTTGAAGGTAAAGTCAGCAATGATATCGTCATATTCTATATCTTGTCCTAAGATCTTAGTCACCATAGCAGAAACACCATCCGGTGATAGTCGCATAACCTGATCATATAGGTCAAGAGGTTGGCCAATGAAAATGTAAGTTCCATTACGTGCAGGACCCTTATATCCAAAGCGCAGTGCATCCTCTCGGAAAATGCGCTGTCCGTTAGGCAGTAGCAACTCACCTTCGTCACCGGCCAGAAATCTCCGTACAATGGTATCTGGGTCATCTGAAGCCTTTTTATTGACACTGCAATCACCATAGTAGACTAGGTCGCCTCTAATGTCCAGGCAATACCCGTACATATATAGGTTTTCTGAAGATACCAGCCTTCCCAGTTCATCGCGGATTTCTCCAGTGAGTTTGTCTTTTAATAGTCGAATTAATAGCCTTGGGCCTCGTCCACTACTTTTCAAACGTGGTACACGAACGTGTTTCATGGGCGCTATACGCTTACCGTTGTCTGCTAGCGCATAAGCCACCTGGTCGTCTGAATCTCTATCGCTCTCTATACCTCGAGATGCTGGGGTTCGTACGCTGAAGGTCTCTCTGACGGGGCTGTCTGGGACTGAGGCACGAAAAAAGTCCTTTTCGCCGTCGAGCTCTTCTAACTCAGAAGCACGTGAGGTTGTTGTACCGCTCAGTGTAGTTCCGCTCTTTCGGGTTGCTGGTCTTGTAGTGGAAGAGATTGGTGTGGAAAGGGTAGATCTGCCGCCCCTAACCTTAGAAGGAGAGGCACGGCGCTTACGACTTCTAGGAGCGGGACCATCAGGTTTTGCAGGAGGCGAGTCATGAGGTTCCTTTACAGCTGAGTCTCTATTCGAAGCTTCGTCTTGCATCTCATGTGATGCATCAGGCAGTCTAGCTAACATCTCATCCTGTTCAGGAGACGAGTCGTCAAAGGGGCCTACGTCTATATTCTCGCAGAGCACATCGCGTAGCTGCTCTTTAGACAGTAGTTTCAACGGGTCCTTAGCTGGTTGGTCAACAAAGTTAGTATAATGTGAAATTGTACGGGCAATGCGATCATGAAGGTTTAAGTTTCTCATCAGTGTTTGCGCTTCATTTTTCAGCGTCTCGTGATGCTTTTTCATGAGCTGCGTCTTGGCTGTCTTTGCCGTGTCGAATAACTGTTTAAAGACCTCGTCAACACTGCTCACGTCATAGGACAATGTAGGCTCGTTCATCGCGGGAAGACGGCTGGCATATATTTTCCTAGCTGCATCAATGGCGCGACGAATGCGAGATGCTTCAGCGTCTTCTTTACAGCCCTCATCATCCTGCACATCCAGGTCATCCCCTTCGCCAGATCGTAGAGCACTTTTACGAGCGCGCTTATCTGGGACCTGACACCCGAAGTCATCAAAGTTTGTGATAGCTCGCTTGGCTGCCTGAATAGACTCGTTGAAACTGTCGATACAAACGGCAGCCTCAACTGCGTTTTTCAGCTTCTGCTTGTGTAAGATTTCGTTAGCCTCAAGGACATTATTTATCTCGGCGGCTTCATTTTCTATAAGCTGATCTACTTGACGTTGAAGTTTTTCTGAGAGCTCTACGAGAGCCTGGTTCTGAGCCTCAAGCTCGTCAATCTGAGAGGTGAATGCAGCCACAGCCGTATTATGATCAGCGAGCTTGATAAATGCGTCAACCGGTGCGTTCAAAAGGCCAGCCTCTTCTAGCTTTTGCCTATAAAGGCTTGCCTCAGCAGTTTTCTCTTGAAGCTCCTTCTGTAGATTGGAAAGAGTCTCTGCTAGGCTCGCATCTTCTGTAGGGTCCTGCTTTTTCTCTAGCTGATTAGTCATGAGCTGCTCTTGCAGTTCAAAGACTCTAGATTTTAGCTCAGTATTTTCTCTAAATAAATCTGTGTCTGTACGAGAAGTAATATCTGAAGAAGTGGGCCGCCTTTTCTCCAACGAGCGCAGTTGCTTTGTAAGCTCTTGAACAGATGTATTGAGTGCCCGTTCATTGTCCTGATAGGTTGATATGAGCAAATTCTTTTCCTTGAGACTGCTTTCAAGTTTGGCTATTGTTTCTGTGTGAGATGACTCCAAGTTTTGAATGTTGAGCCTTAGTGCGGTGCACTCCTCCTCCAGCTCCTCTACTTTTTTGTGTGCAAGCCCTGTTGCCTCCAGCTTAAGCTTCAGCTCTTTATTCTCTGCTACTGTAGCTGCTAGCTGGTCACGAATCAGCTTGTTAGCCTGGTTTCCTTGGCCTACAGCGAACTCTCCTGTGCTCCCCAAAAGGGATCCGCCGAGGCCTTGCTGCTGGCCATCATCTGCTGCTTTGTCAATATTATCTGGCTTGTACCTATCTCCAAAGCGCCGCTTCATAAAGGCTTGCTCTCTGAGAACGGTTATTTCTGATATGAACTTGCTATGGTCTTCGGATTTGGACTGCATGATCTGCTGAATGAACTTGTCCTTCATGAGTAGCTTAGCTTTCAGAGTAGCTAGCTCTCCAAGGGCATCCTCTGCCTGTGCTTTAAGGGCGTTGGTCTTACTAACTTCTAAATTCAACATGGTGACAATCTTTGCTCGCAGCTCATCCGCTATCATTACAATAGATGTCTCGCTCAGCCTTTTTTCTGCCGATGAGATTGCTTCACTGAATACTGGATATACATCTTTTGGGGTCTGATGATCCGTAAGAGGATCACAACCTAGTTGAGGCTCGAAAAGGACATAGAGCGGACGTTCGTGTATGCGATCTTTGAGTGTAGTAAATACCGCTGTGATGGAGTCTGTGAGGATGGTGGCAATGTTAGCGGTCAGTTCGTTCACGAGGGCCAAGGCCTCTGGGGTATACTTAAGGCAACCTGAATGCACATCTTGCAAGTCGCCGTGGTTAATGACAATCCCCAGTTCGGCCATGTCAAGGCCCAGAGGATCTGTTGCCATCATTGAGCTGCCAAAATCTGTTTCTAATGCCTAAGCTTTTAATACATTATGGCTTTGCACAAACGCAAATAAAGCAAAAGCAACCAGCCCAATCAACAACGCCTTAATGTATCCTCAAAACCTGGATATTTCCATTGATGCCGCATACCAGGAAGCAATCAAACAGATAATAAGCTCTGGTGCATTGGATCTCAGCACCGAAGCCTACAACTCTGCCCTTGCACTTTCTGCTGGCAGGACACCAGTTGTTTCATCACCTCACCGTGCAGATCTTATTGCAGATGTTTACTTATCAGCGACGTCTCAGGACGCTTACGAAGTTTGTTCAACACCCGAATCTAGGTCGAGTTCTTTACAAACACGCTTGCATAATAATTCTCAGGGATCGGCGAAGCATGGCCGTATGACAACACCAGTACTGGCGCCCAAACGTCAGTACCAGCGAGACTCCGATATTATGGTCAGGTTTCAACGCGACTCAGCCCATATTGGTAAGGTGGATCGCTCTTTTCTATCGTACAGTGCACTTGGAACACCGAGTAGACAGCCCATCAATAAAAAAAGCACCCCTCAAGCACAAAAAGATAGAGCACATGGGCATGGACATCGAGGAAAGGCCTCTACAAACCATAAATCTACTCACATAGAAAGGCAATCTGCCCGAGAGTTTCTTGCAAAACTCGGACTGACACCGGAAACTGTTTCTGTATCTGAGTATGATGAGCTTCTATCTCTACTACTTGCGCTAAAGCACCGTAACTTTTGCGATTTGAACAAGATCCTCTCTCTATTTCCTTATAACGCGGCCTTAAATTCGATGTGCACGTCCCTAAAGAGCGCTGAGGTTCGAGAAAAATTAGTTGATATTCTCCGCCCAAGCACGTCGCATACTCCTCTTGCACTTCCATGTACAGAATCCTCACCAGTTAAGACCATAAAGCCATCAAAAAGAAGACTCAAGAAGCGGCTCAAGCCCAAAGCAGAAGTAAAGACACCCCACTTAGCTACTGATGCTAATGAAACCGCTGTATCTATGCCTGGCTTAGACTACTATCTACATCTGGCTGCTGGTCTCTCAAATGAGCCCTCACTAACCAACGATTCATCGACACAGACTGCCCAAACAGAGCCTTCTATCTGCCTTGATCAATCTGAGTCTGGCGGAGACGGGCCAGCTCACCGAACACTACAAGCCAGCACTATCCTCACACTTAGTACAGCCCAAGATGAGTTGGCAAATTTACGAGAACTGAACTCAAAATTGATGCAAAGCCACGACTTTGTAGTCCATGAGTTGGACAATGTCACCATGCAACTTAACAAAGAAATGGAAAAGACAGCCAAGCTACAAGCTTTTATCTCTGAGAAAGCTGGCTGCTTGCAAGGTTGTGACGCAGCTTCTTCCTTGAACGGGTCACTCTTGCTTCCCCAATCTTCCAGCACACTTGTGCGCAAACCAACTTATGAATGCATGAACCTCGTTGACAAGGCCATATCCTGTTGTCTTACTGATCGTCACCCTGAACAACAACGGATTTTAGCTACAACCTTTACAGACAAAGAAGTCCAGGTATTTGCATCTTCTACGTACAGTATAGGTACTTCCCCTCATGTTTCTGTTGAGTGCCCTGCAATATCACCACCTCGTCGTTCAACTGCTGAGTTCATCCCCGCTGTGGTAGCAGACAGGGACCGAGATGAAGTAGTTGTAGAGGCTATCGTTAGAAACCATCCTGAGATGAAGCAGCGCTCAAATTCAGTGGTTAATATCTCATTGACAGGAGGGCCGCAAGATACTCCGTTACACCTTTCCACAGCTAACCTAAGCCTTTCTACTCTGGATTTGTCACCCCGCTCCCTCAATACGATGAGTGCAGAACTAGTGGGACCATTCAGTTCAGTTGACTCTATGCTAGATCTCATCGCAAGCTACATAGGCGCCAGTTCCACGGAGCTTAAAGACCAGATAACCCTTTCGTACTCTCTTGCGCAACTATTCGGCATTGGCTGGTATGATACTCCCTGTACACAGCTGGCTTCTATTGCACTGTCAGATATTGACTTATTTGAGTCAGGAGAACTTGTTCATGAAACGCCTGCCGCTGTAGAAGAATTTCTTCGAGAGTCTTATGCTACAAGCTTTGGCTCTTTCCTTGTGCGTCCGTACGATCATTCTCTTTTAACATTACTGTTGTTGTGTGTGTATCCTGCTGTGATGTTTCCGTTTGTAGGTACAGCTGCATTATTTTTGGCCCCCGTTCTTCACGACGTTGACAGGTCTACCTCGGATGAGTACTCTGGCGGATGTATCCTAATTTCTGCCCTTCTTGACTTGACCAAAGCAGTAGGAGACTATTTTGACAAGCGCAGTTTTGAGAACCTCGTATCTTCTGTACAAACTCTCTTACAAACTATAAAAGAATTCACTGGAGAGATCGAGACAAGTTGCCTTCTTCCTGTCATCTTGACACTAGTGAGGGTAGTTGCTGATAAGGTGAGCCAGCGCGCATTGGTATCATCTCTTACAGAATTAATAATGGTCACTAATGATAAGATTTATGAGATATTTATAACAATACTATCTCAGGTACTAAAGAAGATCACAACTAGGATAATGTCCAATGATGATGAAGAATCTCTAGTGACTCCCGAGCAGCAAATTGCATTACGGATGGTACGGCTTTCCGTTCAGACTCTTGCCCCACTTAGACAACCTGTGGTTTAGAGTCTCTGGTATGTCCTCTATTTATTTCTTACCAAATAGCGAACTTCCATCAGCATCGCGAGCCTTTTTAAGATCTTGATGCAATCTACTCATGTACAGCTTTGGCTGAGAAAAGATATTCGATTGACTTGGCGTGTCGGAATCTGCATTTTGACCGCCGCTTGTGGTCGGTTCCTTCGCTCCAGAGATTTCGGCTGAGCGTTTTCTGATAACTAGCGACTCACTTGCGCTGGCTAAAAGACCTGGTTCTCCCATATTAATGGGTCCTGACGGGCCTTTAATAAAAGGCTCCTGCGGCAGTATCTTTCCAATAAGATAGTTGTTTGGTACAAAACCATGCTTGGAAGTAGATGACTGCTTTTGGACAACCGTATGACGCACAGCTCCTGCCACATTCGGAGATGAAGTCGTTTTCTCGCTGGTATCCCCAAAAGCGTGCGGATCGTCGCTATTTAATGAAGTTGTAACGGCGTGTTGTGTTCCTGCACGAGCCTGTGGATTCTCAAATTGGATAAAAGTATTTATATGGTTAATAGCGCCTGGCTTTGCCTTCATATGTAAAGAAGAAGCCACAAAATTGGAATCCTGTGGATTATATGATGGCAGCCTATGGTGTTCATATCCCGAATGGGCAGTATCATATCGGTCTAATTCACCCGGTCCAGGAATGCTAAGAGTACCTTCTAAACTATGGCGGTCGTCATCTGAGAGCCGACGTCCACCTATATGTATGGATGTTGTTCCAGTCAGAAACTCTGGAATAGCACCGGGGTCCATCCGATTGATACTGTCCCTCTCATAGCCAGAAAGCGGGGACTCTATGTTAATAGCGGTCGCTGTACGGCTTTGATCGGCCAGTCGTAGAGAAATCTGTTCATCTAATGATAGCATACCCTGAGATGGGGTGTTGGTCCTTGTTGAGTGTGTTGATACGGCACTGTCTGCTACTTCTATTCCCCTAACGATGCTTCTCCGTATGGTATTACCTTGTGTATATGCTGAACTGGGTTCTGGTGCAGTCACCTGATTAGCGTTGAGTGATTCTGTTGATGCTATTACAGTGGTGCTAACTCTTATTTGAGACGCTTGTTTTGTTGGATCTTCAAGTGCGTTTTCGACTAGATCCTCGAAATGAGTAGAACGATCGTCTATTTGATTTTGACCGCTGCTATGACTGGTGAGGTCTATTGAGCCATCATCGGATATGCAGTTGCTACTCTCTCTCCGATACTTAGTGCGATCGCTATGTTTGCCTCGAAAGCTGTTAAGGGTGATAGTTTCTTCACGTTGCTGGTTAAATTCTGTGTTTGGTGTCACCTCAACGACACTGAGTCCATACTCTAGGCTATTCGGAGTGATGCTTCCTTCCTCGTCTAGATGGTTTATCTTTTCTGCATACGGATCCTTAATACTGGCTATTTGAAGATCAAGATCAGATAAGACTAGCTCTTTGCCTTTGCGTTGCTTGCTTAAATCTTGGTCTTCTGATAATCGCAGTGGAGGCGTGAAACTTTCTAGCGCCTCTACGCTTTTTCTGAGCACTGTCGCCAAGTTATCTTCTAACTCTTTTTCAACCCCGTACCTGTCTTTCTTCATCGCGCTCGAGGCTATCGTTGAAGGAATAAGAAAATCAGTATCAACGTTCTCCTTATCAGTAAAGGATTGCTGTGGGTCTGGCTCAATATTTAATACAGATGCAGACCTGGTTACGTCTGTCTGAAGAGCAATCGGTGTACCAGGGATAGCAGATAAGTCGGGTCTGTCAAACTCTAGCAGAGCTCTCTTCTCTTCCTGCACTAATTCATCCGTAGTCGATAAAGCATCTCTATTGATAGAAACAGCTGGACAATCCAGTCTATCATCAATAGGCGGATCTCTAGGTAGAGTATTTAACTTAGCAGAATTGGAATCTCTTTTTGCGCTAGTTGCGCGTCCCACGACATCATTTCCATACAAATTTGATATCCCTGGCACCTTAAAGTATTCCACCAGCTTGTCTACATTCTCCTTGATCGTGCGCAGCGTCTCCTTAGATACCTCTATCAATTGCGAGCTATCTGGCACAGAGACGAGAAGGCGTCGCCCCATATCTTTAACCTTAAGCATAGAGGCGTTCCCGAATATGTACTTGTATGCGATAATATCTTGTATCTCTTGTGCTGGCATGGGTTTTCCGTACTGGTCATAAACTATTTTCCCACTCCCAAAACCTTTTCCAGAGAACGGTCGGATGTGCTCAGGAGTTGAAGTAAGCGGTTGTAGAATTTTGCCAGATTTTAATAAGTTTGTGCTTGGCTCGCAGCTTGTACTACTACTTACTGGTGCGATAGATACGTTAGAGTTATCAATACTTTGAGTCAGCTTAATATCGGATTCGTGGAAAGCATCCACGACTGTGGATCCTGGCGTGTCTGTGTTGCTCTTTTTACTGATATAAGGAAGCGGGTTTCCACTGTTTCCGGATGCTATCAGAATGGGCTTGCTACCCTTAGAGCCACTATAACCATTTGATAAGTTCATAGTCACTAATTCTGCTCCATATGCTATCTGGCCAGGTCCTTGCTGCTTAAGTGAGTGGTGTGTAGAGTGATCCTTTATGGTAAGCTGCATCCCTGGTAGCTTCCTTCCACCAGTATTGAGAGTACTAAACATATTCTTGGGAGCACCTGGTGTTCCCGTCACATATGCATCTTGGGAGCCACTGATGCTTTCTCTCGGTGTGTTGTTTAAGTTTCTGTACGAAGAGCCAGTCATAGAACTTCTAGGTGTTCCCCGAATCGATGACCCCTCCATGTCAAATACCGTTGTTATCCTGTCCCGCTGCTTCCCCATGAGACCTCGTGGTGCACTCCTGATGCCAGACGTGTTAACTATTATATCGTCCATGTCTGGCGACTTAGTTGATACAGAAGTGATCCTGATCAAGTGCTCTTTAGATGAGCGTGAATTAACCTCCTCGATTAGGTCCGCAGTGGTCATTTTTCCTGTCTTCATAAGCGCATCTTCTCCCCTAACGTTAGAGCCAGAAAGCTGAGGGGTCTTACTAAAATCTTCTTGCTTACTGTCGTATGCAGATAACTTCTTTACCTCGTCGTTCCACTTTTGTGCCTCTTGGGCGTATCGTTTGGACACGTTATCATACTCCGACGCTGCCACCAGAAGACCGTCGTCCTTTAGAATGGAATTCTGACTACGAAGATACTTTGCATAAAGAAGAGCCTCTCGCTTCTGATGCTCCGCCCGTTTCATATTGAGTCGTGCTCGGATTTCTTCTGCATTTTGATAGAGACGGGCAAAGACACCCTTTACGGTCCAATCCCTGGGCGTTCTATCGTACTTAATTTGAAATCCCGGCTTTCCTGGCTTTGAAAATCGATCTATGGCGTTCTGCACCTTTTGCATGACTGCTCCCCCCTTCTTAGTGCCATAGTCATCGGATTCACTATCATCATAGTTGACCTGGCACCAAAAGTCCATTGTATTTGCAGCCACTTCCACGGCAACCTTTATCTTCTCAATATTATCCAATTCTTGCTCTGCTGTCACTTCATCGCGAACGCGTTCCCGCTCTATTTGCAGCCGCTCATCTATGTATGTTGCTATCTGCTTATCCTTGAGAATATCTGGAGGAATGCCCCGTGCACTGCTAGGGTCCGTTGATCCATCATCTTTACTAACATGTCCGTCACTTCCATATAGATTCCGTGTTGAAGAAGATCGGCTAACGCTCGAGTATCCACCCTTTTTATTTTTCTTAGACGCGTCGGTGTTCGTTCCTTTGTCCAACATGAGTTCCCGAAGAGCCATGAGCTCTTCCATGTCGTCCATACCCAATATAGTCTGCGTTTGCTTCCAGAACCCTAGCAGGCCACTGGGCAATGTTTCGGTACCGCCTGCAGAGAGCTCATCTAGATTAGAGGCCACACTTCTGTGACTATCGATGTCAGGCTTAAGTTTATTATAGTTATCGGATCCCCTGGGGAGCGGTAATGCTAAAGGAACTCCGTCATAATCCTCTCTGGGACCTTGGTCATCAGGCTGTCTCTGTGCGCCGTTCCGTAAGTATCTTTCTCCACGGCTCTTCTTGCTTTGAGTATAGTCAGACAAGCTCGCCGCTTCACTGCTCAAGGGTTCATCCTCGACCACACCCCTTCCTGCAATGTACTGTTTATCTCCATTGCGGACAAGATTTCCATTCTCATCCACTTTCAGAAGGTCTTCTAAAAATGCCTGAAGTTCCCCTGTGTGCATGCCTGCAAGGATTTTGGCTACTAGGTCAGGAGAGATACTTCCTTCGGCAAGTAACCGTAAAAGCTCTGCATAGACAGGGTCTCCGGAGAAGAAGCGACCAACTAGATCACGGACAGTTCTTAATTGAGCGTGTTCAATGCCTAATCTGTCTGTCAGCTTCGATAAACAGATGTCTCGATCCTTGTAAAAGCCGGACACTACATTATCATAAGGGTTCTCTACTCCCGGGTTGAAATACGCTGGATTTAATCCTGTGTCTATAAATTTATACCTGGAGCCTCTACACGGTGTGACCTCTGTATTCCTAGAGACGCCATCCGTGTCTATTCGTTCGCTAACGACATTCTTGGAAGATCTCCTACCGGAGATGCTTCTAGCTGCATTCCATGGGCTAGAGGTAGTAGCAGCTACTAGAGCAGCTTCGATGCTTCCAACGCTTGGCCTTTGACCCTGCAGCCGTACCCTTATTGATGCAGGGTCCTCCTTCATAGCTGTAGACTTGGGTGTTCCTTTCCTGGATAGGGCTCTGGATCCTGTTCGAGGGCCCATATCGGGCAGGGTCGGCTTTGATTCCTTGCCTGGAGTAGGACATGAAAAACGTGTTCGCGATTCCCCGTCTTGTGGCAAACCTTTGTCGCCAACATAAGCCTCTGTGAAGCCATCTTGATGACCTAGCAGATTGAATCCAGTAAGCTCATAGAGAAGCTGCTTAACAGAAAGCAGGGTCCTGTTGTCAAACCCAGCGTCGTCAGGGCTTCCGGGAAGCCGGGCGCTTTTGACTGTGTTATTATTGATATCTACTAGGGAAATATTGCGGTCAGAATCCCCCTTTGTGATCTGTTGCTTGTATCTGTCCCTCTCTGCTTCTGCTGCAGCTACTCGCTTGAGAAGGTCTGCTATTTGCCTTTTAAGCTTCTCATTCTCCGCTGCACTTTCTCCTTTCTCCATATTAAGAGTATCCACTGTGTTTTGCAGCGCAAGGTGATCGCTATCTAATCCATCGTAAGCTTTCTTAAGGGATGCCAACTGGTCCAAGAGGTCAGCTATTTCCTTTTGTTGTTCTACAATCGTATCATCCTGCTCTGCTATGCGGCGAAGAAGTTCCTCTATGCGCTGGTTAAGTTCGTCAATTTGATTCTGCAGTTCTGGTATCTGTTTGCATTGTTCTAGGAGGTGCTGGTACTTCATAGAGGTAGCATCCAGTTCCATCTTAAGCCGCTCCTTCTCTGCTGCTTCATTAGCTAGCTTCGTCTCCAGCTCAAGGAGCTCCTTCACACCCTTGGATGGGACCCTGGTGAAATCAGGTACAGGGGCCTCTGCATCCCACGATGACCCAGATGCCATAAAGTCTGGCTTATAGATATTGCCTGCCCTCTTCTTTTGCACCAGTTGTTCCGATAATGTGCCTATCTGTTGAAGTAGCTTTTCACGCTCCTGTTGCCATTGGCTCGAGATACGAATATTCTCGTCTAAGAGAGACTTGCAGTGAAGCCGCAGTTTTTCGAGCTCAGTGGAGATGTTCATATTAGTGTCTTCTATCTTGAGGCGCGCGCGCAATTCGGATATTATGGCGGCACAAAACTCCGTCTCTATGTCATGCTTGAACTTATGAAGAGTTAACCGGCGAAACGTTTTTTCCGCTTTGTCGATGTAGGGTGCATATATTGGAAGGACATCTTTGGCAGCAAGATGGTCTGTCATGGGGTCACACCCCAGGGCTTGTTCAAAGAGAACGTATAGCTTTCGGCTCTGTATATCTGTCCGTAGCTCCTGAAAGAGCCCTGATATCATTTGTGTCATATACCCATTGAGAGAGGTAACCAGATTGCTGGTGTGCTCCCGAAAGTCCTTGTCGAGATACGCATAGATGGATGCGCGCCTTTCATCTGCAGAAATGTCCCCTGCGTCGACGAGCCGTATTGGATTCGCTGGAGAGACCGATGAACGAATGAAGAATTCCACCCCACTAGGCTGACTAGTACTTTCTCCGCCAAACAGGGTGTCTTGGTCGTAGCCTATTCCTGTCTGGAAAGTGGCGGAATCTTCCATGCAGGGAAGCCGAGCAAATCCTTTGTGGCTTTTCAAAATCTGGCCATTAGCAATTGAAAATAAATGCCAAAGATGAAGCAAAGATAAAGACCCAAATGACGTTAGAAGCGCTCCAGGAGGCTCTTGAGCTTCTTTCCCCGTACTTTTTTGCAGAAATGGGGATCTATGTTGTCCTTGGCTTCTCCATCCTGGGCTCTGCCATCGGGATCTTCAACACTGGTGCCACCTTGGTGACGTCCACGGTTGCGCACCCTGAAATACGATCCAAGAACCTTCTGTCTATCCTGTTTTGCGAGGCTATTGCTCTTTACGGCGTCATCATGTCGATTATAATACTTACTGCCATTAAGGAGGGAGCTGAGAGGTCTCTTACCAGAGATTATGTTACTAAGCAAGAAGTCCTGAAAGCTGGGTATGGCTATGGGGCTGCTGGTCTCTCTGTTGGGTTTTCTAACTTTGCTGCTGCAATCACCGTGGGTGTTCTGGGGAGCTCTGTTGCTGTCTCCCACTGCGGCGACTCGTCGCTTTTCGTCAAGCTCTTTATTTCAGAAATTTTTGCGGAGGCGATTGCACTTATCGGTCTCATCAGCGGGATTGTGATGACGACCTCTGTCGGTTTTGACCGTGGAATCTAATGCTTGCTTTATATAAGCATTTGCTCACAGTCAAATACACTTGTGAATTATCACTCCTTTGCTCTATGACCTGACGCCTTTATGAATGTCGGATCCCTAAAAAGACTATGCCGCTGACAGCATCTGAGCTTGGTCTGGCCTTGTCTCCTGCAGGTGCAAGGACACATGATAGTTCTGTTCAGATGCTGGCCGAGCGAATCAGTGGTCAGTTGACTACGGCCCTAGCAAGTAGCGTCGGGCAAGCATTTTCCTACTTAAGAGCCGAGATCCATAACAGAAAGCTGTACGTCATGTTTGAGCAGCTGTTGGCCTGCGACCCAAAGACAGACCACGAAGCACCAAAAGATGTATACCCCATTTATAGTGCCTCTATCGATACAGCGGAGCTTATGATCATGGACCGCGGAATGAAAGACATGCGGGCCCGATTGCAAGATGGGATCAGAGACCACCTTCTTGAGTACATTAAGGTCCGTGACCACCTGGAGCTCCAGCATGACAAAATGAGCAGACAGATTTACTCGCTGACACGCCGAATTGGCGAGCTAACTGAAATTCTTCAGGCCATCCTAGTAGAGAAGGCCACGTCGACTAAGCGCAGTCAGTTGAAGATCCATGAGCTTAACAATATTATCAGTGGGTATGCTAGATCGAACACAGCCTCTCAGAGTTATGATGCTGACTATACGTTACTAAGAGATACGTCCCTTTTAGCACAAGGTAGGGAGAATGAGCAGTTCCAGCGAGAAATCGAAAGCAAGAATGTAACCATTGCCGCTCTAAAGAGCAAGATGCAACTCCTAAGCAATCAACTAACTGAAGCAAAGGCACGAACACGCAGTATCCTGACACGATCTTTCTCCAGGCAGTCATCAGATGTTCACACAACCCGGCCTTATCCCACTTCAGCTGGCTCCGAGCACGTCGACAGCGTTGCCTGTAGCACCGACCAAGATTTTATCGGAAGCACTAGCATGATACTGGGACTGATGAGCACACCTCGTGGCGTACAAGATCTCGGTAAAATGTCACCTGAGAGCAAACCTGAGACCGAGATACAGCTTCAGCACAGCGCAAACGAGCGAGACGGTTTCCTGGATTCTAAAAGGCAATCGTGTGTGCCACCCATCTTCAAGTTCTCTAGTCCTATTTTACGCAAGTGGCAAACTGAGCGACAATCTATAAAGCCTAGCAATATGGGCCTAGCTACGTTATCATCCAGTAAGGGCTTCAAACCTGATAGCAGCCCACAATGTGTAGAAGATCGGCAATCCCTTGAGCAACCTCTTGAACGGTCCTCTGTACCTCCGTTGCAGCTTGATGCATCCTCTTATGTTCCTGACTGCCGGAGTGCTGGGGAGTTTACTTTACTGCATAGCAACCCTCCACCTTCGAGTAATATTCTAACCCGTGCATCCCTTCTCTCTCCACTGATACCACATACCATGCGGGAGCTTTCTATGAGAATACATTCACCGGTAAAGGAAGATACCTTGTTTGAGAGGCCTGCTCCTACGCCCTTGGATGACCTTTGTGATCAGAAACTCTCTTCCTGCGAGTCTGAGGACAGTTCTTCCTTTGCTGTGGCTTGTGAGACTGTAAGCGAAGGAAAGACTCCTCTGATGACAAGTTGCGGTGTCAGCAAAGATCCTACCACCAGCCTACGTCCACATTCCCGGCAGTCAGTTGACGTAAGCGATAAAGCTGTTCAAACACTAAGTGGTGGCCTGTTCACAGCGGAGCAACTGTGGCAAAATATTGATTTAGCACTAAACCTATTTGCCAAAAGATGGGTAGGTTCGCACTCAGACATTACGTCCTGCCAATCAAAAGCTATACAGTGTTCTGGTGAAATATCTGACTGTGAGTCATATTCATTTTACCCTGAATCAATCCGAACCAATCCTATTCTATATATGCAAAAGGTTCGCCGGGTATTGAAGAAAAATATCTTTGAGAACTACGCTCTCTCGCAAGCAAGGACACCATATAACGAATACAACTATGAAAACCCCAACTGTGAAGACTCTGATGATACTTTAAGTGACATTCACATTGAGAAAGTTCAATACAGCAGCATGCTTTACGAGCCTTCAATAGTTCGGCCAACTAAGACATCTGCACGGACTATTTCGTCATATACCCCATCTACTAGAAGAGCAGCCTCAGGCGCTCTCCTTTCCTCAGCATCACCTCGACGTCCTCTCATACGTAGCTCTTCCAGCGCACCTAAGTCCCATGGTGTCATGTCTGCTGGGAAAAGTTTTAGGCACTTACCAAATAGCCCAAACGAAAGGCTTTCACCGAGGCGAAGTAACAATTTCCTCTCTGCGCGCTCTCCAATTCATACCATTGAGCACATACAACGATCTAATACTTCAGCATCTAAGCTGATCAGTAAGCGGCCACTTCCACAATTTAATACAACTGGCATAGTGGAGGCAGTTGTTGAGTCTAAGCCTGTTAAATCCTTACCTCTTAAAAATGGCCAATGACTCTGCCAAGAAGACTCTGAGAAAGAATAGCAGGATCCTCACGACTGTGCGTGTAGCACTACTAGGGTCTCTTGCTGTGTACTTGCTTCTTGTGTACATCTATAGGGAAAACGCCACAGCAACCTCAGTTAGCGTATCAATGGTCCACTATAGTCTTGCGATAGTCATCTATCAGATGTTTCGGCATCTGTCACGAGAAAAATACGATTCTACGGGGCGTCTGATCGATGGCGGCTCGGAGCTTTCTGGAACAATAATCAATGTTGCATTTGACATACTCTACGTTGTTTTACTGGTCTTCACGTTATCACCCATCACAGTCAAGATCTACTGGGCCGACTTGCTTATCCCGGTGTCTATCTCATATGGATTCTGGTCAGTTGTCATAAAGCCCATGATGCATTTGACAGACATGCAAGAGGCAACCACTCGAGCTACTGGCTCTCAATCAAGCTATAAAGAAAGGAAAAAGTACAAGTATTAACGGTAAGTGAACGAGTGCCCAGGCGTTTTTCTTACTCTCCAATTAAAGTATGACTGACGAGCCCTTAGATGCTTTTGGGAACGTGATTGGTGTGACTTCTGACCGCGAAGAGCTAGAGTACCGCCAGATTATCAACATGATGGGCACCTCAGCGTGGTATGGCTCCTGCTCCACGTGGTACTCGTCCCTTGTGGAGCCCACCATTGACGGTATGCTTGGAGGGCTCTCCTATGTTCACAAGGATGAGGTTGAGTGGACCACACTAAGACTCAAACAGTTGGCTTCAGACAAGGCCATCAAAACGAACACCTGTCTCGACTGCGGAGGAGGTATAGGCCGTGTATCTCACTATGCCTTGAAGCCCGTCTTTCAGCATGTTGACATGATCGAAGGCTGTGAGCTGTTTGTCCAAGCATCGACAACGAATTTTGCCAGAAATAGTATCAGAGCGCGTTACAACTTGGAGCTGCAGGATATAGAAGCCTTACAACAGCAATTTCGCGGAATTAATTACGATGTTGTGTTTCTCCAGTGGGTGATTGGTCACTTAGTGGACCGCGATGTCGTGAGGTTCCTCAAATTTGCCAAGGATCATCTTCTAACTCCATCAACCGGTAGAATCATCATGAAAGAAAATTGCATCATTAACGATGGTTTCTTCTTGGATAAAGAAGACATCAATTTAATCCGTAGCCTTGATATGATAAAGGACCTCTGTTCTCAAGCAGGTTTGACGGTGCTGACCATAGATGAGCAACCAACTTGGCCGAGCAATCTTTATCCTATCCGCTTTTTCGTATTAGCATCTTCTACAAGCAATGAAAGCGATCAAAGATTCACTTAGTCTTAGCTCCTGGCTGCTCAGCGGCGTCAGTCTGCACGTAATAGTACTTCTCAAGGATACTATCCGAGATACGGCTCAGCAGATTGATCGGTAAAACACGCAGACACTTCCAAGCTAGGTCGAGAGACTCGTAAATAGATCGTCTGGTGTTGAAGTCCTGTTTCAGAAACTGCTCCTCAAAGACCTCCAAGAACTTCAGATACTTATGGTCGTTGTCACTGAGACCTTCAGAACCGACGATGGACTTAAGGCTTAAAACCTCAACTGCGATAGCGTATGATGCATATAGCTGATTAGCTACGTCAGGGTGGTCTTCGCGGGTTCTCCCCTTACCTATAGCGGATTTCTGCAGACGAGAAAGGCTGGGGAGGGGGTCCACCGCAGGGATGATGTTCTTGTTGAACAACTTGCGGTCCTGAAAGATCTGGCCCTCTGTAATGAACGCTGACAGATCTGCAATGATATGTGTGATATCATCGTTTGGAAGAGTGATTAGCGGGATCTGCGTAATCGACCCCTTGATCCCATGGACGCGTCCGGCTCTTTCGTAAATTGTCGAAAGGTCAGAGTAAAGATACGGTGGATATCCCTTTCTGCCGGGTACCTCGTTTCTGGCAGAGGATATCTGGCGGAGTGCGTCCGCATAATTAAAGATATCCGAAAGAAGAACAAGGACGTGATACCCCAGAGTATATGCAAAGTACTCTGCAATTGTCACAGCAATCCTTGGTGTGCTGATGCGCTGTACAACGGGGTCAGAAGCCAAATTAAGGAGTATTACCGAACGATTAAGAGCGCCAGTCTGTTCAAACTGCGTCTTGAAAAACATGGCCTGCTCATGAGAAAGACCGATTCCTGCGAAGACGATCATGAACTTGTCATCCTCGGAAGTTTTTATCTCCTCACCTGTTACAGCCTTCTCCCACGAGACACAGACGCGGGCGTTTCTAGCGATTTGCGCGAGCAGGGGATTGTAAGGTAAACCGCTTCCGCTCAGGAGAAGGATCTTCTGACCTTGGCAAATACTGGTAAGGATATCGATTGTTGATATCCCTGTCTCAAGGCAGTTCTTCGGGTATTCACGACTAACGGGGTTAAGAGAGGACCCCTCAATGTCCCGGATCTCTTCTGCAAGAACAGGGGCACCTCCATCGATGATTTCGCCGGATCCAGAGAGGGTACGTCCCAAGAGTGCACGGCTGACACCAACTTTCATGACCTCTCCAGTGAACTTTGCAGATGTCTGCTTAATGTCAAGGCCCTCTGTTCCTTCAAAAACCTGCAGGACAGCTTGTGACCCATGGCACTCCAAAACCTTCCCAGTCCTGATTTCACCGTTTCCAAGACGGAGCGTCACGATTTCCCCATAGCACTGTCTCTGCACCTTGTCCACAACAACAATAGGACCATTAATGGAAGAAATACTGCTGTAGCATGGAAGCGGGTGTATCTTGGGGGTAGGAGTTATGTTAGTTGCCAGCGACATCGTTTTAATTTTTGGCAGGGTTGCATCTGCAAAGTATAGACGATAATGTTAGACAAACACGATAAAAAGACGCCTGTTTACAAGCACCTGACTAAAGAGAGATAGATCGTCGCTATCACACCTGGATATCCGAGACTTCTTCGATAATACCCTGGGTTTTTTCTGTGGCCGCTCCTGGACCAGCAACAAACGGACTCCTTGCTTCCACGGCTGATGTTTGTCGGTACGACTTTACCGGGGAAATGGGGGAATCTATTATAATAGAGCACGTCAGTAGCTTAGAATCTAGCCCATCAGAATCAAACTCACCATGTGGCTTGATCGAGTTAGTAGTGCTGTACTGATACTGCTTTCCTGTAGGATTACTATTGAGTAGCGGGTAAGAAGCCGTACTTGAAGGCTTTTCCGTGGATCGTTTGAAAGAAATGCCCCGACATATTATCGCTTCTTCTAGCGCGTGCGCTGCAGTGGGAGAGATTTCTGGAAGACCTACCTCCCGTGCTACAGCCCCTGGCTGAAGAGAATGGCTGTTTTGCTTGGAGTAAGAGAGTATTTCAGCTACCCCGTGGGATACTACTCCGCCACGGATATATGCATGTGCCTCGGAGTCGTCGACGAGGGAGCCCTTAGAGCCACGGATGAGAGCACTGGAAGCAGAGGATTTAACAAAGCGGAGGCCGTCAGAGTCGCGATACTCTCCAGAGACTCTCTGCATAGGGATGGTTCGACCAGCTGTAGTTATTGGCTGCTGGTTGCCGTCTGTAGTTACCCCTTCTATGCTTCTCAATGGTTTGAGGATCTGACCCGGGCTGCCTCGTGCGCTACTTGCTGCTGTGGATAATGCAGTGCCGAGTTGTGAGCGGACTATGGATCGCGTCATGTTGCGAGCAACGAACTGACCTGGTTGTGCGCCTGATGTACTAGCCCTATGTGGAATCTGTGTCTGAGGCATCTGCACTCCAATGTGACCGTCTTCGGTGAGGGTAGAAACAGTCATGGACACGAGACTGTTCCCAGGAGGGGTTGTCTGGAGCTTTGAATTATTCGTAGAAAGATCTAGATAATACGAACTGTTAAAGAGGCCGTCTGTTGTCATAATGGGTTGTGCAGTAGAATGATCAGATCGAAGACGAGTAGATGACGTTGACTCCTTAATTGTTTGGATTGGCATGCGCGGAAGAAGAAGATCTGCCTCTATAGTCCCATTCTTATTCCGCACCTTTATGCCATTTAACAGTCCGTGCGACTGTAATTCAGAACTGGCTAAGGATGCTAGTATGTCCAATTGTGTGCATAGCTTATCGGGCTCCTCCTTGAGCATATCTTCAACAATTGCTCCGTTGAGAACAAAGCCCCTAGAGTCCATGAACAGCCTTGATCCGTCATCTGCACGAACTACTTTAATGACCCCCTTCGTGAGTTGTTCCTGTATATGTCTAATAGATTGAATCCTGCTCTCAAGCTTAGAATCTAAAGTAGCAGAGTCGCGTATCTTAGTTTGCAGTACCATAAGATCATCTGTGGTTAAGTCATCGTTTTTCTTGTTTGTGGCAGAAGCCGTGCTAACCATAGAATTAACAATCCTGTCCAATTCAGTAACGAATTGATCCTCCTCTGTATACTCTATCACCTTTCCGTCGACGGTCACATATTTCCCAGTGAAAGAGCTATCGGATGGTCCTTCTAGGGATTGTCTGGCAGTAACAGGAATACTGCTTACCTGAGGAGCAATCTTAACTGGTCTACTTTGTAATCCATGCCCTACAACGGCCCTGGTTGAGTGTCCAGCTTGCTTTTCTTCTGTCTTCTTTAAATATAGAGACACAAGCTCATCTGGTGTCAGCTCGACACTGGTCTTTGAATGGGGAGCTGATGCCACTGGATCCTTCCGTAGGTGAGCGTTTTCTGACAGATCCTGTGTCTTTAAATTTGATGTCTCATTAATGGAAACAAGATTGGCAATAGTTGGACGTTGCCCAATGTTATTTCCGCGCTGAAGCCGGATGGTTGCAGTACTGTTGGATTTATAGTCCCCAATCTTGCTAAGAAGATAGAGTTCTGCCTCAGTGAGTCTCCTGGGACGCCCGTGCTTGTCGACAGTCAATTTGAATAACTGCCGTATCTGCTCATCAGCTGTGTTTGCAAGAGACTTTATGGATATCTCAGGCCCATCTGGCTCCAATTGGAGACTTACCCTCGAGTTCTCTTCTGACCCCATTGTCGAATTGTCCAGCTCTGGGTGCATCGCAGAGGAGTCCTCACGAGCTTGAGATCTGTCTATTGGCTGAGTTGTGTTCGGGTGGTAATCCACTTGCTGCTCCTGCTGTAGAGACTCTTGAAGGGAGTGTATATCGGAGTACCTATACTCGGTTTTCGGGTCATAAAAGTATGGAGTGTCGTCTGGCTTTGTGATTATTTCAATCAGTCTCTCATGGCCCGGCTTAACTGTGATCTTGACAAGCCGAAGAGCGGCACCCGGTGCCAGCAGGTCTTTTTCTCGCTGCTTTTTATAGCAACTCTTGGCCCTAGGAAGGCTAAGAAATTCGTCCTCTGCCGGTGTTGTTGGTAAGAGAGAAAGAATGCGAAGAAGACTTTCATCAAGAAGCACCGCTCCTTTGTCTTCGGAGAATTGCGTTGAGACCGGTACTACATCAGGTCCACTCTGATCTAGCATTGCTGCTCGCTGGAAATCAACTACGTTTTTGCCTAGAAGCGTTGTTACATCTGCAACATGGATTTGCTCCAGATCCTCCTTGATAAGAGATCCTCGTAACGGTAGCTGGTCTGCTAGATCGTTATGCTCCAACGTGGACGGAACTGATATGGAGAGCTTTTGGATCTCTGAGATGGACCCCATATCTATCTCTGAGGCTATAGATAACTTATTGCGCTGGGCCCCGGTGGCTGCTCCAGAGGGGGGTCTGTGAAGAGGTGTACGAGTAAGGTCAATGCTTGGCCGAATAGAATCATCCCCGGTTGTTCGTAGGGTTCCAGAATCGCCATCCTCCACTACAGTTTCAATAAAGAGAGTTGGCTGGACGCTTACTCCCTGATCAGCGTCATATTTAGGAAGCTGAGCTCTGGTGTCTATATTGAGCTCAGGAGATTGAATAATGTTATTTGGCAAGCATGTACCCTTTGTGATGGCAATGCTGTTGTGAGATGGAGCCCCTGGAGATGAGGTCAGCTGACCGCCGGATTGACTGTCCGTGTGAGAGTATATAACTCGGTCAAGGTTATCCCCGAACATATTCTTATAACTAATATTGGTAACAAACCCATCAGACACAATTATCTGGCCATTGATGACGCCCTCGTTACTCATGCGGACATAAATACCATCTGCTTCAGAATTATTGACCAATCGAAATGCCCTAGGAGTTCCTAGATCTGGAGTTTCTTGCTGAGGCTCAGAGCGAGTATCATTGCAAGCAGTGAGCGGGCTATGTAAAGAACGGGCCGAGGATATGATGTTGACCATGTTTTCAATAGGCGTATCAAGGTTATTCTGAGATAGAGGACTCAGTGATCTGGGTTTATCCTCTTCATATTGCTGCGATTTGGAGGTCTCGATCACCCGATCTGATTGGTGGCTACGGACCTCCTTGGTGCCGGTTCCTCGTCGTTGTCTAGGATCGAAACGCTGCTGAACGAGCATTGGCTTCTTGGGTTTAGCAGGCTCCTCCGGATGATCCACCTTGACTGAGGCAACATTCATACCAAGCACATTGTTGATTGTTTGAATTACTCTCTCCCCTGATTTCGTCGCAGTGTTGCTCTTTGAAGGAACAGCCGCGGCAGATGGCGCACCAGGAGTTTTCTTATCTAGCTGAACATTTAAAGGGGCAGGTGATGGCGATGTAGCATTTTCTGGCACAACTGATGCTTTGACAATTAGAGAGCCAAAGAGACCAATCTTATGGTCTGCCTGAGCAACTTCTCTGTAGGGGCTGGGAGTTTCGCGTAGCTTTAGCTGTTGTAATGAGGTGGAGTCCATCTTTTCACGACGCGTATTGGCCTCAAGGCGCATTCGCTGAGTGTCGTTGTAGAGTTGATCAAAGATTTGGTCTGTTGTTAAGCCTTCTCCTTTTAAGTTATGGTGAAGGCGATAGTTCGCTCCAGTGGCTTGTAGATTCATTACCTTGTCAGCGGCTGTCATAGCCAACTGTGCATCTCTGCGGTGCAGTGGATGATTGGGGTCCGCCAGCGGAAGATTTGTCATAGACGTGTGATTAAACAGATCCAAGCGCCGTCGGTTTAGCTCTATGTCTTTAGGTTGCAGGCCACTCTTTACAGCAACGTCGCCAATGCGCCGCCAATTTCCAGCATCATCAAGGTATAGACCATCATTCTCGTCAATGATATCCGCGTCTGTAAGTATCCGCATTGTATCTGTGAGGTAGCTTACATATGTCTGACAAGATCTGTGGGAATAGTTCTCTAGTATCGCCTTTGCTGTCATATGTGCAATCCCCATGGCCTGAAGCTCGGCCTCATTATCATACTCCATTCTAAAGTTCTCTAGAGCAGCCTGAATTTTCATAGAGACGTATTCCTCAACGTCACCTCGGCGGACCATTGCATTTGGATCGCCACCTACTCCAAAGAAGTCGTCATCTATCTTGTCCTCAAGAAGATAGGTGTCATTTGAGCTTATGCTATAGCTGTAATAATAAGAGTCACTGTCGCTGTTTTCAGTGTGCTCCTTCTTGCTTCCAGAAGCCTTTGCTGGAGTCACATTCTTATCGGTACCTTTACGCTTAACCGCTACCTCTCCCTTACCCCCACTAGCCGATTTTCCATTACCTCCTAGCTTAGGTCCCTTGATACCTTTACCACTCTTTCCTTGCTTTGCCTTAGCTGTTCTTTCCTTCTTCCTGGGATGAGAATCGGAGTCAGAATCGTTGGCAGGGTCGAACGCCCCACCCATATTGGCAGTATCTGCTTTCTTCATGCGACTAGAAAGAAATTTAGATAGGCCAGCAAGTGTTTTTGGTAACTTTGCATCTGGGAGTCGTGCTAAGCAACAAACTATCTCTCTATACTTACCAATTAAGGCCGCCATTTTGTCCACATCCGATTTCTTTGAATTTTCTGCCCTCTCTAATTGAGCACTACTCAAGCTGGACCTAGTAGATGTACACTCTATAGTTTCTTCTATAGTGGTATCTTGAGTAGATCTACCATACAGGTTATCGGTATCACCATGGCCTTCGGTTTCATATAGATCGTCGTCAGTAAAGTCGTTTGAATCGTCCGAATTAAGTGCTTTCCTTTGAGGAACTGGCCGCCCCGTAAGTTTTGCTATCTTGTTGTTGGCATGGGCGAGCTTGCCACGATAGATTTTAATGTCACTCACTAATTTCGAGATGTCTTTCCGCTGTTTTTCAATCTGATCCTTGAGACCGCTGACAAGGGAGTTCTCTCCATTCTCTTTCATAAGCATCTCCAGTTCCGCCTTCAATCGATCAGTCATAATAGCGTGCTTCTTTAAATCATCCTTAGCAGATGTAGCTGCAGCGTTAGCTCTTTCAAGCTCTCTACGAAGTACCTCGGTATCCTGCATATGCCGCTGTTTAGCTTCTGTCAATTGTGCCTCAAGTACCAGAGCCTTTGACTCTAAGGTCTCCATCTTATGTCGCATGGTGCTTGCGTCTGCCTCTTGCTCTTCTGCTGCTTTACTCAGGGTTGTATTCTCTGTGCGCAAAGCCTCGATTGACGTTGTAGCAGCGTTCATATCTGTCTGATACCGCATCTGAAGTTCCTCGAGATCCCTCTTCAACAAAGCATTCTCGTCCTCTAGACTCACGCTTGCCTTACTTTTGCTCAATGCCTCAAGTCTATGTCTCTCTGCCTCGTCCATGGAATCTTTTGTGAACCCCTTGAGAACCGACACCTCTTCCTTCAGAGATACAATCTGTTTATTGAGCTGAAGAATCTCGTCGTCTTTGTCCTTCAGCCGCAAATTCCAGAACTCTCGAGCGTCACGCTCATCTGCGTCTCCGTGTCCTCCTTCTGTATGCCCAAAGTCAGGCTTGTATATGTTAACCCCTCCGTGAATACGCTTCTGATAGAGCTGTTCGCGCAAGAGCTGAATCTCACTCAGAAGACGCACCTTTTCATCTGACTTCGATTTTAGGATCGAGGACATGAGGCTGTCCTTATTGCTTACCTGCACATGGCTATCTGTTAGTAAAGATCTGACATTGTCTAGTTGTCTTTGCAAATCTGCATTTTCACTCGACAGCTCTTTGAGTAACTGGACTATTTGCTCCTCCAGTTTGAGCTTCAAAATAGAGGTGGGCAAAGTAAGGATTTGAGATTCCGCACGGTCGATGTATGAGCCAAAAAGAGGTGACACATCCTTTGGAGCCTCATGGTCATGCATGGGGTCACAGCCAAGAGATGGTTCCATCATGATGTAGAGAGGCCTGTTGTGAATACTGTCTCGTAGCTGTGAAAAGGAGTTAAGAATTACTGCCGAGTAGTCTGATAGAAGTGTTTCCACTATTATTGATGCCAACCGCTTTGTAGAGCTCCCCGCCTCTAAATAGCCCAGGCCAAGAGCAGATGGAGCAAGCATCGACTCTGCGGCATCTGCCGAGTTGCTCATTTTTTGGGAATTTTGAAGAATGACTGATACAAACGCTAAGTGGCGGCTGAGCTGAGGTACCTATCGTGTCTGAAGGACGCTGGCATGGTAGCTAAAGAGAAAAAAGTGTTCTCAAAAGGAAACTGATAAATCTATTTACACGGGCCTGCTAATCGCTAGTTTCGTCGTTATCACGCTCATAGAAGATATCAGTCTCTATCTCTACAGCCCAGTCAACACCACCAATTGTCTCTGGTATCGTGGGCTTCACGTTATCAAGCAAGTCTCCGTCTGCACTATCGGATTTGCAATCGTACGCTGCCTCCCAATTGTTACACAACCTTGTATATAAGTCCTCCAGCTCTACGCGCTTGATATCAGCATCTGGAGTGTTCTGCTCGCCTAGAAACGTGTATATAGGTGCCATAGATGACACGTATATTGTTGCCAATCTGAAGATTGCCAGGATACACGACTGAGAGAACACGCCTCGAGTCACCCTCCGGCTATGAATGAGCCTGCTGAGTGTCACCACAAGGCAATCTCCGAGACAAAGGTATCGCTTGAGGAAGACATCCGTTATGAGTAGAGTATCCATCTGCCGAGAGAAGCTGAGGGTAGAGGTAACATATTGGTACTGCAGAACGAACATGTACGCAATGATGAGGTGAAGCATGGCCTGAAAGTCATACGATATCGCGTTCGTAATGTCTCTTTTGTGCCCAGGACCTGCGCGCATGCGGTTGGTGGACTCTGTGATCAAGTGCAGCATGTCGGAAAGCATACTATCAACTATCTTATTGTTAATGCCTTGTGGTAAGAGTTGCAAGAAGCGTAAAAGCACAGCGAGGGAGTTGTATGCCCGGAGTAGAGTAGAGATCTCCAGTTTGGAGAACTCCTTGTTCGATATTTGGGAGTATATGTTCGCAGTCATCTCATGGATGGCGATCTGGACCATATCTGGGTGGTGCCACACTTCACAAGAGATCTTACGTACGTGCTTCCACTTGGGCGTGTCGTCGTTGGTTGCCTTGGCAACGGCTTTGCGACACATAGACTGGCCCGTTGTGCTGTAATACTTAGGAACCGATTTGACGTACTTGTACGTCTTTGGGATACTGTATATTAATTGCATGGATCCTGCGGACAAAGACTCTTCGGGAAGGGAATTCGAAATGTGCCGTGGAACCAGCTCTCTAGGGGCATAATGCGGAGACACCCGAGTGGCCACAAAAGAGGGTAAAGAGCTAGAATAAGAGACGCTCTCAGTCTCTCTTGAAGGAACGTGCTGGAGGTGCGGATTGCCAACGATGATGTTAGTGAGCTCGCTATTGGGCCGGTCCAGAAATGCTGTCTTTGTTGACTGAGAATGGGCAAGCTGAGGGGTTGCGTTATTGGATTGCACGTATGTCGGCAGCTGTGCGCAGCTGACTGTTGTCTGGCCGCACAAATAGTTTTTACTGAGGATATCTGGGGATCTATGCTCCCCATCCACCTTCTTTGCTACAAGAGACCCCGTACGGGTCTGGTGCATGCCACTCCCAGTCCCCATTAGAGTTGGGTCACTTTCACTGAATGTACACTGGGAGGGATTTGCAATCCCCACTGATCCTTGAGTCGGGCTAGATATTTGATTCTGCACCTCTGTATGGAGAGAAGAGATAGAACCAATGTAGGAGTTGAGCAGAGCGATGGCGTTCTGCAGCATGGCTTCTGTTTGACTTCGCTCGTCCAGATCGAGATCTGTCCGGGTTAGTGTAGCCTGTAGGTCAATGATGATTTTCTGCACAGCCGTTTGCTGTGAAAGCAGAGCAGAGTACTGCTGGTCGTAGCTCATAGTATTTTTTGGAAAATTGATTATTCTTTGCGCGGATCTCGCTCTGCGCCCAGACAGCCTGTGTACCTGCTGCCACTAGAAAAGAATGTGGCCGGATAGCTCCAAGTAATGAGACCAGTGAGCGATCCAGCCAGGTTTGAGGCTGGGAAAGATAAAAATGACGGACCCCATCATAACTATCGGACCCTATCTCTACATGAAGCTTGTAAAGATTAGTACCCGAGTTGACTCGTGCCTTGGTATGCTTCTAGGAAAGATTTCTGCCGACTGTATTGAGCTTTGCGAGGTCTTGGGGCTCAACTTCAATGTAGAAGATCCTAGCCTTGTAAAGGCACTCAAGCATGCTGTGGATGCTCAGTCAACCTTTTACAGCCATCTCACTCCTGTTGGAATAATATTTATCGGTCAAGAGCACCATGTGCCATCTGATGTGGTGCATGATGCGTGCGCTTACTTCTCCTTAGACAGACCGGTCTTAGCTGCCAGTTACAGTCCGGAGGATAAGGAGCCTTTTATCGTTCAGGCGGATAAGAGGTGCAAGCTAAAGTTTGTAGGTACCGCCTCAGACTCTGCCGTAGTTAGAGCTATGTTTCCCGAGCTTACCCGGGGCGTAAAGTTGCAGGAAGCCCCTCTTCCACCAGCAATTCCTAAGGAATTGCTTTCGGTGCTTGCTCTGACTCTGCGTAATTGAGTAAATCTCTGAATAAAATGTCCTTGGGAGTCAAGGACGTAAGGGATCTGCTGGACGGCGTGCGTGCGATCATCTTTGACCTTGACGGCACTCTCCTAGACTCAACAGGTGCATGGGACACAGTTAATCGTAGTACCTTTCTGACTAGGGGTATGGACTATCCAGACGACTTTATGGACAAAATTAGCGGGAAAACAGCTATAGATGCTGCCACATATTGTGTCAAGGAATATAACTTCAACGATGTGACACCGGAGGAGCTTGCAGACAAGTGGAAAGATATATACATTGAGCTCTTCAGAACTCAGGTTTCATATACTCCTGGAGCAATTGAGTTTGCGCGTGTTGCCAAGAGTCGCGGCATGCTCCTCGCTATAGGTACCGCATGTCCCCATGGTGCCATTGATGCATTCTTCTCTGGACGACCAGAGGACAGAGACCTCTTCGACGCGATTATCTCTTGTGACGATGTTTCTGCCAGCAAACCAGACCCTGCCATTTACTTGGAGTGCTTCAAGAGGCTTAGTATCAGTGCATCTGAGGCTCTAATATTCGAGGACTCCATCCACGGCTTAGAGGCTGCTAGGCGCTCAGGGGCAAGGGCCGTGGCTATGCTGACGGGCCCGCGCCCACCCACTGACCGTCCCGATTTGTCAATCCACGTTGCATCGACATTTACAGAACTATTATCTGTAAACCAATAAATCAGTGTACACAAGCGCTATTTATTCCCTTGGGACACATTTGGCATACAAAACATCTGCTGCATTTGCAGCTGCTGTGTGTAGACCTTCTGCTGTTCTGGCGTCATCATATTGAACACAGCTTGATCCTGCGCCGGAATCTTTGGTTGTTCAAAAGGAGTAAACGGAGTAGCCTGATTCCCCCATCCAAACAAGTCGAGCGTTGGATTTCCTGGGTTCTGGGTGGGAACCTGTGGTTGCTGAACTGGGGGCTGTTGCGGAGAAGGTGAGGGTTCAGATCCTGAGCTAAAGAAATCTAATAAGGAATTCATATTAGGCTGCACACTTGGAACAGGTACCGGAGGATTGCTAAGCATAGCAGGTGGACTAGAAGCCATAGGCTGAGCTTGAAGTTGCGGAGGAGCTTGCGACTGTTGTGTCGAGAACATAGGCTTTCCATTGAAGTTGAAGTTTGGCAGCCCTTTGGCTGTGGAGGGTGATGGGAGAGATAGCGCTGGCTGTACAGCGCTACCAGCTCCTCCGCCAGCACGAAAGGCGGGCGCAGTGGATCCAGAAGAGAGCTGGAAACCTTGCGCGGCGGCTAAGGACGACTTTTTAACCTGCAAGCCAAAAGTATCGCCGCTATTGGGGGCTCCCCCGCCGGCCTTAGCATGACTATCCTTTTTAGCCATCGCTTCAAAGCCAAAGAGAGGTGTGTCCTCGGTGGAAGCAACAGAGACACAGGAAGACTCTCGCGTCAAGCCCTGGCCCTGGTTCTGCGGGGGTAGGGCACTGAAGTCAAAGACCGGCGTGGTATTTGAACCCATGGGTTGTTGCGGCAGTTGAGCAGAAAGAAGAATATCCTGAGGAGGAGACCCAATACTCTGGGTCATTAACTGTGGAGACATCAGATCGGCCGGCCGAGGAGTAAATTGAATCCCCGTCTTGGCCTGGATTGCTTCAGCAAGGTACCAAACGTCGGCGCGCTGCATAGGATCTTTAACTAATGAGACAGAGATTAAACGCTTAAGATCTTCAGAGTACCCAGGTGACGTAGGCAGTCTGTACTTGCAGTTAAAATTAGCAAGAACCTCGCCATCAGGGAACGGAAGAGTAAAGTACATCATTCGATAAAGCATCACTCCAAGAGCAAAGACATCACTTCGAATGGTAATTGGAAATTTTGCAAAGAAATCAATCATTTCAGGTGCACGATAGGACGGCGTTGTCTTTTTCTGTATCTCGTTTTCCACGGCTGTCCTCAGGGCCAGATCCTTTGTAAACACACTCCCGTCGGGGTATTGGGCCTTGGTACACGACCCGAAGTCACAAACCTTGAGATACTCTGCGTGCTTGGCCGTAAGCTGTCCCGGAGAAATATGCTCGTCGAGGGGATAAGACATCAGAAGGTTCTCGATTTTGAGGTCGCGGTTTATGATGCCCATAGAGCTCATCATGCAAACGGCCGAAACCACACGGCCAAAGGCATTCCATATGAAGTCTTCAGTGAACTTACTGTTCGGTGCCCGCTGCATGACATCGACTATGGATCCTCCCACGCACAGCTCCATCAAAAGAACAATTTCCGATGGAATTTGGAGGCGTGCGTTGCAAAGTTCAGCAACAGCACTTGGAGACAACTGGGTCTCGTGTCCTGCAATCCGGGCGGCGTAGAGCTTGACAACATTGGGATGACTATTGAAGCAGACGTGGTAATAAGTCTCCATCAGGCAGTCCTTAAGGGCAGCACTAGTTTGTATAATCATTCGCTTGACCGCATAGACCTCGTTCACGTTCATGGGGTTCGTTGCTACGTAGACAAAGGCAAATCCTCCCTGTGCCAAAAACTTAGTGACTAGCAAGGAGCGTCCCCCAATAGTAAGGGTGGAGCCCAGGAAGCCATCATTAGGACAGTTCTTTGGACGCTTTTCGACAACGGGCCCCTGCTTCCCGCCCTGTTTAAACATATCCTTTTACTTTTTCTTCGACTTCTTCTGTGCAATAAAAGTTAAAATTAATGCGGCTAATTGAAAGTAATACTGAATCAAAAATGCACACTGCGCCTCTAAAGCCGTGGAAGCCTGCCCACGATCCATACCTCCATACCAGCTATGCTAGCCAGACAAAGCACGCTGTCCGGGAAGCAGATACTACGATTAAAGCTCTCAACTCGCACAGAAACCATCTTATCCGGGATGCCCGCGCAATCCAGGACGAGATAGAGCTGCTAAAGAGATTGAAGGTGGAGGCCGTCCGTCGGAAACAGAGACACTTGCAAGACGAACTAGAGCGTACAGATCGTAGGATTGCCAAGCAGATCGGGATAGAAATCCAACATGATGTGAACGAAGAAAACAAGCTCACGACTCTTGCCAAAGCACGTACAGCACGGCAGAATGTTTTACTACGCAACAAGCAACTCGCTGCAGACGTGCGGCAAGATTCTAAGGAGCAGCTGGAGGATCTTCGTGTACGGCGCGATGCTTATCTGACCCAGGTAAAGTCGGATAGGCTCCAGGAGACGCTCGATAGCTTGGATCTTAAGCGCGCCTACACCATGAAGATGGGCAATAAGGTACGAGAAGCCCGAGAGCGGAACATCTGCGAGATGGACGAACTCAACCGCGACCGCCTTCAGAAAGAACAACTTGTCCAGGACCTCCGCGCACAAGAGATAGCTCTCCTAGAGGATAACGAGGAGCTTCGTCGGCTATTGAACGAGGAACGTAAGGGCATACCTAAGACTGTCCTCGCCACGAAGGGTCGCCTAGGAATGGTGAGAGCGTATGAAGCAGACTTTAATGAGCAGATATCTAGTCACGCGACTGTCCCTTACAGGCATGACATCGAATATATGGGCCAGAGGACATGCAAGAGCATTTGGGACTGCAAGGATCTCCCCCCTTCCGCAGCAAAGTGATGTACACAAGCTCTCTTTGTGATTGTATGGACATGAGTAAATTAATGCGCAGAGGCTACACCATGGCGGCAAATCTTAAAAAGCGAATGATCCCCCCGGAATACTGTTATGCAACACACGCTGGAAAGTGCCCCAAGTGTGACAACGGCTGCTACGAGGGATGCACATGTATGCAAAAGCGGATGAGACACATTGGCCACGACCTGTATAGCACTGGAAAGCGACTAGCCTATCTTGAGAGTGACTACAAGGATTATGCTAGGCGCAATGCATGCCATCGCCTTTGGGAACTGAATAAGGACGACTCTGACTTCCAGGCACAGCAAGTCATGTTTCGCAATCTTGTCCGCGCAGAGGCCTGTGGAGGAGATACTTCGCGGCGAACTTACTTAGCAGACGGCACGGTGTTACAGAGCAAACCACGCACACACCCACAGGTTTACAGGTCAGATGGGTCCAAGCTAGGCGGATTGCGTACAACTCTCCCTTCTTTTGAGCAATTCAACTGCCATCTCGACTGCAATCCGCCGGTACCGTGCTCCAGCAAACTAACGAAGGCGATATGTGTGCCTCCGAATGTGCGCCAAGGCTCTCTATGCTGCAAGGACCTCACTAAAAGCTTCCCATTCAAGTGTCCTATGATAAATACGTCTAACGCAAAGACTACTAGGGAGAGTGATGCCCTGCCCTGTTCTAACAATTGTACCACCGAAAATGCTGACGTGCCAGTAGATAAGATAGACCTTTCTGACCACTCTACGCCTTCCTTAGACAACAATGACACAGGGTATTGTAAGTGTTGCACGCCAACGGGAACCCTGGGCCGCAGTACTTCATCCCTCGTAGAGTCTAATCCAAAATACGACGCCTGGCGCCGGCAGTATCTCTCTAGAGATCCGAAAGCAGATAAGAAGCATCAGTGGTTTATGAATGAGCAACAAAGGATAGTTAACTCTTTACAGCGAGATCAGAACCAGCGGATGGATATGTGGGGGCGCGAGGAGGCCTGCTTGACCACGCTAAAGCAAATGGCTGATGAAAAATCTCGCCGCTTGAAGATTCTTGAGCGCGACTGTCTTCGAGAGTCTCTTGGGCTTCAGCACGACAGAGACCCAGACAGAACTCGGATATCTAAAAACCTCTACTTCGCTGAGTCGCCGGTTTTTGAAGTACGGCCAGCAACGACAGACCTTTCTTCCCAACCGTCCAAGGCACGATTTGTTGAATACCGTGAAGCAGCCAGAACCGTCAAAACCCTTCTGGACAATACTGTATATAATCCCCGGCTTCTTTCAAACACGTAATAACCTTCTCAACCATGCTTATACCCTATTAATGGATTGAGTGCGCCAAGTCCACTAACTGAAAACTGGTAGCCTTTGTACTATACTCCGTCAATTCACAGTAAACGCTTAGGCTATGGTTCTCGGCCCACAGTATCCGAAAGCGCAACTTTGCGCAAAAATTTATCGCTAATGATAATTCAAAAAATGAGCTATAACGGGCCGTCGCCTCTGAATGCTAAGAATCACGGATGCGGGTATCAAGGGGGACCTTGCAACTGCGCACAGTGTATAACATTCCCCCATTTGCCTTACAAATGCATCCCGTTCCAACAACAGCTGTATACCCATCGGGTCCGGACAAATATACACCGCACCCCAACTAACTACAGAGAGCTTATTATGAATACTATTCCTTTGAAAGAGCCTCCCAGGACCCCAGTCGTGACCAGCTCCCTCACTGCTGAGGAAACCGGCCGCCTCCTCAGCTCTCACCGCCCTACAATGAAACAATCTCAAGGCATTCCGGACACCCAAAGCCTCAAGGCACAGGAGTGGGGTACAGAGTCACAAAAGGCCCAAGGGCGGCCCCTGACACCGAATGCAACAATGCTACTGGACCAAGATTCCGCGCCGAGCAGGACCGGTGAAATAAATATAGGCACAGTGCTAAACCCCCTTGACTTCGAATACAAGCCTCCATGTTCGCGGACGTCCAAGCAGCGCTTGCCCCAACCACTAGCGGCAAAGACAGAAACACAGCCAAGGTCGAATACTGGACTCTGCGTTCGGCAAGAAATCGAGTATCCCGCTGAAACAGAGGCGGTAATACGAGAACACTGCACTACCATGTTTGATCCGTACTGCGCAACCCACGATGGGAGAGACAGAAGCACAAGGAAGTTCGGACCTAACGCAACTATACTCAAGTACCCTAGATACCCCAATCATCCTGAAAATGTCTTTAAGCCTGGCTACTCTGAGTGGCATCATGAAACTATACAACCGATAAAGCGAGAGCTCTTTGTGGAGCCGCCAAAACAAAGGCGGTGTCTCTCAGAGTGGGAGAAGCAGCAGAGGCGCGAACAAGAGGCAGAGGAGGCGCGCGTCATGTTCAACAACTTTTCTAGCGGGATAAACTCCTTCAAGGCATCAGCACTCCCTATGAGTCGCTGCCGAATGGATCTCAATGACATAGCCGGGCAAAGGGCATCTCTGGAATATCTGCCAACTGTATCCACTGCTTGCCGGTTTATGGGGTGTCACGGACCTGCCGGATGTTCATGATCATCAGAGCTCCTTCACAAGCGCTGGCTCAGACGCGATCTTTATTTTAGTTTTGTTTCTATAGATTCTGTTGAACCCAGTGTTTGCAGGTGCGTCAGCTAGGCAGTACTAACTTCTCTGTGCGCTACAATTGCCCTACGTGTAAATGTCTGCGACAAGTAGCTCTTTTTAAAATCTGGTAGGTACATTAGCGTCGACGATCGCAAAATAAAATGCGGTGCCCAGGATGTCCTCCCAGCGTGTCCTCTTCTCCGTGTTTCTCTTGGCCGTCTTCGACGCACCATAGCGCTGGTAGGAAACAGCAGACTGGGTGCATTCTCAGCAATGAGCTGTCTAAGCAAGAGCTAGTTCACCTGCTTGTCCGCGAAGCCCGACGTATGGCACACTGCCGTGCAACCGGAATACCTTACCAGTCCCCTCTTCAGCTTGCTATCCAACGAGCATCTGCAGCTGAGTCTGCAACCGCAACCGCAACTATCGACAACAACCCGGGCGCCATACTTATCAGGCGAAGCGGTCCGTACGCCCCCACTTTACACAGGTATCCCTCAGATCAAGTCCAGCCGTACATGTCTTCGACCCTGCATTCCGTTGTAAAGGAGAATGTACACCGTCGTCCTCGAACAACCTATTCCGCGCATACAGGATATACTTCATCTGCTAAACATGAGGCACTATCAGAGAGACCACGTCGACACTCATCTACCTCTCAATATTCATCGCGTCCTCAGTCCGATGGCACCCACGGATCAAGTACTTCTGGCTACGGAGTACGGGGGCCAGATTGTTGGACGGATAGCGGCGATATTCGACCCCCTATAAGCGCCCCACATCGTTCACATGTTGCTTTTACCAACGGCAAGAGACGTGCCCATTTGAACCCCAACGGCTTTGAAGATGGATTTATCTCCATGCCAGGGTCCTTCAGGACATCCTCTGTGAGCGACTCCTGCCACATAAACCCAAAGCTCTACAGACCTGAGTACAGGCAATCCTCATCCTCCTATTGTCACTTTCGGCCGGACTTGGGAAATACATACTTCTATAACTGACACCATCCTCGGAAAAGTCGCTGCTAGATGGTGCATGGATGCACTTGGCATTAAGTCTTGTGAATTTGCAATTAGAAAGCTCAAAATTTCATAATTGGCGGATCGACCCCTTGGAGTCCTCTGCTCAAGCGTATGGATTCTTCGAATGGTTTGGGTCGTATAGGCTCATCTCCATGCATCTGTGGAAATCACGGCTGCTTGGACCCTATCGTTAAAATCCCACGAAATAGCACTGACTCTGCTGCGGCTTGGAACGCTGCCTATCTTAGCAGTTCAGCTCCCAGTCTACAACACCTGAGTCACAGAAGAGATCCCAGGGACTTGAAATGGTACGATAATACGTATGAGAACAGAAGGAATAGTAAGGCCTTTGTAACACCCATCTTTCGTCGCCAACTTCCTTACTTGCAGCCTCCGGGGCCGTTACCCGCATATAACGAGGCTATACCACATCAGACATCATATCAACGTGAGTTCACCCCTACTATATCAATGCGGGTACGCTCGGAGAAATTGGTCAAGCCAGAGATATTGGACAGTCCCTTGCATAAGTCGTTCAGTTCTGCCCAGCTGAAAACTGTTGTCAGACCTTTTACAGCCGTTCCAGTCGACTACTCTTCTGAATACGTAAGACACCAAAAGGGTTGCACTACAAAATCCAGTCTATCAGTAGAACCACCTCATACCCAGAACACAACAGTGCCCAAGAAAAAGAGCCCCTTCGACGAACTTTTCGATAGAACTTACTTCAAGCCATCGGGTGTTAGCGGGCCACGAGGAGCAGAATCGGGCTTTTGGCCTGCAAGCACCAGGCGCAGACTTTAACACACTGTCTCCATAATCTATTAAACTGTTATTGACTAACGATAAGTGTATACTTCATTAGATTGACTGCCCATGCAGGGACTAGACCTGAGTCCAGGCCCTTGTCTATAGCAATGTCACTCAATTCTGCTATTGACTTGATGGGTACTTGTGTTCTGATGACTGTATCTGCGCACGAAACTTTAATTATGAGGTCAGTAACTGATGTCAGTGGCAAGGATAGATGTGAAGATAAGACAGGCCTGCATGGCTCCTGGTTATGAACTTTTGTTAATTTGCAGTTTTCTAGAGCCATAATCTCCATTCCATCTGTAACCTTAACAAAGACTTGCCTTCCTTCGAGTCTTTCATCAGTTACAATGACAGCAACGGAGAGCCTGAAGTCCGGATCGGTGACTTCGAGATCTAAAGCAAATGCCGACTGTATTGTGTGCCCCGGGGTGTGTACGCTTAGTTTATTCTCAGGTGGCCTTGTTAGTGGTACTGGAGTATCTCTCACCAGAAGCTTAATGGCAAGAACCATCGCCCATCCGTTGCCCCATCCCAGGAGGCTCAAATAGTTTATATCAGCTGAAGTGGAGGAGAACCAACCCTGAGCAGTCAGTGGTAAAAGAATCTCATTTATCATAGCATCTGAGAGCTGGGTCAGACGGTTAGTCGAAATACACCGCAGCAGCATTAAGCATTTAATTGACGGCTTAAATTTTTTTGGGAATGGAAGAGATTGATAGAGGGTAATGTACTCATTGAGATTGGAAAATTTTTTGAAAAATAAAAACGCTAGCTGCAAGAGATCTTTGATCAGTCTGCTATCATTCTGCGCCAAGATTGCAGTGGAAAGCCCCGTTATCTTTTGATGTATGTCGAACAAATGGTTTTCATCCATAAGATCGTCTAGCTGCTTTACAAGGGAGCCGCTTTCGTCAAAGTTATGAACAACAAACCATGTGCGTCCTATGATCTGGAACTCCCACTTTGTCGCGTCGCTGGTACAACATGATGGAGGAACTTCTGGTATTTCTGTATCAATGGTCAGTGAATCTTGAACTGAGATTGGTGATTCTGGCGTAAAGGAGTCTGGATTTGAGTCAGATTCTTGTCCAAGCTTAGGTTCGACTTCAGATAACACTTGTGTTGATCTGTCAGCGGTCGAGATCGTCTTTTCTGACTCATACTGCACAGATGCATCGGCATGTGCCTTCGCTCTACCAGACGAACGTAGAGTCTTATGGATTGATGAGGGTCTTCTTGCTTGTTCTGCGTGCCCGATAGTCTCTGCTGATTTCTCTATTGACTCTAGCTCTGCTGTCAGAGGGTCCTCACTTGTCAGACTTGGAGTGTCACTTTCATCAAGATCTTCAAGCCTGCACGCATCTAGGTGCATGTCTCCATCAATAGCATGGGTTACATTTGCTTTGGTCAGGTAATGGTACAAAATCTGCTTATTATGTTCGTGTTTTTCTTTAAGTAACGGAGGGGCCGGCAGGGCTATTGATGCACACACCCGATTGTTCTTATCTGTATTCCTTATGGTAGCGCTGCTAATATTATGGACCTTAGTCTGCTGAAGTACTCTACGAAGAGCAAGGAAATGCTTGTCCGCTCCTGCTCTTACCCTCCCTTGTATAAGGTCGTGATTGTTTGCTTGCACTTGAAGATACGCCGGCTGCTCTCTTTCTTGTTTTAAGAAATCGGGCCCTATCAGTCTGATGACGCTATTTCCGGTATCACAAACAGATATGCATAATTGTCCATCTAATGTAAATGCAAGGATACCCTGAGGATTGCTAAACTCTGCTTTTTTGAGCGCTCCATTCAGATACCCACTTCGTCGCATAGGGTTAGTTAGTTGATATACGTCTATGTAGCGATCGTCCGTGGGCTCTTTTGGAGCTCCTTCGGCAAGAGAATCTAAAGTAGACTGCAAATCGAGAATGGCGTAATATAGCATATGTGTATGGCTATCTGCTAAAAATATAATCGTCTGAGTAGATGACATCTTGTACGCAGAAAGTCCGCTGATGTGCTCAGGCTCGGATAGATAGGATTGATGAATATCTGGCTTTACATTTTGACCACAACGTTGTTCATCCTTAGATCGCATTCTGCTCTCGCTAGCTTGGGACATAGAAGACGAACGACATTTGAGTCGGAACTTTACGCCCCTTTTTGTTTCAAGTGAAATGACCACCAAGGACGCTTTCTCAGAAACTAATAGATATTTGCGCTTATAGAGATCAATCATATTACTGGGAAGACGTAGAACACCGACATAGAGAGTTTCGACTGCCTGGATGGCAAGTAGAGCTTCTCCAGATGGCTGCTCGAGAAAAATGTCAAGGAGAACCAGCTTAAGCGATCGCTGGACAGCATCAAGGACTAAAAAGCTTGTGGGAGAATATGGCAGAATGTCCACTGGCTGCGTGACGTCTAATGAAAGCGTTCGAAGAACCCCACAAGTAGACGAGCAGAACTGGACCGTAGAACGCTTCTGACTTAGTTTGAAGTAGTTAGTTAACAGTAAATATTTCACAGACCCGTTGCCAGTGTCCGCGATAAGGAGGATATTGTTTAGAATGGCGAGGCTACGCGGAGCACGGAGAACGCAGTCGGGCCGCCATGAAAGCGTGTGCACGCCTAGATCCTTAGTTATCACTCTAAGACCATGGACTAGTTGCTGGTCTAAAATGAAGAAGGCTTCTCTGGATTGGTCATATGCTATGCGCGAAGGCTTTGCTAAGGTGCAACTCTGTAATGTACCATCACAGAACCCTGCGATGCCGGAGCCTGCAAGGGTATATGCTACATATCCGCTCAGACGAGTGACAGCGGGGTCAGCTGGTGAACGCATTGAAAAAATCGATTCTAATGGAAGATCTGCTGAATAGAATAATAGAGGCCAAGAAGGAGGCCTTGGATGGCATTACTCGTGTAAAGGAGATACCCCGCATTCTCCGTGATAACGCGCTCAGGATTGCCGCTCTACGGAAGGAGCTCACCTTCATCCATGCTCAAATTGCCGTTGCCCAGGAATCTCCTGTTGAGCGTGAAAAGAATATCTGTCTTGCTCTAGAAAAGATGCTGGCTTATCGCAAGAGCCAACGTGCAATCTTGCAAAATCTCTGCAAGGCTCTGGGGATCTCCATTGACGATTTTCAGCCCGAGAAGATCCACCTTTCTCAGCTCGTGGCTATCCTCAACGATGCAAGCATGAACCCAGACATAAACCTTGACGACAGCTTTACCCTGTAGGACATGGCGCTAGGTCTTTTATTGCACACATCTCTGCACCAAAAAATTAATGTCATTGAAAGTCACTCCAGAGACATGCAAGGATCCAGAGTTACTGGCCTATGCACAGTATCAACAGCATCTTCTGGAAAAACATACTGCTAAGCTGAAGGAGCTGGAGAAGGAGTTCCTTAATAACAAGCTCAAGGAGAACACGATCAAGATGGCGAACCACAAAATTGCTGCGGAATACGATGCCCAGGTGCGTATTCTCCACGAAAAGAACGACGAAAGCGCGCGTTTGCACGCTGAGTACAACAAGCTGATTCAGGACCAAAATTCCTCACTTGAGAAGATGTCACAGGACCTTTACGAGCAGTTTCTCAACGAATTCAATGCCAAGAACGATGAACTGAATGGCTTATTAGCAGAGATAGATACAATGCAAGCCGATATGAAAACAACAGCAATCAGCATTGAAGATAAGCGCACCAAGGTTCAGACAGATGTTGATTCCCTAGGGACGTCAGAAAAATGCATTGCAGAGGCTGTAGAGCAAATAGAAGACGAGAGAAGTAATCTAGAAAAGCTAGAAATAGAAATCCGGACTCTCTATCAAGCACTGGCAATTCATACAGAATACCACGCCAAGTTGATGACGATAAGTGCAGAGCAGGAGCAGGGGTATGAACTTGTTAGAAACGCTTTTGAAACCGGCCTCAGGGACAGAGGCTTTCTTTATCACCAACGGAATCTTCTTATGGCCGTCAGAGCGTTTCAGGAAAGAGGGCTAAAGGTCTACAAACAGCTAACAGAGCGATACACGAGGCTACTTGAAGCACTTCCAGACCAGTAAATTGTAGGGCATAAAATGAACGACCAGCCTCAGGACTTTCTCGACAAGTCACACGCAGCTTTGCAATCGTCGACACATACCGAAGGGACGGTGTCCTTCACCTATAACCCTAGCCAGGTCTTTTTCAATCCCACACAGATCTTTAATCGTGACATCTCTTTGCTGGTGGTTGATCAGTATCTACAACACATTCATGACCAGTCTACAGTTCAGAAAGCCATCATAATAGATTGTCTCTCTGCCTCTGGTCTTAGGGCACTACGGTATTCCCGGGAGCTCCATGTGACTGTCCCTCTTCACATAATCGCAGTTGACATATCTCCAGCTGCCACAGCTGATATAGCAATGAACCACGAAGCCAACCCAGTAACCCTTCCAGATGTAGCCTTCGAGATTTCCTGTATGGACGCCAACAGGAAGCTGCAGGACCTTCACCACTCCCGGATGCCAGCAGCAGTTATAGACATTGACCCTTACGGGCACCCGACACCCTTTCTTCCAGCTGCGTTGGATGCGTGCTCCCATAATGGCCTTCTTTGTATAACAGCTACAGACGGGGCTATCACATGCAGGAAGCAGTGCAAGGAGTGCTTTATCAGGTACGACGCTGCGCCAGCTACCGGAAGAGTGTGGGCCCACGAGGGTAGTATCCGGATTGTTATGGGTGCCATTGCTAAGGAGGCGGCTCGGCGTCGTGCCTCTATAACGCCACTCCTTAGCTTTTTCCACAAGCATTACCTACGAGTCTTCGTCCTGGTCAACAAGAGGAACAAGTGCAAGTCCCTTGATATGTACAAGGCTATGGGAACTGTTTATCACTGCATGGCTTGTAGTTACTTTATCACGCAGCAAGCAGACAGCGATAAGCTCGCTCTTCCTCTGGCACCCGACTCTAAATGTCCATACTGTCTATCATGTATGCATGTTTCTGGCCCTATGTGGCTTGGAGATCTCCATGATAAAGAGTTTCTTAATAGATTGGAGGAGGCTCTTCCAACCTATCAAGACCTCCACAGCTACAGTGATATTGCAGCACATATCTCATTTGCAAAAGGAGAATGCGGGCTCCCACCGCTCCTCTACAGTGCAAACACTATCACATCTTATCTGAAATCACTTTCACTCTCCACAGCGCACTTGGCAGCGGCCCTGGAACAGCTAGGTTACCGTGTTGGCCCTGCCCACTCGCAACCTGGAGGATTCAAGACTGACGCCCCATTTTCTGCTGTCCTCGGCGTTCTCTACCCATGGCACAGAATCTGTGTGTTGCAAGGAAGTAGCAAACCTGTACAGACTCTTCAGCTAGCCAACGTAGTTCCTGTATCATTGAGCGACTCTGTGCTAAGCGAGCTTTTGGAGCGTTACTTTTCCCTAGACGATTCGTCTAAGGGTGCTCTAATCAATAGGTACAAGGAGGACATCAGCCAGTTTTATACGCAATATCATCAAACAAGTATGACCAGCATCTGCGTAATAAACTATTTCTCCAGCTCCCAGAACGTCCAACAATGGTTTCATAGATCATGGAAAACTGATAACGGACTCACAAAGTATCGGCCGGCCAACTTCAAGCCCAATCCAGAACCTAACTGGGGCCCAAAGAAAGCCAAATAAAGCGGCTGCTAATATGGCAGAAACAGTATGGGATGTTTACTTTTACTTTGGGTCAGAGTCGTCCATGGCGTCCAGATCTTTTGCCAAATCGTCTGAGTTTATGGAATTCTCATCCTGCGTCGGACCAAGCCTATCTTCACGTTCTATACCAAAAATTGAGGGCTGCGCATCTGTTCCCTTGAAAGTGGTTGGTGCAGAAGAAGTGTCAGTAGAGGGTGGGGCAGATGCCTCTGCATCTACAGCATCCTCATGCTCTGCACTACCTTGCTGGTTGCGACGCGCAGCTTCCTCCGCCTCTTGTCTACTCAGCTGCAAAGCCAACTGGAGCTCAATGTCATCTTCATCGTCGTCGTAATTGATGTAGCCCGTAGCCATGTTTCCAAGCATGAGGGTCTGGACATAGGAATTGACAAAGTCATACAGGGAATTCCCATTAATATGGGTTACGGTCGCATTTATCCTATTGCTCCCTGCAGCCGAAGCATCCACGAGGTACTGTAAAAGCTGTGCATTCGCCTGAGCATGCTCTCCAAAGACATAGAGCGTAATGTCAATGGCTTCACTGCTTAGCTCCCTGCCCAAATTGGTCATGTCCTCCTTATCCACACTTAATTCTAAGGGGCTGTAAACGAATGCTACTATCGATGACGCCATCGTTTGGGTTGGCCTGTGACGAAGAGAAAGGAGAGCTATCTGGATAGCTGTCAAAAAGGCTGATGGTTCAATCGGGTACAGGCTGTCAGACTGCAGCTTTAGAACACTTTCACGAATGTGTTCAGGGTCGTTCGTAAGCGGGCAGATAAGGCGTGCTTTGCGCCCCATTCCAACAACAGATGCAAGAGACTCGCTATTACTATGGTTATCTTGTGCAAATAGAAATTGGCATGCTTCCGACTCTTGGGCCAAGACGGTGGGAGAGAAGTCCCCGTTAATGGAGTATGAGCTATTATCAATGCTGGGTGTTAGATGGAAGGAGAAACATACACATAGGACACTACTCGAGCCATTTTAATTTTAGCCTATGTAGTCAGCCATAGGCCAGGTCTGTTTACTTACCAAGGCGAGAATAGATCTGACAATTATGTCTACCATCACCTATACCAATTCCTGCACGCTGTCTGGTGCAGGAGCTGGCTAGAGCTTTGTCCTTTTCCTGTTGCAAGTAGATCTTATTTGATCCTAGTTTATCAACATTTAGCATGTCTGAAGGGCTCATAAGCATCTCAAGAGTCTTCTCCTTGTTTGGTAGACGTGTATCCTGAAAATCAACTCCACCTTCACGAAGGCGAACCTCTAGGTCATTGAGGACAGCCAGGCGTCTGTCATTGTCCTTTTGCATGTTTTGTACTTTAGTTTGATAAGCGGTTGCAGACCTTATCTCCGGGGTCTGTCCTTGGTCTGATAAACCGTATCTGGATCCTGCAGCAGGGTCTATATAGCACATATAGTGTCCAGATGTCCGTAGGTGCCCTTGGAATTGGGGCGGAAGGCATTGAATATGGGCATCTAGAGACGGAACATACTTGTTAGTGCAATATATAAGAGGCCTTCCACTCATGCATACAAATCGACCATAGGTATCATCCTTGCGGGGGACTTTGAATACATAAGACTTGCGTGCTGAGCACGCACTTTTGTACACCTCAGAGGGGGATGCATCTGAACTAATGCTATATCTTGCAGACTTAGACGCTCCATACGGATTCTGTTGTTTCTGAACGGTCGATAGTGTCTTGTAGGGATAGTTTAATTTGTAGGAATGGTCCTGAAATGAAGTCGCTTTGCCGTGAGTAGGAATCTTGTGCGCCTCTGCACAGGCCTCGCAACAGGGGTGGTCTGGATCGAAGACCTCGCCGCAGCATCCCAGTGCGCCCTCCCCGAAGGCACGGGAGCCAGGCCTGGGGCTGCACTGGGAGAAGCTGCGCGGCGGGCAGCCCGGGTCGATGCACGGACGGCCGTTCTCGATGGGGTCGATGGCCTGCCACTCGGGGTCGAGGGCGCGGCGGGCCATGCGGCGGCGCTCAAAGGCGAGGTACTGGTTGACGTCGTCCTGGGTGACGTTGTTGTTCGGGGGGCAGTGGCACCCGTGCCTCTCCCAGTTGGGACACTCGCAGCACCTGCAGGGATTCAGCGTGGTGACCCCGCAGTATCTAGGGCCGTCCTCCTGCCTGTGGAGCGCGGGTCTGGCGGAAAACATTTTTAAGTTGCCCAGAGCGCCGGCCCCAGCTTCACAGGAGGGAGACGTGGGGGGCTACCTTCTAGAAAACCTGGCAAAGAAAGGAGATGTTCACACAGTCTCGCCTAGGAAGTCCATGAGGATCTCCTCTACTTCTGAGTACCCTCGATCTCGCGCTATTTCCAATGCTGTCTCACCCTTTTTATTTTTCAGACCAGCCTCACATGCAGCCAAGGCATTCACTACATCGACACGGTTCTTTGCAGCAGCTTTCATGAGGGCGGTTACTCCGCCTCCTCTTTTCATAATCCAACAATCTGGTGACTATCTCAGTGAGCCCTTTCTCTGCAGCATACATTAGAGCCGTACATCCGCTGCGATCTTGATATCCGTGTTCACACTCTATCAGTTCTACTGCGGAATTTAGACTCTTCTTGGCTACCGCCTCCATAAGGGCTGTCCTTCCGTTATTGCTCTGCATTCCAGCTTCTACCTTGATAAGGAGTCTCACCGAATTGACGCTATTCTTCTGCGCAGCACGCATAAGGGCAGTCCATCCATTTTTATCACGGATGCACTTTTCGTGCTCTAAAAGAAGCTCGACGATCTGAAATCTGTCCGCCTCTGCCGCATACATCAGCGCAGTCATTCCTTTATTGTCCTGTTTTCCCATGCTAACTCCACTGCTCAAGATCATTCTGACAGTTTCGATATTGTTACTCTGGACTGCAGTCATGAGGTTGACAAAGGCAAGATTTGCTACAGTGTCGCTTGAATTAGGACCAGCATTCCTTAATTCCTCGTTCTTCTTTTGAAGACTTTCAATCTGGCTTGCTTGTTTGGCAACGATGTTCTCAAGAGACGCGACTCTTTCCATCAAAGTCTTCAGCATCTTGTCGTGCAGTCCAGTTGAGTCGCCTAGGTGTCTAATACTAAGTGTGGTAGCAACATCTTTTGAAGCCAGCACATCACAGAGCTCTTTCGCCGTTATGCGGCTTGAAGGATTTAAGACAAGGAGGCGACTAATGATGGCCCTGATAGATGGATAGGTAACTGCATTGAGGTTAAGCTGGAAATCTCTATTGCATTTGGTGAAGTCGATGGTTCTTATGATAGTTATATTTCCCACAGCAAGCTCATAAAGAATAACACCAATGCTCCACATGTCTGATGCAGATGTGGGGGCTCCCCCACTGCGCACCTCGGGAGCTTCATAGTAGGCCACGGAACTTGCCATATTTCTATCGCCAAATGCGAAGTCTGCAATGGAAAACTTTTTCCCCTGATCAGCTACCAAGATATTAGCCGGCTTAACATCTCCATGAACAACTGACAAAATAGGCAGCCCATTAGGTAGCTCTTTGTTCAAGTTGTGAATGTATGCAAAGGCAGAACAAATTTGCCTGGAAAAATCAAGAACCATGTCTTCGTCCATTGGCACACCTTTATGACGGCGCTCCCTCAAGAAAACATCCAGTGAGCAGTCATAACGATCCATGACAATGCAAATGCACTTATCATCTTTGATGACTTTGCGCCATGTTACAATGTTATCATGCTTTATAGCCTGCACAAGCTTGTCGCTGTCCTCAATCTGCTTGACCACTGGCTCATTGGGTGTGCTATATTGAACCTCCTTGAATACCAAATTGTCGTGACCTTTAATTGCAAACACGGAACCATGTATGCCCTTTCCCAGTTCGGTGCCCATGCAGCTTAGCAAATCATCAACAGTAACGAAGGCGCTTACCTCATTACACAACGCAGCGTTCCTCGTCATTTTTGTTTAATAAAGGATTGTCCCAATCTTGAGTGATTGGGTGTAGTGATTGTGATTCCACAAGTCCAGACACATGTGTCCTTGAGACTCCTGTCCTATTAAACATAAGTGTAATCATCCTTGCAGACTACGAGTCTAACTCTGAAGGCAATCCAAGACGACTGAATAAGCACTTAAGTGTTATTCAGACAATCTCTTACAACATCACTACTTCGGAGAACATGCAGACTGGTTACTTATCGATTGGCTTACTAATAGATGCAGCAAGAGAATGACTGCTTTTATCTTGCAGTGTGGAACGCCCCTCCGTGTGTGCCTGCTCACTTGTCCTGGCTTGATGTTCAGATCTGTGTGCAACACAGAAAGGCAGGGCTGGGGCTGTTATTCAGAAGCTGAGCTCAGACTTATACACCACTACTCACCTCAGAGGCTGATATGATTAGGCATTATAGAGCTTGTGCGTCCCTCGGCGCCGACCAAAAGGTTCGACCGGCAGAAGGCCCACGAGGAGATGAAGCAGATCGTGGAGAGGCGGCTGCGCGGGCGGCAGTACGACTCCGAGGACTGCGCCAAGGTGTCCAAGGAGCTCGCAGACGAGATCCGGGCCAAGGTGCGGCTCATCTCGGACAGCAGGTTCAAGATCTGCGTCTCCGTGACCATCATCGGCCAGAAGGGCCAAGGCATCCGGAGCGAGAACAAGTGCTACTTCGACGCCGACGCCGACGCGGAGCTCCGCCACGTGTACCAGAACGACGACATCATCTGCATCGCCAACCTGTATGCCGTCTACTACTACTGAGCCCGCGGGCACCATTCACTTGCCGGCCATGCCCTTCTTGAAGTTGACCGTGGAGACAAGCACGTGGTACAGGATCTCCTTCGGCGAGCCGCCTATGTTCAGGAGGTCCCCGGCCTGCCGGAGGAAGAACTCGACGTCGCTGTTTGTGCACTTGGACGCGAGCTTGTTCAGGCGCGTCTGCTCGCTGGCCAGCTCTGTGTCCAGGTCGAACAGCTCCAGCAGGGGCGCCCCGGGCGGGTCGGGGAGGACGGGGAAGTGGACCGCCGGGATGAGGGGCGGCGTGGGCTTTTCAAAGCTGGGGTTCACCAGCTTCAGCGTGGGCTCTGACCTGCTGAATCCCATCTTCTCGTACAGGGCCGAGACCTGCGGCAGGATGCTCGGGTTCGCCGACGGGACGGTGTCCAGGAGGTCTGTGAAGTCGTCTGGAAGCGCGTCGGGGGCGTGCAGGCAGGCGCGCATGTTCAGCGCGACCGTCTGCGTGTCTGGGATGTAAACGGACTCCTCGGCCCCTCCCAGGAGGGACTCGTTCACGTTTGCGGCAGAGGCGAGGGCGGGCGCGTCCGGGTGGCGCAGGAGGTACTGGAGGATCAGCTCGAAGAGGGCGCGGTTGTCGAACCTCGCGAGGAAGCCGTCGGCGAACATCCGCGACGTGCCGAGCACCACGCACCGGCCGAGCCTCGCGGCGCCGTCCTCGCGCAGGGCGGCCGCGACGGGCTGGTTCGGCGGGAACGCGCTGTCGCCCGACGAGAGCACGACGGCCGCCAGGCTCGGGTTGACTGCGAACGACGTCCCGCAGGGGTAGACGACGGAGACGTCGCGGGCCTCCGCCGCGGGGCGCGCCTTCTCCAGCTTGGTGAGCAGCGAGGAGCAGACGAAGGACGAGGCGGTGAGGAGCAGGTGCGTCGGGTGGTACAGGCCGGGGGTGTGGACGGAGGATATCACGGGGTCTGCCCTGATGCCCGAGATCCCCAGCTCGTTGAGCATCTTCTCGGCGTGCTCGGAAAAGCGGGTCCGGGCCGCGTCGGCGACCATGACGAGCACGGGGCCGCCGGAGCGCCTGTGGCCCTTGATCGCCTGGACGTCTGCCTGGCTGAGGGTCTCCAGCCCCGCAGAGACGACAAGCAGGGCGCGCTCGGGAAGCGGCCTCGAGAGGGAGGAGGTCACGTCGACAGAGAGCCGGCCCGGGAACGCGTTTGCCAGCTGCTTGGCGAAGGCCGTCGTCGCGTCCGCCTCTCCGACGGGCGCGTGGAAGACCAGGTGCGGGGCGCCGTCCATGGCCGCGATTTTTAAGGCCGGCTAGTTTACAGACGGGCGGCTACGCGAGCACCTGGGCGACGATCTCCCGGAGCAGGCGGGCGTCGTGGGCGAGCCCCTCGTTGTCGGGGGTGAGCTCGAGCGCAGCCTCGGTGTGGGCCAGGGCCTCGCGCACCCGCTTCGCCTGCGCCAGGGCTGCCCCCCTCAGCGCGTGGACGGCGCTCCGGAGCTCCCTGCTGTAGACCGGGGGCTCCCTGCTCTGCTGCAGCGGGTGCCTTCCGCCCAGAACCGTGAGGCCCGCGTCCGTCGCCTCGAGGGCCTGCTCGTAGCGCCCCTCGCGCAGGGAGAGGGAGGCGTAGAGGACGACGGCGTCCATGCTCAGGGGAAGCTGCTCCCTCGCCTGGCCCGCGAGCTCCATGGCGGCCGGGAGGTCTGCCCCGACGCCCCGCGTGGCGAGCCTCTTCGCCTGGTCGAGGAGCTCGTACGGGGTAAGGCGGCGCCGGTGCTCGCCGGCCTTCACGTCGGCCTCGCCGGGGGGCGGATGCTGGGCAGCCCCTGCGACCGGCCCCAGCTGCCCGTCTGCGTAGATGTCCCGCCCGTCGCGCGCGGGGACGGCGACCGTGCGCCTCGTGAAGGACGCCTCGATGACCACCGTGCTCTCCGTGCGCACCGCAGGCATCCGGGCCTCGGGGTCGGCGGGGGGCCTCGGCGCCTCGTCCGGGGCCTCCTCCACCTGCCGCCGCAGAGCCGAGACCTGCTGCTCGCGCATCCTCCGCTCCTCGCCGGCCTGCCGCTGGCGGGCCTCGATGTCCGCGTCGACCTGCCTGCGCTTCTCGGCCGCCGCGGCCTCTGCCTCCCTCCTGGCCTGCTCCCGGACGTATGCATCATACCGCGCATAGGACTCCTCGCGGCGCCTCGCGGCCTCCTCGGGGCTCCCGTCGAACTCCAGCGCAGCCCACGTGCCCGGGGTCTTCTTCAGGAGGTGGACCACGAGGCATCCGCCGCTGAACTTGCAGCGCGCGTTCTCCAGCTGGACGGCGTCGTAGAGGTCTATGTTGGAGACGTAGCGCTCCGGCGCAGAGATCGTGATGCACAGGTCGGTGACCGTCACCTCGAGCGACCGGGGTGGCACGCCCGCCGGGACCCGCACGCAGGCCGTGAGGGCCTCGGGGGTCTGCGACAGGGTGAACTGGAACGAAAGAGCCATCCGGGGCGCGGGCAAGCGAGGCGGGATTAAATGAAAATAGGCCGCAGCGTGGGGCTGCCCTGTGCGAGACGGCTCCTTCGCGTCTGGCGTTCTGTCCAGAGCTATTCTGTACGTCCCAGCCATGCGGTAGGGAGACACCCGATCAGCTAGCTCACCATGGTTGACGAGCCCCGGCACTGGCCACCTACCCAGTCTGTGGAGGGCCACGGTCCACCGACGCCTCCTTCTCGGCACACGCTTGCCGTCCAGAGAGCCAGAGGATGGCCCGGCTGTCCCTACGTGGAGCACTGCAGTCGCGGAGTCAGCCGCCGGCGCTCTCCCCCTCATAAGGCGGAGCTGCATCTGTTACCTCCGGGGATGGATCCAGGTGGTCACGGGGCGCCGAGACACTGTCTGGCGGTGCACCTGAGCACGTCTCTCCGCTGAAGCCTTTGGCTCTGCAATGGGGTCTGGGGCGAGTAGGCCCACACGTCAGCGGACCCTGCGGCCAGGCAGCACAGGAGGCTGTGTACTCCACTATGGTGCGCTGGACGAAGGAGCACGAGGCCGGTCCGGGGGAAGAGAGGCGTGGATGGAAAGCAACAGGCTCGTGGTGGTCAGATGAGAAGCGAAAGTTATGGGGGTCTATCTTCTGCCCTCTTGTGACCAGTGAGAGCATTCGCTTAGAGATCTCTAATCAGCAGCTTTATAGAATAGCGCCGCAGAGGCCATGGAGCGAGCAGATGTAATGTGACGCATTTACTACCGGGACGCCCTGCCCCTGCAGAGGAAGCCAACGAATACTCCACAGCAATGTACAAGAGTGCACCCCGACCAATCATTCCACAAGAGAGGTGCGATCTGAGTCTGTCCCTCACTGGTCCTGTTCCTACTGAAGCCAGGGGGAACTGCGCTATCAACTGGCCTCCGGTGGGTGTGCTCCTATCTCGTCCTTCTCCAGTCCAACCGATCAAGAGAGCAAGAGCGGCTGTCTCTCACTGCTCGCGGCAACACACCAGCCTGACGGAAGAGCAGTGGCATACTAACCCGGCTAATGTTGGTAGGATTTCTCCTAGTTTTTACAGTGACACAAGCTCACCGTACATCAGTATCAACCGACTGCCCGATCGTGAACTGCCAGACGTGCTCCCAGGACAAGCAGACTTGCGTGGCGTGCAAGCAGGGATTCGTGCCCAACGAGGGTAACACGGAGTGCAACTCAGCGCCGGCCGAGTGCCCGATCGTGAACTGCCAGACGTGCTCCCAGGACAAGCAGACTTGCGTGGCGTGCAAGCAGGGATTCGTGCCCAACGAGGGTAACACGGAGTGCAACTCAGCGCCGGCCGAGTGCCCGATCGTGAACTGCCAGACGTGCTCCCAGGACAAGCAGACTTGCGTGGCGTGCAAGCAGGGATTCGTGCCCAACGAGGGTAACACGGAGTGCAACTCAGCGCCGGCCGAGTGCCCGATCGTGAACTGCCAGACGTGCTCCCAGGACAAGCAGACTTGCGTGGCGTGCAAGCAGGGATTCGTGCCCAACGAGGGTAACACGGAGTGCAACTCAGCGCCGGCCGAGTGCCCGATCGTGAACTGCCAGACGTGCTCCCAGGACAAGCAGACTTGCGTGGCGTGCAAGCAGGGATTCGTGCCCAACGAGGGTAACACGGAGTGCAACTCAGCGCCGGCCGAGTGCCCGATCGTGAACTGCCAGACGTGCTCCCAGGACAAGCAGACTTGCGTGGCGTGCAAGCAGGGATTCGTGCCCAACGAGGGTAACACGGAGTGCAACTCAGCGCCGGCCGAGTGCCCGATCGTGAACTGCCAGACGTGCTCCCAGGACAAGCAGACTTGCGTGGCGTGCAAGCAGGGATTCGTGCCCAACGAGGGTAACACGGAGTGCAACTCAGCGCCGGCCGAGTGCCCGATCGTGAACTGCCAGACGTGCTCCCAGGACAAGCAGACTTGCGTGGCGTGCAAGCAGGGATTCGTGCCCAACGAGGGTAACACGGAGTGCAACTCAGCGCCGGCCGAGTGCCTGATCGTGAACTGCCAGACGTGCTCCCAGGACAAGCAGACTTGCGTGGCGTGCAAGCAGGGATTCGTGCCCAACGAGGGTAACACGGAGTGCAACTCAGCGCCGGCCGAGTGCCCGATCGTGAACTGCCAGACGTGCTCCCAGGACAAGCAGACTTGCGTGGCGTGCAAGCAGGGATTCGTGCCCAACGAGGGTAACACGGAGTGCAACTCAGCGCCGGCCGAGTGCCTGATCGTGAACTGCCAGACGTGCTCCCAGGACAAGCAGACTTGCGTGGCGTGCAAGCAGGGATTCGTGCCCAACGAGGGTAACACGGAGTGCAACTCAGCGCCGGCCGAGTGCCCGATCGTGAACTGCCAGACGTGCTCCCAGGACAAGCAGACTTGCGTGGCGTGCAAGCAGGGATTCGTGCCCAACGAGGGTAACACGGAGTGCAACTCAGCGCCGGCCGAGTGCCCGATCGTGAACTGCCAGACGTGCTCCCAGGACAAGCAGACTTGCGTGGCGTGCAAGCAGGGATTCGTGCCCAACGAGGGTAACACGGAGTGCAACTCAGCGCCGGCCGAGTGCCTGATCGTGAACTGCCAGACGTGCTCCCAGGACAAGCAGACTTGCGTGGCGTGCAAGCAGGGATTCGTGCCCAACGAGGGTAACACGGAGTGCAACTCAGCGCCGGCCGAGTGCCCGATCGTGAACTGCCAGACGTGCTCCCAGGACAAGCAGACTTGCGACGCGTGTGAACCAGGCAAGCATCTGACCCCGACGAAGAAGGCATGTCTCACCGACTGCCCTGCCGGAACGTATCTATCCGGGCAAACGTGCGCGCCCTGCGACCCCTCCTGTGCGGAGTGCAGCGGGGCCGGCGCTTCCAGGTGCACGGCCTGTCCCGCCGGGAAGATGCTGAGGTACGCCGACGAGAGCAAGCTTAATGAGGGCGGCCAGTGCGTGGAGCAATGCGTGGAGGGCCCGGAGTGCGAGACATGCGGCCTAACAATTGGAGGTACCAAGTACTGCTCGAAGTGCAAGGGGAACAACGTGCCGCTCAATGGCGTCTGCACAAGCAATGCGGCCAGGACTCAGTTCTGCACCACTGCCGCTGACGGTGCCTGCACGGTCTGCGCCGCCGGATACTTCGTCCAGGGAGGCGGGTGCTATGAAATAACGAGACAGCCTGGGAAGCAGGTATGTGCACTAACTGATAACAAAGGAAAGTGCCAGACATGCACCAATAGTCTTGGTCCGGATGGTGCTGGAACCTGCCCCTCGTGCGATCCTACTTGCAAGACATGCTCAGCCGCCAATGCTGCAAACACCTGCACGACGTGCGCCACAGGATACTACAAGATTGCATTAGAAGGCGCCTGCACATCCTGCGAAAATGATAGCAACGGGATCACTGGCGTCAAGGGCTGCTTAAACTGCGCCCCTCCACCTAGCAATACTGGCCCCGTTCTCTGCTACCTCATGAAAGATGGCGACAGTACCGGTGGAAACGTCAACAAGAGCGGTCTTAGCACAGGCGCCATCGCAGGCATTTCTGTCGCAGTCATCGTTATCGTGGGGGGTCTTGTTGGGTTCCTCTGCTGGTGGTTCATCTGCAGAGGAAAGGCGTAGATTTAGATGTGACTTAGTTAGTAAATGCATCAACTATCATAATATCCTACGGGCAACGCTCGAAGTGCACTCGCGAACTAAGTGCTCATGACAATCATTTGATGCACTAGTTCCACTACCGTATGATCATACCAGTGCATGGAATCACTCTCGGACAAAACAAAAGAAAAGTAGGGGACCCAGCATCACGACTTGTAGAGTTCTCTGTGCTGCGCAAGTATACAGGACAAGTGCAGCTCGGCTCTTCCTTAGAACAAGAGCTGTATCCCGATGTGATCCTCAGCTGCACGATAGTAGGGAAGGATGCGTCGGCCTTCTAGGGAAAGCCTATGGTCGCTGGAGCTGAGGACAAGGCAAGGCGATTCTGGTCTGGAGTAGTCTAGGTGGGCTCTACTGCAGCACAGATATGTTTCACGTGGTTTGCGAGATCACCGCAGTGAGTAGCTGTATAGAGCGTCAGATGAAGGCCGTCACGGAAGGATTGCAAAGGACGACTAGCAGAAAGCTGTAATGTTAGTAACCATTCTAATTGAAGAAGCCTGGCGTGCGCAATCATTCAAGACACCAGATCAACGCCCTGCACAGCCTATGGCTCCCGAATGCCACACAACTTCTGGAAGGCCTTTGTGTCAGTACTGGTCGTCACGCTACCGTCCAGGGCCCACGCTTGTGCCTCTCCACTACCTGTTCTAAAAAACCAATGCCCCCCGACGTGAAGCTTTCAGAAACCATGAAGAAGAACTATGCAGGACTACAGGAAACGGATCTCCGGAATGTCTACGTCGTCGTATGCATGCATTCGCTGAAGGCCCGGACACGTGGAATCACGGCCTCTGAGGTGAAGGACGTCCTGCAGAGGCGGGGCTACACCGCAGGAAACGTCGCCGACTCACTGAAGAAGCTCGAAACACGGCAGCTGATAGTCTCGGTACAGGAAAAGCAGGCGCGATACTATTTCCCAAAGGAGCTTTCCCGGGCCAGCGACGCCGTCTCCTCGTCCTTGGCCGGCCGGTTCAGCGATGACGAACTCTCCAAGCTGTCTGCCCTTGTGTACAAGGCGGTGGGACGCGCGCCTGTCGTCTTTGATGATATATGCAAGGCCATTCAGAAGAACGAGGTCGGGACTCTAACACCTGAGGAGGTTCGGATAATCGTGAGAGCTAACAACAGACGGGTCATAGTGGATATACAGATAATATCTCACACCAAGACTAAGCTATGGAAGAATAAACCTGATTATCAAGACTGTCTAAAAGAATCTTTCTATTGAGAATGGACTAAATCTATCGCTTGAACTTCAAAATTGCCAAATATTGGTCCAGTTGCAATACAATAGCGTGACACGTAAGTAGTCCGCGCGGAGACATCACTAGTAGTGCACCCTTATTGTCATATAAATCCGTTTCTGTTGTGTGATGTATCTGTAGAATGCTGACTCCGTGTGGCTTGAGCCTTCGCCTGAGCAACACCGCATTGGGGCGCATATAGAGAAGTTCTGGCCCGCCAAATGCTGTGGAAAAAAGAACTTTGCTTGCAGACACAGCAAGAATGGTCCCCAGGAGTATTTTTTGGTGGGAGGCAAGATACTCATGAGTCAAACGGACAGGATCGTATAGAACAAGACACTGGATGGGGCGCTTCCACTGTTTAGAGAATTTGGAGACAAATGACTCGTAGCTGTCCAGGTAGAAGATGGAGAACCGGGTACGTAGCTCTGCAAATATATCGCTGTCTTGGAAAAAAAGAAAAGACGGCGTCCTGCATATGTATTCCACCGGCATGCTACTAGCTAAAATGAGCGTATCTTGGGGGTTAGTTCGCAACCAGCTGGTGATAAAATTAAATGCTAGGGGAAGAATATCTCTGGAGTCCTCGCAAGCTACTGTCCAGTGATGCACTCCATGGAGTGTGACAAAAGTAGATGTGTGCATAGCCACTGTCGTCGTTTCCGGCAGGATAAAGTACTTCAAATTCATAGAGGGCAGGAAAAATAAATGGAAATTAATTGGGCAAAGACGGGGCAGGCCAGCCTCCTTCACCTCTATGCATCGCTACGAACAGATTGCCCAGATAGGGAAGGGCTCATTTGGCGTTGTATACAAGTGTCGCCTCAAGCAGACAGGGCAGTTTGTAGCCGTTAAGCAGATATCAACCTATGGCAAGTCATCCTCCGAACTTGCAGCGCTCAACTCAGAGATATCCTTACTGAAGGAAATCAATCACCCCAATACAATTCGGTTTTTTGAATCCTTTGAAGAGGATGGCAGCGTTGTCATCGTCACCGAGTTGGCTCAGTCCGACCTTCACAGTATCTTTGCCAGCGACGGGCCGCTTAATATTGAGACTATTCAAAAGGTGTGCTTTCAGCTGCTTAATGTTTTAACATACCTCCATTCCCGCCGGATTGCACACAGAGACATCAAGTCACAGAACGTTTTGATATCTCAGGGTGTCTGTAAGCTTTGTGACTTCGGATTTGCGCGCCAGATGTCACAGCAGACCCTTGCTCTCCAGTCTATCAAGGGGACTCCTCTCTACTTAGCCCCCGAAATTGCCAAAGGAAAGAAGTATAATACAATCTCTGATATGTGGGCATTTGGCGTGATGATTTTTGAGTTGGCCACGGGCAGGACCCCGTTCACTGCTACTGACTTTCTTACTCTCATGAGCATCCTCCAGGACGACTCCAACAAGGTGCCGTATGACAAGTATCCTATCTTTGCGCGAGAGCCTCTTTTCAAGAGCTTTTGCGAGTGCATGCTCCAGCGTAACCCCGATAAGCGCTGGGCCTCCAAGCAGATGCTAGATCATCCGTTTCTCAACGAGGGCTCTGCTATACGATTGGCTAAGCATGTTAATGACGCTTACAAGTTTAAAGATTGGCTCGCTTTGCTCCGGACAATGAAACAGCAAAGTGCTCTTCAATCCATCCTTCTTACGGTTAACACAGAGGCTGTGGTTGAGGTTGTCGAACAGGGTGCCCTCACAGAAGAGTATGCGGATAATTTCTATGACAATAGGCTCATCGATGCGATCAACGAGGCGATTAATTCTGCTCATGACCTTCCACCCATTGTGATAGCCTTAATGGCCCTTTTATCCATCAATTCTAATCAGGCAGAGGCCATCTTCACGTCAGAGGTTGTTTCCTCGCACATTCACAACGCCGACTCACGGAATCTTGAAAAAGACTATTACCGCATACTGGCCTACATTCATTCGCACCCCGGAGATAAGGAAGAGGCATTCTACCGTGTGGCAGATTTCATGGCATTCCTTATTGTAAGATCCTCCAGCACTTTCCTCCAACTGATACAGTCAGCTCTGCGCTGTATCTCCAAGACAAATCTTGCACAAACAGATGTCATTTCAATCGTTCTTCTTTTGCGGGTTTCTGCTGTATGCTTCGGCTGTATGTTCACGTGGAATGTTCCGATAAGCTTTGGTCAAATAGTGTCCTTCCCTTACGACATGTACATTAAGGCAGAGGATGTTGTCTTCCCCTCTAAGGCGGAGGACAAGCCTGTGCTTACCAGGAGGGCACACATAGTGGCTGCAGCCATCAACACTTTATCTGCCACAAGCACGATTGAAAAGCTATTTGAGTCCTTCAACACAATCATCTCCAAAAGCATTGGTGTTATTGAGACGTCAACTGAGTCGTTTATAATCAAGTGCCTTCTTTACTGTATCAATGTCTCTTTTTGCATGGGGACCACTGCTCAATCAAGTGTTCAGTTCTTAATGCAGGAGTATGTTCTCTATCTCCCTTCGGGAAATCGCATGATAGGTTTAGAACACCTACTCACAGATGACTATGCCGATGCTGATATGGGCTCGGGTGGCGACGAAGTGAAGAAGGGGTCTGGGAACGACGGGTTCAAGCTCAGGACAATAGATGTGCGCTACGATGTTAATATTAGAAACAGCCTCTTCGGTCAGATAGATACACGTGACTACAACAAATTCAGGTTTTTGCCGGAGTATTTTAAAAAGTTTACTAGTTCTGAGAAGGCCACAGTGATTAGCACAGATTTATTTGGGGAAGATGAGTATAGCTATGTTGGGATTTTTCTCAGCGAAAACTTTAAGGCGTATATTAATCGATTCGTTGATCTTATTTCCGGACGCTGCTCCCGTGACTATCCCATATTGCTCACTCGTCTCTACGTTATCTTCAAGCGGCTCATCAATTTCAAAAATGGCATCAAGCTGGATGAAGGCTACATCACAATATATAACAATTACACAACCACCTGTTTACAAACTCTCTTTCAAGCAGCAGATGCGGTTTCTCAAACAGACCCCAACAACGCTATGCAAGCAGCTATAGCGACAATAATAAAAAACCTCAACCTCCCTATTCTTTCGGCAGATTCGTCATCGTCAGGCGTCCTCAAGTATACCATGCCCTCTCTCGGTCAGACAATTGGGAAAACAGCCGTAGGAGATGTGCTGTCTGGCCAAACCAAGATCAACCCCTCCACCCCGCGCGAAGGCAAGGGAGCCAGTGGTGACGGTTATGCGCATGGTCTCAGATCCAATTTTGATATGCTCCGTGCCGGAAGTATGACAGTGAGTCTAGCAGCGACCAGCATGGCTGGAATGAATCAGTCTATAAATCCACATACATTGACGCCCGTCTCTGCTATTTACCCAACCGTAGAATTCGCGCTCATTCTTCTTCATTTGCGCCAAACACTTTTGCAGAACCATCAGGCTATTATTAACATGTTTACAGTCAGGATGCCTGCAAAAATGCTTTCTACAGGAAAACTATCTGCTCTGTATGCCTATTACAGAGAGCCGTACTGTTTTAATCTGGAGGTCTCGAAAGGGTCGAACATGGCCGGAATCACTGTGGAGACATACCACGGCTCGACAGCTGTGGAGCTTAATAACATGGTGAGTGGGCGGAGCAAGACCGAGATGTCTATCTTGCTGAACTCTGAGAACACTTTTTTGATAGAGTACCTTAACACCTTTAAGAAGCAACTAGCTATGTGCTACTGCTTCCTTCCCTTTGCGTACATACAGAGTGATGAGAAAGAAGTGTTTAGGCAACTGAATTCGTCTCGGGAAGAGTTCCGCCGGATTGTAGCAGAAAAAGAGTTTGTAGAAACGCAGCTATCCAAGAAATTTCATCGCGGTTCCGTGATTGAAATGCAAAACAAGCTACAGACCGATGCAGAGACGGTGGACTCTATTTTTACTAGCTTTGTAAGGACTGTCTTGGCGGAAATACAGTCTCTCAAACTGAACTCCTTCCGGTTCTTAAAGCATATCTTTGCGCCGTCCTTTCAATACTTGTTCCCGCTGTACACATATTCCCGCAAGGACCCGTCTCCCCTGGCCCACCATGCTCTATACTTAAAGCGACGGTTCCAGCAGTCCGGTATACCTAACGGAGATGATATCAACCTGAACGACATAAGGGATAACGATATTAAGACTTTAGTGAAGCTCCTCATCCAGGCAGACCTTCCTAGAAGGGGTCATTTTATCATCACAATTCCTCAGGTGTGCTATATCTTTGATGGTATGAGCCTTCCAGGAAACCCATTCTCCATCCAGATCTCTAGCGATCCCTTTTCTACGTTTTCTCTCTACCAGACCAATGCCAATCTCGTTTCAACCTATATGATCCTTTCTGAGTGCATCCGAATGGTCGTGGAGGAGGCCTTCTTGAACGGTCTTCTGGTACTGACCACAGAGAATGATGTGCAGATGTACCAGATTTCAAACGTAGTTGTCCAGAAATATATCGACATCCACGTTATCTTTGCTACATCAACGGATGGCACCATACCCCCATCGGACTATTTATATCAGGGCCTTCCGGTTTGCGCCTATGTGAATGTGAAGCAGGGTGAAGGTGGAACAGATAAAATCCTTATTGATAAAAATGCGCAACTGGACTATTTAGATAAAGAAGATGTGCGGGTCAATGCCCTTTTGACCCTCTATAACTGTGCGTTTTGCAGTGAAGATTACGCTCGGAACCTCAGTCAGATAACGTTTCCGATCTCGGACGTTATCACGGAGAATAAAGACGAAACAAAGCTTAGCGTTATTACGATGTTGGCAATATCGTGTCTTTGGCTCCAAGCCCACGGTGAGGAGGACGATCTTCGCTTGAGCCTATTTGGCTTGCTTCTAACTTCCAATTTTGAGTATAACATGAACTGTTTGCAGAGGGACAGTGAATACCTCGTCAAGCTCTATAAGCCAGATAGCATGTCCACCATTAAAGACTTGGTTCTGTTGTCGCTAGTAAGACGCGTGAGTGTCTTCGCAGGTAGCGTTGAGGAATCGCTGGCAGAAGCGCGACTGATTATGAACGGAAGTAGTTACAGCCGTGTTGATGATGTATACACAAAAGCTCAAGACGACGCCGTTATTAGCTCCAATCCTCAAGACTTTAATATCTTGTCTCATGGCGCTCTCCGCGTTGAGCGCATCATGAGGGAGTTAATTAAGGCAGGCGGAATCATCGACTATGGACACTCGGACTTTGATGGAGGATTCGATAGATACAACTACCCCAAACTAACCGATGTTCACATAGACTTTAACGTCAGGCAATTACGCCGCTCGTACTATTATTTATCCACTGGAACAGCAATAGAAGTTCCTTCTATTAATAACTATTTAGAGTTGGAAGTCCCCGTTCCAGTATTCTATGCGTGCATTGATGCTATTACCCCAATCCTCAAGCATTGCAAGGACATCTCAATAAAACAGCCGCACAATTCAACAGTTTATTCCGTTCTTGCCTCGGAATCTAGGGAAGGAGTAATAGCAGATTGCATTGGTATCTCGCGTGCCATATTTGCTAGCCTGGATTATGTGCTTGTGGAGCCGAGCTTTCGGGCGTTTCTAATGCCATGTCATAACTACGTGGGGTTCTTGGACAGCGCACTTAACTACATTAATATATTAGCGCAGGAACACATCGACGTCTTGCCTCTCTTTGTGAAGCTATCAGTTTATTTGAACCTCTCTCTATACAACTCTATAGAAGCTGCCTTTTGTGCCGCATATGCTGCGCCCCACCACGGTGCAATTTTGGGCGAGGAAGAATCGACTGCCACCAGCGTCTCCTCTACCGTCTCTTTGGGAACACCGTTGTTATCTGCACGACCAGCAGAAATGAAGACTCCCATCTTGACTCCTAGTCAATCATTGAAGCTGACAAGTCGTCCGCCGAGCTATGGAGCCCATACACCCAATGCTAATGAACATGATCTTCCGGAGGTTACTACTAGTCGTAGTACCGCACGCGGTAAGACACCGCTCAAGTTAGGAAGCTACTCAACAAAACCAGCAGTTCTATATGAACAGAAGTCTGAGACAGGATACCCAATCATATCTACTTACTTAGGGCCTGGATCGACGCATTACAATGGGATTCTTATGTGCAGTTTAATCAACAACTGCAGCGATTGCATGGCGGATTGCCTTGGGTTAGATACCCGGAGGTATGACTTAGGAGGGCTTGAGGGCCGAAATCAGGAAATATCCAACGCTAATTGGCACTGGCGGTTTCTTGCATCCCCACAGGGCCTCATCAAGTACATTATCTCAGTACGGAACACGCTTTCTTTATTGGCCAACAAACGCGTATCTGGTCTTACTGACCCTCCAGGCGACGTCAACTATAACTCGGCTGGGTGGACGGCTATAAGCTCCATCGATGAGTTCAATCAGTACATGTCCTACCCCTTGCCAGAAGTTGTGAGGACCTTGTGTGCAGCGATCTCTCCACAATCACTCGACAACATCATACTCTGTCCGTATCAGTTTGGAGGAGGGCAAAGAGCTGCAGAGACTCTGATGCGATACGCATTGTTAGCCATATACCAAATCGTCTATTTGTCATGCCGTCCCAGTACAGAGAAGATTGGAGACAGGATGGAGGAACTCAAAAGGACTACTAACACAACTAAAAAGGACAAGCACACAGACACGGCCCGTCTTGTCTATGATCCAGATCGCTATTACATGACAGAGTACGTCTCATCTGTGTTGCTGGAGTTCAACTTCATCAAGCACGTTATAGACTCATTGTATTACCTTAGGAGCTTCCACACACTGTATTATGCGCTTGTGACGATGGTCTTCTTCGCAATGCACCCCCAAGACTCGATAGTGATACCGTGGATTAACCAATTTATCTTCAGTGGAGGCGTTTCAATGAACCTTTTGTCTGCAATATTTTCTCAGAAGAACATAAGTCAGCGGAACAATCCTCACTCGTGTATCCTTGAAATTCTAATTCTACTTCTTAGAGCTGTGCAAGTCTCACAAGAGTACGCCGAGCTAGTAAGCAACACTATTTCTGCCAGCACCATCATTCAGTTTCTTTCCTTTGAGTCATCAGAAGAGCTTATTGTGAAGTCCTGCGAATTTGTTGGTTATTTAATAAAGGCGCGACCCACGGCTTCTGAACAATACAAAACATGCTTAGACAGCCTAATAGAGCTTATTAAGACGCGGAGGACAGCTATAGTTACTAAGTCTCTCTTTGCAATGATGCATATTGCCAAGACAGTTGATGATGCATTTAGCCTCAGTAAGTGCATTGGCTGCATCTGCAAGACTCTTATGAACGCTCGCGTTCTAGACGACATCAAGACCTGCGCGGCCGTAGCGTCTGCCAAGATTATTCTAGCCCATGAAGAGTTAGCTACGGAGTTTGTTTCAGGAGAAGGCGTCATTAGCCTTGTTGACTGCATGTCTAGTTGCGACCAGCTCTCGGACAAGATGATATACGCTAAAGTCCTTCTGGAACTGGCGAAGTTTGACCCGGTAACCACAGCCCTCAAATCTCAGGCGTCACTATTGCGGATGATAGACCGCGATTGTGATGATCATGCCCTCAAGTCTCTGCTTGAAAACTTGCTGATCACAAGTAAAAGAATGTAAATTACCATACTTCCCATTAAGGTCATGTGACGGGACAGCATTGTGAGCGGGTCGAGTGAGTTAGACAGGCGACAAGAGAGCCCAACAAATAAAATTTCAAGACCAGGTGATCGTGCGCATGTCCAATCGGTCCCCACTGCACATAACAACCCATGAATACCAGGAAATCGCTGGAGATGAAGAGAAGCTAGAACTCTTTATTTACGACTTCTTCCGCACGGCACCTGGTGATACGCAGTATGCAGCTGTAAAAGAGCTACTTCTAAACACATTTGACTTTTCCCGCACTCACCTGGCTAGCTCTGATGCCGCCTGCGCGCTGGTAACGCTTCTTGTTGACCTCCATGAGCTCAATATATCAAAAACCTTTATATCCTACGAGGATTTGCGAGAGTTTGCGAAGAAAAGATTGGTCGGGTATTCACTAGAGTGCCCCCCATTCTACACAGCATTTTTTGAGATGGATGTCATCAAGGCGACGGCCGAGTTCATCGATTTCTCATATACAAATAACTATAAGCTGTGGCGCTATCTATTCTGCCCAGTTCCTGTGCTCGAAATAAAGACCAAGAAAACACTGGACTTGATAGAGATCCAGTCGCTGCTCCAGTTGGGCTATTCGGAGAACGAAGCAGATGGTGCTGTCGCAGAAACGACAACGGAGACTTCACACGCAGCAGACTCCAAGGCACTTTCTAGTACTGCAAAGCCGCGCTCATCCGCTGGGGGAGACCGGCAGGGGGGAGCCACTGGCAAGAAAGGCCAGCTGGTTGTTGAAGCAGTTCCTGAACCGGTACTTCCTAAGCGTATTCTTTTACCATTCAACAGCATTCCTCTGAGCCTCACTGAGGCAACACTCTATCAACCACCTCCGCCAAAGACCGAGGATGAAGTAGTAGCAGAAGAGATTCGCCACCAAATACAGGAGGCATATACAGATGAGAAAGACGGCGCTAATGACGATGAGAGCGAAACGCAGAAAGAAGAAGTAGACGTAGAACGCCTGGCTAGAGTCATTGAGACAGCTACAAATACTCAGCTTGAGAAGGCCAGGGCTCGGATGATCGCAGAGCTTACCACCACCACTACAACCCCCTCTGGCAAGAAGGATCCGAAGAAGTAACAGACATATTTACTGTACTACGTAATATCAGATGTGCCTACAGAGCCGAGTGTTGGTCATTTCTTGCACTGTTGCTTCGTGTCTTTATCCTTTAGAATTTCATCCACGGGGACTACGTCTCTGTTGATTGGCTCCGGAAGCTTCGCTTCTATGATTGGAGGAAGCAATAAATTCTTTTCTATGGTTCTAGAGGCTATCAGGTGCATGAGCTGGACGGCCTCCTCGGTCGTCTTGGGCTCCGTAACCAGCTCAAGCCCCAAGGCCTCGGCGTCCAGCCGATGCCATGTGTAAATAAGCCCAGAACCGTCGCAGTGGGGCATGCAGGCTTGTATAACTTTGGCTATTTCCAGGCTGGGCTCGATGAGCAGGTGTGCATGGGCGATATGTATAACGTATTGAATAGCTGTGTCCTTGATCGTAGCACGCATCGGCAGATTGAAGAGCATCATCGAGTAGTCCTTATTTTCAAGGGGCAGATAGACAAAGTCGAGGTCATCCCTTAGTATGAGGGGTGCTGCGGTTTTATCAAAATGGCTAATAAAGCTCTCTTTGGCCTCAGTAAACCCCCAGATAGCTACATATATGCACTTCTCCATCTCCTGCATCTCTAGGTGATGTTATCAAATTTAAATCTTGTCCTACACTACTATACATGCAAAGACTAGTAGTGAGGGCGTGCATTCAGTATCTTCATTACGTTCCGATCGGTATGACTTCACCTACCGCGGGTCTGGGATCTATAGTCTTAAGCGTTGCGTCCTTCAGTACGCTGATCTTTATTTATGTGTTTAGAGAGAGTGTGGCAAATTTGGACCAGGTGTTGGCATCTGCATTCTCATCAGCAATAAATAGTGAAGGCATCTACGTCTCCAATCCTTACAATGTTGGATTAATATCATTCATCAACACGTATCCTCTAATATACATTTTGTTTCCTCTGAGCGTCATATTGCTTTGTTACGGGATTCTCTTTTTCATTGTGCGGTCCCGGGACAAAAGTGTCTACCTCTACTTTCCTCTATCTTTCTGCTTCTATGTCATAACGGTTCAAACCGTCGTTATAGCCCTAAAAGTACTGCTTCGCAGGCCTCGGCCACGCAACACTCACGAGTTTGGCATCCTCCTGGAGACGTGCAAGTATGAATTCAAAGCTATATTTACACCTTATCTGGGAAGGAGCCAGTGCAGTCACTCCCTGAGCTCTACACCTTCCGGGCACACAGCTGCCGCTGCATATTGCATCCTCCCCTCCGTTGCCTACATTATTCAACTGTTTGAACTCATAAGAGCATACTGGGCGCCAAGACTGCTGGGACTCACCATCTTATCTATAGTCATGGGGCTCTTGTTGACGGTTGTTGCCGTGTGGGGGATCTCAGGAATTATTCTGATGATCATAGCACGCATGTCAGCAGGAGCCCACTTCCTATCTGATACTCTAACAGCGGTCCTGATAGCCGTTGCATTCCTCTCTATCGTTGTCGTCACCAGGCCGGATGTCCACGCAGTACAAATGTATGAGCACAAAGACGATGAAACCAATAACGATCAGGACAGGACTACAAAGAGAGACGACACCCCGCTCCAATAGTGTTGGATCTCTTGCACGTCATACTCCATGGCAAGCAATGGAGTCAGGAAGTTGCCTCCCAGGTAGTGGGCTGTACCGGGAGGTAGCCACAGCGAACAGTTCTTTGGCACCGTAAGGGATATAAGTGCGTCAGGACGAAGCAGGCCGTCTGGTATTAGTTCCTTGTCAGTATTCAGCCCCCATTCCTGTGCATCCACGGACCAGCCAGATGGAACATCAACAGAGACGATCCTTGTCTTGGGGCCGATGGCCATTGACGTCTGCATCTGCAGAAGTGTGTTTATCACTGTGTCGTACGGGGGCTTGATGGGTCCTCCGTGGAAAGAAAAGCCGAATATGGCATCTACTAAGTAAAAACTTTCACACGAGTTGATAAATTCCAAGATTGCGTGCAACGCCTCCTCATTGGTGTCTTTAATGAAAACAACTCCTGCATGCTTGGCAATAGACAGCATCCGCTTGTTCACGGAGGAACTTGGTTCTTTAGGCAGCCATACGCGGACGGTGGCACTGCTCATGGACCCAGAGGAGAGATGCCTAGCAGCCACCAGGCCGTCTCCTCCGTTGTTCCCTGGGCCACAGACGACCAGCACCCCAGCCTTAGACACCGATGAGGTTGACTCTATATAATGAGTAGTCGCCTGAGCAACGGCTGTGCCAGCAATCTCCATCAGCTGCTCTATAGAATAATTGCACTTGTTTATAAGATCTTCATCCAGCTTCAGCGCCTGATAAGCAGGGATGGTTGGGATGAATGGCTTCTGTTGAGCTTGCTGCATGTAGCAACGGGTAGTAAAGAGGATAATTATATTTTGAACCGTTTGATTTTGAACCGCCTGAGCCACACAGTTTAGTGTCGTAACAAGTGCAGCGCAGCACTTTATCTGTGGTCAGTACCATGACTGGACCGTGACTGGAAGATCATCAGCGACCACCTTTCTCTGATGCTACGTTTTCTCCGCGTTGTCTCGGCGTCACTCTGCAAGCAAAAACAACGCCCGTAATAATTTTAATTCCACTTCTTGCATTTTCTTTTTTGGACTCGCGACATGCCTGTTAAAAGACGCAACAACGGACGCTCAAAATATAACTGCGGACACACGAACATCGTTCGCTGTCAGAACTGCCACCGCTGCGTTCCCAAGGACAAAGTAATTAAGAGATTCACCATTCGCAATATAGTGGACAATACTATTGCAGACGATGTCCTCAACGCGTGCGTGATTCAGGGGTTCGCCATCCCCAAGCTCTACAACAAGGTCCAGTACTGTGTGTCGTGCTCCATCCACAATCATATCGTTCGAGTCCGCTCCCGCGAGGACCGCAAGATACGCACCCCACCAAAGCGCTTTCCTCGCAACTCCTCCCAGAAGAAGTGAGCCTCTCTGTTGAGTAAATGGACACAGCATGTACCCTCGGCCTTTTCTGCTCTCTTTAGCCTGTAATTTCTCTAGTAAAAAACGATGACTGATAGACCGAGTCAGGAGGACCTTGACGAGCTGCAGCGCGAGATGGACAAGAAGGAGGCAGAGGCCAAGAAGGCCGGGGTGCCCTTCAATAGAGCGGCTGCGCTGCGCAGGATTGCCCAGTCCAAGGGAAGGTTCTATGACTCTGCAGAGTTCATCTTGAAGCAAGGTAGAGGAGAGACCCAGCCTAGTGCTTACTTCAACAAGGACATAACAAAGGAGACTGCAGGAAAGCCGAACCCACCTGCCGCGGGGGGAAGCCGTTTTGCTGCCAAGACATCCCAAGACGAAGATGACAACGACGATAACGATGAGTAAATTTAGTTAGACGCGCCCCTGTGCAGCGCAGGAATGCTATCACTAAGTGGAACCCTAGTCGACCATCCTACCCTAGACTTTGCCCAGAGCGGGGTGTTTTACTCTCTGGGTCATTTACTGTCCCACTCTACTTGAAAGCCGGGTATCTCAAGGCGTCCAAATAGCTCCAAGAGTGCACCCCTCACATAAAGGAACCACAATGCCAAGCTAAGCACTGGGCCATTCCGTGATTATATCAAATAGCTGGATCCTAGCGTCCATGCACCCGACCCCAAGAAGCTGGCTGTTGGACGAGGAGGCAATTGCAAGGGGCGGGCTCGATAAAGGAATCGGCTCTATTAGCATCCGATCCGATCTCTTAATATCATAGATCACAATTTGATTTTTGCTGCTTCCGCAAACGACCATCTGTGTTTTGTTGTCCTTCAGCCACATGTAGTTTGCTGGCAAGAGATAGTCCGTACTGTCATGAACAGAGTACTCTTTCACCTTGCGCAGCTCGAGACCTTGTGTGTCAGTGGGAAGAGTATGGAGCACGACGCCCGCTCCTACGTGCATGCACAAAGCATATTTTTCGTTGGGCGAAACTTTTATGCTAGAGATTGGTTTGGCCGGCTTGATTGTTACTAGTGTATTACCCTGAACAGCGTTCCAAAGTTTGAGCATTCCATCTACACCACCGCTAAGGGCCGCAACGCCTCCCTGACCTAAGATCTCCAGTTTTGTGAGTAAACGACACGAAAGAACAGCGCCGGTGTGGGCTCGCATGGTCGAAATGGGCTTCCCTTGGCGCATGTCCACAAGGCTGATGGTCTGGTCAGCAGATGATGTTAGCGCAAAGTTTTCGTAGATGTCACAGTCGGTGACAGGAAGCGTATGGTCAGTAAGCGTGAGCATCGGCTTTTGGACGTTTATGTCCCATAGAACAGCGCAATCGTCGCCAGCTGCCAAAACTCTATTAGCCGACCATGCCAGGGCATTGATACCCTTTGCCTGGTTTCGGTGGAGGCGGTGCAGGAACTTCGGCTCCTGATTAGGATTTGCATCCACTGCGTGCACCGAGACGGTTCCATCAGCAGAGCCAGAGAAGAGCACTGAGCCACTCTCGTCGTAGATCATGCTCGTCACTGGAGCTCTGTGACACGTGATCGTGTGTTTGAGCGCCAGCCGGACACCAGCAGCAATCATCAAAAAAATGCAAACTTCCAACTCTTACATGCAGTCCTCTAGGCATACAAGCGGCTTAGAGGAGCAGGCCTTTATAGGGGCTATCTCTGCCACCGTAGAAGCGGTGCTCGGTGGCACTCCATGCTCCAGCACCGGGCCTAATGCATCAAGTGCTACTCTTGAGGTGCACAAGCGCGAAGAACTAGTGCAAATCCTTGAAGCCATAAAATTGCCGGATGCGTTAAGCTATGTAGATGTTTACAAGATGATGCAAGACTATGCAAATACAACTGCGACGGGAGTAACATTGTATGATCGCGACGTGGCTGTACCCCTCAATTTTACCGCTTTTGAAGTTGTCTACAAGCACTTGGCAACAGTAAAGCCTCGTGTAGCAGTTATTCCTCCCGTACCGCACTCATTTGCGGTGAAGTAGAGCTCTTGCTTTTCTATTCGTGGAATGCCGCTACTTGTGACCAGTAGGCGCTCCACGGAGTCATCTTTCGCATACTACATGAAATGTGCATATATTCCAGCCCCGTTCGTGTCTTCATGACATTCAAAGGAGCCGGTATCTTATAGTGCGGGTTAAGATAATAAGCTGAATTGGTGATAAATTCATCCCATACAGAGGTCGTTATGGTTGATAGGAGGTGCTGGGTTCTATCCCGTTCGTTGTCAAAAATAAATGTTCCATGCCAGCCGGAGTATGCGTGGTGTGCTATGTATAGTAACACTTTATCGTTGAATTCAAACTCGTCAGCGCGCTGGTGCATAACTTGATACACGCACTCCAACCACTGTAAAAAGATGGGAGACGATTGAGAGCTAGAAAAGTCTAAGTTAGATAGAGGCACCTCTGGGATTGGAGATGTGTCCACGCTATCAAAGGCATCAGCCAGATGCGTCCTCAAGAGTCCCTGAGATGGTATCGATGGCTGGCCTAGATTGATGCCTTGATTAGTATAGCTTGCACCCTGTGGTCCCTGGCTTCCGCTTATAGCTGCGCCGGGGAGGGGCGCACTCGAGCTAAAGGGCACTGGGCCCGAGAACATCGCAGAGCCTATTGTAGGACTCATTGCAGGTCCTGGGGCCGGGCCGATAGGACCAGCGTAACTAGGGTTGATCACAATTGGTGCATACACAGTTCCCTGGAGAGGTGCATCCGGCCCCTGCTGGTAAGCATTGTGGTGCCCTAGCATCTGACTGTATGCTGCTGCGAGTACATTAAAGGGTTTGGCCTTTTTGTCCTCCTTCCTAGTGCTGGCCTTTGTACTGCCTTCCTGCTTACAACGGGTGGCAAACATGTGCCCAAAAGAACGCCACTCTTTCTCGATGAGGATGCAAAACCCTCGAAGGGTCCTGTAATAAGGATCCAGAAGTAGCATCGCAAGGGAGCTCAGTTGAGACGTTCGATCCCAGCCATCGGAGCAGTGTATCATCGCATGACAACGAAGCTTCGTGAGGCACTCACAGATCATGCATGCACCCGCCATGATGGTCTGGATGTGGCTATACCAGTTAGACTCCTTTCCTGTCTTGAATATGACAGACTTCGTGGAGGCCACACTTTCGAGTAGATTTCTCGCATTCTGAATGTTATAATCATAATTGCCTTGCACTTTATCCTCCGATGTGTCTAGAATGCCCCTGAAGTTTGCCTCTCTGGTGAGGATAAACTCTAGTGCAGCCTTGCGCATGGCCTCATAGCTGTCACGAACCACGTGGATGTTCTGTATGTTCAAATAGATAGTTCTAGAGAATGGATATGCGCGCGTGGATTCGAAGCCCTTGCCAGTGAGCCTGTTGGCAAATGCAGCCAGATGGGGCCTAGCATCAAAAACAAAAAGGAGGTTCCGTGTGTCGGTGGACGGCGGAGCGTTGCAAACGGCGCGCAAAAGAGCCTCGTCATCTGAGCTTCTAGACAGGCCAAACCCACCGCCAGGCTGTGAGCAACGACAGAGAGCGGCCCCAGTCACGGGAGACCGCCATGAAAGAGCACAGAAGCGGCCTTTAGACCTGAACTTCATGGACCCCAAGACAATGCTGTCGTTGACCGTGTCAGGAACAGCTAACACCGCAGGATATGTTGGCGAGTTCTCGTAAACACAATTGGTCCACGAAATGTTCCAACCATCTCGTGCTAGTTCCTGGGGGCGCATGGGAGGCTCATGTGTGCTGTCTATATATGGAGGTATTACAACAGCAAGGAGAGCCTTGATGTAGTGGCGCATATGAGGTTCACAACGGAAGAACGTAGGCTCAAAGAAGCATCCATGGGCATACAGATATGTTCCTGTCTGTCTATCTTGCAACGTGAAGTTGTAAGTTGGGACGGCCGATGTAGTCGCGCTCCCAGTATTGGAGGCTGGTGAAAAACCGCTCTTAAGCTTTGATAGAAACGACGATGGCTGGGGACGTGGAGCTCCAGACCCATCGTCTTCAGCATCTTCTTCGTTCATGATATCATCTCCTGCCTGACCGGACCTGTAGGTGACAGCACCGAAATTACTCTGAGTTGCTTGTGGATGGTAGTTCAACAAGCAATAAAACTGTTCTGGTGTATCGAAAAGTAGGAACGGGTCATAGAAGGCTGTCATACGCATCTTCTCGTAGAAGTCAGATACACCAGAATTAAATCTCGTGCAGCACACTGACCCGCGGCAAGACCCCATTAGGATTCCAGCGTCGTTGAAGTAGTCCATAGACCTAACAGGCTTGAACTTCAGTAAGTACGATAGTAGATCCGGATGGATGCTGGCCCCAAAGATCATCTTACTAAGTTGAGCAGGGGTAGGGTGGGTCATCTGAACCCCCATTCTGCGGAACTCTCGAATAGGATCAAAGATAGAGTGGCCCAGGCTGGGAAAGTGGGTCACATTATCCAACATCATGCTGTCTGCCTCGCCAAGGAAAGCTTCTAGTGCTGGGTTCTTGCGAAACGCCTGCATAAGCTTCTCGTGTGGTGCTGAGTAGATAAACGATTGCACAGGATCCTTGCTGAAGTAAATGGTGTGCGGGATAGGCACCTGATAGTAGAGCCCATCATATGATGCAGCTATGTGCGGAGTGGCTTCTGTAAACCGAGAAACAGCCTGGGTGATGGTCGATGAGTAGCGAGACAGAGTGGGTGTGACATTGATGCGCTTGAGAAGCTCCACAACACATTGGACTGCACTAGAATGTGCGGAAAGAATGATCAAGTGGGGGGTCACCAACCGGATAGAGAACGTGGTCAGGGCAACATTGCTTTCACCGCCAGACATTTCCAGCTTTGCTATGTGATGAATAGGGAATCCAAAGTTCAGCTGGCGCTCTTGTGTTAATAAGAAAACACGCATATTAGTCACTAAAAGGGTTCCCTGGAGGACTGTACGCACGGAGATGAGGCAGTGGGGGGCGATGGGGACGATGTCCCTGGAGGCCTCTGTATCTATGTGCGGCCAATAGTTCCCTCCCGCCGTGGAGATCGAGCGAATTATAACGTGATTCAGCTTCATCAGCGTGTGCTCACCCGCGCGATACATGGCAAACTCCAAGGTAATAATTTATTTACTAGACATTAGCCCAGGCCTGCAATACCGACGCGCGTCGAGGCAAACGCAGAAGGATCGTCATGGAAAGCGCCATACCTTCCTGACACGGTCAATTTGTTTCAACACTCTCTATCTCATCATTATACACGAGAATGTCATTATTCATTCGCGCATACTCGTCAATCATGACGTGGACCTCATACCCCAGGCTCTGGAGAAACTGGGTTTGCAGGGTGCAGAGTTGGGTCTTCGAGTAATAGTTGTTTCCGATGTCAGCCCAAGCGTCGAGGTTGTAGGTTATGTCCTGGAGCATCCCGGCCGCGACGATAATAGAAGCAAAGGTGACACGTATGATATTGTTTGGAGTGATTTTTCCGGCATACCTCTCAGCAAGGTGCTTCAGAAGCACAACGGCATAGGTGAAGCACGGCCTGGGAAGGTCCGCACGGTCGTTGATGTGCTCCAAAAAGCTTTCGAGGTCAACGTCGGGTTCGGATGTGGCACGCCTCGTCGTGGGACGCGTGCACATCTTTCTAATGAAGCGTGCGATTGCGCGCAAGGGAACGAAGCCCTTTGCATCGGGGCTGCGTCCAGGGGCAACTTCTTCAGACATGTTGTTTTTTGGTTTGAGATGATAGGATATCACGTACGTAATAATTAGAGTACAAAGACTAATGACAAAAGACTAACGACAAGGAGGCATACAGAGGGGCTTGTGCTCCACCACGCGGCTGTGTTTTTTGTGGCAACGACAAATTCCTGAGAAATTCTGAGAATCCTAGAACCAAGAGAAAAAGGTGGGTCGAGGCATCAATGCAATTTGTGACCAGGCAAATCGCATCAGCCCCAACCAACGCTCACTTGCATAGATAGACACCAAAGAGTGGGCAGGTGAAAACTTACCTTCTGAGCCCGCACGTCTCTTCTACGGGTCCTCCTGCGTCTCTTTCTCATCGATTAAGGTATCGTATATTTGAGCAACGATCGCTTTA